>NC_133971.1:71320998-71922109 GCF_031877795.1 Strix aluco
GTACATTACATATGCCTGTATAGGTTTTCTATTAAGATTCTCACATCATAGAATTCTGTTTTGTTTACACTACCTACTATTTGGCTTTTAATTAAATATAACAATGTCATGAAAGTCTTGTAGCTGCACAGGGCTTATTTTCTCCATTCCACTTGTTGTTGCCCTGCACCTGGAAGAGTAATTTCTTATGCATGTGTGTCACTTCCTCTCTTCAGTTGAGAGGTAAGAAATTGTTAACTTTATAATTTTGGTGGTTTCTACATTTTTGAGGGCTGAACTGCACCATGTCATGGTGCACTCGTCCTTCCTCACAAAAAAGGAGAGTCTAGATTGCTTTTAGCAAAGGATGTGAAACAAGATTGAGTCTGTGATCTTTGAGGATCACTTTTTGGGAATGGAGCTTGTTTTTTGCTTTTGTTTTGGGGTTTTGTTTTGTTTTGGTTGGTTCGCTGAGATTTTTTTCCCTTTATGGAGGATAGGAAAAAGTCTGTAATTTCTGAATGCAGTTCAGTGAGAAATAGATTTAAATGAAAAGGTTCATATATTTTGAGCTTGAAATTTGTTTTAGACTTGCTTCAATTGGTGCTCCTCCACTGAAGTATGCATGAGTGTGCAGCACACAGACCAGCCTAAGAAAGAAATATTTTCTTGGGGATCTTATTTATGAACTTTTTCCCCACTTACTAATACATAGTTAGCCATTAATCTCATGTTCTAGAATGAAAAAGCCTTTTTATGGCTAGTATAAATGGTTTCTTTACTCCTGAAGATTATTTCAAAGTGGTGAAGAAGATGTGTATAAAGAGAGAAAAGAATTGATGATGCGTGTTACTAGGAAAGTGTGTGTATGGGGAGATGTATTTGCAAAAATAGAGAAGTGGGGTGGGAATTTCCAGGTATAATTAAGTCAGAATGTGACTTGTGCTGCGCTGCCAGCATTGTGGTGGGTAGCAGTAGGAGTATGCAAGGCAGAACTGTTCCTTTTCTTTGAAGTAAGGACTTAGATCCATTTGAGATAATAGTGAAATATGTGCCCCCCTTCTCCCTGATTCATTTTAAATGCTTGTTTCTGCTGTTTTCTGCATGTATAAATCTTACCCTCCCAGCTTTTTCTTTGTTCTTAGTTGATTTTGTTCATAGCAGCTGATTTACTGATGCTGTGGCTCAGCTTTATCTCCTTGTGAGAGCTGTATTTGTGAATGCAAAGCCTCTTTTTTCTTAGGTTTTAGTTATGAAACGAGTGTTTACTCTCATCAAGTTCTTTGTCATTTTATTCACAGAATCACAGAATCATCTAGGTTGGAAAAGACCTTGAAGATCATCTAGTCCAACCATTAACCTAACACTGACCATTCTTAACTACACCATATCCCTAAGCACTTGTCAACCTGACTCTTAAACACCTCCAGGGATGGGGACTCCACCACCTCCCTGGGCAGCCCATTCCAACACCTAACAACCCGTTCTGTAAAGAAATGCTTCCTAATATCTAGTCTAAACCTTCCCTGGCACAACTTGAGGCCATTCCCTCTTGTCCTATTGCTTGTTACTTCGTTAAAGAGACTCATCCCCAGCTCTCTGCAGTAGTTGTAGATGGCGATGAGGTCTCCCCTCAGCCTCCTCTTCTCCAGACTAAACAACCCCAGTTCCCTCAGCTGCTCCTCATACGACCTGTGCTCCAGACCCTTCACCAGCTTCGTTGCCCTTCTCTGGACACGCTCGAGTAATTCAATGTCCTTTTTGTAGTGAGGGGCCCAAAACTGAACACAGTCATCGAGGTGCGGCCTCACCAGTGCCGAGTACAGGGGTAAGATCCCTTCCCTGTCCCTGCTGGCCACATTATTTCTGATGCAAGCCAGGATGCCATTGGCCTTCTTGGCCACCTGGGCACACTGCTGGCTCCTGTTCAGCCGGCTGTCAATCAACACCCCCAGGTCCCTCTCTGACTGGCAGCTTTCCTTTTTCCTTTTTCCTGTGCTATACACCCCATGTACTGTCAATGTTAGAAAGCACCTATGTCAGTTCAGTGTGCTTGGGTTAGCTTGACTTATGATGGTAGCAAATGCTGAAGGAGTTACTGTAGTAATGCTTCCAAGGAATATGTTTATGGAGACTACTGCGTAAGGCATTAATTGTATCAAATGCATGTACATAGTTTGGAGTATGTGCTCAAAATATATGCTTTGAAATAATTTATGTCAAAGCTTCCTCACAGGTATTTCTGTGCTATGTTTTGGATTTTTTAAAGGGTAACTTTAACTTCTGTGTTTAAGTGGAGTATGACTTATGTAGACATGTTTTGTGGTGAATAAAAAAAATAAATATGTCTCTGGCAATTGTCATTAAAAAGTTTGCTGACCAGCTGGAGCAAGATTTTTCCATCACTGCTGGTAGCAGTGTGGCTTTTGATTTTTGATTTCTGAAGACCTGCATTGACTCCAATCAGGAGACTGATTTTTCCTCAGTGATAGTTACAAGGACTTCTTTGCAAGACATGTTTGCAAATATAACGAGCTGGTTCTGTGTTACAGAGCTACTCTGTCACAGAAGATCAGATTTTGATATGGTGATATAATGAGTTTCCAAAAGCTGGATTCTCACTCCTAGGGATCATAGCTATTATTTTGTGGGCTGAAGGAGATTTAAAATGTTTCTTCCTACAGCTGAGTTTTGGCCTGCTTTTGCTGAGTGCTTCCCAAAGTTTGCTTTCTTGACCTGAATAAAACCCCAAAAGAAAATAATGTCTGCCTAATACATAACCATGAGGTGAAGATTAGTTTACACTTGAATGACAGGAGGAGGAACGGAAATCCTGACGTTATTGATAGTCGGATTGGAAGCTGGCAGTTGGAACACTGCCCTGTAAATTATTAAACAGTATTTCAAGCTCAAGTTAAACAGCTAACTGTGTTTTTGTGATTTCTTTTCCTGGACTCTTATGCACAAATTCAGGGAGGCAGGTGTGATGGTGCTGAAAGGAAGTTTTATATGCAGTTGAGAAAGACCAAGGCACACTTTTTTTTCCCCTGTTGTGATTTAAGGAGCCGTTTTCACATGGTAAATTATTCACTTCAGCTAATCACAGTGATTATTGTCCTAACATTCAACACTTGTTTGTTTTACTGTCAAATATGTAAGTGGTCCTTGTATTTGGGAGTTTCATTTTAAGAAAAAAAAAAACCCTGAACTACAACACATCAAACTGTAGGAACATAAAATTGCCATGTCATACTGATTTTTCTAGTCCACTGGCAGTTTCTGGTAATGGCCAATGCTGGAAACCCTGAAGGTAGCAATCATGGAACAACCTGATTACATTGCTCATGTATTAGCAAAACTTGGCATTTCCATTGAAACATTAACTTCCTTTCCCAAATAAACCAGTGAAAGACAAATCTGGAGCCTTTTTTTTACCTGTCCTATGAGAAAGGAGAGGAGAGGTATTAAATAATTCTGAGTATATGTTATTCATGTTGTTGTTCTATTTTTTTTCCTTTTTAACAATGGAGCAAGGCCTTTGCTCTTGAGGTTTCACAGTGGTGTTCACGGACCAGCTGTATGTATAGAATGGCATGGGAATATTTCTTTTTTTGGGTTGAAAATGGCTGCCTCTTCTTCAACACATGAATGGCCACCTCTTAGAACTGGGACTCTTTAAAGGGTCAACAGAAGACAAATCTTACCCTCTACTATATGCTATCCCGCTCAGATTGATTGAATGCTTCGCTTTTCCTAATCAACCAGCACTTTTTACAATAGTCTTTCTGAAAAAAGGCACTTATTTCTTTGCATTAAAGTGGTGTGGACATATATACATGAGTGCTTGAGCAGAAACTTCAGGAAACTGTGGACCTGATGTATCCTGATCCAAGACCCCTGCAGAACACTGGGGTTTTCAGGGAAAGGGGTAATGAGGAAATTGGCAGTGAAGGATAAGGAATATGCTCTCCTAAGACTGAACTGGATTGTTTCTGAAGGGTCAGTGGATCTTACCTTTTTGTGGAGTCATGGTTCAAGCCCAAAGAGCAACTGAGCACCACACAGCTCCTCATTCATCCTTTCTACCTCAGGAATGGAATGATCATGGGCAAAAGACAGACTCATTAGGGAGAGGAAAAATAAGAACAGCGATTAATTCAAACACTAACAACAGCATCACTTAACAAGTGGAGTAGGATAGTGAGAAGTATAACCCCATCTTAACACCTTCCTCTGACTCCTCCCTTTCTTCCTGCTTTCTCTACCACCTCCTCCTCCTGCAGCAGGGCAGGGAATGGGGGTTGCGGTCAGTCCTGCTGCTTCTTCCTCCTGAGGGTGAGGACTCCTTCTCCTGCTCCAGCATGTGGTCCCACTTACAGGAGACAGTCTCCTGTAACTCCATGAACTCTCTGATGCGAGTCCTTCCTGTGGGCTGCAGCTCTTCCCAAACTGCTCCATCATGGGTCCCTCCCATGTGTTGCAGTCCTCCCAGTGCCGAACTACAACAGTGGGGGTGTCTCGTCCCACGCAGTGGGTTACGGTGTGTTTCAGTGGATTACGAAGGGGGTGAATCTTGAATTCCCTGAGAGCCTGCGTGCTGGTGGAAGAGCCAGTCTTTGCTCAGCAGAGCCTGAGGACAGGCTGCGTCACCACAATGACTCTGAGGAACAATTGTGCTGGTGACTTTCTTAACTGCCCATTTTAGTGAGTGAATGGAGACAATTTGGCAACTATCAGCTGATAACCCTCTTAGGAATGAATAAAGACACTTTGGCGATGAGACTATTTTCCTGATAACTCGCCAATCATCAACCGATTGGAATTCTACAAAACTTATGAATATATGTAAGAAAGAAAGAGGAAAGAGAGAGGAGGAGTGAACAGGAAAAGGGGAAATCACCACCCTTGGATCCCGCTTTGTTGCAGAGCAGCCAGCTTGGTCCATAGGTGATGGGTTGACAAAGACACACATGGGGTATTGCCTTTATATAGTCTTTTTTATGCATGCACAGTAGGTTATTCTAGAAGGTTTTAATTTTCTCTGGCTTGTACCTGCACAGTTAGGCAAGTTCTGTCTCTGGGCAACCACAGGAGGGAGCAGGAGAGAAACAGCCTACTGCCCCACCTCCACAGAGCTCGCTCTGCTTCTTCCCCACAGGGCACCCCACTCGAGTTGTTTGAGACATCCTCTTTACAAACAGTTTAATGTTTATGAACAGTTTGTGACAGGGGGCTTCCCACAGAGTCCTGGCCTTCTTTGGGCACAGACACCTGCTCTCGTGTGGGGTTCTCCATGGGCTGTAGGTGGACATCTGCTCCACCAGTGACCCCCATGGGTAGTGGTGAGGCGGCAGCCCTGCCTTCTCACCACGGGATACAGAGGGGTCTCTGCTCTGGCGCACCTTCCCTGCTTCTCCTCCTCCTTCCATCCACTGACCTCAGTGTTTGCAGAAGTGTTTCCCTCACAAGTCCCACCCCCCCTCTCAGGTTCCCCTTCTTAAATACGTTACCGCAAATGCACAGCCCTCATTGCTAATTGGCTCGGTCTTGGCCAGAGGTGGGTCGGCCTTGGAGGGGGGAGCTTTGAGAAGCTTCTTACAGGGGCCACTGCTGTAGTCCCCTCCCCTGCTACCAAAAACCCCACCACACAAACCCAACACATGTAGTCTTGAGAAGATGTTCTGTACCAGACTTTCTAAATGTTAAATATGAATCTGAGTTATCCTAACATCTTGCTTGCAGGAATTAATTTAATTTAGACTTGCCTTAGTTCTGTCAATATACATGTGTTTTGGGGCATGTGTATATATGGGTTGGTAGAGGGGGATTGATAGAAGAACAGACAAAACATGTTCCTGTTGACTGAGTCTTCAGAACAAGAAAGAGAGCAAAGTGAGGGAATGGAAGAAGGTCACTCCCAACGCTTTCTTATCAAAGAGAAGGAGAGGATAGTTAGAAAAGTGATACAATGCAAGGTCTTCGTGTTGCTTTTGTAGAGTTTCTTTATACTCTGTGACTTATGCTTTCATAGCTCATCCTTGTATGTGTGAATGCAGATGTATTGATTCCCTGGTGAGAGGGTGGTTGATAGCGAGCTGTGCTATGCTGTATTCTTCCTTCAGAGGATAAATACAGTAAATCTGACAGTGACTGCAATCATGAAATTAAACCAGAATAAAGCAGCAAGCAATTTTAGTAGCAGACTCATTAAATTCCTCTTTTTTTTATTTAAGTGCAGTGGTACCTTCCCCCTGCCCCCCTGCATTTGCTGGGAAATCTGGGTTAAAATGACTGTGTGTTGTCTGTAATAGTTAATCTCTAGAGCAGCTAAAAGTTTTTGGTTTTGGCTGTAACCCAGCACTTTGCAAAGAAAAGATCTTGTTACAAGTGCTTTGGTTGGTATTGTTTATAGTATTAATCGTAACATGGGTCCTTTGCAATTAAAACATTGTTTTCTGTTTTGCTCATTCCAGGCAGTGTTGTTGAGTAATATCACAGTAAATGAACGATTGATCCAGAGTCTACGAGGTATGTCATAATATCTCTCCGCATCTCTCTCATACTGTTTTTTAAGCTACCTGTTTTTAAGCCTTCCATTTTTCTAGTGTGTTCTGAGAATGCTGCCTTTCTTCAAGTCATGGGGATGGTGCAGGAGCTGTTGTGGCTCAGATCCTGAATCTGTATAGTTCCAGTTCTGTGAAGTGTCAGATTAATCTGCCTCAACGGTGGAAGGATTTGTCCATGTAGTCCTTGATGTAGGGCTCCTGACCCTAATGATTTAAGATAGTATAAAGCTAGCTTCTGTGTGTATTGTTAATATATTTATTCTTCATTCTACCTTTTGCAGCGTATTCTTGCATTCCTCCTTGAGGTGTTCGGGTCACATTTTAGCACCGGGGAAATTCACAAACTCTTATATTAAATTTGTCTATTTCATTTCTGTTCATGTTGATACTCCAAAATTGGTGTTAGCAATATATTCCTCAGGAAGACTGGGGAACAGATCCTAAATTCTATAAGCAGGTAAATAGGTTGTGGTGCCTTCTTCTGGTGCCCTCACACAGAGCTTTCTATCAGGAAAAAACCTAAATCATAGATGCCTCTGTTTTTGAGGAACATAACTGTAAATTGCATATTCCTCAGGGAAACATTGTAAGCTTGTCTTTAGATGGCTAGTAAACATGAAAGCCGGTTCGTACTATGTTCTGATTAGTATTTCATAGACTTAAAAGTTTTCCTGGGCTGAAACCTAGCAGCACAAGGGTTTGCAAACAAGTTATTCTTTATGAAGAAGAGGAAGTAAAAAAATGTGTTACACTATTTTTGTTACTATGTTACGCTGAAAGGCTATTCTTACCCAACCCTGTGCATCTTTGATGAATAAATTCAACAATTACCTGTGTGTTTGTATACAAAATGTGGTGAACATGACGGATGGAGTTAGCGTGCTTACTGTTGATCTGTTTGATACTTCTGTTGCAATATATGTAGGTACATATGTGTATGTGTATTTTAATATATATTTTAATCCTGGTTTTGGTCAGAACACTTGAAAGAGTTACAGTCGGAATATGGAAAGCTACAGCTGGATATTTACTGGTTTCAAAAGAACCAGACTAACCTTCAGAGGAAGTTTTCATATGACCTGTAAGTATGTTCTTTCTAAAAGATTGCTTCCAGAGTTGTAGGTGACTTGGTTATAACCCAGAGTATTCTTGTGATAGCTATAGCACTGTTAGTAAATACATTTTTAAAGGAGAAAGTAACACCTGACACATCTAAAATTGCTCACAGTTGATCTTCGAGAAGAGCGTAAACTTTCCAATGCTTGGCATCTCAGTATCTGCAGACTTCTCCCACAGTTGTTGATGTCCCTTCCATTGCAGGAGGAGAAAGGTAGCAATATTCTCATTTAAGAGAATAAATGGGGGAAATGGGGGGAAAATTGAAACACAAAGAGGCTAAACTCTGAAGAAAGTTTAAGAACTAAGATATGGGAGTAGCTGATGTGAAGCTGTACGTCATTATGCTGGCAGAGGTCTCAGAAAATTCCTGTTACGGTTACGGTCAGAGCCATGTGTTCTGCATTACAGTTCATACCTAGTCATTTCTTTTGTTGAGATTTCCCACTGAATTATAAGGCATGGATAACTGAACATAAGTGCTTATCAATATCCTCACACTAAATACACATTTCTGGTATTTCTGGGAATTTCTACTGAGTTCTTTCTGTTCAGTAATGTTCTTGTTCCTTCTATCTGTCTTCACATCCTATTGTATCTTCCCTCTGGTGCATAAATATAGAAAACCAACAGAATTTGCTGTTTGCATGTTCTCATAACGATTTTCCATCAAGAATATAATTGCTTTATGATAGGTATTTTTCCAGCAGACACTGTTTAGCCAGATTTTGTAGAAATTATGACTAAAAGTTCAACATGGCAAAGAACTTGAATTCTGCAGGCCAAACTTGAAATACCTTTTTTCTTTTTTTTTTTTTTTTTCCCCCCCACTTAAGAATTAAGGATTAGTATTAGTGCTTTTGGGATACTTACTGATTACCAGTTGGTTGTGTACTCTTTTTTTAGGGCATT
Organism: Strix aluco; assembly: GCF_031877795.1. NCBI lineage: Eukaryota > Metazoa > Chordata > Aves > Strigiformes > Strigidae > Strix > Strix aluco. The sequence goes on from NC_133971.1 coordinate 71,329,572, forward strand.
ATTACTCATTTAATAATGATGACCCAGATGGATTGTATTACTAGAGTTCTAATAATTTAGGAATTCTAACAGAAAAGTAGAAGGAAGTTGGACTCTTAAGTTTGTACCAACCTTTTATTAAGCCATGTTGCACTTCCGTGTCTGCTAAGGTACTTTTTCCCTCTAAGTTTGTTGTGTGCCATGGTTGTTAAACACTGGTGTTGTTTAGTTAATGACAGAGCTGGGACTCCTGGACCTCTGTTTACAGTTCTTTGCTAGTTAGAGTATCGGTTTGCTAGCATCTCCCTTGTAAGGCTGAGATCAGCAAGAATAAATGGATCTGTAGGTGTGTGTATATGCTGTACAGTCACGGTCTACATGAGAAGTACATCCTTGAAGCACTGGATTGATACAACATGTAAGGCAAATGTAGTGAGTCTGGTTTCAGAAAACTTGGGTTTATTGCCTGTGTCTGGTGAAATGTTTTCAAGTACAGGTCTGTTGAGGAAATCACCAACAGAGCATCCCTGCTTGTGGGAGTGTACTGTAAAGAATCCTTCTTTATTTAACAGAAGAAGGTTGTATTCAGAGGTTACAGCTCCGGGGTCAAGGCTGGCTCAAGGTGAAGAGCTAAACAAATTACAGTGCTGAAGGTGGTTTTGCTTGTGTCAGGGTAGATGTAGAGACAGGCATGGTAATTCAGCCATGTGCTAGCTGAACAGGGACTCGGGTAACTGGTCTGCCTCCAGTTGGTCCTGAGACAGATGCGCTGTTCTCATGGGAGTCCATAAAAGCAATTATCTCAGTCAAGGAGCTGTGCTTTCTTCACTAGCTTTGCTGAATAACAAGTGTTTGTTTTCTATTTCTGGATTTTTTTTGTAGCTATGGAAGTGAGGAAAACAAACTTTGCACTCAGATTTTCATGGAATGATTTATAGCTTGAGAACCCTGTAGTTTTTCACACAGGTCTAAGAGGAACATATATAAGTGTATTTTTTAAATATTGCTTGTTGGAACATTAGAATTTCACTGTTGTAATAAGTTACATTACTGACTTTGCATTGTGTTCTGGTAGTTATAGAAAGAGACATCTGATTGTACTTGGTTGCATGCAGTCCTTTTTGCTGTTACTAAATGCTTACCTAATACTGTAATTTTAAATGCTTACAACCTACCTTCTCCCAATGTGATTATGGGCCTACAAAAACAAGTATTATTAGAAAGACTCAAAGTGTTACTTTAATCCATCTTCCTTACTCCCCTTAATCTTAGAAGTAAACCAACATGTTGCCTCCCTGTTCATCTTGTCAGGAGGGGGCGTTAGACCTGCTTTTGTGCTATGCCACCAGCATTTCTTCCTTTGACTTGGAGTTGTACGGATGAAGGTTTCACACCTTATGTATCAAGTACACTTTGCCCAGTGGAAAAATGAAGAGAGAGTATTATTGTATAATTGAAAATGTTATAAAAAGTCAAATGTCTTTTTTTAACTGCACACATTGTAAATCACTCTTTTTAAACAATTGGATATTGCACTGTAGAAGACAGTGATAAAGTTGGTTGTGTGTGTAAAATACATAAGAGCAAAAATAATTGTTTTTTCTCATGCTCAAGCCTTGAAGTTTCTTAGGATTTTTTTTTTTTTTTGAGCAATCTTAGTGTTTTCCATACGTAAGTCAGCAGGAGTTACCTGAGCTTACTGGTATTATGTGCAAAAGGAGTGCACATTCCTCAGCAATTGATTTACCAAGATGCCCTTGGTGCACACTGTGCCCAGTGTTGTCTGCTTGTGGTAGAGCTTGTTCAGCAAAGACTGACAGCACTGACCCTTCTCTCCTACAGAAACCAGAGAAAAACAGAAGCCTCTGGACTGAAGATATCTCAATATTCAGATGCATTTTGATTCCAAGGAGCTTTGTTTGTTATATAGCCACTTCCTTGGAACTTTTGCCACATGTAAGAACTCTGATAATTAGTTTGGTATTTGCAGCGCTGACAAGTATAAGAGTGTGACTGCACGAGTAATCTTTTTTGGCAGGGATGAAAGAAGCTAATAGTATTATGCTCTTGCAGGCCAAAGGTGCTGTTTCTCACAGTGGGGGTGGGGGCAGCAAATCCAGTAGCCCGCGAGGGGAGAGGCTGCACATATGCTCCCATGCATGCAGAGCATGCCAGTATGTGGCCAGGTACACAGGTTAACATGGGCGCACAAAGCACTCACACAAGCACAAACACCACCAGTTGCCTCATCCTGCTCCCCTGAGGGTGAGGGTGGGGATCCGCTAGTGCAAAACATGTTCATGTACATGCGTACCGGCTGGCACCAGTCCCTGTACCACCCATGTGCAGCTCTCCCACCCCAGTCTGACTCCAGTTGCTGCACTCACACTGCCATACACACACATGCACACACTGAACAGAGTCCCTCAACCAGGAGAGAGTTAAAAAGGCATTTAATAAGAAATGGGACAGACTGTGCTGAGCAGGTGCAGAGCAAGGCCAGACAAGCCCACTGACCAGCAGTGTGTTTACATGTGACCAACTCTGTTTATCCCTTTCCTCATTCTTGTTCCTGTCAGAGATCCATCCCTTTCCGTGCCTTTGGTCCCATAATAAGTCTTGTGCAATCCTGACATGTTCTCCCCCTGCATCCTATAATGTGTCCCCCACCCTGGGCAGGAAACACCTTGGTCCTGTGGACTCATCTTGATGGTTTTCATGCCTGGACACAAGAGCTGAGGCTGACTTGAGACAGCCCTGGGGCTGTGGGGTGGTCTGGACAGGGTTCTCTTCTTCTGAGTCTGTAATTTAGGCTCCCAGCTGCCCTTCTGCCTCTGTGCTCCTTTGGGCTCATGGAGGTGGGCCTTGGATGGGCTGATGGCTCCTGTGATGGGCTTGGGAGCAGCTGGGGAGGGTATTACTTGCTCTCCTTTGTGTGTGTGCAGGTGAGCTCTTTATCACAGAAACTTAACTTTAATCTTGTGAAAGAGAAAACATGACACAGACACTGAATTGAAGAACACTGGTTTTGCACATTTGAAGTACATCATGTCGACAGGACGAGGTGGGGAAACTGGTGGTGTTCTTGTGCTTCAGAAGTTGTATGCATGAGTAGAGTGTTCAGATCTCCAGAAATCCCTTTTACAAGAAGGGAATTCCTTCACAGATGATAAATTAAAAATTATGAGGATTTGTCACAGATGTTAAATGAACTGTATTTTCATGTGCAGTGTGGTATGAAAGAGCATTTGCAAAAGGTTGCTCTATTTCCAACTTTAGGTTGTCTGTATATTGCATCTTTCTCAAGCCTGCAAACTGAGGTGCAGGCAATTCTGATGTCCTTTCATTTCCTCAAAATTAGTGAATGTATGCAGAACTCAAGCCTATGTTGTTTTATTGTATCTGATGTTCACCAGCTCAGGAAACACTGCTTATTTTGATGACTCTTGCATGTATTAGCTTTAGCCAAATCAGACTTCAGAATAATGTCTAGGCAAGAATAAATGGTAATAAAGGTAATTAAATTGTCAGTTCATAAAGGTAATTTATTTGCCAGTTCATAATATATCTGTCTGCCACTCTTCTTCCTTTCTGGTTGTGAACTACAGAACAGATTTTTTGCTTTTAAAATGTGGGGTTGAAGAAGGATGAAAGTGCAGTAAAAACAAGTGACTTGCTGTTGTAGAGGGCATGTGCCCTGAGAATTCCCGTGGATTAGGTAGTAGCTTATTTGCAGCCTGAGAAACTGGAACATGCCTGAACCAGCTGCGTTACACCATGGGTATTAACAGTCTGCCAGAACCAGGCTCAGAAGAAATTCATCCCCCTTGTGTCCTAGGGAGCAGGAGGCAAAACTTGCAGTAGGTTGACCATGTTGTTGTACAAAAGATGCCGAGAGGATTTGCGTGCAGAAAGATGTGTTTGCGGGGTCTGTAGCTGATGGTATACATTGAACTCAAAGTTACCTTAGAGTGGAAAAAAAGGGGAGAGAGAGAAAGGAAAAAAGGGTTAAAAAACCTCAACAAACCGCTCTGCTGATGGTGCCAGCTGGGAAGAGAAACAGTGTGGTCCCCAGTCAAGCCTCTTCTTGGGCACGCTGTCCAGAGCAGTGGGTGCTGATGATGAGATTTTTTCATCACATTTTCCCCTAACATGATGCACTTCTTATCAGGATCCACTCAAACCCACTATTGCTTGTTCCTGTTCAGGGTGGGATCAAAGCGTACTTGGCGTCATATGATAACTGGTTTCTAAGCCTTCTACATGTGCATTATGGGGTAATGCTTATCTGCTTTGTTATTCACTAGGTCTTGTTCTTCCTCTAATATAAACTGGAAGTTATAAAACAGATTATGAAGGGAGTGGGGGAGAAAGGGTGATTTTGCCCTGATGGCAGTCACTTGCCCTGAGAGTTTTCACAGGGTCTTCAGGACAGCCACAAAAGGGGAAAATGCTGCTCTGGCAGCTTCAGGAAAAACACTGCCGCACACAGCCTAGGGCTTACCTGGATGTTACAGAGCTGTGAGGGAAAGGCAGGCTACAGAAGACCTCTGGTGTCACGAAGGTTAAGGCACTGTTGGCACTGTTTAACTATTAAAAGTATATAAAAGATGTAGAATACTTGCATCTTTAGGAAATACACCTTCTGGAACTTAAAATAGCTACTGGTGAACTCTGTTTCTGTAGTACACGTTTTGTTCTGGCTTGCAGCACTGCACTGAAAATTCATGCAGTTTGTTGAGCTGGTCTAACAAAAGCAGTTTAATTTCTTCCAGTAGAACTTGGGCTGCCCGCACCATGAGTTTGTCTTCAGGACTTACGTTAACATCCCATTTTTTCCTACTGACTTCTCAAATGTAAGCACAGATAATAGAACTAAGTAATTAATGGGGAAAAAAAAAGGAATAAACCAGTTTACAGAAGAACCATTTTAGAAGAGTGTGGATGAAAGTTAACAACTGCTCGCTTGTTTATGTTTTCTCCAGGTCACAGTGCATCAGCCAGATGAAAGAGGTAAAAGAACAATGTGAAGAAAGGATAGATGAGCTTACAAAAAAGGGAAGTGATGTACCACAAATCAAAGAAAACAAAGACTTCTCAGAGGAGTCAAAAAAAATTAGCCAGGTTTGGTTTGGGTAATTTCTTTTTCTTTGTAATTTTTAAGGGGTTTTCCACCTTTCTGCTATCTCCAACTAACATTAGCCCACCTCACCAAGTTTTGCGCTGCTTTCCTTCACATTTGTTGAATGTTTCAGATCTATGGGAAATGGAGTGATTTCAAGGACATGACGGGCAGAGGTCCTGCAGGAGACTCCAAATCACTGTGTCTCTGAGACGGGCAGAATTTGAGAGGTGATGCTGGGAGTGGTGTGGAGCCCATTAAAGAATAAAGAATATTTACACTGCTGAGCTTTGGTTCACAGTTCCTTTTGACTTTGTTAAAGGACTTTGTTGCTTTGTATGTTGAAGGTTTGTGTTAAAGATGAGGATAAATTGTGGGTCACTTCAGAGTAGCAGCAAACTTTGAGTAAGATATTGTAGTCCAAGGGTCTTTGAGGTCCATCAGCTGTGAATTTCAGAGAAATCCTATTGTCAGCCTTTTATTGTGGGAATGAGGGGAAGATCAAATGTCTTAGCTGTTTGCTTTTGGGTGTTCCAAGTCAAAGAACCACAAAAGGTGTTGCTGTATGTGACATGAGAAGGCTCACTAGGATAGGGCAGGTTGCTGCATAGAGTGGCTGCATGCTAGCTGACTCTTTCTTCCTGGGGTACAGAGTGGGAGGAAATTCTGAGAAAAGGAAATTTAAGGTAATCTTGTCTTGGCGTGTGAATTATTGATGCTTCTTCAGTGAAGCAGGATTTGGTCAGGAATAGAACTTGATTGATTAAACTTGAAACAGATGGTCCCGGAAACATGCAATGAAGGTCCTAAGTGAAAAGGTAACTAATTTATTTCTGTGTACTGAAGTAGCCCTTTCTTGAGGACTATGAGCACCAGTTACAGAAGTTACATTTTTTACATGCAGTTGCAGTGGGGTGTTTCCCCCATATCTGGGTAGCCAACTCTCATTGCAGTGGCAGTCAGGGTTGGTTTCTCTTTGGCTCTGAAAAGGCTACTAGAAGAAACAATTGATGACCTCTGAAGTGGAAAGGGTAAAGCAAAGAGGATTGAAGCTGGGTTTTGCAAATAGCTGGAAGTGGGTGGGAGAAAATGACTGAAACATCTTCCCAGAGACCCCTAGGTGGTTAGGTAATGTTTTCAGTCTGTGTCCAGTCCCTTATGTAAAATGGTGGGGGAGAGAACTGCTGAAGTTAGTCACCTTTTATCCTGGGAACCTGCATTATATGAGAGCTGCAAGATGAACGAAGTGTTAGACAGGAAATGCTAGCCAGTGACCCCTTTAAAAAAGAAAGTGGAAGCTCTTGTTTGTCAATAATTTTTATCCACAGTGTCAAATAAGTAAATAAATAGTAAAATACATAGTAATAATAAAAAGCCCATCATTTGGAGGTGATGTTTGTTTGACAAACAAGTGTATCTTGTTTAATGTCAAGATGTAAAATACTATTTAGAAAGTTGATGTGGGGAAGACCATACTAGAGGTGGTCAGCTTAATTTCTAGTATGGCTTTGCTGCAGATTTTCATTACAGTTACTTGCACCAGATGCTTTTTTGTTTGTTTGTTTTGCGGTTTGGGGCTTTTTGTACCATTTCCAGTTTGGAAGGGAAATCATCCCAGAAGGAACCTGAGGAGTTTAGCTGAAGCCCCTCTGCAGGACAATTTCAGTCTCCTGCAACAAGTCCCATAGCTGGAGGCAATCTTTGCTCAAAGCAGGCAGGTTATCTGTTCTCCTTTTAATCTGTAGATAGTTCCAGCTGAGATAATCACTAATATAGTTACAGCCTAAATAAATGCTGTCTGCTTGTGTTCTCTGTTATCTGTGACAGTGTTTCTTATGTCAAGCTGTAACCTTCTCAGTTTATTTGCCAAAGGATTGCAACTTTTTGCTTGTACAAAAGCTGAGTTGTTTATCATTAGCACAAGGTGACCCTAAGGAAATCTATCTATGTTTTTGGCTAGTGTTTTAAACTGGAAGAATTCCTGTTTGTATGATGTACATGCTTATATAAGGGAAGGGTCAGAGTTGAAACAGAGAAAGAAAATGGAATGTTGGTTGGTTAATAAATATATAGCCTTTCTTACAACTCTGTATTTTAAGGAATGACGTATACTTCTTGGCTGAGGAATATACAACATGTCCCAATTAACTATCTTTTCATCCAGCCACTTGAAAAATTTTCAGTATACACTCTTCTAATTTATTCGACACCTTCATTAAAAATAGTACACTGAGCTAGAAATTTAATATAAGTTAAGGGCTTTTGCTTGTTTAAGAGGTAATTTCTTGCTATTAAGTGCAGGCTCAGTATTTTTACAGAATTTATGCCCAGCATAAATGGTCTTATGTTCAGTTTCTGATGATTTCTATTGTAGACTGACCTCAAGAGGCTGTATTATTTATAAAACAAGCATTTTAAAATACAGCATTTTTGTTTTAATGACTGAAGGAAGATGAGAGTTCTTTTGAACTCCTTACTGCAATAACCAAATATTCTGTGGTAATACTTGCTTCTCAAGCTTTCGTAAGAGTTAATGTTTGATTATTTGTTGTTGATGTTGGACTTCATGGTGTTGACCCAACAAGGTCTTCAGTTCTGCCTCTCTTTGACTGAGCTTAAACATTTTCAGAACAGCGAAATAATCATACTCTACAAATCCTTTACAACTTTGGCTTCTTGGCTATTTAACCACTTCTTTCTGCAGACATTTTTCCAAATGACTGCACAAACACTTGACAACCTATTACTGACCTGCTTAAAACAAGGGGTAGCTACAGTCTTATCAACAATCGTAACAGAAAACTTTGTTGACTGTATGACTTTCTATACTGTAAGTTTTCCTGTTCATTTGTATAGTAGCAGGTATAAAAAGGTTTATGTCTATAAATGTCTGTATGCTTGTTCTTTCTCTGCATCTTTCGATTTTTTTAAACAAAACAAAAACCCAACAAAAAATCCCCATAGAACAGTTTCATAACAGTCTGTTTTTTTGTGCTGAAGCGGGTATAGCACAGCAGAGGGTCCAGGCACATTTCATGTTCACTGTCTGTGTGAACTGAATTGACATAGCTCTCAGCCAATTAAATGCTAATATGAATAAAAGTTGTACGTAGAATTTTAATTGCTAAATGAGATCTTCAAGGTGGTGTACATCTTAGCCATTAATCTTTAAGCACCTCAGATGCTGACAGCAGTCTCGTACTGGTATTTAACACATTCTTAAGTAAGCTTCATCATGTTAAACTGCTACTGTTGTCTAGTTGGTTAAGTTATTGTTCTTTTAGTCCTACATTCAACATCGTTTTAGACCAGGTTTGCTTGACTTAAGTCTCCTTATGCCCAAACTCAGTTTACCTGTTCCTGCAGATTACCAACAGTAGTTAATGCCATCTGTTTTTTTGTTCTGTTGACGGTGACATGGTAGCAGGGCAGAAATGGAGAAATATGTGGTCACAGTTCTGTGACCCTCAGAGAATAACAGATAGTGTTTCTTGTGAAACACTTAACCGTGAACAGTTACCTCAATGTTAGCTGGAATTAGATTAAAGAAGGTGTGTTAAATTCTCCCCGTGTTGTGCTGTTACATAGAAACATCACTGCAGATTCAAAATCACATGGTACTTCAGTCACCACTATAAGTTTCAGTCCAAATATTTCTGTGTTCAGATTTTTTTTCCCCCTACTGAATTCTTACTTAACTTCCACCTCCTTTTCCAAATCCAGTAGTTATATAGACCAATGCTTATCTTTGTACATTCACTTTATAGGTTAATATTCAAATGCCAGCTGTGAAACAAACTGAGTTCAAGCAGGCAAACTTGGAACACCAGAAACCCAATGAAGATGCACCTAAAGCAGTACCTACAGTAAAAAAGACAGATCCGCTGCAGGCTAAAGGTGAGATGTAAATCACTATCTTACTAGCAACTGGTTAAGAACATTTGTCATTTAATTGAACATTTAAAAAACATTTTTGTACACAAGATTAAGATGGAAGAAGTGACACTGGTAGACTGAACTTTAATCAATTTTCCAGCTGTGAAGAGGTATAATATCTATTCAAGCATTTTTATTACTAGCATACCTACTGGTTCAGTTTTGTTGTAATTGACATGTTGCATGTAAAGGAAGATACAAATATTTACAATTCTGGAGTCATATTCCTCATTTAATATGGAGAAGGTACCCTGCTTTTGGAAGCAATGATTTTCAAGCATGTTTAAGATCTGCTTTCTTAATAAGCTTGACACATCCAGCCTGCTACCCCCCCCTTACAGAATAGCTGAAAGTTAGGCTTTAAACAAACACACATCCATTATTCCTATGTGTTGTCACTGAGCAAAATGCAAGTAAGACAAGTGATGCGCAAGAGATCAGGTTAGTTAACCTAATGGTTGCTTTTGGCACCAACTCAGAAACTATTAATTAAAATGGATGTATCCTTGTGCGTCAGTCTTGCGTAGTACTGTGTGACAGAAATTCAGTTTCCTATTTAATTATTCTTACATGCTATCTTAAATTACAGTCTTGAGAGCATGCAAGTCTCATTTTAGAGAGCTAGCAATTGAAGACAACATCTAAATATAGATTATTCAGGCATATTTTATCATGAATTTTTTAGTTAAAAATACAGGTACACCGGAAAAAAGATATGGTAATGTCTGCTAAAAGTAATAGCCCTCCTGCACTTTCTCTTCATATTAAAAATAAGAACAGCCTTGATTTACTTGCAAATCTGCCCATGTGACTGCTTTGTCCTGAGCTACTTTTGAACACCAAATCAGTTTTGTTAGTAACAAAATGTAACACACAGAAACCTTATGATTATATAGCACACTGCAATTGTTATTTAAACTGCTCTGTTTCACCTGCCCCATTTATTAACTGCACATATCAAAATTCTAAGTAGAAGTGTGAATCTGTTGATAGTAAACAATATCTCATCCTTTAGCTGCTCCCAGTAGGAAAAACATGGGTTGTCTTCTTTTTATCTTTGGAACTGATGTGGTTGAAAGATATTCTTTCAGAGGAAAAACAAGCATTGAATGAGGAAGCTAAAGCAGTGTTTATTAAAGGTTTTTACCCTGTGCCACCACTGAAAGGCATTAGGTTTTTTACTTGGAACCATTTTTATTGTTTATAGAAAGAATAAATGGCCTAGCTGAAATCAGAAAACAGGAGCCCAAGGCAGAAGAGAAGCTTTCAAGTCAACTGAAAAACCCGCAGGATTCACTCAAGGCTGCTGCAGGTTATAAGGAGATGCTGCCCACATCAGAGAAGGAGCTGAATCTGTCTGAAGATGAAGAACGTTTAGCTGGGCAAGATGTGTTACAGCTGGCAGCAGAGCACGCCACCAATGAGGAAACTGAGAAGGAACAGCTCCGAAATGACGATGCTAAGCAGGATGACTTGCCCCCTGGAAAGGCTGGTTGGTAGCATGTCATGTACTGTTAAGAACATTAAAGAAATGAAAGTGTGGAATAGGGCAAGATTTCTGAAACAGTGGTGGCAGCTGGCCAGACTTAGTATAAGGTTTCATAAAAGTTAGTGTGAGATATAAAAGGCTGGTCAGTTCCCAGCAGTCTTTTACAGTCCATGGGTAAAGATGGAGGCCTCTGTTTGTGCAACATGGAGCTACCAGACTGGGTTTTCTGCATCACTATAGCAGCCTTCCTGTCTCTCCACTGTTTGTACAAGGCATTTGGGGAAATTAGCCCTGAAACTTCCTGGTATTGAGGCATTGTAAGAATATGATGCATTTAAAAAGGATGAAATGTTAACTATCCACAGCATTGATGAGTAGAGAGATACTACATACTAATGTTTTGCAGATAGTTTTTTTATAATGTCAACGTGTAGATGCTAGCTATCCCTATTTCAGAATAAGCTAGCGTGAATAAAACTATACCTGAGACTTAAAGTATCTGAAGTTTATTATTGTGAGTCTGCAAAACTTGCAGATCAGATGTTGCAGAGGTGCCATTTTCTGGCATCTACCCCATGTGACCCTGAACCACATGTCTCCACAGCACCAAGCAGCAGAGCACTGATGTGCCTAAACCTGACCAGAATCTAGACATCATTTGTCTGTCTGGAAGAACTCTGTCTCGGGTGAATCCAGCAGCCCAGAGTAATCAAGAGGAAGCCTTATGGCAGTCAGAGCAGGAACTGATGCCCACAAAAAGTGCTGTTTATGCTTTTCTAGTAAACAAACTCATTCACAGGATCATGAGTAATGTTGATAACTTGGCAGGGATAAATAATCTCATCTACATTGCAAAAGTAGTATTTTTTCAGCTGCTCCAAAAAGATGCTGGCCAGAGCAGGCTGTCCCCCACAGAGATATGAATACAAGTTACCTAAACTGCTTCAGTTTCAGAAATAAATAGCAGAAAGATTACACAACTAGTGCACGAAAAATCTCTGGCATGTAGCCTGTGAAAGGTCAGAGTTTTTGTGCGCTAGATAGCAGGATGTTCTTCAGGCTTGACTGTTCAACAAAAATACTGTACCTTACTGCATAGGTTCCTTGTAGCTAAAGGAGCCTAAGGCAGAAAGATTTCTTCTACATTCTCTGAGCATCCTCTCCATATAATGAAATCTTAAGATAGTCAATAAAAGTTACTTGACATGAATTAATGACTGGGTGAAGAAAATCGCTTACAGAAAAGCACTTTTGTCTCAAGTTAGCACACCATAGAATGTTTTTTTAAATGCTATATTCACAGCTTTCTGCTTGGTGGACAAACTAAAACAAGAAGGGGGAGGCTGAGCAGTGTTCTAGTGGTGGTGGTAATACATTTAAAAGCAACACCACAGTCAAGTTTTCATCACTGGCTTCAGGTTTTACTTTTGCTGAGGCTGTCCTTTAATGTATTCTGAAATTGTTTAATGCTTTTCCTTTCTACAATCTGAGTGCTGGCTGAGTTTTATTACATTTTCTGAATCCCAAAAGATTCTTCCTTTTATCTAGTTATTTGGAAGAGATGTACAGCAAAAGCTGCTCTGAAATTTAACAGTTCAAAATGAAAAATAATATGAAAACCTACTCTAAACAGAAATTCATTCAGCAGCAAAGTAAATTCTGTGATATATTGTTACAGTAACTTTCTCATGTAGGTGACCTTATGGTTTAGCATAAAATTAATTACTTTTAACATTTTTCCAGACAAACAGGATCATGAAGCACTGAACCAGGACAAGGATGTTGATTACAATTTAGATGAGAATGAAGCTGAATCAGAAACAGACAAGCAAGCAGCACTTGCAGGGATTGAAAATGGTAAAAAACAGAAAAAAAAAAAGTTTTAACTAAAGTACCACATGCTCAAAATTTTAAGATATTTTGAATGGTATACTGTAGCAGATACAGCTAGCTAATTTCTGATGTTCTTTGAGCTTTACCTCATGTTGACAGTAGAACCTATTTCCTGTATAGCATCACTGAAGCTACTGTTTAACATGTGGTGGGGAGGGACAGTAGCTGTAGCTTTACCATACTATACAGAACTTAACAGTCCTTTCAGAATTTCTCCTGCTGTGTTCTAGATTGTTTTCTAGATGAAGAACTATTTATTAGTTATGCCTCTTAAAGAGATTTCTGTACCTTATTTTTTCCTAATTAGTTCAAAACGAAGATACGAAGAACCACTTATCTGAGCATGGTGAAGAACGACAGAGGTTGTGAACAAAGGAGGTTCATGATGCAACTTAGTCACCTCTTCATATAAATGCAGCAATGATGAGAGCAAAGCGATTTGAGAATGTTTTGATTACCTTCTCAAGGCTTCAATAAGGGCCTTACAAGACTTCTCAATGTCTCACACAGGTGAAGCTGTAGTTGTTAAGTCCTGTGTTATGCAGAATGTATCATGTTGTTAATGTTCTGTAGTCTTTTTCTCTAACCATTGAATGTAAACTAGAAACTAGTTTACTTGCTATAACCTAGAAATACCCTTTACTACCACTAAGGCACCCTTAACTGCAGTCCAGCCTGCTTTGTGTGTAGCCAGCTGTTTTGAAGATTGTATTTGAGTCTGTTCTGACTCACACCTGTGTTTGGAGCAATCTTTCTGAGTATGAATCAACCTCCATTGAGACAGCATGGGAGCAGACAGACACAACTAATTTTCCAACCAGCAATTCCATTTCAGAAAATACAAATTTATCTTGGCTTTCTCTTAATACATGTCGTTTTGTAACTACTCTTGTGGTCTTATTCCTCAGTGTACTAGCTTACAACTTTTGTACCTTAAGATATCTAAATATTCAAGTGGAAGGTTGGTTCTTTTGTTTATGAAAAGCACTAGTTGTCATCAAGTGAAAAGCAGAGCTCAAGTCAAATGGTGCCTGTTAAGCCTAAATACTAAACAGTTCACTGACAGACTTGCCATATGTAACTTGAATTCTTCTGAGAAAAGTACTAATCTCCATTACTGAGTTCTTAGTTGCTCTTTTTTTTCACCATTTAGGTTTGACTTTTAACTGGTCTGGGCTACTACAGTCGATATAGCAGGGAAAACAAATGCTTGTAAGCAGAGAAAAGGAGGTATGAGCATCTCTTCTGACAAGTATTGGGAAACTTGGGTTATAAGGTTTTTTTTTCAAATAATGGCATGTTTTAACATCAAAATGTTTACTCATATTCTGAGTAAAAGAGGCATTTTCTTAGTACTTGATCTGTAAATAGGTATATAGCTGAGATGAAGTTAGTTGGGAATTTAGTAGTGATTGTTAAAGAGTGCATGTTCTAATGGTATAAAATGTAGAGTGAAACACTGTACTCAAGTTAAATGAACAGCTTTTAACTTGATACTGGTAAAATACCAGACAAACAAACAAAGTCCTTGAGGTAATTAATGTATTGCCAGAGAATTCTTTTAAAACAAATTGTTTTGACTGTAGTACTGTTGAGTACCCAAACCTGGCTGGGCTTCTCACTAGAAAGCTAGATGTTGTCCTCTCCATAAACAAGACCACCATTGTACAAAGCACACTTGTTACCTCTGACAGTAGGGGGTCTGAAAAGCTGGTAAGAACAATGTTCAAAAGAATAAAGAAATACAATCTTAGTGGCCTCAGGTGCTACAGGAATGGAACTATGGTGGTAGATTTCTAGGAGACAAGGGGTCTGTATGTCTGCTATATAGAATTTTAAAATTAAAGGATTCTAGTTGAACAAAAGATTCATTTGGAACTGTGGTTTACATAGCATTGTCTATCACTAAAATGTTTAGTTGCATGAGGCAAGGAAAGCTTCTTTCACTGTAATCATCTAGGGGTTAAATTCACACTTATCCTTGATGTTTTTTTAAAAATTAAGCCATTTTAGATAAGCATTTTAAAATAATCTACTGTGTATTCATGTACATTTCATCCACATCTAATGTTAATGAAAATGGGAAAGATGGTAATTCCTGTTTTCTTAGTTCTGTAAATGACGTGGAACTTGGTAACTTGGTTTCTCTTTTACTTGCTGCTTTCTTTGGAGAAACACCAAAGGCTGTCCTTGAGCTGCTGTCACATAGTTCAAGACAGGACTGTTCTGATTGTTTACAAGAAGGTAGCAAAAGCCAGATGAATTCTCAGTGCCCTGCACTAGAACTAGTTTGCCATCCTTATAATTACATTTTCCAGGATTTTCATTCCTTTGGCAATGATACAGAAACATTCAAGTATATGAATCATGATGATAAGCAAACATGTAAAATGGTATGCAACCTTCTTAGTAGACAAATCGGAAAAAGCATGTCTTAAGGGCTTATTTCAAAAAGCTACAAATTGCTGGTAGACAAATGAGTGTTCCACTTGAGTTTCTTCACTTTTCTAGCTCAGCAGTGCTGCTGCTTAGGTGATGGGAGTTTAAGTGGTATTACTCCACAGTACAACTGTATGTTAGGAGAAACACAAACAAATGTCGTGCATGGTCAAGAAGAAGTTACAAGCTTATCACTGTGGAGGAAGCCATTTTGCACCAAAATGAAGAACTGTCCTGTCCAACACAGTCAAATCTGGAGGATTTGCTTTTATGTCCCAGGTGAGACTTGGCAGTACTGAGCAATGGAACAAATCAGCAATCCCTCCTTTGCAATGGTAAAGTAACAGCAGGATTGAAATAAAGTTGCAGAGTAGTTAAAATATACTCCTAATGTCCTGCGTTCCTGTGTTGCTAGTGACTGCTAACAGTGTCAGCTATGCAGATTGTCCAGCACTGTGAAGAAAAAAGACAAAGGAACAAACTGCAACTAGAAATAACTTGCTTAATTTCTCACTGTCTCCAAGGTATTTTCCTGTGTTTCAGACAAAATACCTCCTAGGCAATTGACTTCAGTAAAACAAAAGTCATTGAATTCAGTGCAGTA
Source organism: Strix aluco (assembly GCF_031877795.1). Taxonomy (NCBI): domain Eukaryota; kingdom Metazoa; phylum Chordata; class Aves; order Strigiformes; family Strigidae; genus Strix; species Strix aluco. Next base: position 71,345,034 of record NC_133971.1, read on the forward strand.
GGAGCTAAATGACTAGTTTTCATCTGCTCTTAATTCCTGTGAAGATTTGTTTTAGCTTGTAGGACTTGGCAAAAAAAGAACCAAGTCCTTCACTTGCAAAATGAGCAAATTTAATGCAATTTAGGTGAAAATATGGAAACTCACAATCTCTCCAAGTGGCTTTGTTCAAAGCAGAATTCAGTAGCACAGCTGTGCCTATCAGACATGAGGCTCCACTGCATTATTTATTCAGTTCCAAATGTTATTAAATGCCTAAACCACGATTTTCTGTCAGAGATCATTCATAAACTAAAGTTGCCAGGGGAGGGGAACTTCAATCCATCCCACTCCTACCACCTCAATGCCAGTGCCAGCAAAAGATGCACAGAGCCTGGAGAGGGATCACAGGTCAGCAGGAGAGCACCTCAAGAGCAGCACAAAGGAATTCCAGACACTCCAGCCAGTAAGTCAGCTTCATCAGGGGCTGAACTGAAATGCCTCTGTACAAATGCACATAGCATGGACAATAAACAAGAGCAGTTGAGAGACACGTGCATGTCTGCAGGGCTACGATCTTATTGGAAGGTTCCTATGACTGGAGTGTTGGAATGGAAGGATACAGGCTCTTTAGGAAGGACTGGCAGGGAAGACGAGGAGAGGGGGGTCGCCCTCTATGTCAATGACCAGCTGGAGTGCAGGAGCTCTGCCTGGGGATGGATGTGGAGCCAACTGAGAGTTTATGGGTCAGGATTAAAGGGAAGACAGGGATAGGTGATTTATAGTGGGGGTCTGCTACAGGCCACCCGACCAGGAAGACTGAGTGAATGAGGCCCTCTACAGACAGACAGGAGCAGCCTCATGTTCACAAGCCCCAGTCCTCGTGGGGGACTTCCAACTACTGTGGTATCTGCTGAAGGGACAACACAGCAGGGCATAAATAATCCACGAGGTTCCTGGAATGCATCGATAACTTCCTTCTCCAAGTGATAGAGGAGCCAGTGAGGAGAGGTGCTATGCTGGACCTTGTTCTCACCAACAAGGAGGGGCTGGGGGGAGAGTGAAGCTCAAGAGCAGCCTTGGCTGCAGTGGCCATGAAATGGGAGTTCAGGATCCTTAGGGCAGTGAGGAGGGCACACAGCAAGCTTGCTACCCTGGGCTTCAGGAGAGCAAGACTGTGGCCTCTTCAGGGATCTGCTTGGCAGAGTAACATGGGATAAAGCCCTGGAGGGGAGAGGGGCCCCAGAAAGCTGGTTAATATTCAAGGAAGATCTCCTCCAAGCTCGGGAGCGATGCATCCTGACAAAGAGGAAGTCAGGTAAGAACACCAGGAGCCTGCACGGATGAAGAAGTCGCTCCTGGAGAATCTCAAACACAAAAAGGAAGCCTACAGAGGGTGGAAGCAAGGACAGGTAGCCTGAGAGGAATACAGAGAAACTGTTCAAGCGGCCAGGGATCAGGTTAGGAAGGCCAAAGCCCTGATAGAATTAAATCTGGCCATGGACATCAAGGGTGACAAGAAAAGCTTCTGTAGGTATATTGTTGATAAAAGGAAGACTAGGGAAAATGTAGGCCCTCTCTGGAAGGAAACAGGAGACTTGGTTACCTGGGACATGGAGAAGGCTGAGGTACTAAATTATTTTTTTGCCTCAGTCTTCACTGGCAAGTGCTCCAGCCACACTGCCCCAGACACAGAACACAAAGGCAGGGACTGGGAGAATGAAGAATTGCTCACTCCCCACCTGTGTTCAGCTCTGAGGCCCCCAACATAAGAAGGACATGGACACGCTCAAGTGGGTCCAGAGGAGGCCACAAAGATGATCAGGGACTGGAGCACCTCCCTTATGAGGACAGGCTGGAAGAGTTGGGGTTGTTCACCCAAGAGAAGGCTTCAGGGAGACCTTACAGTGGCCTTCCAGTACTTAAAGGGGGCCTACAGGAAAGATGGGGAGGGACTCATTATCAGGGACTGTAGTGATAGGATGAGAGGTAATGGTTTTAAACTGAAAGAGGGAAGATTCAGATTAGATATAAGGAAGAAATTATTTACTGTCAGGGTTGTGAGACACTGGAAGAGGTTGCCCAGAGAAGCTGTGGATGCCCCCACCCTGGAAGTGTTCAAGGCCAGGTTGGACGGGGCTTTGAGCAACCTGGTCTAGTGGAAGGTGTCCCTGCCCATGGCAGGGGGGTTGGAAGTAGATGATCTTTAAGGTCCCTTTCAACTCAAACCATCCTATGATTCTATAAAAATGATTTAAGATTAAATCTGTAAAATATCAATTAAAGTACTTCAACAATACAGTTAATTAAAATCAGCTTCACCTATAAAACTTCATACAGACCACTTCAAAACAGCAGTTGTCATTCAGATCACATAAAAGCAGCAGACGACAGATATTCCACAAACAGTACTTTTAGCCTGGAGATCCCTCTCAGTCTGGGTAGAGCAATAGTTATTCCATCCTATAGCTGGTATCTGATACACAGGTTATGCTTCAGAAATCGTAATCATCTCTTGTCTTTCAAATGAGCTTCACAACTGGAAAGTACTTATGAGGGGAGAAGTCAAATTCTGGAGGAACCTAGAAATAAAAGATTTAAAATGTTACACAGCAGTACTACTGAATTTGATACTCAAAATGAGGCATACCTTGCAGATAGAAAAAAACTTTTAAAAAGCAAAAGATTGAAATAAAAAATCCTAGCATTTTTAATTAATATCTGAAAATATTCCAATCCAGTTCTGGATATGCCAATCATTCTCCAGTACTGATGGGCACAAAGCTGTAGAGTGCTGGTGTGCCTCTTCAGTGTGCTCCTTCATTCTTCTGTGCCTAGCCTTTGGCAGGAAGTCTGAAGGCCCTCTCCTCCCTCTGACTCACACCACCCGCTAATCCTGACAGCGAGCACTCTCCTGATTGTGCTCACACAAGCTGATGATACTCTGCTACCAATTACTTCTTCCTGGTCTTCAAGAATACTCATATTGGTACACGTCATCCCATGTAATTCCCAATTTTCCAAAACATTTAGAAACAAGAGTTTTCCATATTTAAATAACTAAACAAACTGTTTCCAAGGGGAAAATGGATTAAGTTACTTCCCCAGTTCTTTTAAGAGTTGGAGTAACTATGGCCTGAATCTGCTCATTCAGCTGTAAGAGATCTGTGGTGGCACTGTGTGTAATACTACATTTCACATTCAATTCAAGTGGCATTTTCTTATTACCTTAGAGTCTTTTTTGTGGCCTCCTGCCAGCAGCTTCATGACCACAATATTGGGTTTAGCAACTTTTAGAATTCGACTGACCTAAACACAAAACAGCAAGAAGTTTTCCAGTGAAAGCATATGACCTCAAAATTATTTCAAAGATAATGCTCAAATGTTTACAGACTCTAACAACACAGCAGTCCTCATACAGTATCATTTTAATGGAGATAAGGGCATTTTGGATTTACTTTGAAGTGTAACAGCTGGATTAATGAAATGTTTATTTTAATAGTCACTTTTTTTATTCAACAGACCATAGAAACCACTGCTCTCTATGATTATGTTCAAAAATTGCTAAACTACAGCAAGTTTTGAGGCACTCGTCCAAATAAAGGTTTAGACAGACTTTAGACATCTATCCCCAACAATGACACGATGAGAAGGGGAAACTCAAGTATCAAACTGTTGGCTTTTTGCATGGAAGTGCTCTGGGCACACTCAAACTACCTCTAACTACCCTGGTTAGTCTCAATCAGATAGCCCATGTCTGAGTACCACCAGGACCCACAGAACAGACAGGGATTCCTAAATTCTCAGGAGAACCTAATCCCATAACTGTTCTTAACCTGCTCAGATGTGAGCACCCTCCTTGCTCCAAAACACAGTCACGAACACGTAGTTTTACGCTATGGACAAAGAGGAAGAAATTACCACCCGTGTTTACAGCCCAGTGCTGAGAAAACTGGTCCAGGAAACAAGTGCCAGACTCAATCCTCTTTTCGCCTGATGACATTCAAACCTATTTTTCCCACCTCAGGAGTACATGTGAATTGCCAGAGGAAGGTGATGCCTGCCTGGTGAGGCAGGCATGTGTCACCTTCTTAAAATTGATAATGCTTTTAGAACGCGGCCAGAAGACAACATGCAAGAACAAACTAAGTTGCTATCTACCATCTAAGATACTCAACAGGGAGAGGTTTTGGAACAGGGAGCAGAACCCTGATTATGTTACCTAACATACTGAAACAGACCACCATGTAAGATGCCACCACCCTGCTCTGTTCCCTCTTTAATCAAAGCACTCAGGTTTAACTCAGCTTTTTGACAAAATATACTTTGGATCTCAAGCAGATCCAACTGACAACAAACACTTACTCTGTTATAAGCAAGTACTGCTTTTTCCAGTATTTCACTCTTACCTCACAGTCTGGATTAGGAATATTCTCAAGAATCATTTTAGCTTGCTGGAAGTGTTTGCTAGCTGCCATGTAGAGATCTGATGACTGAGGAGGTGGGCTGTACTTATTTAAATCAGACATTTCCTAGCATGTTACAGAAATATATAAATATCTATCAAAATCAGTTGCCAACAAATTGTATTTTTATCACCTTAAATGAAAACAAATTACTACATTCAAGAAAAAAGTTACATCAACAAAATATTTTAAGAATACTGAACTTGAAAACATTTGTTTGAAGTGGCAACTACCAAGAAGCAATACAGTGCTTAACAATTATTTTATAGTGCCACAAAACGCAATTAACTTCTTAGAATCTTTATAAAACAATCCCTCTCCTGAAAAACTTGTCATTCATTTGCTTTAATAGTGCCAAGCAGCAGGGTATGAAATTACAGGAAAAAATAGGAGGAAAAAAAAAGTATGATACAGTTTACTCAAATCAAGTTTGCAGCAAGAGATACTGAAACTGTTCAAAACTTCATTTTATGTGATTTTGAGACTTCAATTTTTTTTTTTTGATTAGGCATAATAAAACCTGAAATGACAGGGAAGAAGCCATGATAGTCTTAATTTCCACTACAATTGTTCATAACACTAAATTAGGGAGACTGACTGGCATACAAAATACTACAGTTTCAGTTCAGACAGGCCTTTAGAAACTTAAACATCTGACCACCAAAAATCTAAGTTCAAGAAGAAACATCCAAATTTCTGCACCTGAGACAGAGTAACTCCACAAATCAGTAGAGGCTAATAACCAGCTGGGTGAGTAGTAGTAGGGTTACTGTGAACACCAGATTGAATACAGGCAACAAGATGCTTTTGTTACAAATCAGACAAGCCTCACGTGGGACTCTACAAGCAGCAATATGGCCAGCAGATCAAGGAAGGTTATCATCCTTTACTCAGTATTTGTGCTGTAACATCTGAAATATTGCATCCAGTGTTGGATCCACTTGGTACAAGAAAGATGCTGAGATGCGGAGATATCTGGGGGCCTAAAGCACATGACCCACAAGGACAGGTCAACGGACCTGGACTTTTTCAGTTAGAGAAGAAGGATGCTAATTGGTAATCTTATTAGCAGCCTACAACTATGTGGAAGGCAGTTACAAAGCTGTCGGAAGACAAATGCTCCTTGATAATGGCAGACAATATAACATGGCGGGGAGAGGCCACAAATTGTGGCTTGGGTAATTCAGACCATACATTAGGAATAAAGGTGAATAGTATAGTCCTCAATCAGGTTATCTGAAGACTAAACAGACCCGAAAAAGTAACTGGATCAGGTTAACCAAAGAGGCTGGAAAATCTCCATCCTTTGATTTTTTCAGGCTTGGCTAGACAAAGACACAGCTGATGTGATCTATAATGCTACTTCAAGGAGGAGACTGAAGAAGACAAGCCTCCAACTGGTCCCTTCCAACCAACACTTTGGTGATGTAACACTCAAAATTATTTTTGTTTCATTTTCCTGTTTGCCTGCTGCAGTAATAAAAATATGCTGCTATATAAACCACAGCCAAAAAGCCTGTCAATAGACTTTCAAGAGATTTTATTTTCATGCAAACCAACACAAGCACATCATAAAACATCCCATCAGACCAATTTTTAAACATCCAAGACTCTAATTTTAGTAAGAATTCAAAGCAATGTATTTTCCTTGCACACAGCTAAAGCTAGAACTGCTTGCCATTTTGACTTATGCTTCAGTAGGAACTCTGAGATATTAAAGGCTCTTTTTACAATGACAACAATGTCTAAAGCAGGTGAGCAAATGACTTTTATAAAAGCATGAATGGCACCATGTTGTAAGATTACTCACTTTAAACTGCAAGTAGTGCACTGGCGGTGGTGTGATAACACTGTTGAATGGAGCAAACCTGTGCTCATATCGAACTTGTTCACTATCCAGTTCAAACTTAGGTTTTCTTACTTTGCCATCCATGTCAAATGCGATCATTGTCTAAAAAGAAAAGGGTAAATACAGTGAAAAGTGTTAGCTTTATGTTGTATTTTGCGATGAGCAAGATGAAAGTTATGATTTAGCTGTAACTGGAAGGACAGAAAAACAGCAGACAATTTACCATATCACAGTGTAAACTCGAACTTAATTTTCAGCTGCACTAAAAACAAAAGAAGGCATGCAATGTATGCTTGATTCCTATTACAAAAAAAAATGAAGCCGTGGTTCAGCAAGCACAAATGAATTACCTTGTACATCCCAGCACACATATTTTGGTATGCTTGACTCATGGTGATCTCTCTGCTGAGAGGGCGAACTGCAAATTCACACAGAAGTATTTTTTTAATTCAACGTAAGTACACGTATTAATTTCAAAACTGTTGTTCTTTCAAATTTTCAGAAATTGACATAATTCTCAATTATATTTTAAAATAATGAAAAGAAGCAGAAAAAGCACGGACATGCATTTCTGCTCATCTAGCTCCTGATTACACAGAATATATCAAGACATACTTAACAGTCACACAAGAACACCATACTGACATCAGTGAAATAAACTAGTCCAGACAGTCAGTGGTACAAGCATGTCACTACACAACACTAAACAATAGTCTAGAAGTTAAAGCTTGTAGTTGAGACGCTTGTTTGCTTAGTTCATTGGGGTTAACTTTTAAGACTAAAAGGTTAAAACATTTTTATCCTAATAAGAAAGATTTGTATCCTAATAATATTCCTTTAAGATCCCCTTTAGCTTCCAGTGTTTAACTAGTGTCTAACTGCCCCCCACTTTGTATCTTTTTAAAAAGTATAAAATACAGTAGTAATTTTCTGAATTTCTAGAGACAAGGGAATTTAGTTGATATGACCTTGAGCTGTTCATATCTAATTGTGTGTTCCCCTTGAAAAGGTGGCAAGGATAAACACACAAAAAAGCAGGAATAGCAAAGAATGGAAGCGAGCTTCTGCATGGTGTTTATTTGCAATGTTAATGCAAAGATAACTCCAACATACCACAATCTTAGTAATCACTTAGGCATGGCAAATCTGTATCAAATGCTACTTAAGACGCTGATTTGGATGCCTTTTTGGCAGCAGGCTTACAGTTCTGACCACAGAAGGGAAATTCTCATTTTGTCTCTCATGCATATACACCAGAGAAAGCATGAGTTTTTAAAGGGACTTTTGCACAACTACTGAAATGAAACTGGACAATTAAGCAACATGCTTGAACACCTTCTGAAGCCAAAGAGAAATTACAGAAATACACTGAAAGTTTCATCTTTGAATCTAGCTACAGTGACAAAAGAAGTAATTCTGCAGGAATTGCAGAGTATAGAAAGGCAGTGTTTTTCAAAGGTGATTGCTCTGGACCTGTTAATTATATCTCACAGGATCCAACATGTAACACAACCGGTAAAGCTGTGAATATAAATGAGTTTGAGTTTTTCTGAAAGACCTATTTAAAAGTAAGTAAATAAATGGGAAATTCTTACAGTGATTGACTTTTTTCATTAAAAAGTTTTACATTACATTCAGCCTTCAAATTTGAGGACATTTTTCCTACACACATCAGTGTTGACTCTGTAAATTTTGGATTTGAATTCTACATGGCTGTATGAAGGGGACAAAAAAAGTCTGAGATACACTCTACATACCTTTTTTCTTTTTCTTCGTTTTCTTACTACTACGGCCTTTCTGTTGTTCCTCCATTATTCTCTCCTCCGCCATTTGAGAGCTGTCAGCACGGCTCAGTGTTGATATCAACCAGGCATAGAGGAACTCTGAAAGATACCTACAGTAAAAACAGTATGTAGCTGTTACACATCACAGTGCAAAATGTATCTGTAGTGCACACATTCTGCCTGAATGCCAAGTTGCTTACTCAGAGAAGTAATAGTAAAAGACAACTTTGCAGTTAAAACTCTGTTTTGTATGGCTGAGATCAACAGATTTGTACGTGTTTTGTTTTGGTTTTTGGTTTGTTTTTTTTTTAAACAAGACTCTGTACATATTCAGCCATAGACAGCTCAAGGTATGCAAGTTTCTTGTACATCTACTAAGTGAAGTTTAAGGTTCTTATTATTTCAAAACCCATATAAAATCAGATTTTTCTAGAATTCTTACTTTCCCCAACAAATGGAAGCATTTTAAAACAGGTATTATGTTACTACCTTTTCTACTTTTGTTAGTAATTACTATTTTGAGAAACAAGGTCATTACTGATGTTTCAGGCATTAAAAAGACCTGAATTATTAAATAAAAGGGCCAAGCCCACAGGAACACAAGAGCCACATGCAATTCTTTAAGATTTAAGAGAAATCTTTAAGAATTCTTTAAGACCGTTTCTTAGTAAGCGGAAGCAGGTCCAATAAATCTCTTGACTGACTTCCAATCAAAAGGAATAGGGAAAAAAGAGTAGAAATTACAGATCTGGAGCACATGAAGAAGAAATAATAATTCAGAATTACTGAGAAATAATGGTAAGCTTCATTTGCACATTTCCCCTCAGAAATTTCCTCTCCTTTTTGTTCTTCACTTCCAGTAAGGAGATAAAGCAGTTGACATGTGAGTTCCAATTAAGAGTGATTTTATTAAAATGGTGGGGGGGAAATACAGGCAGGTAAAAAATACTGTCCTACAGAAAACGTGGTATTACTTATAGAATATTGCCATCTTCTGGTAACTATCTGGAGTATTATTTTTCTCACTTAAAACTTAATCCACTAATGAAACAGCACAGAAACATAATGAGATGCACTCAAGTTCAAGTCATCTGAACCAGTCTAATCTCTCAGAAAGAAGGCTTACAGCTTACCTAGTAAGAGTTTATTAGTAGCTTTACAGACAAAAAAACCCCAAATCAGACCAAACCAAACCACCAAAGTACAGAAGCACTTTAACACAGGAAGGTTCAACATCAAATTTTTAATGCTGAATCAAAAATGAACCTTCTATAATCATTTATCTTTTGGACCAAGCCATCAACTACAAAAAATGGAATGGAATTGCAAAAATAAAAGTATTTTGACTCTATAAAGTGCAATCATGTTCACTGAAGGCAGATGTCTCTTCAAATATGCTCACAGAGTAAGATGTTATTTTTATCTAGCCAACTTTCAGATTACAGTCGCAACTTGGAAGTCTGAAGATCTTTTCAAAAATACTAGAGATCAACAAGACTATTGATCTTGGTACTACAGAGACAGAAAAGAAAAAAGGAAATTCCTTTCCTCCTGCATTCTCTTGTCTGCCAGAATCACTATGTTTTTCATTCATTGTCATTAGAAGATACTGTTTTAAAAAGCAAAATAAGAGTGAATTACTATTTCAGGGGGAAAAAAAAGTACACTATTTAGTAAGTCTAGAAAATACACTAACAGATTTTTTTCTCCGCTTGTAATTTTATGAATAGGTAAACTAAATACTGTATTGAGCAAGCCTGAGATTACAAAATCATACTTGAAGTCCCTCCTTTAAATATTTGCAACTGTAGCTCTGTGGGAGCATCCCTCCTCAAACAGCTGTCATAATGCATCCTCTTACCAATAGATGTAGTAATATTCATGCATACTGTAAAGTTCCAACTCAAAGCCACTCAGAAGATACTGTATCATAATACGCAGGTTATGATATAGGACCCAGGTGCCCAAGCAAGCCAAATGTTGCCTTTGTGGTTCCTGCTTCAGTAACATACTATGAAGTGCTGCATCTACTTTCTCTGCCTATTGAAAAGAGAGCAAAGTAACAAACGGGGGAGAAAGAACAGTTGACTGAAACAGCATCAAAGTTCTGCCAGAAATAAATTCTTAACAAAATCTGAACACAAACTGGGTAAGGCCACTCTCCAAATTAAAAGACAGCAATATGTTCTCACAGATATTGCACCTCTATAGTTTAGAACTGTCAGGAAACTGGTGGTTATATTGTTGCACCTAGAGAAGAAAATTCTATTTAAAGAGTATTTATATATAGATTGTTATGTTAGCAGTCACATGAGCACTGAAAGTCAGAACCCATTACAAGCTGTTATTAATTTTGCTATTTTGGGAATAGTTACTTTTCTTTTTTAAAATAAACCAACCAGCTGCATTGAAAAATCAAATTTATAAGCTTAACATGCAAAAAACACACTGTGGTGCACCAGAAAAACTAAAATATCGCTAAGACACTTCAGTCTTAAAAAGTAATTGTATGGAAGACATGAAGTCTCCCACAGTTGGAATATTAACAGTAGTCCTTGAACAAATCAATCCACATAACCTGTTACAAAGTGAAAAGTGTCTCAGCTGCAGTACTGCAACAAACTCTCAACCAAACCATCCTGAGATAAGCTGAAGCACACAAAATCTCCCCCCCCAGCTCCAAGTTCCTCAACTGTTCTCCTCAGCACGCACATCTTGGAAACTGTTTAATTATTTCATGCCTCTCACTACTGAAGAAATAAATTTCCAGCAAGTGAAAATATACCTTTCCCTGTCATCTTTCACTCCCTGTTCTTGAGAAATATTCAAAATCAGTTGGACACATATTTTTAAGAGTTATCAATTTACATATATTTTTTTAAAACCGTTATAAAATTTTGTGGTTTCTATCTTACATAGCTATAAGACTGAATTTTCAAAGGTATCTTGCATACATGGTTCATCCATCTCTGCCTGGTTACATCTTGCAGACTGACTGTTACAAGCAGGATAGAGACTACAAGCAGTGGAATTCCAGACATCACAGCAGGTTTCCCTGAGGTCTACTTGGGCAAAGTTAATCTTAAAAAATGTAATACCTTTTTGTTCAGCAGATCTAACAGAAAGTCTTTGGTTGGATGCATCCTACAGACTTCCTGGGCTGCATTTTAGAAATCCTTGTCCTAAAGATTTTAGGACAGAAAAGTTGCTTCATTCATCTACAGTAATACCACACGCTCCACTCTGGTAGGAATATACCTGGAAAGAAGAGTTTGCTGGCCTGCTGCCTAGGACGTTACCTCATCCTGAAGGGTGGCAAATTCCTCAAGAATGTGACCTAGTTTATCTCTCTGACGAGCTCTATTGTGTCCATGGATTTGAATCAGACTACAGAACGGCTGAAAGAAAGAAACTGTATTTTAAAATTTTCAACACAACTTTGAAACTACATTAGTACTACTATGATGTCTACTTAGGCAGTTGTTTTATACTTCTATATTAGGAGGTGGGTTCCTTAAGGCTCCCTATGGAGTACAAGCTAGCAGGCAAGCACTCCCTGGAGTGATGCAAGAGCCTGTTCCTCCATACACAAGTCAATATGAGATCGAGGCCTTTAGAATGATCAGAATACTTGAACGATATTTCATATGTCTAAATCCATGTGCCCAGGCGACCAAGGCGGCCAATAGCATCCTGGCTTGTATCAGAGAGTGTGGCCAGCAGGACTAGGGAAGTGATTGTCCCCCTGTACTTTGCACTGGAGAGGCCGCACCTCGATGACTGTGTTCAGTTTTGGACCCCTCACTACAAGAAAGACACGGAGGTGCTGGAGCATGTCCAGAGCAGAGCCATGAAGCTGGTGAATGGTCTAGAGAACAAGTCCTATGAGAAGCAGCTGAGGGCACTGGGGTTGTTTAGTCTGGAGAAAAGGAGGCTGAGGGGGACACCTTACTGCTTTCTACAACTACCTGAAAGGAGGTTGTAGTGAGGTGGGTGTTGGTCTCTTCTCCCAAGTAACAAGTGACAGGATGAGAGGAAATGGCCTCATATTGTGCTGGGGGAGGTTTAGATTTGCTATTAGGAAAAATTTCTTCATCAAAAAAGGGTTGTTGAGCATTTGAATAGGCTGCCCAGGGAAGCAGCCGAGTCATCATCCCTGGAGGTATTTAAAAGTCATGCAGATCTGGCACTTTAGGGACATGGTTTAGTGGTGGACTTGGTAGTGTTATGTTAACAGTTGGACTGGATCTTCAAGGTCTTTTCCAACCTTATGATTCTACAATTTTCTTAGATTTTCTTTGTGCTGCATTCAGTAAGTGAATCTTTTAAAACAATTATTTAAATTTTTAAACTGAACAGAATGAAAAATAATTTTGTTTTCACTAGTGCTATTGCATTTGTTTTGACATGAAACTACCCTGTAAATGGGTAGTAAGTGCAGATTTCTATTAAGGTGGAATGTCAGTGAAAAATCTGGAAGCATAATACAGGAAACAGCAATAATTATACTGGCTTTTAAACAAGTCTTACCATTTTAAGACGGCCAGCTTCTGCAATTTTGCCTTCACGTCAGGTGTCTAAAAAACTGGTCTCATTTTCAAATGTAAGCAGATTTTGAAAGTGCTCATACATGCATAAACACGCTGTAATTGGATGAACGCTTACCCGAACACAATGTGTCACAAAGGAATCAATGTAGTCCTTCGCCTGGTGATTATTATAAAGACAACACCTAAAAGGTAAATATCCACATACATACATAAGTTCATAAATGCAGTCAGTCTATGTAGCACAAAATTAAAAAAGAAACATGAGTGCAGCAACAACAACTGACTCCTTCACACATAAGCACTAATAAGTATAAAATGTGTATGTTCTTTGTATGTCTGTCCTTGCTTTTGTAAAGAGAAGTATTTTTTTCATCAAACATGTGAACACATGCAAGTAAACTCAAGATCCACTTACTTTGGAGAAAGTACTGGAGGACTGACAAAAGACCTTAAAGCATCTTTTACCATGTCTTGCATGAGGTGAGTGCCAAACACCTTCTTGTTATCTACCAGAAAAGTTGTCTGAAAGTGAACACGTGTTTTTAGAAACATGTTTTAAGTTAAAAATAATGCTTTAGAAATTACTAACAGAAAGCATACAGTACTTATACTATATCAGAAACCTGTAAGATTGCTTTAAGAATTAAAATGGTTCAGCTAGGTACAAGGTTACAGACTCAGAAACAGGTATATTGAGATCTGTCACTTCTGTGCTATTCCCATGACACAAAATACAGCTCTACTACTTGCATAAGACAATGCATGCAAAATTATTTTATTTCTTGGATTTTAAATATGATTCATCAGACAGATGTTTCTGAAGATTAACATAAAACCAGTTATGTGGTTTCCTTGGAGGCAGATAAAGTTAAATCTTCAGACTAATGCAGACTTTTTTCTATTGCTATAGACACTACTGCTTTCATTGGTCATTCCACTTTCATCCACGAGTGCTGTGTCCCTTTTTTGCACGGTTCTTCATGGAGTTGGATAAAAAGCTGTGTTGTCAGGCACCCACAGCGATTGCACAAACACATGTAGTGGAAAGTCAGAACACACACACTATGAAAACATTTTACTTGCCAATAGTTATATTTCATCGGATCTATAGGTGGTTTAATTGGGATCAAATGTAAAGAAGTTCTGATGTCCAGGGACACCCTATTCAAATCAAAACCTCCTATAAGGAATTATTTAGTCTGAGTTAAGGAATATATAATACACTTTCAAGGTTAAGTGAAGCAGTGAGAAGAAAAGTTATTAGTCTGTTCTGCCCTAACCATCAGTTTTACTGCTGTAGCAACAGCAGCAGTCTATACATGAAATTCAGTCCAAACAGGGAGTATGAATACAAACACCAGCCCCAAACTGAGACAACACACAGACAGCAGCATAAAAATGTGTGTACAGGTCCAACCTTATGGCAGAAAAAAACCTGTAACTCTTTGTTTTAATTAGCATGTACTACCATGATCTAAACAACAGCATTTAAAAATGTTTTTAAAAATCAGATCAGAACATAAGCCTCCATATACCTAATAGTTAAATATCTCCAGAAAATTTTTTACCACTTATATATTATTAAGTGATATGCAAATAATTTAAATATTTGAAACAAGAAGATGAATCCATATTTAGAATGAATGCAGAAGTAATTTATTCAAAGACATAGATTAGGACTTGCCTGTAAAAGGGATCTTGAAAGAACACATGGTGATTGCTCACTAAACTCACAGAAAAAATCCTGATTTACATTTAGGAAAAAAAAAAAGATAATTCAGGTTAATATGCCAATTATTTATATATATTTACACATACACACACCCAGACACATTTACATCTTTAGACACAGAGAAGCATTTGCATTTTTATACATATATATACAATTGTGTAAACACACCTATATTTTGTACACACAAACACACATACACATAGCATAGCTTATACAACTTGCAAGAAAATAAGCATGAATAATTTGAACAAAACAGAACATACTGCAATGTTTAACTGGTACCAGATGCTTTGTGCAAACACTGCTTTATTTTAACAGGAAATACGAAGTCAAAAGATTTTTGCTTGATCTTCAAAGTGATGTAACCGTCGCTCTTTTCCCAGTGAACACATGTATGGTAAAAAGTATTTCAGGCATTTAAGTGTCTTCTAATAAATGCAGGCAGTAACTAAGAATAACATCACTTATTCAGGAAAGAACATAAGCGGGTGCTTAACTTTATGCCTACTCAGGGAACTACGTGCTTAAACAAACATGTATTAAGTGCGCTCTTGTGTTATAGGCACATATGCAGAATACTGCTTACTGAATCTGAAAAAATCAGGAATATAGCAAGGAATTATGTTCTACTACTGCAGATGTTGTTCTTCAACCAAAAAAAGAGTTACAAGGAAATTAACTTTCTTGGGGTCTGCTGCTAACATGCAAAATTATTTAACAGATTATGAGAAAAGTGGGAGTTTTTAGAGTAGAAAAGGTCTTTGTCAAATAAAGAGAAATATTAAGTTATCAGAAAAGACAGCAAATTTTGAAATGGTACACAACAATGAGAAACACCAAAAGATTTATACATACAGCTCAATTTTTTTCTCCAGTGAGCAATGGCATATCTGTGGAATGATGTTTTGCAAGTTACATTTTAAGATCTTATTCTTGGCTATAAATAAGAAATATTCATGCTTACCAGTATACAGTGCAAATTAGTTAAGTTGACTACTTCACATACAGTTTTTATTCGGTCTATTAGTTTGGAAAAATAATTGACCATTTCTTCCCTTTTAATTATTTTTGCATATCGAGGGAAAGTTGGTGGCAGCAATCTCTGATTAACAAGGGGCTCAAAGCCCATCATAATAGGATGATCTAATGAAGGGGGGGGGGGGGGGGGGCAGGGAGAAAGAGAAAGAAAAAAGCTGCGTATAAGCTGTGTTTTCAGAACTCACTTCAAACTTGAAAGTATAAAACAAATTATTCAATTAGCCAAAATGAACTTTTTAACTGGCAGTTAAGTTCCAGAGAGACTAACTACCCAACTGAGACAATGATTACTATTTAAAAAAACCCCAGCCCTCAATACCTCAGCATATACCTGTATAGACAGTGAGGTGGTGCTCCCTATTTTAAAATGGCATATACACTGATTCGAAGTGCAATGCACTTAATCAAAAGTTCACGTTATTCTAGCTTTGAAGTGACAGTGTTGCTCTCAGAACCATCATTTAGTGATATAAAAGATCAAACAATGCAAATCTGTAACAGCTTGCATAGCAATTATTCAATAACAGTCATTTTTTTAAAAATACTGGTAGATATTAAACTTTATCAAGACCACATTACTTAAGAAAGAAAAAAAAGGGTAACATTTAATACATACCTCCTTTAGTGGTATCATTTTGTGCCTGGATACCATGATGCAATGAATTGTGGATGGCAGAAAGCAAATCAGCTGCCTGAGTCATTAGTTTCTGAGCTTCTGCAACTGCACTCGTCTGAAAGGCAAGTTATTCATGTCATGTCATGTTATGTCAATGTATTTTGACTACAGAATTAATGCTAGTATCAGGAAAAAGAATGATATTAGGATTCTAATGTTTGTACACAACCAGTTCTGAAAAAAATTACTAAACAGATTTTTGTGCAATGAAGTGTTCTTTATATTTTACGTATCTATACATACATTTAATACTGTATTTTTTGCTATGTAAGATAGCCCTTAACAATGATTACAACTGAAAGTCTAGTATACACTATATGCAAGTCCTCTGCTTTTGATTTTGGAGGACGGGAGGAGTGTGGGTGCAGAGGGGGCAAAAAACCCCACAAAACTCTTCTGCCACATGAGGCAGAACTCCAAACTGCAAGAGGAAAAAATTTTCCTATCATTAAAAAATGCAGAATTCTTGAGAATATAGACAAAACACAACTGAAATGAAATCATTATATATCATTAGAAAATACCAGATGTCCATTAGAAATCTTGATTCATGATCTGCTGACATGCTGAATTTTCTGATGTCCTATGATTCCAAATCTGTTAGCAAACTGGGTACCATTTAAAATAGCTCTCTGTAAAATGTAAAATTTTGTTTTAAAAATACTGGACTAACAGTCCCTGGTGGAACTTCAAATATTTGAAATCTCAAGTCAAACTGAAACCTGACTTATTTTAGAAAAAGATGTTTAAAATCCCCTGAAGATCTAATGAACAAGATCTGTACCTCCACATATGTTCACGTATTACAGCATCTACAAATTTACTAAATTTACTAAAAGAATAAGCTGCTAAGCAGATCCAATTCAATTCAAAGTAGTCCATGATGTAAATAACTTTTAAGCAATCAGACTTTAGCAACACTAAGATAATCTGATTTTGCACAGATCATTAATTCATAGCAGTTAACAAACAGAATTTGATTGTACATCAGTGTAGCTCACTTCTATGTCACCATCTGATTTCTGATGTAACTAATGGTTACAGTCAGAATGCAATTGTTCCCAACCACTCACTTTTATCCGCAACACTGATTTCTGTCAATGATTATCACTGACTTTCAATTCAATTAAGGTCTTTTTAAACTTTACAGTATGCAGCTGCCCCAACAGCAAAATATGTGGCAAAGACTCCATGCCACTTAAACAAGAAGCCTGCTTTACCTGTGGCAACATCAATTCAAATCTACAGAATAATTGCTTGACCTTAAGAGAATGAAAAATTAGCATTTCACAGGATCACAATGCGAACACAGAAACAGCAAATAAATGTACCTCTTTTTTGGTAAATGCTATTAGAACAGTCAGTAGCACCCGGGTAAACTTGACTCTGCTGAACACAGCTAAACACTGTTGATGCTGTAACAAAAATATACAGCAAATTACTAAGAAATATGCATTAAATCCTGAAATTTATGAAAAAAAAATTTACAGATTTATTGAAGTATACTCTCTAGTCTTAAAAATATGGGATCTAGTATGATTCTGAAGAAAAGTTGCAGAATTTATGGAAGAAATCTCTGCTGCTGTCAGAAAAGCACTAACAAAAAATACAAAGATGCTTTGGGTAAACCACAACCACTGGCTGTATAGCTATCTCCTATGCAAATGACATTCAAATCTCAGCTTAAGTAAACAACCACAAATTATTAAACATATTTTCTCTCATTTTTGCTGAAGATCTATGTTAAAAGCAATCTCAGAAGAAAACAACATTACTGGGAAAGGAAACCCACAGACTTCTAAATCAACCACTGTGGTGGTGCAACCTCCCCACCTCCTGGGCTGCTCGGTGCGATTCCTCCCCTCCTGGGCCACATACCAACCCAAGATGGATTGCGAAAGGCAGCAGACGAGAGCGTTAAGGCACCCCCGTTGTACCTGGCTCCTGCCTCCCCTATTGGCTGAAAACAATCATGACAATCACTCACCTCCTAACAGCCTACTACATCTGCACCTGGGTCATGGCCCAAAGGGGGCAATACCAGAACTTCAAAATCTAGCGAGTTCTGGGCCTGCGCAACTGGTCATACCAGAATGTTCTGTCATCCAAGTTGGGACTTGATTGACAAAAGTCAATTATCTCGGGCCCTATAAATAGTGAACCTAAGCGAGACCCTTTGAGCTCTCCTGGTTCACAGCGGCCTGCGACCAGCACTTCCCCTGAGCTGGGATGCCTCTCAGGCTCAGACTTCTCGAAGTTTGAAGATCATCTGCCCACAAAGTCGATGGAAGGCCAGGGTGAAGTCAGACTTCTCAACTCTCAATTATCGCCCGTTGAGAAATACCAATGCATTATGAGTATTTGCTTGAAACTCAAGAGGAGGGAAATTTTAACTATCGGCTAGCCTCTTACATCTACCTCTTTACCTATCTATTGTTTAACAATGCACTTTTACAAGCGTGGATATTAATATATAGTTCACTGGGTATCCAAGTATTTCCATGCTGTTTGTGTGTGTGTACGTCTTGTGTTTTACATATGTCTACATATATATATACACACGCTTTGATTCAGAACACCTTGTAGTAAGTTAGTGTGAATCTTGTCATTCTTGAATCTGCAGTGAAGTCGCTGTTTTAATCATTACATATTTTACCAAATCACTTTACCTTTACATCAATCATTAAGTAAGTGCCGCTAAAATTTAACCTTTGATCTACCTCACACCATTAATAAATCTTAAATTGCTATTAAATCAGAACTGTGTGAGATAACTTCATCTGCAACAACCACATCAACTACATCAATTACCACTTTTTCTGGAAGGAGCTACACTTCTTTCACCTTCTCTTCCTGCTTCCTCCCTTGACAGCGGGACTGCCAGCAGCAGTAAGAGCTGCTGGGAAGGAACTGAAGGAAGATGGTACAGGATAGATAAGACCACCTACTGCGCTAATGGCTTTTTCTTGAGAGGTAGGTGCATAAATCGCAGAACTGCAGCAGCATCACTATTCTGCGGTTGGGACTGATCCAGAACTCTACCCCTTCAAAGCATAAAAGCCTACCTGCTAGCCTAGGATTTGCTCAGGGCCATATTTAGAGCAGCTCAGATATGATAGTAGTAGCAACACTGGTGACACACATTTCTCACAAGCCGTTAACTACTGATCAAAGTAATGATGTACTAATCCAAGAAATCCAGAAAAAAAGAAGTAAACAATTCATTACTTCAAGTTCAACTTCTGGATCTCTCTCTTCTCCTTGTCGACTTCGAGTGCTCTAGAAGGTAAAGAAATCTCAAATTATTTATTAAAAATTGCAAAGGGAAGCTACTGATAAAATCCCTTTACCCTTTCCAGAACATACATCTGTTAAATAACCCTAAAAATCAGTTCTCAAGTTCAAAACCACTTAGTATATAATTTAGGTACATGAATGATCCAAGACTCTCCTATAGTAATGAGACATCTCAGTCTACCCTGCAAATAGGCAAGGAAATTGTATGAACATTTTATATTGTTAACTGTGGTAAAGGAAGATTAAGTGACTTCTTTAACATCATCACACAGTATATCTGCCTAAAAGCCACAAGTTAAATACATACTTTCTATGCCCCAGCCCAGTGTTATCTTCTACTTCATGATTCCACCTATTACTAGTGAAGCAGCTATTAAAGAGTTTAGAAAAGTCTGAAGACTTCAGAATTTTTAGCTAGAAGGCTACACAAACTACTACAGAAGTTCTTCAAAAAAACCCCCACCATTTTAATGACACAAAACCGCCGTATTATTTATAATCCACTCCCTCCCCCAATCTATGTTAAGTACACGTGAAGTATAATTGACAAGGCAAATGTGAGAAAAATACCTTCACTCGTCTTTGCATGTCATCTTCTACATCTTTTAGCATGCCTGGAAAAGTCACAGTACAATTAAAAGCTGAGAAACATTCCTAGGTACACCTACACGACTCAGGGGAAAAAAGTTCTGAGAGAAATCAAATTTTGAAGTGCTTTACATAGTCATTACCCAAAGACTAGACCAAAAATGTTCCTTGTGAGGAATGGTAGGGATGTCTTGCAACAATACTGATTGAAAGCTAGTGTTCACAAGTTTTCTAAAAATAAATCAATGGAAAGCTCAAGTATGTATCAAAAAGTGCATCAAAAGGCTAACATACACACTTATATATGTACCTAATAACACACATATTCAGTTTTAGAACTACTAGATTGCTTTTTCCTCAAAAGCAATCTGTCTAGATCAAAAAATTGTGAGGCAGAGAAGCATAGTTCAAGCAGTGCACTTTCCAATGGTTTGTATCTATCTCGGTCCTGGATGAGCTCATGCCCAGCCCCTTGGATGGCACATCTAAAATCACTTCTGTTTCTCAGGCATAGCTGAACCTTTTCTTCAAGGACAAATAATTTTATCTCTCTTTTTACCAAGCCATGAGTTTTCACAAGACTAATAAAAAAATTTAACATCTGAGATTCCTACCAATTCATTATGTTTGGTTGAGAGTAATCAACATGCTCAAAAGAGAGACTGATGGACAGATACACAGAAAGCACAAACTGTACCTGTAACTCTAAGATCTGTCACACTGTTGGCCATTTTAAACCCGTAAGTCATTGACTGAAAATCTTCCTAAAAAATAAAAATCAAAGCAGCAACATGTAGTGAAATATAAACAGTAATAATTAGATTTTCACGTTGGGTCTGGGGTTTTCTTCTTGTTTGGTTTTGGGGGTTGTTTTCTTGTTTTGTTGGGAGTTTTTCATTTTGAGGTGTTTTTGTTTAACTACAAACTGGCTACGTATAGAAGTCCACTTTTATTCTGCACAACTGAATACACCCATAGTTTGGCTGACTTTCCTGTCCAAATTCAGATTGGGGTCATTATTTTCTGCATAAATCCTTAATATCTGTATGCCCTTCATATTTTCACCCTATCAAAATGTTACAAGAACTATGGATGCAAAGTACTATTTAATCAATTTTAGATATAGTCAGTAAGAAATGACTTGTCCAAGCTCAGAGGAAATGAAAATTGCACAGAAAACCAGACTCCGATTCCCTTGCTAGAGTGACATTTCAGACAAAAGACGATCATGGTTACCTAAAGTTAAAAAAAAAAAAATTAAACAGGAAGAAAACCACAAGTAAAACTGATTTCAGGTCAGCCACAAGACTTGCATTGCTTCTTGAGTAAAGTATTTATGTAACTCCAATACTCCACCAAAATACAGAAAAGAACATGAAACACCTTCACTGAAGTAAACAGCACTTTAAAGAGATCATCCTCCTAATACTTTCAGGAGGATGAACTGCTGCTCCTACAGTATCCTTGAATCAAACAGTAATAAATTTCTCTAATATGCTTTTTTTATTTGCGCTATGTAGCCTACATATAATGTTACGTATTTAATCATAGGAGGCACTGAAACACATACCTCCTCAAAAACAGCTGCTTTATTAACCTTTTCTCTGGCAATATCGCAGATTTTTAGGATCCCTAGAGCAAAAGCCTTCATAGCAGGATCTTCTATGAAGTCTGGATTATGAATGTAAAGGCAAGTGAATACCGTCTGTGCCAAGGAATGTCCCTCTAACCATGTTATCTAGGGAAAAGAAAATTAGAAGTTTTCCTCATGACAGCCAAGTCCTCATTTTCACATCTCCATTCTTTTTCTATCTTACTGTGCTTAAGTGAAACAATAGCATAAAACACAGTACGATCAGAGTTTTAATATGACCACTGTCCCTTTTCAAAAAAAAAGCCAGTATTTGGGGGGGGTGGGGGTTGGGGGAGAAGATGAATTACATTACACCTTATCAAATATACAGTGACCTTCACAAGTCTTTCTGGACTGAACTAATTTGAAATGTTGTTTTAAAAACCAAAGTAATTTTATTGATGCCATTTTAAAGAGTAAATTAAAATAATTTGTATCATTTACTGAGGAAATTAAGACACATACATAGAGGAAAAAAATCACAATTAATAAATAACTGATGATTCACTTATTTCCTTTCAAAATGGATTTAGATATTTTCTTTCCTTTCTTCAAAATGCCCCTGTAAGCTCAGTCAATACTGGCTGTACAGAAATGAGCAAGAGTGCTGTAGGTTACTGCACACTCACCTTCCAACACAGTCAAACAGCAATATACAGCAGGCAGTCAGATACCATACATTTAAAAACCACAAATTATAAAACCTTTTCATATTATTCAACACACTATGAGCTCTCTTCCGTAACAGTTTCTTATAATAAAAAACCCCCCAAAATCAGAATCATGCCTCTTATAATAGCCAATGCAAATACCTAAATGGAAATTGAAATATTGTGTGTATTTTCTGCTTTTTTTAAAACTGGATAAAAGGATTGTATTTTGAAAGCAAAACCATCTGACATTAAGAGCAAAGAAATACTTACCAAACAACAAAAACATGTATCCATTATTCCTACCAGCTCAGGTGAAGTGAGATCCTTTATTTTAATGGTGCCATCCTTTGAAAACAAAGAAAGAAATCTAAAGACTATGGAAGCCTACAGGCAAAATAGAACTTATTATTTGTACAGCCGAAAAGGAAATTACAATTTGGGCAAGACTTCAGAATATTTGTATACTACTAGCTTTACAGACCAGCTTCACAATATGCCTCAAATGCTGAAAAACTTTGCTTTCCCATCATTGTGTTCAACACTGACCACTGACCAAACATAAAGCTATTAAAAGAGAAAGCTAAAATAAAATTTCTGATGACTAGCCAATGAAAGTTTAAAACTAGTTAACTGTCAACACTTAAATCACAAAACAGTATGTATAATCATAATAAAGACAACACAGAATATACCAGACTCATCCTTTGAAGACTGCTTTTTACACTGCAGATAATTGTAGAGTTTACTGCCTTCAAGGTCAGGATCAAGGTGTCAGCAACCCTACTTCTTTCATTTTACTTGTCCAATGTATGCAATTCTGCATAAATTGTACATGACTTACATGGCCAATATTTTACACAGACTTCTCATAGTCCATTCAGAACAAGGTCCATGGTAAAAAATTACTTTTCTTCTGTGAGTGCATTATTTTTTCCAAATTAACAGAAGGTCTGTCAACTGTCCCCCACCAATTTTTCTTGACCATGCATCAAAAGTTAATCATCACTGTCAGTGTTGTTAAATTAGCCAGCTTCTGTTCAATGCTAATGAACTGACAGTCTCATAAAGTGTTAATTTCCAGCTTTTGTAAGGAAGCTGGTTTCCATTCAGCTTAAAGAGGGACTCACCAGTACATCTTCACATAAAAGACACATTTTGGGGAAGCACAGGGTGATGTGCAAAACCATTTCTGAAATTTATTTATTTGAAGTATCAATACCCAACAATCTCACAGTACTTTTCACTATAAGAGTTAGCATCATTGTAATAATGTCGGTGACAAAAAAGGTAAAGATCACGAGTTATTTCTTACTTAACTATCCAAAATAAAAAAGAAAAAACTATTTTAAGTAAAGACTGGAAACATGAATTATGTTGAATTATGCTTAACTGCAATTTGGTAGAACTGTATCATACTTTTACAGGCAGTGTAGGCAAACCCAGGAAAGTCACAGTCACACAAACCTTAATAGCTTGCTCAAAGTTAAGAACCTTTCTATTAACTTGGTTTCCAATCATACCAGCATCCATCTTGGGATCCATCATTTCAATGGCAGACATGGCTTCAAAAAGACCAAAACTAAGAACACCAATAAAAAAATTTTTTTAATGTAATTATTTTATACAAAAAATTCTTCACAAACCAGTGTAAAAGAACATACGATGACAAACTGGGTACAGTGTATTCTGACTACAGACAATAAGGTAAGGTATGTGAACATTACTACTGATCTTCAGAGATCATGGGTTTCAGGAATTTGAGGATCTCTCAACCAGTAAGAAAACAGATGCCTAAAAGAAAACTCTTAGCCTTTTTTTAAATCTGAAGAATACTCCTGAGCCAAATATCCCATTACTAAAATCTATGCACGCCTGTTTCTATACACCTCATAATGACACAGCATCACATAACATAATAAACTGATATTAACTGAACAAGCTGTTCTTTATTATGCTATATCCAAAAACCCAAGTAAGGTATGTCCCTCACAAACCAATGACAATATACATGATGCAGAGTGACAATAATATATACTGAATATGCCAACTTTGTTTAAAATGGGCACATTAAGAAAACTGATACAAAAAAACCCCAGCATGTGACAATGGATCACTTGTGGTCAGGCCATCAAAGCTTGCAGAACCACACCAAATGAAGACTGGGCTACAGAAGAAGGGATATAGTGCCTCACCTTTGGTTCATGATACTGATCAGACCTGCTGTACAAGCCTTTATTATATAAGAAAGGTTATTGTGTGTGGCACATTCTAATTCTGAAAGGCATATTTGCTCTGAAATGTTTTATGTATAAAATTATACCTCAAAAATGTGCTTTGATTGCACTGTTTTCTGAGCTTTTAGTCTTAAATAAGCACTTTTTCCTTTATGCAAGTGAACAGACTCATGTGGCTACAGTTTACTTTTATCTTTAAAATACTATAATCTTACAACATTCTTTAATGAATTCAGCAAGATTTTAGCACATCCTTTTTTTTCGAAATATCTATTTTCTTAATCTGTAGAGCTCTCAGTTTCTGTTTTAGCATGTCATTTAAGAGTAACGTTAAAGCACATGGCTTGTTTATCCTAAACTTGCTAGTGACATTTGAGGCAACCTAATTTGAAATCTTAAAGACTTTCTGGCATTTTTGTATAAAAGCATATCCACATAAAATAGTTCAGTAGGTTCAGCAGTGTCAACACCGCTGATCAGAAGGTGCTATAAACTTCTAAACTACATCGATTACTGAAAATGTAATGTTATACTGGCACCATGAGAAATGTGCAGCGTTCATACAGGTGCATCATATACATACTGCTAAGGACAAATGATATTCTGAATACTTCAATTACTTTATTTCAAGTTTAAAAAAAGCTTAGTTAATACTGCATGACTTGCTTATCAGTAAACATTAACATATTTGCACTAATCCTATCCAAAACCCAGAACTATCCCAGAGGCATACTTACAGCTTGTCATGAAGCAGTTCTCCTAACTTCAGTTCTACAAAGTAATAGAACAGGACAAACAATTACAATCATCCTTCTAGTGCAACTTTTCCAGGACAGTCTTCTCACTCACCAAACTATCTTATGCTAAGAGAGAACAAGGTGTGATAAGCAGACCAGATATTTCTACTCCACCTTCATTTGCTTTTACTTACAAAGCAATTTCAGGACTGAAAGGCTAAAAAACCCCCAGTTGTTCAGTCTTTTCTCATCCATCTCTCTTATTCAAGCAAGTTAAAGGGATTTTGGAATTACCACATAGCAGCATCTGAGCAGCCTGGAAGACAGCACAGCAGTTTTCTGTGCTCCTTTAGGCAGATGTCTTAATTTTTTCCAGGAGAGTTTACTGAAGGACTTGCTTTTCCTCATTACCTTTAATGAAGCCTTTAGATGTATTTAATGGGCACACAAACAGTATATCACTAATACACAGGAATTATTTGATGGCATAAGGAAACTGTGTTTATCGTTATCTAATATTGTGTGTAGTAAGTTGCAGTTTTGTTTTTCCCTAATGTAATCATAAAATCAGTTAGATGAAAAATGATGCACTGACCAATTAAATGAATAAATCATTGGATCCTAGAACCAAAAATGTACAGGAAAAAAGAGTGCTGATTCTGCATGGATGAATGAGGTTTCCATTTGGCGGAAGAGCCAGGAAGAAATCTTCACAAAAGAAAAAACTCAACAGGTGCAAAAACATGTAAGGTGGAAAAAATAAAAGACATCTATGTAATGTGGAAGAGGAAGCAAGGTGAGGTTCTTCTGATATTTCCAACCTCACAGTTACGTTAAACACAGGGAAACAACACAATCAATGTAGGCCATTCATCTGGAGCCTGAACCTGGGTCAAGATATTGCCTAAAACACCTCAAAGAACTACGCTTAGTCCTCCAAAGGATTCCAAGTT
The DNA here is from genome assembly GCF_031877795.1 of Strix aluco. Lineage (NCBI taxonomy): Eukaryota > Metazoa > Chordata > Aves > Strigiformes > Strigidae > Strix > Strix aluco. Next base: position 71,371,200 of record NC_133971.1, read on the forward strand.
TTCTCAGAACACAAGCAGTCCAACTCACCTCGACAAGCTTCTTCAAAATCCTGGGTTATATCTATCCAGCTTGTATTGCTCTTTTCCATCTTGTCAGGCATACCGAGTTCCCATCCTGAATCATCATCTTCTACCGAAGCTTTCATAACCATGATACTGCACCTTTAAATCTGTATCAGAGACAGATTATGCACCAATTGGAGAAAGTCCTTCCCAGGCAGTAATTTTTCAAGAATCAGGTGAGAAAGAGAGATTAACCAACTGATTTCATTTAAACAGCTACCATTACATAAAACCAGCCCAAAAAACTTAACAAAAATTCTTTTAAAAAAATGTTTTCTTACTCACAGTTTCTCTACAACTAGCTTGCAGGCTACGAAACGTCAAAAACTAAGAACACAAAAACTAGCAGTACAGAGCCATAATTAAGTGTGTACGGTCAAACTGGAAATAAGAAACAGTGTCAAGAAATCCTCTCTTACAACAGATGCAGATTTCACATTTTTTTGGTATGTTTACACTATTAGGAATACGTATGTCCTCCCGCTGCTCTGTGAAAGGAATTAAAAAAAGGGAACTGTTAAACTGACCACACACGAGTTTGTTATTTGTACAAAGCGTGTCCAAATAGATTTGTGAAAATGTGCCTATTTCCTCTGTCTTCTTCAGCAGGAAGTAACATCAAGACCACCGCAACAACGTTAGGCAACTTCAGACTGGAATGTAATTTATAAACTCCACCGACTAGTTATAGCGAACAGGTTTTGTGCTTTCACAATCTCACGATACGCGGGGCAGCCCTGAGGAATTTTACGTTTTGCCAGCCTGTCTGCCTTTGAGAGATCAGCAATGCTAAACCTCCTCTTATCTAATCGGAGATCTCGCAAGATACACCAACGAGCCCGACGAGCTCCGAACAGCTTGATCAAAGCCGCCACGGAAGCTTTAAACAAAGGCCCCCGTGACTTGAGACCTCTCAGCCACCGGCAATTAACACAAACAAAGGGGGGCGGGGGGGGATCAAACGGGTTTTGCAAACGAGCCCAGGAGCCCCTCCGCCCGAGCAATGCCTGGCTTCCCTTCGCCCCCCGCTCAGTATGTCACTCACTAGTTCTCAAGCGACCGCAGGGACTGCCAGGCTCAGCGGGCTGCGGCGAGGAAATACGTGGGAAACGAATTAAAATAAATGCAAATCGCTGTTGAATTTCAGACATGAACGCCAGCACCGCCAGACCCTCCCGGGATCTCCTACCGCCGCAGGTTACCCGTGCCCAAACCCGGCGCCGTCTCGGCCCCGGCCGCCCCGCAGCCCACCGGGCCCTGCGAAGGCACGGGGCTGGCGGGCAGCCCAACTCCCGCCGGGCACCGGGCGCCGGGCACCAGTCACGGCGAGCTGCCGCACGCTGACAGGCTGGGCGGCTCCTCCGCCCCGCCGCAGGGGAAGCGCCAGCGCGGGGACATTAGCTCCACCGCGGGGCACCGGGATCGGCGCCGCGCCCGCCCGCCGCGGGGCTGGCTCTGCCCCGCGCCCCAGCGAGGCGAGGCGGGAGGCACTCGCGCTCCGCTGGCGGCACGCCACCCGCCTCCCCGCACCCTTCCCGCGCCAGGGAGAGAGACCTCACCCGTCGCGTCCCGCGCCACCGCCGTCCTCGCCGTCCTCCCCGTGCTCGTCCTCCCCCCTCCTGCCCGCCGAGCCAGCCCGCTCCCGCTCCGCCGCCGCCAGCCCGCGAACCCAGCGCAGGCGCACACGTGCGGCGGGGCCGCCCCGCGCCCCTCCCCCTCCGCAGGTACGCATGCGCTGGGCACGGCGGGCGGGGCGGGGCGGGGCGGGGCGGGGCGAGAGGTGGCGGCCCGCGGGAGAAAGGCAGGTGGCGGTCACGGCGCTCGGCAGTGCGCGGGCAGCCGCTGCTGGGCCGGGCGCGGCGACCGGCCGGCGCTCCGCTGAGTTCGGTGTCGGTGTGGGAACCCTGAGCACCCTGCCCCCCTCCCCCCCCCCTGTGGTGTGAGAGTAGCGGGGTGGAGCCCCGGGGAAGGGGAGGTGGCGGGAGCCCGTCGCCGCAGAGCGGGGACCCGAGTGCGCCTGGTCCAGCCTGGGAGCAAGAGGAGTCAAGAGAGGCCTGGCGGCATGTGGCGGCCGCGGCGCCATGGGCGGGCGGGGCCCTGCCGCTTGGCGAGGGCAGGGGGGCTCCGTGTCTAGGTCTGTCCCAGACGGTGTCGGCGAGCCGCTGCTAGCGGGGCCCGGCTCCCTCGCGGCAGGCGGCCGTGGTGGTGCCCCCTCCCAGTCCAGTCTCCGGTGCCTTCCGCCGGCTGGTCGCACGCTGGTGCGAATCGGGGCTTGGGAAAGCGCGGTGCTGACTGCTGGGCTGGGGGGCCGTGGGCTGAGCGGGCAGCGTGGTGCGGCCATGCGGGTCGTTCTGGCAGTTTGCCAACTTTGAATTGCCGAACTGAAAGACTTGAGGCTATTTTTTTTTTTCTTCCCCTGTGTCGTCTGTTTCCTCCCTTTTGCTCTCTCGGTCTTAAATCTATCTGCTAGAGGTTACGTAACTGTTTCTCTGCAGAGTTTACTCAGATGTGTCGGTTCTCTCTTATGGCGGGAGGAGACCACCTGGCGTTTTTAGAGCCATTTACAGGCAATTTTTTTTTTTTTTTTTTTTTCAAAACGCAGAAATTGCTTCCAGTGTTTCTGGCAAAGATCACCAATGTAAGCGACAGGGGCTGGTGTGCTTTACGAGCCAAACAGGGGCTAGCTTAAGTAGATTTTGCCTCCAAGGTTATGAGGAAGTAGGTTTTAAAACGCTGACTTCCGCCATCACCCTTTCTGTTCAAGGTGCTCAAAGCACAGAGCATTTGTACTTGGAGGAAAGCAAGAGGAGAAGACCCAGTGTGATCTCCAGTTAAACCAGTGACAGCACCTTCTTTGTCTGAAAGAATTGTCTTTGGTTCAATGGGTGTTGAAATGTCTGGTGGTTCACAGTTGCACTGTACTTAATTCCTGGGGTGATGTGCAACGCTGTATAATAGACATCTTGTAACGATCTTAAGGTTATGAAGATAAAGAGCAGATCATTATTGAACCTGATGGTGGTTAAAATATCTGTAAATGAAAGCTTCTTTAATACAGAAAACAGTGATACTTAGACCAGCACTCTGCTCTGTAGAAAGACTTGATTTTTCTGGGGAATTTCATTTTTCATTTCAGGAGAGGAGGGCTGTAGCCTATATAATAATGTCAAATAAAACTTTATGAAATTAGCAAAACCCCCCAGTATTTAATAAAAGTTCGTTTCTGAAAGGGTAGTATGTTTGCAGTTTGTCACAGATGCTTCCGTTAGCAAGTACATATTTGTGTTTGCCCAGGCTGAATGGTAACAATTATGAGCTGGCTTTTGTGACATAATTGTGGTGATCTCCAGGCATCAAAAGTGAACAGCAGGTTGGTTATGCATAACACGTTCACTCCAGTAACCCCTAAGCCAAGATGCGTGGTTTTGAGAACATCAAAGCACTTTAACCTAGTATGATACAATGAAGTGCATTGATAGAGTGCTGTGAAGGACTGATCTAACTTCTGGTACATGTGATACTCACATGGGAACATTCAGAGAAATAAAATTATTTTTAGGTTACACGCACTTTTTTTTTGGGGGGGGGGGGGAAGTAGATAACAAAAGTTACTAGCATTTAAAATGCCTTACTGTTTAATACAAAAGTATTGCTTTTCTCAGTCAAGCACATAGGTGTAGGATCCACAAGGTAGTCCTCAATGTTAAGCAAAACAGAAAAAAACAACCTCCAGGTAGTTCTTGGTGGTTGTATCCAGAACACGTTGTGTGCTTCCTTCTGGGTGAAGTAGGATTAGGTTAAATGTAAGAATTATGAGGAAGTTTCTTCAGTGTTGGTTATGGAGTACCTTTGTTCCTGTAATAGAATAAGAACATGTCATCATATACTTGACTTAAAAAGGCTGCTTTGTTTAAGAACTCTTCAGCTAACCATGTACCAGTTTTGGGTGTAGTTAAGTTGACTGCCTTCTATTTTTGTCTTTCCAAAATGATGTTATATTAATTTTGAAGGTACTGATGTATTTTATATGAGTTTGTAATATAGAGTGTCTATTTTTACACTGCAGAAACTCATACTAAAGCATTATGAATTTTTTAAGGATACTTAAGAGGAGAAATGAGCAAACTTGTCCTCTACTGTTCAGCTTAAAAAAAAAAAAAAAGGGAAATTTTGGCTGGCATAAGCAAAAAGGCATCTGCAGTCCTTGAAGTATTGTGTGCACAAAGGTCAATTAAATGGAAAACATAATTTACCAGTAAGTTTTGTCTGTTTATATTCTCCTCATGCTATTCTTAAAACACGCTAAATAAATAGAAGCAGATTTAAGAGACAACTCTCCTTTGTTTACTCTAAGGATCAAGATCTTAAGTGTGTGGAGTTACATACTGACCTGTCTGTACAAAATTACATCATTTGTTTATTTTCTGAATAACACAGAGAACCCTCCTCTCCCTCAAGAAGTGTCTTAAGTCCATTGTGGGAAGAGAGGTCACCTGCTGCAAGTTACTTTCAGCTAGCTTTCCCCCAAGAAGTAGGTATCTCATAGTCGTTTTTGAAGATTATTCTTTACCTTTTGCCTTGCTTGAAGTACATCTGATTTTTCAGGAATTTACCATTGCTTTGGATGTCCTTGTTAATGGAAGTAATTGGTGCAGGGAGAAAAGGAAAATGGTGTTATGTGGAAGTTTGCAAATACTTTCATAAATAGAAGAAGGTGACCTTCAGCTGGGCCAAAGTCTATTTAATTCTTGCTGTTCTTTAGTGTGCCTGTACATGAAAGAATTTACCACAGGCTATTTCAGATTAAGGGCCTTTTTAAAAACAAAACAACCTGAAAAACTGCCCCAGTTTGCAGCTGCATAGTACTTAGCTGACAGCTTTGTCCTAATATAAGCTTTCAAAATCTGGTGCATGATATAACTAAAAATACCTTTGATAGTAGTCAGGATATGAAGAAGTAGCAACATATATCCCTCAGTGCACAAACTAAATGATATGCATATTACTTTTTTTTTTTAAACTGTGAGGATGGAGGTTCTTACTTGACTGAAACACAGGAGATTCACTCTTGTTTTTTTGTGTGTGTTCATATTCTGCATATATAAATTAAATATGATTGTCAGTAGGCATGTGGAAAAAAGTGGCTGACTTGGTATAAGCCTTTGAAACATGGTGTATCACTTCAGAAATTTTTCCCCTTCCTGCCCTGAAAAACAACACCCACCCCTTCCCACCCCCAATCCCCACAACACTTAGATGAAAATATTCACCAGGGTACATATCTATACCTTTTCAATTACTGTGTGCAAAGAATATTGCTGGGTTATTTCATTTGTAGTATTACAAAAGCAAGAGTAGTTGAATGAACCACAGATGTGAGGTTGAACTAAAATGCTTTTGTATGCATTGAAATACACACATAACAGCACAAAAGATCTTCTGAAAGGTGAGAAAGAACAGAGGCTATGTTGGAAATGTACCAAGTGTTCTAATGGTTAGGGAAGAATGACATATCTAGATATAAAGAGCCAAAAACAAATTCTCCAGTGTGTATGTAGAGACAAGTGTTGGCTTTCAAATGAGGGAGTGATTGTTCTTCAGAGTTAAGGAGAGCTGGTAGCTGTGTTCATTATCTGGAACTGACTGGATATGTTCAGTACACAGGAGTGTAGAAACAGGCAAGGCAGATTTAACTAGTACAGGTTAAAATTTAATAGGAAACAATGAGTAGCCAGGTGATAATTACAAATGAGGAGGATAGGATCTAATAATGCTTACACATTGGTACCCATTAAAGTATTTTGAAGAGCTTTTTCTTGTTCTCCTTGCTTTTCCTGCTCCCAGAGGCGATAACCATTAGCTCTTAAAATGATTTGTGATTATTTTAGCTGTATGGTCCGATCCTGGAAGCTACAATGTACTGCTTACATAGTAGTAAATGTTGATTTAACAGACTATAAACATGCACTTGTGAGTGGGGAACCTGTCTTTGTCTAAAAACTTGTGTCTCTGTATAAACGTCAGCAATCTGAGCTGATTCACTGCTTGTCAAAAATTCTAAATGAATGCAATGTGATTTTGTGTAAACATATAAGCTGCCTTTTTAGCTTACCTCTGATGTCCTCACCTTTCCACATTGTCTGTGGACTGACATATATTTGTTTACTTTTTTCCTAAGTGCTTGGATTGTCCTGTTAAGAAGTATATTCCTATGACTGCATTCCCTACAAATACCAAAATCAGAGACTTAATACTGTGTGGAACCCCTTCTCCTTCATAAGACAGTATTACTGTTGCTGCTATTTTCAGAGAAGAGTGCCTGGCTCTCTGTCAAGCTTTCACTAAATGGCAGTATAATTTGCCATCACCTTATTTTCAAACCACCACAGATTTATGATTTTTCTCTGGCTAAAAAAAATGTTGTTTTCAGGACCCTTTTGTGCCTGTTAAAAATTTTACTTGAAACGTCATAAAATTTTGGGAAATCAAAAGAATAATGACCCATTATATTAACTTCATAGCATCAGATGTTTAGAATTGTACTCTGTTTAACATGATTTTTAAGTATATCTTTACAAAAGATTCACTTCTGCACGCAGTAGTGCGTTTGAAAACAAACAAAGCTGGGGCAGATTCCTGCAGTCTCATATAAGTAAACTGCATCTGATTTGGTGAGAATTACTGTGTAAGTGAGAACAGCAGTGGCCTGCTACTGCATTTGTACACCAGTCAAGTTTTCTGAAGGTAAACTTGTTCTCTGTAGAAATAAATCCTGAACTTCGAATCACTTTATCTGCCAGTGACCCTTAACTTCCTATAAACAGATGTTTTGCTAGTAAGAATAGGGGTTCTGCACAGAACAGTCTTTTGGGTGAAATATTTCAGATAAATGCAGCCCGCAAAAAAGAGAAGACTTTATCTTCTGCACTCTGTTCACATTAATAGTGAGAAAAGCTAATGGGTTTCAGTAACTCATACATAAGTATTTGTATTAGGCACGTTACTATCACTCGTTTTCTTTTAAATGAAATTAAACTTTCTGCCAGTCTTAAAATAATTTGATCTACTGCTGTGTCCTTTCTTCAGCAGCAAATTCTCTTATTTTTATCATGTGCCATGACACATATAGAGTTAAAAAACATTATTTTCTTAACTAACTTAAGTAAACTGACTTTGACTTCAGCTTTAAAAAATTTGAGGGATTTTTTTATCTACACCCCCCTTTATTTGCTCGTTACTTGCCAGAGCCTGCCTGACGCTATTTTTGTCTTTGCCTGAGTCATACGAGTCATACTTGAGTTTATTCCACATCTTCTGCTTTGCTTTAGACAAAGTTATGCATTTAAAATAATTCCATGAATAGAACTTCACAGAAAACCTGTAGCTGTACTGTTTGCTGTTTTAAGTATTCTCTCTTAATTGTTGTCCAATGTGACCGCTGTTATGGAACAAGTGAGACTGTTCCTGCCAGTTGCCAATGTGCTGGTAAATGCCTGCATGCTGATTATCTGCATTCTGCTTGTTCACACTAGATGACTGGAGAAACCTGTAAGGTAGGAGAGGGAGGCATCTCCTTCCAAATAAACATGTATTTTCTGATTGTAACACATATGCTTCCTAGAACTTGTAAACCTAATTAATATGGAATTATTTGCTGGAGAAAGACCAAGTGGATAGAATCAAGGATGACTGGTTATATGCCTAATCACTCCTATCCATTCATGTTAATATGATGGGAAGGGGACTGAATGTAATCAAGTATTTATGCATAAATTATGATAATGGACTAAGGAATCTGTTATACCACTTTAAACTTGAATTAACTCCACCAAAACTTTAGCTGACTTTCCTGATTTAATGGGTAGAAATTGCCTGATGCTAGTTAGCTAGACAGACTGTATTTAACTAGGCCCAGAGGGGGAGGACTGGTATCTGCCATGTCATAGCTACGCAAAAGTAGTCCCCTACTCCTAACTTGTGTGGTTTCTGTTGACTTGTCAGTAAAGCAGTTTTGTTCTGTGTCTGGAAGGTGTAGATGTGTATGTTTCTGATGCAGATCATCTATGGACCATTGTATGGATGATAAGCAGAATTTACCTTTCTAACACTGGAACATCACCTGAGTTAAAGGAGTAACAAGCAGGAACTGTAAACAATTCTTCAGGTGAATCAGCCCTAAGAAAGAGTTGCCAACTGTCACCATAAACGCACAGCTACTTCACAGACAGTAGAAGAGTCTTGGATGTCTTTGTGAGTGGAATAAATTACGGTGTGTAAGGCAGTAGCTGCAAGCGCTATAGCCAGGTGTATGTATTTTGAAAGGCAAGAGGAGTAAAGGGTGTACAGTTTTAAGGATCTGAAATCTGCTTTTTACTAAGTAAGAATTAGAATGTAACTACATGGTTACACAGTTGTTATTGGGAAATGAATCTGTTAGGGATTGTGCCTTTATCATTAGCTGTTGCTGGTAGAAATGGGATTTGAACTGGATTTCAATTTACTGGCCTTCACTAAAGGGCTGCTTCTCCTTTGTAAGTTTTGTAAACTACCAGTGTAAAGATCCGGCCTCGGAATTCTTAGCAGTTTCCTTTCTTCATTTGAAGAACTTCATGAAAAAGGAAACGTTACTTCTTGGTGGTTACAGATTAACAAGTGTCAGGGAGGGAGATTAAATTGCGGGCTTCCAGATGTCATCAGTGATACCGAGTGGTCAAAACCAGGCACGTAGAGGTTAATTTGCCATAAAATGTGATGTTTTTTAAGCGTATGAAGTATTATTTCCCTTTTACAAAGACTGGGAGGGGGAAGCACAAGAGAGTGAAGCCTTTGGCTTTTACAAATCACTAATCTGAGTTTTCTTACTTGCTTCAGTGCTTCCTCGGTGTCCTGGGCCGTAGGGATCTATAGCTTCCCTGCAGTTGTGAGGGACGACTCACGTGCCGTAAAAAATGGGGTGTGAAAGTTCCGCTGGGCGGGGGGCAGGCGCAGCACGGAGGCAGGAAGGCTCAGAGGCGAGCGGCCGCGGCGGAGGGTGGCGCTACCGGCCGAGCACGCTCACGGGGCTTGCCATGCTGATCCCGCAGCCACACGATTCCCACACGCCTGCCGCTTCGTGCGGCCGCCGCCCGCGGCAACCCGCACCCTCCCCGGCCACCGGCGAGGCGCCTCGGTGGCCGCAGGGGAAGTCCGCAGCAGCGCCGCGTCCGAAGCGGGCCGGGAGAAGGCAGCCCGCGGCCCGGTTAAGACCTTCCCGGCTTCCCCTCGCGGCCTCCGGGCACCGCGCTCCCCCCGGCGGCGGCGGCGCGTGGCGCCTGCGCGAGGCCGGGGCGCGGCGGGGCCCGTGACGCGCTGCGGCGGGCAGGTTCCTGCCGCCGGCGCTCGCATGAGGACGGCGGGGGCGCAGCGCGGGGCCGGCGCCCCCGCCTGAGCGCCGCGGGGTGAGGGGCACCCCTGCCGCCGCCTCTTGTCCCGCGGGGCAGCCCCAGCCCTCCGGACGGCGGCTGCCGCAGAGGTGACACCCCGCGGGCGGGCATCGCCCTCGGCAGCGCGGGCCGGGCCGCGGCGGGAGCGGGGCGGGGCGAGGCGCGGTGCCCGCGGGGCGGGGCCCGGCCGGCTGCCGGGTCTTCCCCGTGCCGGCAACCCGTTCCTGTCGGGGAGCAGCGGGTGTGCGTGGGGCCGCCCGGCCACGGCAGCGCTCTCCGGGAGCGGCGCCCGGCGGAGGCGGTGGCGGGCCCTACGGTAGGAGCGGTGCCTGGCTGCGTGGCCTGGCTGGGAGTCGGGTCTGCCCGCGGCACGGGGTGGAGCCGGAGGCTTGGCGGCGCGGAGCCCACCGGTGTCCGCAGGTGTTTCTTCGTCCACGCTGTTCACAGCGGTGCGTGGCCGATTCCGGCACGCGTCTCGGCAGTGCGAGGCGGCATTACAGCAAAACTGCGCTCCGCGAAGTAGAAAGGCAGTGGGTGACCCCCTGCCCTGCTGGCCCCGCAACGCTGTGGCCTTGTGGCGGGGCCCGGCCCGGCCCGGCGGGATAATGTAGCGTGGGTATTCCCTGGAAAACACGGCCACTGGAGTACACACTTCAGTGTGCCCAGATGGCCAAGAAGGCCAATGTCATCCTGGCTTGTATCAGAAATAACGTGGCCAGCAGGGACAGGGAAGGGATCTTACCCCTGTACTCGGCACTGGGGAGGCTGCACCTCGATGACTGTGTTCAGTTTTGGGCCCCTCACTACGAAAAGGACATTGAATTATTCGAGCGTGTCCAGAGAAGGGCAACGGAGCTGGTGAAGGGTCTGGAGCACATGTCTTATGAGGAGCGGCTGAGGGAACTGGGGTTGTTTAGTCTAAAGAAGAGGAGGCTGAGGGGAGACCTCATCGCCCTCTACAACTACCTGAAAGGAGGTTGCAGAGAGCCGGGGATGAGTCTCTTTAAGGAAATAACAAGTGATAGGACAAGAGGGAATGGCCTCAAGTTGCACCAGGGAAGGTTTAGACTGGATATTAGGAAGCATTTCTTTACAGAACGGGTTGTTAGGTGTTGGAATGGGCTGCCCAGGGAGGTGGTGGAGTCCCCATCCCTGGAGGTGTTTAAGAGTTGGGTTGACACAGCGCTGAGGGATATGGTGTAGTTGGGAACTGTCAGTGTTAGGTTAATGGTTGGACTGGATGATCTTCAAGGTCTTTTCCAACCTAGATGATTCTGTGATTCTGAGTAACACTTGCTTAGTGTGCCATACGGCATACCCTGCTGAACGTCTGTTTAACTTAACACTCCATGGGTAGGAGTTTATTAAATGTTTTTGGTTTTGTTTTTTTTTTTCCTGCCTTCTCTTATAGTTGGGGAAATCTTGCATAGCAATTATTTCTCCAGGTCTGGGTTCAATTGCTTGACAGAATATGAGAAATAGGCTGTGTATCAGGAGATGGGGTGATGTTTTTCTTCAGCGTAAACTGTTATCAGATGCTGACCTTTGTCAGATGTTTACGTATCCTGACCTGGATGAACTTTTGTTAAGTATGCTTGCAGCTGTAAACTTTCCATGGTATGTTATAGGGAGAGATGATATTCTTCTATGCACCTGCATGTGCATAGTGTAAAACACTATGAAACTTCAGTACAGCCTTGTGGTATGAATGTTAATTTTTGTGTATTTGTTTTTCCATCATGAGGGAATTAGCTCTCCTACAAGTGTATCCCCACTAATCATATTCTTTTAGAGAAATATGTGTGTGAAGTACCTTTATAGGTTATATTTAGTCAAGAGGCTTCCCTGTTTTGCAGGTAGCTTTCAGTGTGTATTTCACTGCTGCATATAGAGATGCGTGACAGCATGCTGTTGTTGGGATAGCCCCACCTTCTGATTAATCTTTCAGTGAAATCATACTTGTGACCTAAGAGTTTTTCTGGAAATTATACTTCATGGTGTGCATTGGGACTGTGAGTGCAAGTCTGTGTTGGAATATGTTTTTATTTTTTGCGCTGGGGAGTGGCAAGATAGTATCCTTTTCTGGAGACCTTCTTAACATCAAGATAATTTTATCACATGCCCCTATTTCAGCAGAACAAATTTTTATTGTTAGTTTCTGATGTCTCAGTTCACTACTGTGATTTTTTTTTTTTAATGCCAGCATAAATTAAGTACATTATTTTTTTGAAAGCTTCATAAAAATAAGTTTCTTCTTTTATTTTTTTTTTCAAAAAGGGAGGAAAGGATCTCAAACCAAGGAGTGGTCTTGGTGTGTGAAGTGATACCTCATCCGTGTTTGTGTGAAGTGATACCTGAGCTCAGGCTTAGCTTTCAGTTCAGGTTTTGGAGATGGCAGTGCTCATACCTAAGTTTTCATATTCAAGAAATTCGTAGAGTGTCTTCCAACAGGAAGCTTTTGAACTTGAAAAATATTCAGTTGTCTTGGTAGTAGATGGTAACGTACAATCAACTGGTTTATATTAGTTAGCTTACTGCTTCTAGGAGCAACTTCCCTGAAATTATGGGTGTGAAGCTACAATTAGAGAGGGAAAACTCTGGAGAAGGCTCCCTGAAGTCCTCTTGGCTTACAGAAGGAGCTTGCTATTTCACCTCATGTTTAGGTTTTAGTCTAGGGTAGACGTTCAACTTGTCACTCAACAACTTGTCAGCAATGTATCTTATGATTATAGACTTTGCAGTCTTTAAAATTCATCGTGATACTCTGCTGGACATATCTGAGAACCACCTGTTTTTTGGCTCTCAATATGTTACTTGAAACTTACTGAATTTCAGCATCTGCGAGCTGCTTGCTCTTAGGAGATTGCTCCTGTGATATGAATTGCTAATGCCAAAAGAGCTGAATGGTGCTCAAGTCACCCTGGCCCTGGAGTATAACTGCAGTAATTGAAGTGTTCAAACTCCTTAAACAACTTTAAGGGGAAGTCAGGTTTCTTGGAGTGAGTGTGAGAGTGCTGAACAATGCAGCTGCTGTATGAGTGCTTAGGAGGGATTTGGAATGGCAGTCTATCTCTGGGTATGTTTTCAAGCTCTGCCACTATCCACAGCTTAACTGTGCAATATACTGTGCTAAGCATCAAGAAGATTATGAACTGTGCAGTGTGTGTCCTGGATACATGGACAATTCAGCATGGTTTACATTTGGAAATACAGTTTTGTAAGTTAAACATAGAAAGACTGGAAGTAGGGGGGGAGGAGGGGAGCACCTGAGCATCCTTTCTTTTGGAACAGCTGCAGAGGTGACAGTCCTGAAACTGTCATCCTGAAAGCTTAAATGCATTAAAAGACACATACAAATTTTCACTACATCTTTGAAAAATCTTACAGTTTATGAGAAGCAGGGTGTCCAGGGTTTTGCGTACTGGAGGTAGGTGATACAGTTTTAATTGCTTAAAGTATAATTCATAAGCTAAATGGTACAAATCAAGGTTTTGACAGTGAGAATGTTGCTGAGTGTTTTATGAATTGCGAGATGATTGTGTTTCTGTGTACTAATGAGGTTGAAGGGCTGGAGTTATATTTGAGTAGATAAGTCTGCAACATGGAGCCAGATTTTTTGATTTTCTTTTTTTCTTCTGGATTAAAACCAGGCTCGAGGGTTTGCTTGAACTCAGCTGTTGAACTAGCAGGTTTAGATGTTTGGGTTGATTTCTTTACAGACTGACCTTAGCCATCAAGACAGTGTGAGCCAAAGGAGCAGTCACTGGGTTAGGTGCTGGAAAGAACCTCTGACATTTAGCACTGTATCAGTGAAGCATTTCCAAGAGCTGGGGAAAGTTACTACGTTCCAGTTGGTGTAGGGAAACGCATAGTTTCTGCTGATTGTCCTTCTCCTCCTGGCTATTTTTATTGCCCCCTTTCCCTCCCTGTGCTATTCACCTTCTACGTGATAAAAGGGTTATGCTAGGTGGGCAAGGAGTAACTGACTTTTGCAGTATTTCTGTCAATTTAAATCATGCAGTCTTTGAATGTGATACTCAGCCTGGTGATGGCAAATTTGTCGTGCCTTGAGGAGTAAACTTATGTTTGCCATGCCAGTAACTTTCTAGGAGGTTCTTTCCAGACAAGAAATTAAGTACTGTTTTCTTATTCTGCTTTTTTCCTAGTATAACAAAAAAAAAAAAAAAAAAGACAGGAAAAGATGCATTTAAAGGGAATCACTATTAGATATTCAAAACTTTTTTGGCTACGTGTATCAGACTTTGTTTTTACAGTTAAGTGGACTGGTGGTAATTGGCTGCATGACATAGTTGACAAGCTGCTGTATATGGCTTTGGTGCTTCAGTCTTCTGAGAAGCTTTATGTATGTCATTTTGAATGATTATATACTGCAGTTTATCTAGTCACGTCAAAAAGTCAGCACTTTGCTGTAATGCAGCAATGGGTAAACTGATCAGCTGATTTTTTTGTTTCCTACTATAAATATTTATAGCAAAGTGTACAAGGAAAAGACTGTAGCTGATTTTCAGAAGTATTTTTTCAGTTTTTCAAGTTTGAAAATTAGACTCTCTTCCACCAAAAAGGATTTTTTTTTTTTTTTTGGCAACTTAGAGGAGTTGGTTAGCTTTAGTCATTAAATAAAGGGTTATTTTCTCCCATTTCCACATGAAGCTTTATGGTTCCATCTGGAAGAAAAGTATCTCTAGTTCTTTTAGTATCTTAAACTTTTTCTCATGGAAGAAATAACTTTTAATGTACCCTTAGGTACATTATGTACCCTTACATACACATTAATGTACCCTTAGGTACATTATCATTTTTTGATGATGCTAAAAGCTTTTTGGACTGCTGCATATTAAAGTATTAGGAAGAGATAACTGTTTAGTGTGTGCTCAAAGCCATTCTGTCCTAATTTACAATTTAATTTAATTTAAGATACACCTGGTCCTGAAAATTGTCTCTCTCTGGGCTGTTCACTAGGGCTTTCAATTCCTGTGATACTTCCACAAAGTAAGATTGGGGATGGGGTAGGAAGTCTATGTTTTTGTTTCCCAGTGCTTGTAGAAGAAGGTTCAGGAACTGGGCTGGAATAGGCGACTCCAGAAAACAAATTTTCACTGCCACACTAGATATAACTCTTTATGTGTATGGGTTCTGTTTACTAGATTGTCTTGAGTACAGTGTAGGATTTGCCAACTTGCAATTTAGTGAAGCTTGAAGGATTTCCCCAGGTTTTCAATCACTGTAGTTTTAAGCTACACTATAGATAACTAAAACCTTCATGTATTGTACTGTGGATGGAGCTTTCAGCATATGAAATACTTCGTACAGGTAACTGTGGCACCTCAAAATAGTTTGTGAGAGTTTTCATCTAACATTAGATCTCATGTTTTTGTTAAGGAAATTGTTCACATCCAATAACTTTGCTAGTTTGCATGGCTTCAAGATAGAAGTGTTTTCTGTCAAAAAAACCAGTTTTTCAGAAATTACTTGTGGTAGTTGTCACTTGGGGTACTGAATTGGGAGACAATACATTATGTGTGAATGAGTAAATGATTAAATGGCCAGAGGGATAATTTAAGGTATAATTTCTAAGCCCTTTGCAAAGGGACAGGTCCTCCTTATGGTACAACAGGATGAGACGGTGGAGGCAGCATCACTGGATTAATAGCAGTGGCCAGTTCTTAACTGCTGTCAAAGGAAGAGCACTGTGCTGTCCTGGTGAATGTTTCTTGTGTAATCTCAAGTAACATACTGCAGTTTTCCATATTGTGCAGGGATATTTGTGGGGTTTTGCCATATTTAGGATGCTGGTTATCACAGTGTTGACCTGCTTTCTACAAGTATTCTGGGTAGTTTGCTTCTTAGTACTGAGATGGTGACTCTTACTGTGATCCTGAATTTTGAACACAGGGCCTATTCCTACAAACATATATCTACTTAGTCTGTTCCTGCAAACAATTTACTTCTATGTTTAAAGAATTAAACCACAAATAGTATTTTGGATTAAGATTGCCTAGAACACAAAGAATGCAGTAGTCTTTTTATATAGTTGTGCTTAAACAGACTTTTTCAGTGTCTTGAAAAAGACTATTTTGACCTATGAACAGCTTCTGAGACTTCAGGGTATGCGAAATGATACACTATCAGTGGCCAGTTTGCTTCTGGTTTAATCTGCACTAGGACTCAGGAGACCCACATGTACTTCTGTCAGAGGTAAAGGTGTCTTTTGGAAGAATACCCCAGAATGCAATCACTTGATCTAGTGGAGGGGTTTGATTTAGCTTTTCTTCTGCCTAGCTTTTATGAAATTTTAAGTCATTACATGTTTTCTCAGTTCATACCTAGGGTTTCTCTATTTAGTTTTTTAATTCATTGTTTTTTGACACAGTTCTGCCCTCTGAACTTTTGTATTGCTTTCTTTTTCGCATACTATGATGCTGGTTTTTTTTTTTTTATACTGTAGCATTAACAAAGATTTTGCTCAGGTACTTGCTTCCACTATGTGATGAATAAGTACAGAGCAAAGAAATTACTTACTTGCTGTGCCCTTGTTCATGGTTACTTTTTTTTAACTTTTCAAATCAATAGCTCCATGATGAGCATAAGTGAAGTCTGAGCTCTGGCTTTGAAACTGCTTTGGGACGTGCCTAGCTTTGGATACAAAGCAAAGCATGAAAATATATAGAGATGAACAATCTTACAGGTTTTACAGACTTATTATGATAGATATACACAGTAAACCTCAAGCTTTGTTTTGTCACTTCATGAATATGATTTGATATGTGGGTTTTGCAACTCCTTTATTTATGATAATAAAATATCTTCTTTTAATATGTAGTGAACAGACTCAAAAACTAGGCCTTTCTTTCTATATAAAGTATATCAGTTAAGAAAATGAATTTTTGGAAAATAAACCCACAGAAAATAGAATATACTCAAGTAGAACAGATTTAATACTATCAATAAACTGTGCATATCCATACTTGGTTTTGATTTTGTTAGTTTCATTTGATGAAAAGAACTGTCGTCTTTGGAATGTAGTTACAAAGTACTTTCAGGAAAGTCCTGGTATTAACCAGGGTAAATTTCAGAGGTGTTTGGCTTTTTTAAGGACTCTATTTTCTGTGGGTTTTTTTTTGTTTTTCTTGTGTGTGGTTGTGTGGGCTTTGGGGGGGGGGGGGGGGCGCAGGGAGGTGTGTTAAGAAAAGAAAATACAAAGATACTTAAGTGTTTTAGTTACACTTACCCTTCTAAGATAGGCACATTCCATGTTAAAATATTTTGGTCAGTTGAAGCATGTGATTTCTGTTTATGTAAACTCAGATCATCTTCCAGATTCAGTAGCAGATAGATTATCTTTGTTTTCCCTAACAGAGAGTTCTAATAGCAGGATTTTAGCATAACAACTGTTTTTTTTTTTCAGCCTCCATGATCTTGAGAAATAGATTTTATCTGGCATGCTCTGTAAATACTTGGTTTTGTGGAAGAGTCGTCTTGCCCTGTCTGACTAGTACTGCTCCCTTTGCTTTCTATTAGCTTGCCAGATACTGGTAGATTTGTCTTCTGTGGCAGTTGTTTGAAAACATACTCTTTGGGGAGATTTTCTATTGCAAGACAATGGGCTTGATGGTAAGACAGTCTGGTATAATTCCCAAATATAGATATATATTTTAAATGTATATACAAAAACCCTAGAGTTTCAGTGGGGAAAAAAAAAAGCAACCATGAAAGCAGAGCTGCTGTTGGTTTAAATAAAAGTTTTGAGCCTCAGATGTGAGGTTGCTATGTGTTTAACATACGGGAATTTCTTTCAGATGCGGTGTTATCAAAATGACAATGAAAGTGCTCAGCACTGACATATTGTAGTAGTGACTATGCATTTTTTCATACTATGATTGTAAGTTAAGAGTAAAGATTGGAGTTTGATTTTCTGTCTGCCTTCCTTACTGTCCATTAGGGATTAATGGAAGACAAAAGGGAAAACAATTTAAAGTTAATACACTTAACTGCAGGTTCTGGTGCAGTTGAGCCATGCATTGCTGTACTGAGTTTAATTTGATTTCTTCAATTTTATGTAAAGATGGCTGTTCAGAGCATGTAGAAATTCCACCTGGATGGCTTGCAGTAAATAAGGGGTATACTCACTTCTCCCTGAAATACATGCACCAGTTTAAGTACCAGAATCTTAAAGAAGATGCAAAAAGAGCTATGTGACGGTGCATGCAAAGTATTTGATTAGTAATGTTTACTTTTTTTAAATTCCCTCTTTCCATTATTAGGTAGTTGATGAAGAGTAAATTTGATGATTAGGTGGCTTTCTACTGTAGTATGAAGTTTCTGATATTTGTGTGGAAATGACAAAGTATTCCTCTAAGAGAGAAGACGTAAACAAGGGAAGTGGAACAGGCACTGGCCTGATTTTAGTGAAGGGGATTTTTATTTATTTGCTTATTTTTTAAACAGATGACATTTTAGGTTTCTCTTCCCCTAAAGCAATGGATTTAGGATCACAAGAGTAAATGAATGTCTAAAATGGGAATGAGACACTGTTTTCTGGAAGAATCGGGAGCTGGTTTTGAATGTTCATCAGCTACAGATAAGTGAGATCAAGGAAAAAGAGAGGGCTTTGTTTGTTGTCCCTAGTGAAGTGTTTGGACAAGAAATATCGTGAGTACTTGATGTGTGATCTTCAAGGGTTGCAGGGAGGGAGGAAACCCCAAACCTGGCAGTCAGCAAAGAAAAGCCCAAATCTAGAAGTTTCTTCATCCACATGAGAAGAAATGGGGCTGAGGCTTTTTATAAAAGAGGATAGCAACATCTGGATTCTGGTCATAATCCCTTTAGGTTTTCTTGCAGAAGCCCTGAGGTCCAGTCACCTGTGCTAGCAGAATGGTATTAAGAGCATAGTACTAGAATTACTAATTCATCTTTCACCCACCTTGCAGGTTGCTAACTAACTTGTGTCAGTAATATTTCCTCTGAATGCTGTTAAAAGGTCTGACCAGAATTACTGCTGGCTTGGAGAAGCTAAGCATCTTGCTGTTCTTCTAATGCATGTAACTTAGTATTCAGGCAGATGGTGCACTTACGAGTCCTCTGTAGTCTAACAGGCACTTCCAGTAATACCTAATAGACATGCCTGAATGTGAGGTCTGAATGAAATGGTGCCAGTTCATTTCTTTAGCTATTGTTTTGAGCAAAAGAAAATTGGTGATAGTGCTTGCCGTTTTGTGCAGTAGCTTTGTGGTTAGAGCGCTTACCCAAGTCCATGGGTTCCATGTTACTCTGTTTCATTTCAGCACATTCCAAAACTTACATGAAGGGTAAATATTGGGGGGAGGGGGGGATATCCTCTTCCCTTTCACAGGAGCTTTGCCAGTGAGTGGCAAAGTTTCATAGGGCTAAAAAGACGGATCAGCAGAGAAGGTGAGTCTTTGGCTCAGTGACAAAGACTTCACCTAGGAGGGAGGCAAATACATGTCATATAAGGCATGTCTTTGTTTTTCTTGGGAGAAAGGAAAAGGTGAAAAATTATATATAACTTCTCTTAGTCCATTTAATTTATCTTAGTGTTGGTAGCATTACTGCAGTGAGTGCAGCATTCTGATTTGGAACTTCACCTGTCTGGAGAAATTTCCTTCGAAGAAGCTACTTGTTTCCCCTGTGCAGGTGAGAGGATGGTAGGAATAATGTTCCACAGACAGTGGGAAAAGGCAGATGGAGATTGCACAGAATCTAGCATGTATCAGTTTGAAGTTTAACTCGTCAACACACCCTGCTCCCCTCTGTTCCCCCTCCAACTTGAGGATTATTTTTTTTAATTGTTGTTTTTGGACTTTTAAATGCAGAAATGCTGATGCTAATTTACCCACTGCTCTGCTACCACTGGTAGGCAAGTGGCATCAAATGTGTGTTAAAAGTGTGTTTAAATTGACTCATGCACCTTCTGCATTGACATTTCTATCAATCCTTTATTCAAAATAATCATAATAATAAAAGTTTTTAAAAATGTTTTGGAAATGGCTTTTTTGCATCACCTAGTAAAATTTGAAGAGAGATTTGTTACTTTAGTATGCATAAATGTTCCACCACAACTCTCTGGATTGATGATATCCCTTTATATCCCTTTTATTTTTCTCCCTGCTCCTTCTCACTGATTTTTTGCAAAGGTTTTTGTGCTTTTTCTTATCTTCTTTTCCCCTTGACCTTAAGCATTTGCACATTAGCGCTTACTGAATACTTTGTGGTGAATTTAGAGCAAACAAATTAAGACCTTGCAGTTCAAGATAGTTCAGCTCTGTAGCTGGATCCACTGGTACAGCAGTTCAGTACACTATAATATGTAGACACTGTTGGCACTGGCAGACTGTTCATCATCTGTCTGACAGCGGGTCAACGCTGCAAGCAAAACAGCACTTGGCTACTTGAATTCAAGAATCTAATGTTTTCCCCTCAGTAAAACCTACAACCTGATTTGAATAATCCAGACTTCATAATTTGTGAAATTGTCTGCATTGTGGTGGGACACAGCTATTCTCTTGTAACTATCCATTTTCTTTAAAGGAAGTCAAGATAGTTTACACTTGAAGGGTACTTGGACAAATTGAGGACACCTGTTAACTTGAGTCAAGCTGGAATTCTTGTGAAAAGCTGAGCATTTGCTTCCTGGCTGCTGGGAAAAGATTCTGCTTTCAGGTAAGTCTGGAAATAAGCTTGCTTCATACTTCATTTGCTTTAGGCTTTTAGCAATTGCAGAGTGAAATTTACCAGTAATAAAAATCTGAGTATTTTATGTGCTGAACTGCAAGGATTTTTGAGAAGTCTTACAGATTTCTTTTTGGGGGGTGGGCTGCCTGTGTGTGCTTGACTGAATTTCTTGCCTTCGTTTCCCAAGAGAACAAGTGCTTTATTTTCTTCATTCTCACCACCCAAGTCTTTGAACATCCTTTTTCCCTTTACTCTGTCTTCTACCTTAAAACTAACAATTTTCCCCTTGAGGACACTGTTTTTTTCACAGTGGGAGTATTTGTCATTCATACTAGATCTCAAATGAGAGTACTGAGGTTCAGTTAATGGTCCTGTAGACTGCAACCTTAATTGCTTGGAGGCACTGTTTGAGGAAGCAGTGTACCCTGAGGACACGATGTCCTTAAAAGGATAGGAAAATTGAGTCCTTAGCACTATATGGTTTCTGTCCAAGAAATGTATTCAGGTCTTGCTTAAATAAGAACACCAAACACTCCATGTTTCTCACTGTGCCTCTAGCCCTAGTTATCCTATAGCTACGTGAAATGTCAGTCAGAAGTAAGTACGTTGTGGCATTTCACAACATTGTCAAGTAAGTTTAAAGAAGTGCATTTACTGGCTTCAGCAAAAGCTGTGTTTGATAAAATTCTGTCATGGATGTGAAAATATTGTTTATTAAGTAAATTATTTAAATTTCTGTTTTATTGTGATCAAACTCTTTGAGCTTGGTAGGACTGAATTATAATGCAGAATCACACTCCATACTTATATTGCAACAGTTTATTTTAAAAGCTACATCAAATAATTTGGAGAGAGAAGAGCTTGTGACAATGTGGAGAAATGCAATCAATGCTAATTAACTTACTTAACATTCCTGGTGTAGACACATCTAATACGGCAGTACTATTTCATCATTAAAAAAAAAAAAAGATGTTGATAATCTGTAGTTGCTTAATATCTTCCAGGTTATCGGAGATGGTGATTTGAAGAATCAGGTTTCCGATATGAACAAAGTAAAAACATCATCTGAAAAAAGGTAAACTTAAAACTATAGTGACTTTCCAACATCAAGCTATTTGAGATTTGTGGAAGAGCAGTCTTTATCTTAATGACAAGGTAAATAAAATATACATTATGGGTCCCTAGTAAGAATGTGCAAATTGATGTCCTGAAACACTGAGGGAGACAATATTGATTAGCATAAAGTAGTTTCACACTTAAGAAATAACTTTTTTAATTTAAAATTTTCAGTTAGTGTTACACATGTTTAAATATAAAATATACATTAAATTTCATTGAAACAATTATAAATTAATTTAATCATTTCAGGCAAATATGGGCAAAACATAAAATGATTTCTAGTGAAGGAATTAAAGGACAAGTTTATAATACTGTGTAAGAAGCCATGATTTTGTCCTGAAATGTATATCATTCTCCAACAGTCCTGCCATCCAACACACAGGACAAACGAGAGTGAGATTACAGAAGATTTCAAGAGTTGAAACATTGTGCTTGTAATTGTCATGATAACTTGTTTTAGCAAATATTTGAAAAAGTTATGAGATTATCTGTGGAAGGCAACATGTCTGTTAAGCATCAGGAAAGGCTTTCAGTCTTACTCTTTTCTTAAGATAACACAGGTTAAACCACGTCATTAAATCAAACCATCTGATCAGATGAAAAAAATAAGTCTAAAGGTGGGAAAATAGGGAATTTTGGCTTTGGTCTTAGTTCCCTGAAATACCAATTATTTTCTAAATGAGTGAATGAATTTTCATGAAGGACATGCTGCACTGTGGGTTAGTTTTATATCTTGGGGTGAATTTAAAATTTTAATTTAAATGCTTGCATGTAGAATCATCTTTGCTTTTGATGACTTCAACAATGGAATGGCTAGATGTCAGAGACTCGTTGTTCCTGTTTGTGTAAGAGATGGATCAAAAGAAATATTAAAGAAACTATTATGTTTTCTACTTTCAGTATATTAGTTCTTTAGGCATTATGATAAGCAAACTCAAACTCTCTGTCAGCAATGGGTATTCTTGGAAATAGTACTAATTATAATACATGAAGAATGCTATCACAGAGTATATTAGATTTCTGCAGAGTGGTCACTTACATGCCATTTATTCTTCTTTAGTTATTGAGTCAAAATGAAAGTTTCCATCCCTGCAATTCAAAACCATTGTTCCCTAAGTCATGAATAAATTATGGTGAATTTATTGTACAGGGATAGCTGTGAACTAATCAGAAGTATCAGCTCTTTAAAGATTATTTGTTAACTGTGGAGGTGTTTGAGAGAAAAAAATACTTAGAAAAAGGTTTTCATTGGAATAAAATGAAAACAAACTCACGAGAAGCCTGCCTACTTTAAAATATTTTTTTAAAGGCTCACTGTAACATGCTGAAACACAGATGACCTGTTTGCTCTGGGGGAAGAAGACACTCCCTGATGTCAGTGTGCTAGCTGACTGTAAACAGCAGTTTCAGAGGAAGTAGGTACAGTTGGGAAACTGAAGGTTTCTGATTACTTCCTTCATTTGACTATTATCTCTTGGAAAGCTTCTTGCAAGATGAATAGCCGAAAACCATTCTAAGATAACTCAATTTTTATAAGCTGCCATGTGACAGCTGTCAGAGTTATCGTTCTCAGCGTGAGCAGACAGGAGTGTTTTAGTATTTGCATAGCAGTAGTGGTGTACGGTTAGTAATGGAGAGTTGTGAATCTAGCACTTCATCATCATTGGAGTAAGAATGCTTAAACTTTTTGGGAGTTAGTGGGACTAAAAGAAATGTCCTGCAGTGGGGGAACTTTCTTTGAGAAGATGTTTTCTTGTTGAGGGACTTCTCTTTTAAACATGAACCCTTGTCCTCTGTTCCTCACTGCCTGGGCAGTTGCTTCTATCTCCTCATAACTTCCTAACCAGAGAATGAGGAAATCCACAGAACTGTCTGGTTAGCTGAAGTCACACTGTACGGTTTGGCAACAGCTGAGATGATGGCAAGCTTGTTCATATTTCCTTTCTGCAAGTAAGATGGTGGTGTGAGGGGCATTTTGAGCTGCAGTATTTGACTGTCGGATGGAGAAAGGGTTTCCTGCCCTAGGGAGACATGCAGTGTATATGGTCAAATAAGCCTGGTTAAACTTCACCTCAGGTTACTTAGAGAAAGTCGAAATCCATCCCAGAATAATAATTATCAGTTCTTTTCAGAATTTATGAAATTTGGGTTAAGTAGCGAAAGACGGAGATGGCAAACCTAGAGGTTATGTCTGTGGGAGTCAGGGAGCAGAAACGGAGTACTTGTAGATCAGCCGTCTTCTATTCCTTGCACAGAAGGATCCTGGAAGAACTAACCAAATGGGTGAGGCTGCAAACAGCCACAGGTGGTTTGAGTTGTTCTTGAAAATATATCTGATTTTTCATGTGTGAGAGAGTAACAGGTCCCATGAGCAGGAAAGTGGCATTAAAATACCACATACGTGTTTAAAGCTTTAAAATATGACATACTAAAATAACCATTCCATATGATTGCATCAGGAAGCTAAGGCAAGTGTTCCATCCAGGTGCGCTGGAGTAGAGCACTGACTGGATACCAGAGCTGTGGTAGTTGATCGCTGTCAGAAGGAAACAGTACAGAGTTTGTTTCTGGATGTGCTCTTTCTGTGTACAGTTAATGACTGAAAATATTTTGAGCTTCTACTAATTATCTGAAAGAGAAGAAAGTTCTTGTTGTTTGCAATTTTAACTTGAAGTTGGAAAGATCTGCAAAAATATTGGAGGATCAAATGATTTCAAAATACTTGTGTGAAATGCAGAAAATGGTTAAGAATATTTGATGGAAACATATGCAAGGTGCAGTGCTTAGAGAGGTATACAGTTACAACGGACAAAGAACAGTCACGTTTGCAGTGAGGAGAGCCAGAAATAATAAGATTAAACTGCAGGGAGAAAAACTTTCAAGTGAAGGGATACAAAGCGTTAGAATGAAGTTGCCTTTGGTTGTTGAACCACCATTTTTGCAGGCCGTTAGGGACGGGTTGAGCATATGTCTGTCACGAAAAGCAACTGTGGTGTTCATCCAGTTCTGAAGACAGTAGTTATATGGTCTTATGAAGTTTCTTCCTGTGCTTCACAGTCATGATTTTTATAACTAAAGATAGAAGAGACTCTGTGTTACCCTTAGTGACTATGGTGCTCTTGTAGAGGCAGCTTTAGAATGGGTAGGGTGAAAAATGTCTCTCTTGTAGGAAAACAAGTGTGGTATGAAAGGCTGGCCGCAGTGTTCAGGGCCACATGTGAGGTTCTGCAATGTCAGCAGCTTAAGAGGAAATCTAGCTCTGACAGGACAGTTTTTATCATGCCGTTCTCACTATTTCCTTGGTTTATCTAGCTGTTGAATTAAAAATACTGAATTCCATGTTGCCTCTGTTTTGGAGAGCTCTCTTCCAGGTTTGGATCCTGAATGGTTTGTTGATCAAAACTTATGTACATTACAAATATCAGAAAAAGACCCATTGCAGATTGGGCTTCCATTTTGTTCTTAGTTCAAATGGATAGTTACAGCAGTATTTTGTACAGGAGCAGAGTCAGTCAGTCTGGCTGCCGTATTTCCTGTCCTACAGCCTTTTTGATTTACCGTGCTGACATTGGAAGCTGTCACAGTATTATAACCACTCTGTATATTAGTATAGAATATTAATAAAAAAGTGTACAATTCTTGATTTAGAAAGAAAACTCACATAGCTAAGAGGAAATCGGGACTTTATATTTCAGCATAGACTCTGAGCTGATGTTATTTTCAAGAACACTTTATGGGGTATGGTGAAGACCTGAAGTTTATTTGACTATATTTCTGTTGGAAGACTTCTTGCAAGATGAATAGCCTAAAACCATTCTAAAGATATCTCTTTAACCACTGCAATGAGCACTCGTTGCTCTTCGTGGGAACTCTGGCCCCAGGAGGAAATTATACCTCTAAATCTTAGGACATAAATTGTTATACCACCCAGCAGTGAGAATGACTTATCCTTCCTAAACCTTTTAAAGCTTTTAGTAAGTACAGAGAAATTACGTTAGATGCTAACTTTCTGTATGTGGTATATTACTTCCATGTGCCAGTGTTGCTTGAATTTTGCAGGCTGCAGCAGTCAAAAATCAGGTTTGCTCTGAAATTTTAGTGCCTGTATGTGAGTTTGTCTTTATGAAAACTTGTATTTTCTTTTTTTGTTTGTTCCTAAGGATCATCCTTGCTTTTTTGGGTTGTTTCCAGCTTTCAAACTACACTTATTTCATTGTGAGACCAAGGATATACCACAATGGAAATTTTATATATATATACACACACACGCACACACAAATTGAAGCGACAGTTCTCTTACACAGTCTTATATGTGGGTTGACTGGACTCTTACTTGTCTTGATTGTGGAGCTGGTGAAGATAACATCCTTTGAAGTCTGTCAGTTTCTATACCAGATGAACAGACCTTGTGGATTTCATTAAAATCTTGGCTTTATTTTGGAGTATTTCAAGTTCAGTGGATAAATGGGGGAGTAGAAATAAACAAAACAAAACTTATGCAAATAGTAATGGCTTTATACTATTCAATCTGGTTTTGGATGATGAGAAAGGATTAGAGAGATTATGCTGTACTTATACAAGGGAAGTAATATTTTAGCAACCAAGACAGATTTATTTTAGATCAAAAAATCAACCAATTTGCTAGACTTTTAAATCAAAATCTAACAAATAATTGAGAAGCTGATATACTTACTTCACGATATAAAATTGTTTTGATTTGAGCTCTATAATTAGTATAACCATTTCTTATTACTGATGTTAACAACTTGTAAGTATCATCTGTAATCTGAAATTGTTTTTTAGTTATGCTTCTCATTTAAATATCTGTGGAAAAGTGAAAGTGGTGGAAGCAGTTTCCTCAACAGCTGTTAAATCAATTTGCTTTCACAGCAGTACAACCTTTGTCATCAGCTACCTTTTTTTCCTTGATTTTAACATATTCGTCCAAATCTAAACCAATTATTCTAGTTGAGCTAACCATAAGTGTGAAACCTTTTCACAGATGTAAAATACAAATCAAGGAGTAATAGTTCCTCATTGTTATAAACAAAACTGACAGTATTTATAAAGCTAGTGTTATATGCTTCAGTTTTATTGCAGATAGTCAGAACAGTATGTGTGTGAAATGAGTTATTGTTGATTATTGCAGGACGCTAATGTTACAAAAGTGAGAAGTGAAGGTAGTTAATCCTTGGAAATCATAATTTCCTGTAGTTAATTACTTAACTATAATTCAAATGTTAACCATTTGTCCAAAAATTACTTTCATGTGGGAATGTGAATCTCAACATCTGATTAAGTGTTATGTTCTAAAACTAGAGAGCAAATAAAATAATTTCTAGACCAACTGTTTTGAGTACTATAAATATTTACATTCATTCTTTCTCTGTAATATACCTATCTATATGACTGCCTGGTTTGAAATTGTTTCTTATATTAAAATACATTTTCAAGGCAATTTTATGATGTCAGGCCAAAATACCCTTGTGTTCCAAAATGAATCCAAACTGATGATAGCTTTGGACACCTTTCAAAGTTTATTTTCTTCAGAATGGTGTTCTTTTTCTTCAGCTGGTGGGTGCTGGTTTGCTTGCTTCATGAATTAGAATATTTTCTTTCACTTCGGAAACACCAGCCTGTAAGACAAATAGTCTTTGGGACTGTTTGTAGACAGTTTTTCCTTGAGTGGCAGGTTTGATACAGTATCTTGGCACTTAAGATAAACTATATTAAATATAAGTTATTCTAATTGACATAGATAAACAGCGTTTGTACCTATATCTGGATTTTATTTGCTGCAACGAATTCCCCTGTTCACAGTTGCTCTTGGCGATACTGTTATGTATAATTAGTCTGCTGCAATGCAGGCTTTGCAAAATCTGTCAATTTGCCAGAATTAAGGAGCATTAAGCCTGTGTTCCAATCAAGATAAAATATGAAGGTGAATTAGCGACTTCCCTTATCTGACATGGGATTTCTGTTTTTAGTGTTTTGGGGTTTTTTTTTTTGATGTAGATGGAAAAATGAATATAAAACATCTTTCTTGTAGTGTTTCTACCGGTTCTCGGACTATGTCTCTGCTATCACAGCTGGAGAAGATCAATTTGGATTCTGTACTAGGAGAAGCAGACAATGCCAGATATGTTACCTCAAAGATCCTTCATCTGGTTCAGAGTCAAGGTAAATATCTAAGTTTTGTGGTTTTAGTAGTTTTCCTTTTGAGCTTTGCTTCTTGTATTTCTTCCTTGCTGGACTTCAGTTTTTGTTTCTGTTTGGTGAACTTGATTATCCATCTGGTTTTGTCACTGATTGTTGAGAGCAGCTGTTTAAGGCCATGTTTAATGCTGTCTGGTATAGTATTGGTTACACTGAGTGCATTTTGTATTGTCAAACAGCTATAATATAAGTAAAAATTCACAGTATATATGTGTGTGTGTATATATATATGAGAAGTAGAAGTATCTGTAAGAGAGCTTTCTTACAGACTTTATCTTTACAGTAGTTTTTTCTAGGGCATGACAAGATTGTTGAACAAGTGAAAGCAAAAATTAGTCCTAAATCACTTAAGTTTTTTCCTTATTTTAGTTAGTTTTATATACATATATGCAGTTTTTAATAGGTTTTATTATTTGCAGTGTAGATTTTCTGATCAATCTGTATATGATCACATTTTTTTCCCTTGCAAGCTAGTACATTAAAAGAAAAATTGTCTTTTTCTCACTGGCAGAAAAAACCAAGAAAGAGATGACTTCTAAGGGCTCCACTGGAATAGAAGTTATTTTGTCAACCCTAGAGGTAAAACCTTTTAATCTGTGTGGTTATGGGTACATAGCAAGTTTTCATTTTATCACTCGGCTTCCTGTTATTAATTATGTTGTTATCCTAGCTAGTCTCCAAACCTTGTGTAGGACTATAATGATTAGATGTGGTCTACTTAAGAGTTTCTCTCCTGTATTTTTAAATACTCTAAGAAATTATTTGTCAACTATCAGTTCTAATTAGTATGCCATCCTACAAACTAGATTTTAATTGGTTTTGTGACTAATTCAGGCTGCATAGTAGGATGGTTAGGTGGGTGGTTACATCTTAAGTTTTGTTTGATTTGGTGGTGTCCATTTCTCTGAGTTTTAAGTGTCTAAACCACTGTATTAGAGTCCTACATTAAGCAAAGAAATATCTCTGTTTTGAATTGCAGAATACTAAAGATCCTCAAACTATTCTAAATATATTGAATATTCTCATTGAGGTTGTCTCAGTTGGTAAGTTTTCATTAAGGAGCAATTTGTGATTATATTCTTGTATTCTTCTGCAGACTGGGGTTTTTGGAGGGCAGGGGGTGTTTGTTTAATTTTTTTTGTTGTGCCTCTGATTTGCTAACACTGATTTAAGTGCAGAATAAAAACGTAAAAACTAAAGTCACCTTTCAAATAATCATACACAAATAATTTATGTTTGCTATAAGTCTAAGTGCGACATGTTTTTGCATAGTGCAGTCACAGATGAAGAAAATATTGCTGTTCTAAAGACTATACTTTATGATAACTTTAGCTTAGATACTTAATTGTTCTTTGGCTTTGGAGAGATCAGTTGGAGTTTAATTTCTAGGTGGTGGTCGGAGAGCAAACGTCTTAGTCACTAAAGGAGGGACACAGATCTTATTGCAGCTGCTTTTGACTGCCAGCAAAGACTCTCCACCAAATGAAGAATTAATGGTGCTTCTTCATACTCTTCTAGCAAAAATTGGTCCAAAAGGTGATAATTATATACTTAAGTATTATGGCTTAATACTTTATAGTTTTATTATTGTAACTTAACAAAAATTTTCTTTCTATTATTGTATAAGCATCCATGGACTCAGAATTGGTAAAGGAGAACAAAAGGAGGAGTAAAATAGATAGGGAGGAATGATGAAAAACACATATGCAGAGTTGACATTAGAAGGAATTCACATAAATGTTCATTTAACATTTATTTTTTGATAATTTCAGAATTAGTGTGATTGATCTTGCTTTTCTTTGATGTTAGATAAAAAGATTGGCATGAAAGCAAGAATTAATGGTGCCCTAAACATATCATTGAATTTAGTGAAGCAGAATTTGCAAAACCACAGGCTAATATTGCCATGTCTTCAAGTATTAAGAGTTTACTCAACCAACTGTAAGTATTACAGATAATTATTTTCTTCCCTGTATGATATAAAATTTTTTACAGAGATACAGTTAAAATATTGGATCTACATGCTTGTTTAATGTTAGATGTTGAAAGTAATTATTTTTATCTGAGAATTTGCTTTTTATATCATCAAATTGCTTAAATTCTAATAAAAGCTGTGAAGTATGCTTGTACTTCTTGTGTATCTGATTTTTTGTTCAGTCTGTGTGTGTATATATAGTTGAGGATTTTAACTAGTACTATTGGATGTGTGGAATTTTGAGTAATCTAATGTTCATAAATGCTGATGCTTTAAGATTTCTAAACCAGAAATGCTAATATTTTGTGCTTGCAAAAACACTTCAAATTAAATAATCATTCTCTTCATTATACCTGCTCATGGTTTTTTTGCTTTTTACTATTTTATTTCATTATTGATTACTAATTTGAAACTTGGTTCACACAGGAAATATTTTATTTGTTTAGTTAACCTTTCCCTTATTTCTTGTGTTGAAGTGCCCTACTATTGGAGCAGTATTCTTCCACAAGAATCTAATTAATTGTTGGGCAGGCAGTAGGAAGTTGGGGAAAGTAGTGTGGTTCTTGCTGTATCTCTACTGTAGCTTAGATGCTTCTTTTGAGCTCAAAATGGCGTTAAACCTCTTAAAAAGTGTGAGAAATTGAAAACATAGCCACATTCCTCCAAGAGAATTCATTTGATGATCTGTAAGTTTGTTTTCAGGACATTCTCATGAGCACCTATAGTTCATAAAGTCCCAATTCTTCTAAAATGTGAAAGTTTTATTTCTGTTGAGCTGTCTGATAATGAAGTAGAATGCTTCTAAATGGAAGAGTTGAATACAGATAGTTACACAGCTGAGCTGAAAAGTTGCTTCATCCTGAAAATGGGAAATTGAACTGAGTCTGTAATTTGGATTCTGCTTAGATCAATTCTATCTTTCTGTATTTCCCACTCCTTATAAACAGTAGTTTATTACATTCCAATGGGTAGTACTATTTAAGGTTTGTGTACAGTTGTTACCAGAATAGAGTCCTAACTTTTCTTAGATTCTAATGGTGTAATGTTGCTGCTAATGATGATGAAATTGCAACTCGGGGTTCAAATACTAAATTCTACATTAATAACAGCATTCATTATGTTGAAGTCAGTTCTTAGTTGCTCTCTTCCTACTTTGTTAGGAGGGCACGTTGTTAAACTCAGTCGGGAATTGAATTTCTGTGCCTGTTTCAGCAGTTTATATTTTCAGTGGGCGTTGGGCTTCAGTCATACATACATCCAGTGTGCACTTCTTGAACGTAGGTCTTGGCGTAATTTCTTTTGATTTGCTCCCTTTCAAATAGTTGTTTGTTTGTTTTTTTTTTTTCTGAGATCATATATGCAGAACGTGTAGCTCAGGAAAGCTTATACCGATTGTCATTTCTAAATTTTACAGCAAACTCTTGGCTTTCAAATTTTGGTGGACATACCTGTCTGTCCTGATAGTGAAGGATAATAGCAAGTCATAGAACTTGTTAGTCTTGAAGTTTTAGAAACCCTGCTGTCTTGATAAACTGTGAGGTTTTCTGGAAGAAAATTCTTTTTATGATGTATCTTAATAACAAAGAAAGCAGAAGCATCCACTGGAAGTAGTACATGATTTTATTTGTAAAGTAATAATTTTTTTCTTCTTTTCCAAGTTTTATCAGGATTGGATTATCACACTAATTATGTGCAGAGTAGTGTTTGTTTGTCATTGTATGTCTTAAAACACAAACATGTCTAACATTTTTTACTTCAAAATTAACTCACATTGATTTTAGTTTGACTATATTGATTTTTTTCTTTTGCCTTTCTTATTACATTATCTTAAAGTGGATTGTTTTTAACTCTTCCAGCTGTAAATGCAGTGTCCTTGGGAAAGAATGGAGTAGTAGAACTGATGTTTAAGATCGTTGGCCCTTTTAGTAAAAAGAACACTAGCCTTATAAAGTAAGTAAGGTCTCTTTTAATATAGTATATAGAAAAACCTTAGATACATTTCAAAACTTACTTGTAAATGAAAAATAATATTAGAAAAATCAAATGTAACTCGTATTTGAAAGCTAAAGTGAAGGGAGGTGGGAAGGAGAACCACAAATCTGACAGTTTAATTTTACCCAGTAGAGTAACACAAAATACTTGAATGTCTAGTTACAGTACTGGTAAAAGAATATAAATGTAGTTTTCTGTCTCTTAGATTCCTGCATGGAAACTACAGTGGTTATCCCCAAATCAAGACAAACAGATAAAGATAATCCTATCATTTTCCAATTCACTGAATTAGCTCCCACATCTCCTTTCTGTTTTAGAGTGTTTTTAGACTGTTTAATTTTGTAATAGAAATTTCTTTCTGTTTTACTTCAAAGCAATTATAGACTCTCAGAGCAAAACCATAAAACAAAGAGTAGGAAGCACCAGTAATATACGTCTAGTGGGCTACTGTGTTTTATAAAAAAAAAAGTAAATTCACTGCATACCTTAAAGTGGTGACTTAATTATTTTTTTTTTGGTCCCCTATGTGGTTTTTTTCTTTTTTTTTTAAGTGAATTTAGGGTAAAAATAGATAAATGTGTCTAACTGGAGATAGCCCTTTCTTTATACACTACTACCTTTTTGAAGTACATACCTGTGGAAAACTGAATTTTTCATCTGGTTAGCAAAGTGATAATCTCTTGTTGTTCATATTCTAACTTCAGTACAGAAAAAAAAAGTGTTATCTAAATCTGGTATTTGTGGTTACTGTAGTATCTTTTTAAAAAATGCCCCGCCCCTTTAAGCCCCAGCTAAAGTTAGACATACGAATTTACTATTCTGTGATGTGAGTAATCATAATATCCTTGTTTATGGTCTAAGATCAGATACATGAAGTCTATCTTTACAAACAGGGTAAAAATAAGAATATATGTTCTCTAGCTGTACATCTTGAGTTAATTGAGACAAGATCTTTGTGTACAAGAAAAATCTTAGATCTTGTAGTACAGATTGATGAGCATTACTCCTCAATATATTCACACACTGCCAGTTTTGACCTAGTTTTCTAAAATGGTGTCCTTTGCTTTGTGGAAGTACTTGTTCTGCTGCTAACATAAAAATATGAGTTTCAGAAGTATCTCATCCAGTTAGTATGGTTCATAAACATTATGTTGTCACTTACAGTGGTTTTTTGCAAAGGCAGAAAGTCTGTATTGATATTTTAAAATTTCACCATCAGATTTCAGATATAGCAAAGATACATCAGATATAGTAGAGATGCATGATATTTTAGTAAAACCAAATTTTAAAAGCAAAATCTGTGATACAGTGCAACCAGGAAAATATGAGGATAGATGCTAAATAAATCTGTTAGCAGTAAATATTTTGTATAGCTTTACAGTGTTGTAGATTAAGCTTACTTGTTGGTTGTTGTTTTGACTTTTCTTGTTGTATTGACAGGGTTGCTTTAGACACACTTGCTGCATTGCTAAAATCAAGTAAGTGTTTGACTACAAGAAACTGTTTGTGTAGTTGAGAGAGAGAGATACGTGTGTGTGTGTGTGTGTGTGTGTGTGTATATACACACCCACAGAGTAAAGCTAATATTAAGTTTGTGGCCAAAACAAATCAAGGCTAGGAAATTTAGAAATAAGGCTACAGTTTTATCTGCAGTCTCTGGTGCTTTAATATTTGTGTGGTATGTACATGTATGTTTAATAATTAGTTACTGTCTCTTCAGTTACACACCAGAAAGACTGCACTGCTTCTGCAGAACTGATCTTGATCCAAGGTGGAGAAATAGCCTTTTACAGTCACTCATCTCAGCCCTTCAATAACGGATATCTGTAGCTTAACTCCTGCACATCTTCTTTGTACATACATCTGAAAAAATCTGTTGGGTGGCGGGGGAAAATGTAGGGTTTCTTCAGGTACCTTTCTGAGCAATTAGATTTTGGGTCTTAATAACAAGTCTGTCAGTGATGCTCATGAAGTGGAACCAAGGGTAATGAAATGATGGTCAGTTCCCAGACACTGGCCATCTTAGCTGTCAGCAGAGGATCCTGACAAATGTCATCTCTGCGGATTTTGCACCAGGGTTGTAACTGACAAGCAATTAAAAACTCTTTCTCTCCAAGCAGTTGTATAAAAGCTACAGCACTCCTAGTAGTTTTAGTGGAGTCGGATAAGAACTGAGGCGTGATAAGATTTGCAGAATGCAATTTCAGACTAATGTCAGGAAACTTCTGTACCAATTATTACAGGGTGCTGAGTTTTCTCATGTTTGATCAGTGTGATACCTTGGTCTTACAGATTTCTGTATTTACTAATTTTGGAATTTCTTCTTGGCAAATTTAGGGAAAGAAATATTTCCAAATTATTGTTAGTACTCTGTTCAGTAAATTGGTAGTTAAATTTTAATGTTGAGGAAAGAAGTTAAATGTTGAGAAGGTGTGTCTTTAAAACAGAAGGTCTTGTGCATTTGTTTTGATATGTCTTATTCAGTCCTGAGGGGTTTTGACATTGTAACTTACTACACTTTTATATAAGTAAAACTTTTCATAAAAGCACTAATCTCTGCTGTGTGGAGTCCAGTTGTCATACTGATTACCCAGTATTTGGGGTAGAGGTATTTTGAGTTTATTGAATTTGAGTGATAGTTGCTGCAAAACTGTATGGATTGCAGCAGTAAGAAGTTTTTTTCAAACCTTGTATCTACACTCTGTGTGTGTGTTATATAAGTGCTTTTTTTTTTTTTTTAATTTGGTAGCTGACAGTATTTTACAGTTACCTTTAAGGGTAATGCACACTGTTCTTCTGATAAACCATGAAAATTACATGTGCTGTTATTCTGAAGAATGAAGTGTAGACTACTGGCCTCAGTTATTCAGTCATTTCTGTTTAGGTTGATGTAAAACTGTTAAGTGTGGCTAAAATACCACTTTAAATGAAACAATTCAGTTACTTGGGTAAAAAGAATAATGTTATCATTGATTTGAAAATAATATTGAAGTCATTGGACAATTTTTAATTTTCTTTCTTAACTTTTTCTATAAAGAAACAAATGCCAGGAGAGCAGTAGACAGAGGATATGTGCAGGTGCTTTTAACGATTTATGTTGATTGGCACCGTCATGATAGTCGACACAGATATATGCTGATACGTAAAGGAGTTTTACAGTGCATTAAAAGTGTTACAAACATCAAATTGGGAAGAAAAGCATTCATTGATGCCAATGGGATGAAAATTCTTTACAACACTTCACAAGTAGGTCTATCTCAGTTGGGTTTTTTGTTGTTGTTTTTGCCTCTTTGGCTTTAAAAACACATCCTGACCTCAAATTTGTCGTAGTTCTTTTATGATATGCATGGTCATTTCTGATTATGGGGGTAAGGATTATTTTCTGTACTTGACTAAAGCAGAATGTAGGAGTACAGAATTAAATTCGTATTTGCTATTACTTAGCTGTGACTATCTCTGGGAGGGGCTGTTGAACTTATTTTTAAAAAAGAGGGGGGAAATATTTTAGTTTTGAAGTTTGGGTTTTTAAAAAACATGAATTTTTGTTGGTAGAAGTTGTTCTGGCCTTCAGAGGAGACATTAGCAAAATTTATTGTAAACAAAATACTTTGTTATTAGTGAATTCTAGAAATCTGTAAAACAAATGTCATTTGACTATTAGTTTGAGAGATACTTTTCTCTTGTCTTCATTATTTCCCTGTTAATAGGAGTGCCTTGCAGTAAGAACTCTTGATCCCCTTGTCAACACATCCAGCCTAATAATGAGAAAATGTTTTCCTAAAAATCGTCTTCCTTTACCAACTATTAAAAGTGCTTTCCATTTCCAACTCCCAATTATTCCTGCCAGTGGTCCTGTGGCTCAGCTGTACAATCTGCCTCCTGATGGTACGGTAATTTTATAATATTTTCTCTTTGAGTATGTCTAACATTGCTTTATGTAAGGTAGAATCAATTGCAGTTATTTGTGTTCTCCACTAAAACTTGGACTGTGAGACTCTTCTTGGCTAGCAAAGGGTCTATGGCTGTTAGTGTAGAGCACCAATATCTAATGTTAAGTTTTAACTGATGAAACTTTTGTCTACACATATGTGGTTATGTTTCTGATATATAAAATATAGGAACTAAAATGTGATGTTCATCAAACTCTGAAGTGTAAAGCATAAGTTGTACATATTAGTCTACAAATTTAAGTGGGCTCTCTTTATCTCACTTATATACATTCTCCTATGTGAAATGTTATCTTGTGTACATCCTGTTTTAAAGGCGTGTGTATTTCTTGATTTCTTTCTGTTGCTCTGATAAACTGGATGTAGTGAGTTTAGATTAATATCTACCATTTGAAGCATTATTTTTTAAATTATTGTGGTTATTCCTTCATTTACATGATGAAAAAAAGTAGACCTGCTTTCTTGGACTGTTGCAGTCACTTAGGCAACACTTGTCTGCAAAGTATTTGTATGGTGCTTTGTAGGAAATGGATTCATCCCATTGTGAACACCTTTCATTATTTTTTCATAATTAATGTTTAATGCGTTATCAGATATGGTGAAGCAGCTTGGTACCTGAGTAAGCAACGGATGAAGTTGCTGTCAGAAAGTTACTCTAAAATGAAGAGGCAAAGTCAGACTTTTTAATATCTTCTTATTCACAATATCTCCTGAAACAAAATGTGATTGTAGTCTGAAAGAAGACAGCTGTCCGATTGGAGTTCATATGGATCAGACTTAAACTGCAGGAGTTTAGAGTTTGTTTATGTTTTGTCTTCAAAGTAGAAAATAGAAGTGTGTTCCAAAATCCACAGAAATTATACCTCTGCTAATACAGTGATTTTGGTACTCCATAATACCTATTTAGAAAATTCCTATTTTGTTGAAGTAAACTACCAACAGTTTGGGTTTTTTTGTAATAGGTTTGTTATCTATAAAAACAAGAAGTAGAATACATAGGATTTTCTTCTTAAGGCAAAGCTTCTGTGTTAAAAGACATGTAGAATATTGGGGTAGGTACAGCTCTGAGTTTATTAAAGTGTAATCTTGTATAGTCAGCGTTGTAAAAGCAACACATGTAATCATTCTGAATAGACTAGAATAGAATAGACTAGAAAATCAGTATAATTTGTAAATCTCTGAGTGAGCGTTTTACTGACAATCAGCAAATTTTCTGCATTTAAAACACTCTCAGAAAACATAAAACCCCCAGCACTCAAACTGCATGAGGTCAAATTTACCAGTAGTAAGCAGAACATCTACCAGAATAACCAGTTAATGCCCACTTCCACATATTAGAGAGTTAGCCCAATTCTTGTTAGTCATGTGTAAACAATTAGTTTGCTTCCCCTTGTTTTTCTTTGTTAAAAAAGGAGGAAGTCCTAGATCCTTCAAGGTACTGGGTCTCTAACTTAAGCTAGTGTTCCAGTAGTTCCACATGTCTAAAAAATAACATCTCACTGTATACTTTGGGGGTAAAATTTAGTTCCCAACCTGCCCATGCTAAGCAGTTGCAGTGAACACTCTCCTTGAGTATTTTTCTTCACTGGTTGAATTTCCAGCGATATGTTTCTGACCTTTTTTTAAAAAAAATATTGTTAATTGTTAGGTCCCATTTAAGCAAGACAAAAAAGGTGAAGAGAGTGCTTTGTCCTTTTGTTCTCCAATACAGGGTCAATAGTAGCTGACACGACTAAAAGCTGCTAAGACCTCAACATTTTTTTGAATGTGGTCATTCTTGCTTACTTTGGGAAAAGGTGTCAGACCCATCTCATTGTGTACTGACCTCAAGCCATGCTGAGATGTTCTTGGCACATTGTGGTGGTTTAGGCCCTGCCGTGACCCGAGACCACGTTGCCACTGCCCCTCCCCCACCCTCCAACTGGACGGGGCAGGGAGTGAAATACAAACCCCGGGGTTGAGATAAGGAGAGTTTTAATACAACAGTGCAACAGCAACAAACCGAACAACAACAATAACAGTAATAACAATAAACAGAACAAAAGATGTACCGATACAGCAGCGAGAGGAGCGACTGCACACACCGCACGTTCTGCCAAACTTCCTGCGCTTGGGCGCCCAGACGTGACGTCAGCGTGGTATATGAATAACCCGGCTAGAGCGTCCTCCCCACTGCTGGGGAAACTTAACCCTATCCTACCTGAACCAGGACATAAACTAACCATTTATTCTATACCATCTGCGTCACGTCCAGCTGCTATTTAGCAATTAACAATAACAAAAAAAGTCCCAATTAACAAAAGCACAATATAATTCACGGTGTGTTTTCACCCAAAATCAAATCCCCTTGTGGTACGCATTGGACCTCTACATCCTCCTGCATCGCCCACCAGGTGCACCCAGGTCCTTGAGCAAAAGCAATCCCGTGGATGGGTTTGCCTTTGCCCGGCGCAGGACTAACCCAGACCGTTTTTCCCAGCAGGTCCCTCATGCGCACCACAGGGACTTTATCCCCATCTACAACACGTGGAAGTTTTGACTGAGCCGGGCCAGCTCGATTGGCAGATCCTCTTGTGTTCACTAACCAAGTGGCCTTCATCAGATGTGTGTCCCAGTGTTTGAAGGTTCCACCTCCCATCGCTTTCAATGTAGTTTTCAACAGTCCATTGTAGCGCTCGATCTTCCCAGAGGCTGGTGCGTGGTAGGGGATGTGGTAGACCCACTCGATGCCATGTTCTTCTGCCCAGGCATCTATGAGGTTATTTCGGAAGTGAGTCCCATTGTCTGACTCAATCCTCTCTGGGGTGCCGTGTCGCCACAGGACTTGCTCTTCAAGGCCCAGGATGGTGTTCCGGGCGGTGGTGTGGGACACTGGGTAAGTTTTCAGCCATCTAGTGGTTGCTTCCACCATTGTGAGCACGTGGCACTTGCCTTGGTGGGTCTGGGGCAGTGTGATATAATCGATCTGCCAGGCCTCTCCATATTTATATTTCATCCATCGATCTTCATTCCGCTGGGGCTTCACCAGTTTGGCTTGTTTGATTGCAGCACACGTCTCACATCCGTGGATGATCTCTGCGATGGTGTCAATGGTGAGGTCCACTCCTTGATGTCAAGCCCACCTGTATGTTGCATCTCTGCCTTGGTGGCCCGAGGTCTCATGGGCCCGCCGGGCTATGAACAGTTCACCTTTACGCTGCCAGTCCAAGTCCACCCGAGCCACTTCGATCTTAGCAGCCTGGTCTGCCTGCTGGTTATGTTGATGTTCATCAGTGGCCTGACTCTTGGGTATATGGGCGTCCACGTGGCGCATTCACAACGAGGTTCTCCACCCAGGCTGCAATATCCTGCCATACTTCAGCGGCCCAGACAGATCTACCCTTGTGTTGCCAGTTGCTCTGTTTCCATTGCTGCAAACACATTCATAGGGCACTTGCCATCACCAAGTCAGTGTAGAGATAGAGCCTCGACCACTTTTCTCGCTCAGCAATATCCAAAGCCAATTAGGTGGCTTTCACCTCTGTGAACTGGCTCGATTCACCTCGTCCCTCAACAGCTTCAGAGGTTTGTCGTGTGGGATGCCACACCGCAGCCTTCCATCATCGATGTTTTCCCACAATGCGACAAGACCCATCAGTGAACAGGGCATATCGCTTCTCCTCCTCTGGCAGCTCGTTATATGGTGGGGCCTCCTCAGCACATGTCACCTCCTGTTCTGGTGACATCCCAGAGTCTTTGCTCTCTGGCCAGTTTATGATCATTTCTACTAATCCTGGGGGGTTGGGGTTCCCTATTCGAGCCCGTTGTGTTATCAGTGCAACCCATTTACTCCACGTGGCATCTGTTGCATGATGTATGGAGGAAACCTTTCCTTTGAACATCCATCCCAGCACCGGCAGTTGGGGTGCCAGGAGGAGCTGTGTTTCAGTGCTGACCACTTCTGAGGCAGCCCGAACTCCTTCGTACACTGCCAGTATCTCCTTCTCAGTCAGTGTATAGCTAGCTTCAGAGCCTTTGTATCCCCGTCTCCAAAAGCCTAGAGGTTGGCCTTGGGATT
Organism: Strix aluco; assembly: GCF_031877795.1. Lineage (NCBI taxonomy): Eukaryota > Metazoa > Chordata > Aves > Strigiformes > Strigidae > Strix > Strix aluco. The sequence continues at coordinate 71,410,701 of NC_133971.1, forward strand.
CCCCATCTGCTCTCTGCCAAAGGCTCCAGGAAGGGCCATTCTCCTCGGCTGCAGTGTAGGGCACGTTCTTAATCTCCTGCCCTGTCCAGACTGGCCCAAGGGCCACTGCCTGGGCAATCTCCCACTTAATTTGTTCAAAAGCTTGTTGTTCTTCAGGGCCCCATTTAAAATCGTTCTTCTTACGGGTTATGTGGTAGAGAGGGCTCACAATCAGGCTGTAGTTTGGGATGTGCATCCTCCAGAACCCCACAGCGCTCAGGAAAGACTGAGTCTCCTTTTTAGTGGTTGGTGGGGCCATGGCTGTTATCTTGTTTATCACCTCCATTGAGATGTGGTGACGCCCATCTTGCCATTTTATTCCTAGGAACTGAATCTCCCTTCCAGGGCCCTTAACTTTCTGTCCCTTGATAGCAAAACCAGCCTTCAGGAGGATTTCAATTATCTTCTTTCCCTTTCCAAAGACTTCCTCAGCTGTGTCCCCCCATACAATGATATTGTCAATGAACTGCAGGTGTTCTGGAGCCCCACCTTTCTCCAGTGCAGTATGGACCAGTCTATGGCAAAAGGTGGAGCTGTGTTTCCACCCCTGGGGCAATCGATTCCAGGTGTAGTGGATACCTCTCCAAGTGAATGCAAACTGTGGCCTGCACTCTGGTGCTATTGGAATGGAGAAAAACGCGTTAGCGATGTCAATCGTGGCGTACCACTTGGCTGCCTTCGACTCCAGCTCATACTGGAGCTCTAGCATGTCCGGCACTGCAGCACTCATCGCTGGCGTAACTTCATTCAGGCCACGGTAGTCCACGGTCAGTCTCCATTCGCCATTAGGTTTTCTCACTGGCCATATAGGGCTGTTGAAGGGTGAATGAGTTTTGCTAATCACCTTCTGGCTTTCTAGTCGACGGATCAGCTGATGGATGGGGACCAGGGTGTCTCGGTTGGTACGGTACTGCAACCGGTGCACCGTCTTGGTGGCAGTTGGCACTCGCTGCTCTTCAACCTTAAGCGACCCCACCACTGAGGGGTCCTCTGAGAGGCCGAGTAAGGTGGACAATTGCTCAACCTCCTCCAGGGCAGCTATACCAAAGGCCCACCGGTACCCTTTTGGGTCTTTAAAGTACCCTCTCCTGAGATAGTTTATACCTAGGATGCACGGGGCATCTGGGCCAGTCACAATGGGGTGCTTATGCCAGTCCTTCCCAGTTAAGCTTACTTCAGCTTCTAATAGGGTCAGCTGTTGGGATCCCCCTGTCACTCCGGAGATACAGGTGGGTTCAACCCCACTGTAGCTTGATGGCATCAGGGTGCACTGTGCGCCAGTATCTACCAAGGCCTTATATTCTTGTGGGTCTGATGTGCCAGGCCATCGGATCCACACCGTCCAGTAAATCCGACTATCCCTTTCCTCCACCTGGCTGGAGGCAGGGCCCCTCTAATTCTGCTCAGCATCACTCACTTGTTCTAAGAGTGACTCCTGCGAGAATGACTCACAGATCCGCTCAAGAGGGTCAAGCATAACGTTGGCCATTCTATTCTGTCTGGGGGATTTCCAGCTGGACACTGGAGCTGCGTCTCTCTTGGAAGACTCCCCTTTCATGGTGGTCTTCCCTTTCAGCTGCTGTACTTGTGCAGCTAGGGTGGAAGTGGGCTGTCCATGCCACCTCCTCATGTTTTCCCGATGGTCGCAGAGGAAGAACCACAGGGTGCCCCCTGGTGTGTACCTTCCACTGCCCTTCTCTTGGGTAGGGAAACGCTTGCTTCTAATGACTGAGATATTGGCCTGTGCAGGTGGAATGTAGGACATGTCCTCTTCCACTTTCTGGAGCCTCTGAGACAGTTCCCTTACAGCTGAAACCAAAGCATGTTGGGAGGAAGGGAGATTTCCCTCATATTGCCGGAGCTGGCCAGCCACTTCATCCACTGTTTGAGTCTGGGTGTCTCGCCACCAGGACACTACTGCTAATGCTTTGGAACGTGCCTCTGGTGCACTTTGCAGGAACTTCCGCCACATCAGCTGTGTGCAAGGGCCTGATCTGGATCCATGGGTGACCGCTCATCATTCACATCACCATAGACCATGTCAAACACAGCCAATTCCCTGAGGTTTTGAATGCCTTTCTCCATGTCGGTCCACTTGCCTAACCAACGTAGGACATCCTCCTTGTAGGGGTACCTCTCCCTCACACCGAGCAGGAGTCGCCTCCAAAGGCTGAGGGTTTGAGTCTGTTTCCCTTTGCCTTGTCAATACCAGCCTGCTTGGCTAAAGATCCCAGCTGCTTGGCCTCTCTCCCCTCCAGTTCCAAAACACCAGCTCCACTATCCCACCATCTGAGCAGCCAGGTGAAAATTTGCTCGCCTGGAAGGTGGCTGAAATCCTTCTGCATATCTTGCAACTCACTCAGGGATAGAGATCGGATGATTACCTCTGGCTCTTCCTCTTGCTCTCATGATGGGCCTGGTTCATCATCACCGTGTACACTGCGAGGGGATTTTTTGGTATATTTAGTTTTCCGTATTGGGGCAACTGGTATTGGTACTGCTTGTCCCTCTGGCCCAGCTGCTGTGCTGGTGGAGGCGACTGGCACTGGCACTGTCTGTCCCCCTGGCCCAGTTGCTGTACCAGTAAGTTCACTTTCAGATCCTGCAGCCCCTTCTCCCCCTTGAGGGCAGTGAACAGTGTTAAAGATGACACGGTAAGCATGGGCAAGCCCCCAGCACATCACAGCGAGTTGTGTCGCCTGGGGTTTGTCAGATTGGCAGCACACCTTTTCCAAACACTCCACTAATTTATCAGGACACTGCACTTGTTCGGGAGTGAAATTCCAAAACGTTGGGGGTGACCACTGACCCAGGCACTTGCCCATCTCTTCCCACACACCTTGCCACTCATAACTGCCCTCGGGGCAGGTTTCTGGGTGGTGCTGTTGTTGAAGTACCGCATGGCCCAAAACAAGATCTGGCAGACATTTAGAAAACATTGTGCCGCGAACACAGTGGCCTGGATGCTCCAGGGATAGCTGAAACTCTCAAAAACCGAGAGGATCTCTTCCCCTGGCTCACCCATAGAGGGGGTGAGACCCCTAACAAAAGCCCAGGCAGCAAACAGGTACTGGTTCACCCCACAAGCAGTGATGCAAGCACATTATAAGCAGTCAGTAGCCAGTACAGCAAAATAAGACCCTTGACACACTTTCCACCGAGAACAAACACCAGCACTAGGAGCACACCGTGGACATAAGGATTAATCCAGCCCCACCACGCAAGCAAGTTGGCCAGCATTGCCAGTGTTCCTTATCAAACAATACAAGTAAAAACAGAAAAATTGCACCTAAAAGATTGCTCTAACACACCTTCTCCTTTTGTCCTTATCTCAACCCTCTCGTGCCCCACATTGGGCGCCAAAAAGGCTGTGGTGGTTTAGGCCCTGCTGGGACCCGAGACCACGCTGCCACTGCCCCTCCCCCACCCTTGGACCAGACGGGGCAGGGAGTGAAATACAAACCCTGGGGGTGAGATAAGGAGAGGTTTAATACAACAGTGTAGCGGCAACAAACCGAACAACAACAATAACAATAACAGTAATAACAATGAGCAGAACAAGAGATATACCGCACGGATACAGCAGTGAGGGGAACGACCCGGACAAAAGCCGTTCCTGCTCTTCCCGCGCTTGGGCACCCAGACCTGATGTCAGCATGGTATATGAATAACCCGGCTAGAGCTCCCTCCCCACTGCTGGGGAAACTTAACCCTATCCTAGCTGAACCAGGACATAATGCTGAACCAGGACACACATCCACACTATAAAGTATTTCTAATGGCCATCTGCTGCCTTGCTGGTTTTTTTTGGGGTGGAGCGGTGTTGGGTATTTTTTAGTTTTCTTTTGCTTTGTTTAAACCAGAGATCTTTGATTTCACTTAAAACTGTATGGAAATGTAATAAAATGAGTCTGCAATACTGTCAAACAGGCATTTTGTTTTGTAAATCTGGTAGTAGTAATTAATGTTTGCTAGTTGGTTTTCACAGTTTTTTCAAGCTGTAAGTGCTTGAAAAGAAAATGAAACCAGAACATAGAAATATTTTTTCAGCATATGTATCATAGAAACATAGAATGGTTTGGGTTGGAAGGGACCTTAAAGATCATCTGGTTCAAACCCCCCTGCCATAGACAGGGACACCTTCCACTAGATCAGGTTGCTCAAAGCCCCGTCCAACTTGGCCTTGAACACTTCCAGGGAGGGGGCAGCCACAGCTTCTCTGGGCAGCCTGTTCCAGTGCCTCACCACCCTCACAGGGGAGAATGTCTTCTTTATATCTAACCTAAATCCACTGTCTTTCAGTTTAAAACTTACCCCCTCATCCTACCGCTACAGTCCCTGATAATGAGTCCCTCCCCATCTTTCCTGTAGCCCCCTTTAAGTACTGGAAGGCCGCTATAAGGCCTCCCTAGAGCCTTCTCTCGGGTGAACAACCCCAACTCTCTCAGCCTGTCCTTATAGGAGAGGTGCTCCAGCCCCGATCATCTTCATGGCCCTCCTCTGCACCTGCTTGAGCAGGTCTTTGTCCTTCTTATGTTGGGGGCCCAGAGCTGAACGCAGTACTCCCAAGTGTGGTCTCGTGAGAGCAGAGTACAGGGGGAGAATCCCCTCCCTCGACCTTCTGGCCACACTTCTCTTGATGCAGCCCAGGATACATTTGGCTTTCTGGGCTGCAAGAGCATATTGCTGGCTCATAATTCAGTTTTCCATCCACTAATACCCCAGGTCCTTCTCCACAGGGCTGCTCTCAATCCACTCATCACCCAGCCTGTATTTGTGCTTGGGATTGCCTCAACCCATGTGCAGGACCTTGCACTTGGCCTTGTTGAACTTCATGAGGTTTGCACAGGGCCACCTCTCAAGCCTGTCAGGGACCCTTCTGGATGGCATCCCTTCCCTCCAGTGTGTCAAGCACACCACATAGCTTGGTGTTGTCGGCAAACTTGTCCCACTGTCCATGTCGCTGACAAAGATGTTAAAATAGCACGGGTCCCAGTACTGACCCCTGAGGAACGCCACTTGTCACTGGTCTCCACTTGGACATCGAGCCGTTGACCACAACTCTCTTGAATGCGAGCATCCAGCCAATTCCTTACCCACTGGGTGGTTCTTCCATGAAATCCATGTGTCTCCAATTCAGAGACAAGGATGTTGTGTGGGACAGTGTCAAATGCTTTGCACACGTCCAGGTAGATGATGTCAGTTGCTCTTCCCTTATCCACCAACACTGTCACTCTGTCATAGATTAAATGTATTGGATTAAATGTATAATCTGCTTTACAAAACTTTCTTGTATCACAGTGGATGATGTAGTAGATGAAAGTGATGATAACGAGGATGCTGAAACAGAATCAGAAATTGAAACCGAAAATGATGATGACAAGGACCAACATTTTAAGGTTGGTATGAGACAAAATTAACAGGCAAAAATCAGGCATAAATTTTTAAGTTGCTTGAATCATGTATACAGCCATATGTTTTAAGTGTTAAAGGAGTTTGAAGAATTTTTCGGGGCTATTTCTAAAATTAAAGAAGCTGCTGAAACTTAAGGTGGTTGCTACTTGAAAATATCAACCTTTGTTCACATTTTTTATCAAAACCTGTTTGCTTCACATTTGATGTGTCTGGAGTACAGTAGAACAGAAGTGCAAACTGTTTTAGCAGTGTTCTGTTCCCAACTTGTATTTCTCTTAGCCTGTTCGTCCCATCTAAGCTGCTCAGTATGTAGGAGCTGCTGTTAACTTTTTCCATCATCCTGGACTGGGATTGACTAGGTCAGTGTTTCAGCATGGTAACTTTGAAGTTCAGCCAACTGTAGAGTTAGAGATCAGACCTCTCACTATTGTAGCACTTTAGGGAAGTCTTGTTCTACTCTCCAGCTGCCAGTCAGGACATAAGAGGACATTTGGTCAGAACAGCCTTATTCTCTATTTTTATGTAACATATATTCAGGACTTAATTGAATTGTCTGTCCGCGAACTGGAATGACAGATTTTATTCAAGGCTCTCATGACCCTGATGAAGGGATTATCTTCCATAGAAGCAGTTATTCCTTTGTCACTGCAGTCAGATGAAGTCTCCACATTCCAGGTTGCAATAGTTGAACTATGCACAGATCTTATGTAAAGCGTAGTCTGATGTCTGTGCATAATACATTTGGATGAAAGCAAGAAAAATGAGATGTGTGTAATATTTCCGTTGAGATGAAGGCTTTGGTATACTAATAAAACTGAGCTGGTTTACTAATTTTACTAATTAAACCTTCATGGTTAAAGGTGCAGTTCAGCTAATTTTAAAATAGTGATATTTAGCTTTTAAAGCATGGCCGTGTAAGAATTAAAAGGTGAATGTAATTATTTTAGAAGTTCATTAATTCTGGATGCAAGATTAATTTGTTCTGGTGCTCTTTCAGAATGATGATATTGAGACTGATATTAATAAACTGAAACCTAGACAGGAATTGGGAAGACCCGTAGAAGAACTGAAAATGTATGAGCAATTTTTCCCAGAACTTTCAGAAAACTTTCAGGTAAAATATCTAATGCCCAGGGCATTCCTCATCATGATGGGTTGACTCTGGAATACACTTTGACTTTTTTTTTCAGGTGGATAGTTCCTCTAGCCAAAAAATGAGAGTCAGTAGTGCTAGAGCTACACATGAAAGTGCTATATAGTGAGTTACTCAAATGTTACGGGTTGCTTTGATCTGACTGAGAGGGGAACTGTGGGCGGATATGAAGGAAGACTGTTTTCTGATGTTTGATTTTTGCACACAGCAGGAAGTAGAATCATAAGAAAGGGTACGAGATTTCTGACAAAGATTCATTGTGTTAGGTATTTCCTTAGATGTTGTGCATCTCTTTATAGTAGTTGGCTAAAATATCTGGGGAATTGCATTGACTTGATAATTTGTTACTGATGAACTGCTTGTTTATTGCTGTGACGCTATCTTCTTGTAAAAGCTGAAACTTCATTGCTATGTTTATGTAAGTTTAAAACATAGTAACTTGGCTTTCATGTTTATTTTGGATTATTGCAAAACATACCTCAGGAACAATGAAAGAGGAAGGTTTCTAATATTAATGAAACTTCAGGAACCGTTTACTTATTTTTTTTAATAAATCTTTTTTTTTCCCTCTTATTTTTCAAGGAATGTGACTTAGTTTCCAAGGAACCAAAGCCTTTTGTATCTGATGCAAATCTGAGTGGACCTATTGTTGTTCCTACAGCAGGAGAGGAGCACTCTGCTGAAGCAAACCAGTCAACAAAAGGAGTTGCTTTGAAGGAGAGCAATCCTGTATTGACAGAGGAATACAATAAAAGGCCAGCCTTTCTGGAACTACCAAAGAAAGATAGTATCAAAGACGGTAGTTTACATGAACAAAATGATCAAAGAAACCTGCTTCCATCATGCCCCTGTCTAAGCCAAGAAATTGTGAAAGGCTTGGACAGAATCAGTCTGCAGAACAGTGCAAAGAATGATCAGTATTATGGTACAGGGTGTGTAATAAAGAAGGAAAGCAAAACTAGCCTTACCACACTTTCTTGTAGTAAACCTTGTGAACATGTTTCACCCTGTGGAAGTAGCCTCTTTGAAGGATCATCTGTTCATCTGGGAAAACTCTGCTGCACTGGAGTGGATTCGGAGGAGGAGGATTCCAGATCTAGTTCATCAGGGGAACAAGTCATGCTTGAGGTTTCTGATGTATCACCAATTCATGACTGTGATCTTTATATTGAAATGGTAAAAACCACAAAGTCTATTCCTGAATATTCAGAAGTGGCCTATCCAGATTATTTTGGCCATATTCCACCCCCATTTAAGGAGCCTATTCTGGAAAGGCCATATGGAGTGCAGAGGTGAGTTACCATACTCCTTTTTTGTTGTTGTTTTCCTTCCCTTGAGAAACAGTCTTTAGGATGAGATTAACAGGCACTTGTACAATGTTTTTTAAACATATAAAACTGTTTTCAGTGAAAAGTAGTTTGAAGGTAGGTGAGTAGGCATTGATCAATGCAGAGCCATAAACAAGATAAACAATACAATCTGATTCTGTAATTCAGTTTCTGAATACTAAGTTTAGTTTATAGTCTCCCTTTCTGCCTTTCCACCATCCCCCATCATTTAAATTTTGTAGTTTGTAAAAAAACCAAAACAACCTACAGAAAACACAAACACAAAAAAGCCCACCTGAATGCTCCCTTCAGGTCTTAGCAAAGATAGGACAGTTAAGAGTTTAAAGATACTTCAGCTCTCTTTGCTGTGCTAACAAAGCTATTGTTCAGGAAAATGTAGTGGGAAAAATTAAAAAAACTAATACACTTAAGTGTTTGTTTTTAGTAATTGCAGTATAACAGAATGTAGAGGTAACAAATACTAAGGATGCAGTTTGTGTTAGGTCCTGCAGAATGACAGGCAATAAACACAGAATGAAAAATAAAACAAACCAGCAAAACTCAACATATGAACATATCCATTAGTTCTTTACTGAGTGATATTAGGAGATGATAACGGGTGATGTGACTCTTGAATAATTTGCAGGGGTGGTATGAAGAGCTGGCCCATATGCATAGTAAGTTACTATAGAGACAAATCAGCATTTTAGCAGAACATGTAATAGTAGGTATGGGACCTTGCTGTATGCTTTCAGCTTTATAATTCCAGTTTCCATGAGATGCTTCCTATTTACACTTAGTTATTAAAATGATTAAGAGATTAAGTGTGTTTAGGTTGTATGATTAAAATCCTTTAGCTGTTTCACACATGTCATAAAAAGGTGATTTCTAGTGAAATGACCAAGAGTTGATACACTAATGACATCATGAATATACCATTACTAGAAAGCGCCATTCAGTGTTGAAGGAGAAGAGTCTTCCCTATAAGCTTATTTTTTAAACAGATTCAGCTGATTTAGAAGGGAGATTAGTCTTGAGTCAGAAATCGCCCAAGAACTGCATTTTAAGAAAATCTCGCAAATCTTCATGTATGTTTTTGTAGTACTGTATAATTCTGAATTTTCCTGAGTAAAATTGGGTGAAGTCAGATAAAATTTGTTATTCCAATGCTTGTTCTTCTTAGATATAAAGCACTGTATTAACTCTGACTTTTAACCAACAAATCTACTTGTGTGGTTATACATAAAGCTGATTTCTAAACTATGAAGGTAATTCTAGAGTATATTTTATTTAAAGTTAAAAATGTTTTATTTTTGTTGTATTTTTTATGTTGAAAGTAACTTTTTTAGGTCTTGTGTGAAACAAGAATGAAATATCAGGTAGTATTGCTAAACTTGAATTAAAAGTCCTGCATCACCTTTTTAAGGTAGAGTATTCTGAGAATTCAGTTTTCTACAAATAACTCAGTCTTATTACTGCAATGTAACAAATTTCTGAGAAGGGAACCAGTTTAAAATAACAGTTTGTAGAAAAGTGGTGAAAATGAGTTTGGTAGGGGACATGGAGAAGCTGTCTCTAAACTCTTGGCATTCAGTGGGATTCTCCTTAATGTAAGCAGTTACTGCTCATCAGCTAAATCTTCTTCAGAAAACAAATGGTTGCCTTAATCCATCCTTGTAATTTAAGAAAACTTTGTGGGGGACTGAGGTGGGGAGTTAGGGTTTTCTTTTTACTTTTATTAGACACATGTGGTGTGGGTTTTCTAAGGTTTTGGGTTTTTTTTTACTATTTCAGAATGCTGAGAGATGCAGTGTTTTTGAATTTGCTTTGGAGTGCTTTTGCTTTTTCATTTACATTTAGTAACATGTAATTTTCACCAAATGTCTCACTGAATTCTTACTGAAGTGTTTTATATTATTTTTCTTTTTGAGGAAAAAATTATTACAGAATTCAACACCGTCTACATTTGGGTTTAAATTCCTACTTTTTTTCATCCCTTAAAATTTTAGGTTGATTTTTGCTGTACACTTTAGTATTTTCTAGTTACTTTAGTATTTTCTAATCATCTGACACTTAAAAGTGATCAACAGGTAAATCAAGATCCACAAAAGACGGATCTATAAACACAAAGCTCCACATCAACAGTGTTGTTTTTATGTTTTCTTCCCTTTAATTATCTTAATATAGCATCTCTTTTCTTTTGATTTTTTGCAACCTAAAAATGTCCCCTACTACTTTTCCTTTTCATGTATATTTTGAATACCATTTCTTTCCTTTAGTATATATTGGTTATTAGTATGGTATTTGAATGCCTGATATTCATTAATGGATTTTGTCTTGGTAAAACTCCTGTTGATAGTAATTATTATGACCCTTTTATTGCTGAGGCACACTGAGATTTAAGGAGTTGTGTAAGATCAAATGCAAGATCAAAAATCTGTAGTTCTGCCCTGAGCTGAACCTGATCAGATAGATTGTGGTGAGTCAGCCTCTTCACAATTTTGTCAGTACATTGGACTTGGGACATATTTTCTTTTCCAGTAGTTTTAATTTAATAAGAGGCACTAGAGTTGTGCACTTACCTTCTTTTTCTCATTTGTTAACAATATTTATTTTAATTAAATGGAGAATTTCCAGCCTGAACGTACTTTACCACTCTGTTCCTGTATTCTTCATTGTTAATCTGCTTCCTTTTCTTCTTATTGCAGGTGCTGTGCAAGCTTTTCCACACAGCTCTGCCACTATATTTCATTCTTGAACTGCAACACATACTTACTTTTCCAAACCAGGACGTAGATACTGCCAGTTGTGCAATGGTTTTATGATCTGGATAAACATACACCTGACATTTGGCTGACATCACCAAATTCATTCTTATTTGTTACCTAGTCGATAAATGAACCTAGATCTTCAGAGGTGAAAAGCTAGTGCACTAACACACTCACTGCACGACCTACTCTCTAAAACTCTTTAATTTTAGTTATGGTAGGACTCATGTAAGTTACTAATGTTATCAAGTGCTGTCCTGGATTAAAGCATTAACATAAGTAATGTTTGAGTAATTTCTGCTTCTACTATAAAGTATGAAACGGTGCATTTTTTTTTCATAAGATAAAGCCCAGTGGGTTGTGTGCATGAAAACTCAGTTCCCTCACATACAAATATTGGACTCAGTCAGCTGTGAATGCAGGTGTTTAAACTTAAGTACACTTACAGTTTGTGCACATAAGTGGGGGTAAGGCTGAGGTCTCTCTGAAAATCTGTCCCACTGTCTTCATGTCAACTTTGTTTGTTTTCATTGTAATGAAAGGTAATTCCTCTTTTGTAATTGGAAACAGTATGCAACAATTTAAATGAGAACTCTGCTTTTTATTTTAGGACAAAAATCTCTCAAGATATTGAAAGACTGATTCATCAAAATGACATTATAGACAGAGTTGTGTATGATCTTGATAATTTGAGGTAAGTTTTTACCCTTCTGAAAACAATATTCAGCGAATTCTCTAAGCCTGTTCTTTCTCTGTGATACGATTTGTAATATTTAGATCAGTACTATTATGAGAGACTTCAGTGAAGGTTTCATCTGATGTAACACTGTTTCTGCTATCCAGGCTGTATTTAGAAGAAGGTTGAAAATAATTTCTGAATTACCAAGTGGGGGCTGAAATAAACTTAATGAGTTTGTTTTAGTTAAGTTTGTCTTATTAATTTTGCTCCCTTTTCTTCTGCTACTCATAGTTGTTCAGTACCAGAGGAAGCAGATGTTTTGAAGTTTAATTCCAAATTTGAATCTGGAAACCTGCGCAAAGTTATTCAGATCAGAAAGTAAGATATTTCAATTTTTCACACATAAGGCTTTTTGTTTCTGCTTCTTAAAAAAAGATTGATTTGTTTTTGTTCATCTTTAGAAACGAGTATGATCTAATTCTGAATTCAGACATAAATAGCAATCATTATCATCAGTGGTTTTACTTTGAAGTCAGTGGAATGAAAACTGGCATTGGTTACCGGTTTAACATCATCAACTGTGAAAAGTCAAACAGTCAGTTTAACTACGGTAAGATCACATTTCCCATACTTTGAGAAGAAATATGTAGAAAAATACCTGTACTAGACAGCTCAGCTGGGATCAGTAATATGTTCATGCTGTCAGATCAGATTATTTTTCAGTAGTATTACTAGAAAATGTTAGACAAGTTTCAGTTAAAAAAGAAAAAAAGTATCTTAAAACACTGGCTGTCAGTTTTTAAAATGAAGTTTTGTTGTAAGTGAGGCCAAAGCAGAAGAAATTTACTCATAGCTGCAGCTAAAATTTGTCCTGAGACCACTGTAGGAGGCATCAACACCAAAGCCTGTTGAGACATTCTCAAACAGTTTTCTCTTATTGATGGGGAGAGAGGCACATTATTTAAGAAGAAAAAATAAGTCTCCATGGAAATGCTGGGCCTCATAGGTGACCCTTGCAGTCCCCAGTGAGTAGTGTTTGCTGCTTGTACCTCATCCAAAAGTTCTGGCTTAATTGATTATACCTTTCTTCCACTTGTTGGGAGGGGGGAGGGGTGTATCATTCAGCTTAAAACCATTTGTTAGGTTTTTTTTTTCCTGCGGGATTTTCTGAAATTTGTCCTTTAAAAAGGAGGAGGAGAAGCTCCCCTCTCCCCGCTGCCAAACTCTTGGGACAGAGTAACATCATATTCTTCTTTGCCATAATTGTACAATTCACACTGATAAAATCCAAGAATACCAGGTAGTTTGACCAGTAATAAGATTCTTTTAAATTATTTACTAATCTTCATCAGTTACATTAGATCATCATTCATATGTTGCATATACTTAACCTGATACTTTTTTTTTAAGTACACTAACTGAATCAATCAATGTATTTGGCTATCTTAACTAGTAAATAGTGTTCAATTAATATGTACTTCTAACTTCATATTAAGTATTCAACTTCAGTATACTCTCTAAAAAATATAAACTTCGAAGAGTTACTGTTTAAAAAAAAAAATGTCCTGAAACATCAGTTATTTTCCAAGTGTCCACATGAATGGATGATAGTAACATTTTTTCGTATTCTTTCTGAAGCCTTTTTGTAATGGTGAGTTGGAGGGAGTGGTACCAAAGACTTCTTGTAGATTACCATTCATGCTAACTACAGCTTTCATTTTAACATTTAATTTTGGTCTTCTGTAGGTCTGATTCTTTTTTTTTTTCCTTAATTTGTTATTTTCTGGAAAGCGGGACTTGATGAGGGGAGAGGGGAAGGAATCCTTTGTCACCTCGTTGAAAGAGTGTACAATACCCAGGCATTCATGCGAATACACTCTATGATAGCGAGTAAATGAGTATAGGTAGTTTGGAGACTTGCGTGTAAGTGTTGATGTGGTCAACACATCAGCAAATCCACACATCTGCAAAGATCTTGATGTTTAATGTTAAGAATTAAAGTAAGATGCATTTTTTTTCTTTAAGGTATGCAGCCCCTCATGTATTCTGTTCAAGAAGCATTATGTTCTCGACCATGTTGGACTCGTGTTGGGACAGATATTTGTTACTATAAGTGAGTACACCAATCAAATGTACAGCAAATCTTACGCTGAAGATTAGTATGAGGTACAATTTTTGAGGAGAAGTATTTGCTTCTGAGTTTGATAATTCTATTTTAGTAGGTCTGTTGTGAACAGAGTTTTCTTCTTGAGTTACTGTGGAGAGTAACAGAAGTGACCAAAGTATATAGGGTCTTATTTTGTTAGTACACTGCTAATATTTAAGCTGTTCATCTCTTTATACTTTTGTTAGAAATTGCATACTGTTCCAGAGAAGCTTTTAAGGGAATGTATATATGCATGCTTGCTTGAAATCTTAATAGTGACTTCCAGTAACACTGATCATGTGCTTGTGATTCGGCTCCTGTATTCTGTGGTATAGTCATTGTAGGGCAATCCTGGAACACAGGATGAGATGGTACAGCATATCCATGCATTACCCTTCTTGGTTGGCAGTTGTTTGCTTCCTTTTGTTTTGTTTTGTTACTTGTTTTTGTTTGCTCACCTTTTCCCAATATGAATGAAGGTGTATCACTGTTATAAAAAAGTGTCTTTACAGATAGTGGGAACCAGTGTATTTAACCTGGATGTACATAGAAGAGAAATACAATCACTAAAAATCTTCCTAGCTCTTAGAATGTGTGTTCAGAAATAATCAATGATATGAAAAAAAATTATTCTGATATGTTTATTACCTTCATTTTACTCTTAGGAATCACTTTTCAAGAAGTTCAATTGCTGCTGGAGGTCAGAAAGGAAAATCTTATTACACAATTACATTCACAGTGACTTTCCAACATAAAGATGATGTCTGCTACTTTGCTTACCATTATCCATATACATACTCAACTTTAAAGGTGAGAAGATTATGAACTGTTACATAGATAAATATTTATACTTTTGGACAATGTGAAACAAGCATTCATGAGTGAACTCTTTTTATTTCTTTTTATGAAGTTCAAAATACTCCTTAAAATGAGAATTTTCATAAAACATTCATGTTTAGACTGGCAAAGTGTGTAGGTTGTTCTAAAGAACAGTTCCTGGAAAAATAAAATTGATACTTACTTGCAGGCTAAATGGGTTTTCTGGGAATCATAATTCATAATTGACTGGAAACGGTGCTAACTGGATGAAGTATTTGTGTTTGAGTCAAATTACTCATATCCTGCTGTTCTACATATACCTCTTCATAATTGACCTGTTCAGTTACTATATTTAAGATAATTGGAGACCTTTTTAGGATAATGAATTGGCTAAGGAAGTATTGTGAAACTTTTTAGTACTAAGCAAAACTCATGCCTAGAATGTCTGTTGATTGTTTCTGTCATAGCATTAAAAGCAAACTTGGGGATTCAGTGGCTAGTGTGTAAGAGTTGAACAAAGCTTTTTACTAAGCCATACTTGGTCTTGGAAGAAGTATCTGTTAAGGGATGTTATATGCGGCTGCTGCATCCAACAGCTCTGGGGCTGGTGGTTCCTCCTGCCTGGCTGCTGGAGCCTAGTCAAGGGACCCTGGGGGTGTCTGTCCCAGGCTCATGGACGTGGCTGCTGCTTTCCTGTTTGCTTGTAGGTTCAACCACTAGTGAGTCTGAGTATCCCAAAGAGAGAGTGAGACTCATGCACACACACTTGCACATCCCGTCCCCTCCCAGCATGGCTGGCTACACAGTCTGGCACAGACAAGGTGCTGCCTCCAGCAGCACCAGTGTGTAACACTACTAGGACTTGCTTAAAATATAACTACGGACACCCAGGTCCCTTTCCTCCTCTCCAGCTGATAAGGATTGCTGTTCCCAACTGAAAATACACACCCACTCTCTAGAATCACAAGCACGCACATATTTGTGAATGACTAGCATGGCCCATCTGTGCCATACCTCTGCATGGATCTCTGTCTCTCTTACCTGCTGTGCAAGGCTCCAGGTTGCAGGCTAGTCCAGCCTGATGCTCACTAATAAACAGATGCATGCATTCTCACACTCGTCTCACTGGCTCTCTGCACTTGTGGTTCTCCCCAGATGCCAGCATGGACTCTCTGCCCACCTGATATCCCTGCCTCAATCTGGGACCTCATACTTTCTGGGTAGTCCACCTTGAAGTTTGCTAGCAAATTGCACACACACCCCTCCATGTACAGTAGCTTTGGGGAAGATGCATATGCTTGCCCCCTGCCCCCAACAGCTGGTACCAGGCACATGGGCTTGTAACCCTTGTTCCTTCTCTAGGTGCTGAGAACACCTGCCCTTGCTTCACTGACCCTTATCACCCCACTAGCTGGTTTTTGGGACACCCACTGTTCTTGCCCCAGTGGCTGGACACCAAGACCCTTACCCATTTCATTAGCTGGCACTGAGATCCTCTCTTGCTTGCATTGCTGGTACCAAGTCCACTGATTCTGATCCCAACAGTAGTCTGTAGTGCCCACAGAGGTGCTTCCAAGACCACCTCCAACTACTGATGCTGACCTCAAATCCACTCACACCTTTCTTGTTAGTTGCACCCAGTCCACACAGCACTTGTATGCATGGAATAGAGAGTGAGACTGCACAGAGATATAACTAAGGACAGACTGCAGGGATCAGGTGTGTAAGTTTTGTATAGTCCCACAAGCCCCCCTTGAGTATCCCAGATCCTTACGTTGTTCTTGTTTCCTCCTTGTCCCTCGGGTGACTCTTTCCAAAGCTTTGCCTGTAGATTCTTAATGGCCAGTCAGTTAGAGACTGGAGACTTTGGTCTTTGCTGTTGTTTGTGTTATGTCTTGTCTAGCAAGCAGGATTGTTTCTCTCTGTTCCTGTTTATTGATTCTCCCTTGTTATCCCCTTTTGCACTGAAAAGGTCCCTGGTCAGATAACCTTGATGAAGTAGAGGTTCTTATCTCCCACATACCCTTACAGTATCATCTGGTAGAAAATAATGTACCCTCTGTCCCTTCATTTTCCTCAAAGCAGTTGGAAAACCAGGCTCTATAAAGTAGTCAGTTAGAGATGTAGAGAACGATATTTCATGGTCAAAATTATGATGGAGACTTGAATGTTGTTTAGAACAACAAGAAGTATGATTAGTTAAATAATACCTGTGGAATATTCTGTGATATGTAACTGCAAAAGATTTGAAGTATTTTTTCATTATTTTTGGAATGAAGATGCATCTTCAGAAGCTGGAATCTCTGCACAACCCTCAACAGATATATTTTCGACAAGACGTTCTCTGTGAGACCCTGGCTGGCAACAGTTGTCCCTTAGTCACTATTACAGCCATGCCAGAGTCCAATTATTGTGAACACATCTGTCAGTTCAGTAAGTATGACTTCTCTTTCTTATCAACTGAAAATAATGTAAAACTAGCTCTTTATGAAAAAAATTCAGTATTAACTGTTGTGCATTGTAGAAATATCAATGTAAAATCAAGTTAATGAATTCAATGAAATTAAGATGCATCAATATTCAGGATTTGATTTGTATTTAATATTTATTTGTGGTAGTCAAGGTTATTATATCTAGATATATAAGAGTATGTATGTCTATTTTAAATCAGTTGCTAGATATTTTTGTATGTTAGAGTTTGCAGACTACACTTCTTGGGAAAGAATACCTGTTTTCCAAGTAACTTTTTTCTCCAAATGCTCAGGTTATTTGCTTGACAAAAAAATCTTTCATAAAGCCAATATCTAAGCTACTAAGATTTAAAGTGAGCTTTAGTTATGACAGCATTCCCGGTTTCTTCCTTCACCCCAGTATTTTTCTTGGCTATTGGAAAAAAAGTCATCAAAGTCATAATACTGTAATTGCCAGCTCAAACTAGTCATGACTGTGTAATTGTCTGATTGTATTTAAAGCTCCATTGTGAGAGTTCTGTAATTAGCAGTCCTTATAACAATATTCTGGCAAGCTCTATCAATAACAATGATACTCAATAATAAACTCTCAAATACTGTATTTTGCATTGTAACAAATGAAGCTGGCTATTACCTCTTTTTTCAGTTAACAAAATGTTTACTTAGCTTGAGTCATATTTTGCAACCTCTATGCATACTTTTTTAGGGAATCGTCCTTATGTTTTCCTATCTGCTCGTGTACATCCTGGAGAGACTAATGCAAGCTGGGTTATGAAAGGAACACTGGAATACCTTATGAGCAATAATCCAAGTGCCCAATGTTTACGAGAATCTTACATTTTCAAAATTATTCCCATGCTCAATCCAGATGGTGTCATCAATGGAAAGTAAGCATAAGTTTACTCACAAATATGTAACCTGTACTACTAAGTCTTTGCATCTGTTATTTTAAAAGAAAAAAATCTTAAACTAATCCCAGAAACATAAAAATGCAATACTTGATATGAAAAACAACCACAAAATTTCTAAGAATTTTCCATTTTTGGGCTTTTTAAAGGCAAATACATTGTTCCATGAATTTCAGTTTTATAAAATGTATTCTCAGTTGTTCATGGATGATAATAATTCCTATGTGATTTGACATGACATTTTAATTGTCTCTCTGAACTAGTGTCTTGGATAGGTGTAGAGTGTTATATGAGAGCACAGCTGCTTTTAGGAAGAGCTAAACAAGTTCATGGTTCTCATGAAAAAGAACAGTCCTTGTATCTGAGACAGCTTTTTACATAATTTTTTGCTCTTTTTTTAATTATAGTTTTTAGAAGGATGTTATGGAAAGGGATGTTGTCAAGTGTTATTAAAAGGGGGAAAGTTAATAGGTGTGCAACAGAAAGCATAAGAGAGTATCCTGATTTACTTATTTATTAATAGTAATTCCTTCACTTACTACCACTTTTCTTAACAAATCTAAGGGATATTTCAGAACCTTTTGATACTGCTATGAGTAAGTATTCAGCAGTCTATACTCACTTGGTTGGAGGGAATTCATATGAAATGGAAATTTTGGTATGGTGAATCTACAGTTCCTTCTTAGCCTAGTTATGGGTAGTATTTTAAAAGGTTTTGTGAACAAAATAAAAATACAATCAATTATGGATTTGAGTAGAACCCCGTCTTTATATATGTAAAAGCATGCATAGAACAGAAGACCTGGAATTAAATCATTCGGAATACAAGTGAAAGTTTAATACAGTGTCAATAAGAGCTCTGTCCCAGCAGATGCAATCTAAAGACAAATGTACTGAAGATGAATGCATGAACATGAATTTCTATAAGTTTAAAAATTCTGTCTGATAGCTGACTGAATACAGAGATTATTATCTTCATTTGGCCTCTGGGCTTTTTGGTTGGTTGTTTTTTTCTTTTTTGTTTTTCTCACATCAATGTGTCTCCTAACATGTTTCAAGTCTTAGATTTCAGATTGACATTAGTCCTTATATTACAGAAGTTAAGACACCAGAGCTGTAAAGATATATATATTAAAAATCAGTGATTTCAAACTAGCATTTGAATAGAATCACAAGCCTTCATTTTCAACAGCAAATAAGCAAGATTACAATTGACTTTCATATAAGAAGCTACTTCTAATTTATTTTTAGGTTTTCTGAAACATAACTTAAAAAACCCCAAACACTTCTATTACTTGGCATGTTAGAAAACTGAGGTTTGTTTCTTACCAGATTCTTTCCAAAGAAACAGTGGTGATGAGGAAAACTTGAGGTGGGGGGGAGGCTTATTTAAAAGTATGATAATGCAGACTACATCATGCGTTTTTCCACCCCCCCCGCAATAGCCACCGTTGCTCTTTAAGTGGAGAAGATTTAAACAGACAGTGGCAAAATCCAAATCCAGATCTGCATCCCACTATTTACCATGCTAAAGGGTTACTGCAATATCTGGCTGCTATAAAACGTTTACCTTTGGTGAGTATGTGTGTGTAAGCAATTCTGAATCTTTTTAATCTTGTCTATGTAGCTAGTCTGTAAATTAAGCAGTTTAATACGGTCTTGTAAACTGTATCACACTTAAATTTGACTTGGAGAAGTGGTCTTCTGCAAACCTTTATATCTAAATCTGTTTCCTTTGCTAGGGTAGAAGGTTAAACCTTCCTCAGGTAAATCCTGCGTTTTTTGACACAAGTTAATTATATAAGGAGTCGTGTTTCCTAATTTCTTCAAAAGTACAAATAAAATTTTTTGTCTTTCTGTTTCTTTTGTAAAATGTTAATTCCGTATGTCTTGGCTTTATTTTGCTGAATGATTTATTGTAGGTCTACTGTGATTATCATGGTCACTCTCGTAAAAAGAATGTATTTATGTATGGCTGCAGCATCAAAGAGACAATGTGGCACACAAATGTTAATGCTGCCTCTTGTGACCTGATGGAAGACCCTGGTTACAGGGTAAGTTCAACATTTGTACCTTTTTCACTTGGCATGAATTTGGAATACATTTTTCAATTATCTTCCCAATATTATTCTGTGCACATAGTGACTTTATCGCATAAGCAGACTTAGAGTGATCTCTTTTTAGTTCATGAGTGTACTTCAGAGTATTTTGAAAGTTTTAAACATTGTACACTAACACAGTTAAGGATTTAATGTTAGTAGAGTGCTTTAGTTTTTTTGAGTCTTTGTACCAATATGTGCTTTTTTGTGTTCAACATTACCATTATAGTAAATACATGGAAAATACACTTCTGTGCATTTATAAGGACTGAATGAAAAAAACGAGTCACTTAAGCATGGTAAACAATATTCTAGCAACAAGAAATTAAAAATACTGAATTGCTCTGAGAAATACTAATCTTTGTATGGAAATAGGCAAGGTTCCTCTTATAAAGATGTGTAGTGAAAGCACGTGCCATAAGAAACTTGTGCAAACAACATCCACTGCATTGTATATGCTTTCAAAAATTCCAAAATATTTATAAAGAATTCCGGGTTACCCGTTTCTGTGTAACTCCACTGCCGCCTTGTGGCAACTGCAAATCTATGCAACCTAATGCATCCAAACCCCGCGGGGTTTTTGAGAAGATGCAGCTAAGTTTGAAAAACTCGTGGAATACACGTTGAAATGCTTGTTATGCATCCGTGAGTGTAAATGCGTACGAATGCTTTCAGATTTTTTTTCCTCAAATCTCCCTACTTTCTAAAAAAATTCACTCCTTGATTTTCTTGTGTCATTTCCTGGATGCTGAGTCTGATGCCATTCGTGTCTGCTGCTCACCATATTTTTATATATGGGGTTTTGTCACATGGGGTTTTGTCACTTCAGTCTGCACTACTATAGTGCACAAATGACAATAGTCAATAACGGTTGTGTGAAAAACCCATTTGGATTCAAAAAAGAGGACTAAAATATTTGGGCAAGCTTGTAATAATAATGGTATATGTACTACTAAAATAGTAAATTCAGAGTGGTCATGTGTTTTTTGGCTTAACTGATACAAATAAAAGCTGGAAAGAATGTAGTCATTTAGCATTAGTGAAACACAGATATTTGCATAACTGTTTCTTGTCTTTTTCCAAAGCTGTCATGTAAACAGTTATAATGAACTTTGATTCACATTCTTGAAGTTAAATATGCACCTAGTGCTTTGCTGAATACAAATGGAATTTCATGTATTAATGAAATACTGTTAGGTCTGCAAATTGGATTGTTGAAACAGTCTGAAACTGAATTTAATTAATTAATTAGATAGGGTATGTAGTAGACTTAATTTGAGAAAACTTAGCTAGGTGAATTAGGAGGAGATGGTGATCACCTGAAGAATTCTTTTGTATCCTGATTCTTACCCACTTGACTAACACTTAATTTTAAGTATTGAATAGGAAAAGGAGGATTTTAATAAGTAGGAAATGGCAAACCTATTGTAGCTTGAACTCACTGAGTTTTGAAAACTCAATATGGAGAAATGTTTTCATTCTTGTTCTCTTCATTTGAATTGCAGCAAAATTTTCTTATAATAGTTTATGACTGCATATTCCCCTCCCCCACTCCCCGCTTCCGTAAGTGAAATAAAATAACTGCTGAATTTTTCAAATTGATGTTCTGCAGGCACTCCCCAAGATTCTGAGTCAAACTGCCCCAGCATTCTGCATGGGCAGCTGCAGCTTTGTAGTGGAAAAGTCCAAGGAATCAACAGCGCGAGTTGTTGTCTGGAGAGAAATAGGAGTACAAAGGAGCTACACAATGGAAAGCACCTTATGTGGATGTGACCAGGGCAAATATAAGGTAAGAAAATACATCAGTTAAACTGTTCTTGCTTTATAATTTCTTCCATTTGCATTGATATCTTGTTCTATAACCCCACTTGCTTGCTTGCTTTAAACTTCTAAAACTCATCTAAGATCTGTGTACACTAATGTTAGAGTGAAATTACATACTTTACAGTATTATAGATTGCATAACAGTCTTCATCTGTCATTTAACTTCTTCCCCATAGTATGTTATGCTTATTGGCTGTTTTAACAAGATTGATATAAATTATTGCTTATAACACATATGTATGTAGTTAAAAAATCAGAGCTTTTCTTTCCAGTAGATTATTAGAACTGGGTAGTAATAAATGCCAATATTAGAATAAAAATTTCCTTTACACATGGTAATTTCAGACTTCACCATGGCAGTTCATGGTTCTTTAGCAGATATTTAATAATGTGCTTTACAGAATTTTCCTGTGTAGCTGCAGAAAGAGACTTATAAATACAAATAAAACTTGTCTTTGATTTGTCTCATTCAGAAATGTTAACAGGGCTGGATTTTTGAAAACAAAAGGGGACCCTGTTTGTAGTTTCTCACAGGTAAAAATTTACTTCAAAGAAATATTTGTAGAGAAAAAAGAACCACCACCCGAACATCTGATCTTCAACTTCTGTCACTGGGTTAAATTTAGCTACAAATTGAAACAAGTTTTTAAAATGAAGAAGTCACAGTTTCTTCTGCTTGAAAATAGAGTTTAGGAATGCTAATCAAGAAAATGACCACAAGACTCAAGGTGCTTGACAAAAAAGAGGATCAAGAGGATGGGCGTGGGGCAGGAACAAAAAATAAAAGTTGGAACAAGGTATATTTAATGTATTAAGGTATGCTCCAACACCCATGCTTATCTCCCTAGACAGAAGGAAGACAGATATTTTGGCTGAAATTTCAGTAGGTCTGTAACTACAAAATGAATGAGTTAACTTTGTCAATTAACAAGAGAAGCATTCCTGCTTGTTGTCAGAACATTCCATTATTCTTCAGGTGACATCATTATGGAGCTTTAAAAAATAACAATACATCCAACTTGCTTCTTTTTGAAACTTCTAGAATATTCTTAAGCATGAACCTTCATGGATTTAGCAGTGTTGCTACAGAAAGTTCTTAAGAAAGGTGAATTGAAGATGCTTTTGTGATCCAACTTTCAAGATGCTTAATCTGAAAAGCTGTTCTTTGGTAAGGGAGGAAAAAATGGCTGAATTCTGTGGAAAAATCATTTACTCAAAAGGGAAGAGCATTCTTCTATGTAATATAAACTAGCTGATGACATCAAATTGCTGTTCTGTCATTCATTTCATTTGGAATAAAACAGTTCGTCAGGTTTTAGTCATCCTCTGAACATAGAGGAAGATTCTTCATTTTTCTTCACTATGGTAATGCTCAGACTTACTAAGAAAATGTATCTAAAAGGCCAAGGTGACTAGAGAGAACAAGAAAAGAGCAACATTTCTCCAGTGAGAAGGTCAAAGAGATGAAAAGGCTCAACCTTTTTTTTTGTGGAGGGTGTGGGACCAGCAACTCTGAATAAACTTGTGGTATAAATTAGATGACGTATTTCATAATATGTTATTTCAAAACACAAGGAGTTGAACTGTTGAAATTCCCTCCTCCTACTTCCCATCCCAAAGGACAGGACAGTTCAGATCTGACTGTGTATAATGTAGAGGTCTGAAGCACTTTTCCAGTTGTCTTCTGGTATGGCATTGCTGAATTTTGTTCAAAACACAAAGGATTACTCAACAAATCTGTTCTTTGTGAAGGAAATGCTGAGTCTTTGCTAAAGCTGGATAATATCAGAACATCAAATTTTTATTCTTTTTTGTTTTACTCAGACAATGGTGATGCTGGACTATTTCCAGCCAGGAAGCTGTTGAACTGAAGTTAGCAATTCTAACCTGAATTTAAGATCCCTGGTGACAGAGTTATCAATGGAAGCAATCTTGTTTTAACTGTTTGTGTGGGGTCTTTGTAGTACATTGAGAATTAGTGTTGCAAATATTGCTCAGTCATCTGTGATTCAAGATACTGGAAAGCAAACATTCAGGTGAAAAGGTGCTCCAAGATCTACTATGGAGGATAATTAAGATGCCAGACAAAAAAGATCCATTTCTTCAATAATTCAAACCATGTGAAAACTGAAATAAATCCCTTTCCTGATTAAAGATTAATAAATTTGGGAGTATTGCTTAATTTTTAAGTTAATCGAAAAGATTTTGTAACCTGGCAATCTTATGATGCATGGTAAAGAGAAGACTTTAGGACATGAGGATTCAGTCAACAAACTTTGTCAGTTACTATGATTCTTCAGTCTCTAGATTTTGAGTTCTCAAAAATGATCACAACTTTGTAGCCTCTGCTGAATAAGAAAGAAGAGCAAGATTATGTTTTACTGTCCAACTGACATATTACAGGAATATTCTTCTCAACTTGAGGTCACAATCTGTTGTGCCTTGGTTTTGCATCTTTGCTTTCATGAAGGAAAGCTCAGCACCAAGACACTGTATTCATGTGAAGGTATTTTCATGACATACTTAGTAAGGAAGACTTCAACTAGCCGTCTAAAATGTTGCTGTCTAGAAGAAAGACAGATGTATAAAATGTAAAGAAAAAGAATAAAATTCAGTGCATGTTCAAAAAAAAATGCAGCTGTTTCCAGGTGGCTTGTGCTTAAAAGCAATGCTTGTAACACTTAAGGAACTTTAATAGGCCACAGTTAAAGGTACTAGAACAGGTGTTTGGAAGATCAAGAAGAGGCGTGTAATCAAGGCTTCAGTGAAAATGAACTTCACCTCAGGTCCCCTATTTAGGACAACTGTTTATTACTATTTCCTGAAACAGGCTTCAGGTCTCTTGTTTAATGGAAATTAAGAGATTTGGCTGATAGAAGAATAATAATGAATTAAGAAATTTGGTATTTGGCAGCTGTGTAGTACTGCATTCTCTATTATGATTTAAAGTAATGACACAAGCAAATCTAGAGTTTGGCATGGGCATTTACTGCAAGTATGTAGAACCTTCAGTATAGTAAGTTCAAACTTATCTTCCAGGCATTTCAGTTATCCACCTCCAATCTGATCCATTTAGGTCTCTCTTTAATTATATCCTCTTTTGGCTGTGATGAAAATAGCAGCCACGGAACGTGCACACGCTATTTATCTTTCTAACAATTGTCTTTGCACTTTCTTTCATACTGTGCTCTTGTCCTTTTTCAACTTAAAGCCACTCCTGTATACTCTCTATAAGGAATCTGCCAACTAACGATATCCTCTTCAGCAACAGATGTAGACAATGATTGGAAAAGTTTCTGAACCATCAAGTTGTGCACGTTAGTAACCTGTGTAACAGTGAGATTACTGTTACCCTTCTCCTTCCACTTCTGCATACTTGTTGCCTCTTGTCCTTAATGTTATTTTAATCTCTTTGGGGCAGGGACTGTGTCTTCCTGTGATTAGCATAGTGGAGCCCCAGCTATGATTGGGGTCTTCGAATGTTACTGACGTGCAAACAAATACAAAACAAAACCAAAAAATTGGCCTCTGTGGATAAGGTACTGCACTGGGAGTGAGGAGAACTGATTTCTGTTCCCAGCGGGGTCAGTGGCATGCTGTGAGACACTGTGCAAATCGCTTCAACCCTCTCTGCCTCCATTTCTCCATCAGTAAAGTGAGGATAATTCTTCCTTTATTAATAAAGTGCTTTGAAACCTACAGCACAAAAGCATTGTAAAAGAGGTAAGTAGTATTACTATTAACAATAATACTCAAATATCCAACTCTTGTTCACTGCTAACAGGTTTCTGTACCATTTGGCTGGAGGATGGCACTGTTTAGAATAGTGGATATAGCTTTAGCTTTCTTGTTACTAAAGAGCATTTTGTTTATGAAGACTACTGAGGAAAAAAAGATCTCACACGAAAAATTACATGAAACTTTCCATTTATTAAGTGTGCTTATGCTCTAAACAGAAGTATATGAAGAATGTTCAGACTGTAGCATTTTTGGAGCAACATAACACTTTCTCTTAAAGCTTGTATTTTAAAATACAGCGTCAGTGTGGCAACATATACAAAGCTTGTGGGGGGGGGGGTTTAGCTTTTAGTAAAAAAAATTCCTATTTCATTCTTTTGCATCATGTATTTTCCTACTTGTAAAAGCTTACCACCAATTCTTGGTTCTTCTGCTTCCCTGCTTGTTTTGACAAAGCTCCTTTTTAACTACCATTTACCTTAAGAGGTTTAGAATATCCATACTAAAATCCTTTTAAATTCTCCTGAGATACAGAAATTGCAAAGGGAGAGATTGAGTTGGGTTGTGCCATTGAATTTGTTAGTGTATATACAGTCAGTACTAGCCAATTCCATAATTGTTGAGGGTCACTCTGGAATATCATTCTCTTTTCATAAAGTAATTGAGGTTAGAGGTTGTGTTCCTACATACTGCACTGCTGGCTAAATGAAAAGTGTAGAATTATCTGATGGGAGGCTTTATCACATATGTAAACTTGGAGAATATTCTGTAAGTTCTACCTCCTAAATACTCTTTGCAGAGGAAAATGCCTTGTTTCAAGTTAGAAAACAGCTATGGCTTTTGATACTTTGTGTTTGTTGCTTTTAATTACTAAATGTGTGAATAAATGCTTTCAGAATTAATACACGGAGCCTCTAAATTATAGGAGGGGAAGAGGTGTTTGTGTCAAGGAGTAACTTTGTTGCCTTAAATAGTCTTATTTATGTGTCAGAACATAGCTATGAACCTGATCACAGATACAGTATGAATTCACTCTTTTTTTTTTCATTCTGATGGAACTTCTGTTGAAGAATCTTGTATTTGAAATCTTAGTATTTGAAGTACCTTTTTATAAATTTTGTCTCAGGTTTTAAAAATAATTTATACTTACAAATTTGGACATGATCTCTGTCCCTTTTCCAATGCCACTGAGTAAAGTCCTTTTAATACTGATGTGCCTGAAGGGTAGACTAGGAAGCTCCAAAAGAATGTGGATGCATCCAGAAATGTCTGTTCAGCCTTAGAGGAATCATGTATTTATTCTCTGAGCTTTCTCTGATACTCTCGCTAAGTTTATTCTACAGTTCTTATTTGTTCTGTCTTTAGAGCAAGAGAGTGTATTAAATAAAATAACAAAATGTATTTTAAATAGTAATTCTGTAGTATGTGTGGGTCCATCTGCATGTACCTATTTTGTATTTTAAATCTTATTTTTAAATTAGGGACTGCAGATAGGGACAAGAGAACTGGAGGAGATGGGAGCAAAGTTCTGTATTGGCTTACTGCGTTTAAAAAGAATGACCTCACCTTTGGAATACAACCTACCTTCTAGTCTGTTGGATATTGAAAATGAGCTGATTGAGTCAAGCTGTAAAGTGACAAGGTAGTACACATTTTTATTCTATTTACTTTTTTTCAGGAA
The DNA here is from genome assembly GCF_031877795.1 of Strix aluco. Lineage (NCBI taxonomy): Eukaryota > Metazoa > Chordata > Aves > Strigiformes > Strigidae > Strix > Strix aluco. Next base: position 71,437,769 of record NC_133971.1, read on the forward strand.
AAATTGCAGTTTCTCAAGTGATGTAAGATTTCTCTCAGAAAAGTTCTTCCACTCATCAAAAATAATGTTGATGTGTTGTGACCTGTTAGTGTAACAATAATCTGAATATATTGGAGACCTATTGTGTTAATTCAATTGATTCAAACTTTTGAAGAAAACAATAAATGCAGAGTTAGACTATATGTCACATTTGTTGCTGGGATAAACACTGGCAATTTTAATGTCACTGGGGAGTTATTCTATGCAGTAAAACTCAGTAGGTCTTACGTCTCAATTGTCTCTGAGAGCATTTTTTTCTTTTCTTTATTACTGGCTACAGTATTAAAAATGTGTTTAGACAGACTTAAAGTACATGTCTTAAAGCATTGTAAGAACTGTAAGTTTTTCTTCCAAACTTTTTTTTTTTCTTTTTTCCCCTATGTTAGAGATATAACAACATTTAAAGATGTAAAATAATGTTTGGGTCACAAAAGAAATGTATCCTATCTGCTCAGTGGCTAACTTATTAAGTTGCCAATTCTTAAAGCTCTAGATAGGCTTGCAAAAATATGCATGCTATTGTATATTTCCATTCATGTAATTCATCACTGAAGTATCCACATGTACATGGTAATTGGGAATGCACAGCAAATAAGTGATTTCAAATGTACAGACATCTCTTTCTGAAGATCTGGTTAGAGATTAAAAAAGAGTTCCAGATTTCTGAAAAGTATTAAATTAGAAAAGAGTAAGATTTACACATTATTATATGTTACCCCTTGGCATACTTAGAGCCAAAAATGTTTTTATAGGGGCCTTGGCTGTAGCTCTGGCTTAGCTAAAGCCATACAGTGGAAATTTGGGGGAAAAATTAAATTTATTATTGTTTTTGTGGAGATGAAACAAGGAGGTGCTTGAGACTAAGACTTTCATTAGATGCTAGACTAATGAGCAGTTTATCTGTAGACCATGGAAAACTAGGAGAGATATGGGAGGGCATCTGTGGTACTCTATGGAAGGGGGAGATGATGTTTAGTGCTAGCATTTAAACACATAAGTGTTATCAGAATGTGGAGTACTGAGAAAGACTGGAGCTTGTGTTCATGTTTGGCATTTGTAGATAATAATGAAAAGTGAAGTATAAGATGAAAGGTGATAAGAACAATAGAAGAGTGTCTTAAGGAAGTTGTTAAAAATGTATGAAGAGTAGCTGTGATGTGTGGATATCTATCACTCCAGTGATGGCTGGATCCCCCAGTATCATTTGCTCACTAGTACAGCATTAGGATACTTGTAATGGCTGGATTTTTACTGTCAGATCAAGTTTTGTGTTTAGGCAAGGGTGAGTTAGTGAATCCTGGAAGAGATACGATCAGAAGGTGGCTTTGGAGTAACCCCCACCAGTGTGTAAGCCCCACTGGAGTGTAGGTAGGCTCACTGGGAGAGAGTCATATGTCAGATGCTGAAAAAAGCAGAAAGTGCTCTGAGAGGTATTCTACTGGATCTGGTACTCACAAACAAGGATGTGCGGGTTGGGATGTGAACATGAGGGCAGCCTTGTCTTCAGTGGCCATGAGATGATGGAGTTCAAGCTCCCAAGAGGAGGGAGCAGGGCAAAGATCACAACCCTGGACGTGCGGAGAGAACACTTTGGTCTCTTCAGGTAGCGTCTTGGAAGAGTCCCATAGAAAAAGACCCTGGAGGGAGGAGGGGCCCAGGAAAGCTGCTGAATATTCAAGGACCATAAGCTCAAGAGCAGTCCACCCCCCTGAGCAGGAACTTAAGCAGAAATTCTGGGAAGCCTGCATGGATGAATGAGGAGCTCCTGGTAAAGTTCAAACATGTAAAGGAAATACTTAGAAGGTGGAAGCAGAGACAGGTAACCTGGGAGGAATATAGAGTCACTGTCTGGGTATGCAGATACATGGTTAGGAAAAATAAAGTCTACCTGAAGTTGAATCTGGCATGGGATGTCAAAGGCAACACGAAGAGCTTCTATAAGTATGTAAGTAGTAAAAGAAAGACTAGGGAAGACATGGGCCCACTGCTGAATGGGGCAGGAGCCCTGTTGACACAGTACATGGAAGAGGTTGAGCTACTGAATGCCTTCTTCACCTTAGCCTTTACTAGCAAGACCAGCTTTTAGTAACCTAAGGACCCAGAGTCTGGGGAAAGTCAGGAGCAAGGAAGACTTACCCCTGGTGGAAGAGGTACAAGTTGGAGAATACTTGAGCGAACTGGACTTACATAAGTCCATAGGTCTTGATGAGATGCACTCACAAGTGCTAAGGGAGCTCGCTGATATCACTGCAAGGCCACTCTCAGTCTTTGAATGATCATGGTGATTGAGACAGGTGCCTGAAGACTGGAGGAAAGCAAGTGTCATTTCTGTCTTCAGGAAGAGGAAGAAGGAGGACCTAGGGAACTACAGGCTGGTCAGCTTCACCTTGATCCATGGGAAGGTGATGAAACATCTAATACTGAAAAGCATTTCTAGCCACATGAAGAAGGAGGAGATCGTGAGTAGTCAGTATGGATTCACTAAGGGAAGTCATGCTTGACCAACCTGATAACCTTCTACAATGAAATGACTGGCTTGGTAGACATGGGGAATTTACGGATAGTGTCTGCCTTGACTTCAGTAAGGTTTTTGACACTGTCTACCACAGATCCTTGTAGGGAAGTTGATGAGGTATGTGCAGACAGTGAGGTGGACCAAGAACTGTCTGAATAAGTGGGCCCAGAGGGTGATGATCAGAAGCACTGATCTAGCCAGTAACTGGCAGTGTGTCCCAGGGCACAATACTGGGTCCACTCCTGTTTAACATCTGCATTAATGACATGGACAGTGGGGCAGAGTGTACACTTAGCAAGTTTCTAAACGATGCCAGACTAGGAGTGGCTGATCCAGAGGGACCTTGACAGGCTGTAGAAATGGGCTAACAGGAATCTCATGAAGTTCAGCAAGAAGTGTGAAGTCCTGCACCTGAGGAGGAACAACCTGTCATGTCCCGATTTCTCAGGATGGCGACTCAGATTCACTGATTCCCGGATAAGGATTAAGGCAAAATGACACCAGGGATTCTTTAATTCACAAAGCTCAACTTTTACTTGCTCACAACAGATACTGGTATGAAACTTTGTCAGTAAGCCTTTCAACCTCCACAACAAGTGGTAAACTGTATAACCTACTGGGACAAACCATAAACCTTACTACATACACCGACAAGCAGCACATCTTACGACATGCCCTGACAAGCCTTGCCTTACACACAGGGATAGAGAAAAGGAGAGAAAGAGAGAAAAAGAGAGCAAGAGAGAAAGAGTGAGAAAGACAAACACAAAAGAAAGATTTCACCAGTCCTGCTTCCAGTGTTGGTCTAGCCAGCCTAGATGTCCAGTTCCGGAGGGGTGCACCACCCAGGGCTTTGATTTGTGTCCTTTTATAATTCTTCACTCCTCCCCCAGGTGGACTCACTGGGCTAATCAGACATCATGCGCAGTCTGTGCTTCTCAAATTCTCTTTGCTTTGGTGCATGTGTAGTTTGTAGTTTCAGAATCTTCTGGAAATGGGTTGGTGGGCTTGGGGGTTGTTGGGGAGTTACTCCCCCGTCCCTGCAGCATTGTCTGACCTTTCTTCTTGGCACATGCATTGTGAAAATGGCTTCTCTACTGACTCTTCACAGAGTTGCTCAAGATAGGGAAGTTCAGCCCCAGAAAAGTGCAATCTCACCTTTGTGGGACCCCCTCCCCTTGCCACGTCTTCTTGCCATTACCTGCACAACCCCAGAGTGCCCATGGAGACCATCTCCTTTAACAAAGTTCTTTATCATATGTTTGAGACACTAATTATGGTTTCATCGGACTGTCGCACCACCCCATGCACCAGTACATGATGGGGGCTGACCATCTGGAAAGCAGCTTTGCAAAAAGACTGTGAGGGTCATAGTGGACACGAAGTTGAACATGAGTCAGCAGTGTGCCCTGGCTGCAAAGGACAATGGTATCCTGGGCTTCATAGGAGGATTGTAGCCAGCAGGTCAATGACATGATGGACCTGATCCATCCCTTCTCCTCAGCACTGGTGAGGCCACGCGTGGACTACTGTGTCCAGCTCTGGGTTCCCCAGTACAAGAGAGACATGGACATACTGGAGGGAGTCCAGTGAGGGGCTCCTAAGGTGATGAATGGTCTGAAGCATCTCCCATAGGAGGAAAGGCAGGGAGAGCAGGGACTGTTAGTCTGAAGAAGAGAAGGCTCAGGGGGGCATGTTATCAAGGTGTACAAGTACCTGAAGGGAGGTTATAAAGAAGATAGAGCCAGGGTCTTTCCAGTGGTGTCTTTTGACAGGCTAAGACGCAACGAGCACAAACTGTAGAGGAAATTCCATTTAAGCATTATATGTATATAATGGTTATATATGTATTTGTTGTGAGGGTGCCCAAACAATGGAACAAGTTTACCTTGGAGGATATGAAGTCTTTATCCCTGGAGATATTCAAAAGCTGTCTGGACACGTTCCTTGGCAACCTGCTGTAAGTGGCCTTGCTTGAGCTGGGTGTTGGATAAGATGACCTCCAGAGGTCCCTTCTGACCTCAGCCAGTCTGTGGTTCTGAGAAAAAGGGGAAATGTCTTTATGTCTGTCCTCAAAAGACACTGAGTGCTGGTGTTGTGGGCAGCTTCAAATTAGAGTGCTAATTTAGTTAATTAAAATACAGGATTATATATACATTATTATATATTATGTTATTATTAATATTATTAATAATTATTAATACTAAATATTAATATTAATTATATATACATTATTCTATTATTCAGAACAAGGGGTAATGGCCTCAAGTTGCGCCAGGGAAGGTTTAGACTGGATATTAGGAAGCATTTCTTTACAGAACGGGTTGTTAGGCGTTGGAATGGGCTGCCCAGGGAGGTGTTGGAGTCCCCATCCCTGGAGGTGTTTAAGAGTTGGGTTGACACAGCGCTGAGGGATATGGTGTAGTTGGGAACTGTCAGTGTGAGGACTAAATGATCTTCAAGGTCTTTTCCAATGTAGACGATTCTGTGATTACAAAATCACAATCTAGTTGCATTTCTCTCCCTCAGAACTTTCAGAGCCAAGCTCCTATTCCCTTGGTATTTCAGCCATATACACTTTAATAATTTTGCAAATACAAATTCTTCCATAAATACAGGCTGGCTGAAAGGCAGTTTCACTTGACAGCTATTATGGATGGCCTCTAAACAACAGTCTTTCAGCAAGGGTACGTGTTTCTTTCTTGAGTTCCTTGTGTGCATTGATGCAGCATGTTGAACTTCAAAATTTAATAACATTACACCTATTTATCATACTTCCCAGTTTTTAAAAGATTTACTTTTTTTTCATTTTCAGCTACTATTATATGTTAATGAGACTACCATATTTTTCTCATCTGTAAGTGTTATATCATTGTCAATTTTATTAGAACTAAGCTTCAGTAAAAATGTATTTCTTTGAAATATTAAACCTCAGTTACGGTATTTTGAATCAAGATGTGGTTGTGAGTAATTAATTATCAGGGTGGCATTGAAAAACAGCCCCAGATTTCCACATAATTTTATATTATCTGTCTTAGATACAGAATCTGTGTTTTATATTGTCTCTCTGGAGAAGGTTAGCATCCCAGTTCACAGGTAGTTAGTGGCTGTGCTTGAAAAAAAAAAAAAATGCTGGATTTCTTAGTTTGTTTAATGTTACTTGTGATGGAGTGGCCTTAAAACAGCACCTGCTGAATTAAGGAATGTCATATGTTAGTCACTCCCCATAGTATCTGCCAGAGAGCTAAAGTCTATTGGGATGTGATAAAAAAGGGTGAGGAGTCATGTACCAGCCAGCCTTCTAACATACCACTTCACATGAATACATGCACAAAAAATCCACTTCTAAAGACATTTGAAGGAAGTGAATTAAAAAAAAGTATAGTTCTTGACCTTCTTTCCGGAGTAGTGGGGGTTATGCTTTACCACTCTAGTTAAGCTTTAACTGATCTGCACACTGTAGACAATTAGGTGCAATTGTGGTAAAGAAGTAGAAAACTGTTGTCTGGTTTAAATGTTGGTGCTAGATGTTACCTTAAACTAAAACCAGGATTACTGCTTTCTAATACTTCTGAAACTTTCAATAGATCAGCACAATCATTTATTGAGAGAGATTTTCTCATTTCAGTGAAACTAAACTTTACAGTAAAGCTGATAGTTATGGTCCTGATTCTGGAACAGGATTTCCATAGTTAGTCTGTACACAAGTTGATCAGCTTCCATTTTGGAATTTTAAAGCATATTGTTTATAATGGGTATGAAAGTGCTTCCAGTGAGTAAAACGTTGTTACTGCTTTCTGTATGATAGCACGCTTGAGTAATGCTAGATGAGAAAAAGAACAAACATGAAGGTGGGTTGTTTTGATGTTATGAAATAAAACAAATCCTGAAGAGAGGGATATGAATAGACACGCATAGTTTGAACTTCCTTTTCCGGCTAAAATACTTCATTAATACAGCTAGTTATAGAATAACTATTATGTACCAAAATGAATTGCATGTAAAGTATGACTATGCTAGGGGCAGGAGGAAAACTGTCTCTGACTTAGTTTATATTTTATTGGTGGGAGCAAGGGGCATGGGGACTGTTTTATTAGTGTTTTCAGAAAATCCAGTATAAAAGACTTACTACTGCAAAAACACAGTGTAGTTGGCTTGGCACATGTGAGCATAGATGAAAAATAACATGAGGCTCATAATAAGATTAATATGATTGAGACTGTACATGGAAATGTTTATAATCCTGTTGTGTGAGAAAGGTAACTGGTACTCAGGAACTTCAAAAAACAGGAAGTTTCAGTCTCCATCCCTAAGGAGCAGGTCATGAAAATCACAAAAGTAATTGTACTGAAAGACAAAATTTTGAATTGGAGAGAGTTCATTGAATTAACTTCATTCAATCTTTTGAAACCAAATTTGTGTTTAGAAAAAATAATTTAAAAAATATTTTCCCCTAATCATGACCTTTGAGTGTTACACAGCTATAGATGGTGAAACATAATAACCAAACGCTTCTGCACTAAGGAAATGAAGGCAGTGGAAAAGAAACCAGAGTCTCTGCATTGCTAGAGTTATGATTTTTATCACATAAGGAACATTGACATAACAAATACTGAACTTTATTGGAGAAATCTATTAACAACTGTTTTTCTTATATCTGATGGCTTTATTCTTAAATTTATTAAATGTAAATCTGTTAAATGTTAATCTTCTTTAATAACACTAAAATAGAAAAATATATAGCAAAAAGTGAGAATCACAGAATCATCTAGGTTGGAAAAGACCTTGAAGATCATCCAGTCCAACCATTAACCTAACAGTGACAGTTCCCAACTACACCATATCTCTAAGCGCTGTGTCAACCCGACTCTTAAACACCTCCAGGGATGGGGACTCCACCACCTCCCTGGGCAGCCCATTCCAACACCTAACAACCCGTTCTGTAAAGAAATGCTTCCTAATATCCAGTCTAAACCTTCCCTGGCGCAACTTGAGGCCATTCCCTCTTGTCCTATCGCTTGTTACTTGGTTAAAGAGACTCATCCCCAGCTCTCTGCAACCTCCTTTCAGGTAGTTGTGGAGGGTGATGAGGTCTCCCCTCAGCCTCCTCTTCTCCAGACTAAACAACCCCAGTTCCCTCAGCTGCTCCTCATATGACATGTGCTCCAGACCCTTCACCAGCTTCGTTGCCCTTCTCTAGCCACGCTCAAGTAATTCAATGTCCTTTTTGTAGTGAGGGGCCCAAAACTGAACACAGTCATCGAGGTGCGGCCTCCCCAGTGCCGAGTACAGGGGTAAGATCACTTCCCTGTCCCTGCTGGCCACGCTATTTCTGATACAAGCCAGGATGCCATTGGCCTTCTTGGCCACCTGGGCACACTGCTGGCTCCTGTTCAGCCGGCTGTCAATCAACACCCCCAGGTCCCTCTCTGACCGGCAGCTCTCCAGCCACTCCTCCCCAAGCCTGTAGCGCTGCTGGGGGTTGTTGTGGCCCAAGTGCAGCACCCGGCATTTGGCCGTATTGAAACTCCTACAGTTGGCCTTAGCCCATCGCTCCAGCCTGTCCAGATCTCTCTGCAGAGCCTCCCTACCCTTGAGCCGATCAACACTCCCACCCAACTTGGTGTCGTCTGCAAACTTACTGAGGGTGCACTCGATCCCCTCATCTAGATCATCAATAAAGATATTAAACAGGAGTGGCCCCAAAACCGAGCCCTGGGGGACACCACTCGTGACCGGCCGCCAACCGGATTTAACTCCATTCACCACAACTCTTTGGGCCCGGCCATCCAGCCAGTTTTTTACCCAGCAAAGCGTGTGCCCATCCAAGCCACGAGCAGCCAGTTTTTCCAGGAGAATGCTGTGGGAAATGGTGTCAAAGGCCTTACTAAAGTCAAGGTAAACAACATCCACAGCCTTTCCCTCATCCAATAAGCAGGTCGCCCTGTCGTAGAAGGAGATCAGGTTTGTCAAGCAGGACCTGCCTTTCATAAACCCATGCTGACTGGGCCTGATCATCTGGTTTTTCCTGCATGTGTTGTGTGATGGTACTCAGGATGAGCTGCTCCATCAGCTTCCTGGACACCAAAGTCAAGCTGACAGGCCTGTAGTTTCTGGGATCATCCTTCCAACCCTTCTTATAGATGGGCGTCACATTGGCCAGTTTCCAATCTGTCGGGACCTCTCTGATCAGCCAGGACTGCTGGTAAATGATGGAAAGCGGCTTGGCGAGCACCCCAGCCAGCTCCTTCAGCACCCTTGGGTGTATCCCATCCGGTCCCATAGACTTGTGTGTGTCTATGTGATGCAGTAGGTCACTGACTATCTCCTCCTGGATTGTGGGGGGTTCAATTCTCCCAGTCTCTGTCTTCTGGCTGAGGAGGCTGGATTCCCTCAGTACAACTAGTCTTTTTATTAAAGACTGAGGCAAAGAAGGCATTAAGCACCTCAGCCTTTTCCTCATCACTTGTTACCATGTTTCCTCCTGCATCTAGCAGGGGATGGATACTCTCCCTGGTCTTTCTTTTGCTGTTGATGTACTTATAGAAACATTTCTTGTGGTCCTTGATTGCTGAAGCCAGATTAATTTCCAGCTGGGCTTTAGACCTCCTGATTTCCGCCCTGCATAGCCTTACAGCATCTTTGTAATCACTGTGAGTGGCTAGCCCCTTCTTCCAAAGGCCGTAAACTCTCCTTTTCTCCCTGAGTTGCAGCCAGAGCTCCCTGTTCAGCCAGGGTGGTCTTCTCTGGTGCCAGCTTCTCTCACAGCACCTGGGGACAGCCTGCTCCGTGCCATTAAGACTTCCTTCTTAAAGAGTGTCTGGCCTTCCTGGACCCCTACACCCTTCAGTACCGTCTCCCAAGGGATCCTGTCAAGGAGGTGCCTAAACAAGACAAAGTCAGTCCTTTGGAAGTCCAGGATGGCAGTTCTGATGCCCCCTCTCCTGGCCTCTCTAAGAATAGAGAAAATAGGTACCTTGCTCTCAGTGTTCATTTAGCAATACTGTATATCTGTGTGAGAATCTGTGATGGAAAAACTAAATGTGTAAATTCCAACAACTTATCTTTAAAATGTGGCATTAAGACATATTGTGTATTTGTACCTAACTCTGTATATGTTCTAACCCCACCTTTAAAGTGATTTGATTATCATAATTATTTTTACAGATATTTATTTCATTTAATTCAGTGGAAATGGTTTTTATTTAAAAAGAAAGAGTGCAATCAGGCACTTAACAGCATGTTTTTCAGAGAAAAGTGTAAACTGTACTGCTGTCCGTGTCACTACTGGAATATTGGCCTAGTATCACACTGTCCATTTTTTCAAGTGTGACTCTTCTTAAACTTTATGTGTAACCACAGCAGCCTTATGTACAGCCACTGATTTGTCTGATGCATAATCAAACAAATTTGTTTAACCAAAGTTACCTAAGCAATCACCTCTAATTAAAAACATTGAAAATAATTTAAGTACGTAATACTTAGCCTGGCAAAATGTTCCTCTATTAAATCTAGAACATGACTAGATTTTTTATTCTTTTTTTTAAATTATAATTCCGGTATCCTTCTGAGACAGGAATGATCTATCTCTATGCATGGTAATAGGAATTTGCTATCTGGATAACTGGGTTGACTCCTTCTTATTTTGAGAGCTGTGCTGTGTGCCGTAGAAGCCATGTATGTGCATCATTTTTGCATAAGCAAGAAACTATAATTTTGTTCACAGTACCTCCACTATTAGCAATAAGATTGCCTTATAATCATTTATGTTTGCACATTATCTTCACAGAATCACAGAATCATCAAGGTTGGAAAAGACCTTGAAGATCATCCAGTCCAACCATTAACCCAACACTGACAGTTCCCAACTACACCATATCCCTCAGCACTATGTCAACCCAACTCTTAAACACCTCCAGGGATGGGGACTCCACCACCTCCCTGGGCAGCCCATTCCAACGCCTAACAACCCGTTCTGTAAAGAAATGCTTCCTAATATCCAGTCTAAAATCTTCTTTCATTTGTTGCTAAAGGGATTAATACTGCCATAAGTGGAATTAAGAGATGGTCTGATTTTTGTTTCCAGAGGATCTATACAGGCCATCAGACTTGGAAATTACTTGGAAAAGTCTGTCTAGCGCAGAGCAATTTTGTTCTGCTCCCCAAAAAATATACCCATATGACAATTGTGCCAGATCTCCTTGGGGTCAAAGTTTCCTGTCTTTGGCAGCACTCACTGCATGTCTCAGCAGAAAGTTCAGAAACGTATACTGTTTATCAATGATGATGCTCAAGGGGAAGGTTTCATGTTGTTTATTTTTAGGGACTGGCTTATATTCAGAACTGAAGCATATACTGTAAAACAGGTTGTAGTTAAAGGACAGCTCTTTTATGGTAATGGAGACACCATGTTCCTCTATTCTGGATGTAATTTTAAATAAATTTTAATATAATAGACTTTTTTTAATTAATTGTACTGTCTCAAAAAGTACTGGACGAAGTTGTAGTAGATAAGTATTGATGCGATCTTTTCCTCAAGAAGAAAAAAAAAAGAGATGAGGAATATTCAGATTTTAACAGCCAAAGGAAGTTGTGGTTCAGCATGGATTTCCCCCTGGTCTTTCAGAGGCTTTTGTTGGGGGGTGGGGGTAGGTTTTATTTAAGCAATATTTTTGTATGATCACTGAACAAGTTTTCAAGGCAATGTTGTATTTCCATTGTACAGTGAAAAGAAGCCTGGACACTATCTCAAGATGTTCCAGTTCATTCAGATTCCATAAACATAATTTTTCGTGTGATCTTGGGGGTGTGAGAGGCACTCTAGAACGTTTTGCTAGAATAGTACAACTAATTTACATAGATACAGTGAGTACCAGTTACTAGCAACACCTCTAATAATGCTTAGCAAACTCTTGAGCTTTCCTTTTCCATCTTCCCAGGCCAATGATGATGAAATATAGAGAAGCCTGTGGCTGGTATTTCCGGGTACTCTTAAAACTGAAACACAAGGGAGTTGAGCACCCTAGCTGTATGAGACCTCACTGCTGTTTGAAGGAAAAGTTTGCTTCTTATGGTTTTCTTTTTTTCCCCCGCGCCCAGTAAGGATTTGGCTACTTTTCTGTGCAGCAGAAGTCCCTCTCTTTGCAATTAACATGAAGTAGATTTTAGTTAAATTTTTTTCTGTTTCTTAAAACCAGATTTTTATTAACACCTCTTGAAACCTGTATGCCAAGTCTGTGAAATATGTTGTTGATTTGTCTTTTGATTCATGTGCTGAAGTTTTAGTGTTTCTGTACAGTTCTAGACAAGATATTAAAAATAACTATCAGCTGAGGTATCTATTTATTAGGTGTTTATTCACTTGAGTGATGGAAGTATAAGAAGAGCCTCTACTGAATAAAATTTATAAAGCTTATTTCTGTTCCTCTTCAGAGGCAGTCATGGGTCAGGAGATAGTCACACTATTCCTTGCTTTATATGCCCAGACTTCCATTCCCATAATTCTATTATAATAAAAGTACTTCTTATACTTTATATACTTTTTCTTATACTGACATGATTCATGGGTTATAACTTACCATTAGAGATGAATGAGAAGCTACCTACAGAAGATGCAGGTAAAAAATTAATGAATAAGAAGTATAAAAGAATAGTTTTTACACAGATGTAATGTCCCTGTAATGTTGGAGTAGAGCAATGACTAAGATTGTAGTTATTTCCTTTATATTTTGGGTGTTACTAGTGTTACTTTTTACAAAACCGCAATTTTAATGCTTTAGAGGATAAGCAGGCAAGTTTAAACATTCAAGTCTAAACACGCAGAAGCAGTGCTTTTATATTTCGCAAATGATTTTTGAGGGTTTCTCAAGTTCTTTTTTGATTTTACTGGTTGCACTTAAAATGACCAAGTAAATGCTAATATTTTAAAATATACCTCCAGTATTTCATTACACATAGGCACAGTTTCCATGAGTTCATTTTGAACCATGTCTGAAACACATTTGACTTAAGAAAAATAAAGCAATAAGTAGATTTATTTCCCTCTGGCAGTGCACTTTAACATTTTAAGTGATGAATTAAACACTGTATTTTTCTTTAATTATTTCAAACCCATTTGCCAATGTTTTCTCCCCCAGTTCCAAATGGAAAAGATTAGACTAAATATAATATCGATCTTGTAGTAAGAATTATAGTTGTTATGCTGACAGGTTTGATAGGCTCTGTATGCAATGAAACAAAAACACATGGGACTTACTGGAATTATCCTTTGCGCAATAACTTGACCTCTTTTTGGAAATTCTAGTAATTTCATTGATTGTTTTGAGGCTCATTGCTGTATTTTAGAACATGGTGTATTTTTGTTTGTTAATTTGATTTAATTATAGCAGAGAAGCAGACTGAGCTTTTGGGACCCAGCATGTGTAGAAAGTGGTAGAAAAACTAGACTGCCAAGAGGAGCTGTGGGAAGGAAAAGTCCTGATGCAAAATCCATTCCCGGCACTTAGTCTTACACTTGAGAAAAGACATCAGACTCGTGCGGAAGGAGTGAGGGGTATAAGCAGTGAGATTGTGTCCAAGATGTTCTTGTAAAGGGTCTCTCTCTAGGCGGCCAGAAGGAAACTGGATTTGTCCTACTTTATTTCTTTCCCCCTTAATGACTCTTAAACTTTGCCCATACATGTGCATACTTCTCCTTCACCTGCGAGTAAAAGTTTTTTCCTTCCTACTCTCCTGCAGTATTTGAGCTTTTCTTGGTCTTTCTTCCAGTACTTTAGGAATACAACTTAGTTAAAAAGCAGGTATCTTATGCTGCAACTTTTGTACCATCTGTCCCTTTCAGAAGGTTGGAAGAAAAAGCTATCAAAGATGAGACCCAGAATTTCAGTGGTGGCCCTAGTGGCAATGCTCATCCTCCTCTGGCCACCCACTTCTGGCCAAAAGGAAAGTGATTGCTTTTAATTCTGTGTAGACTGTAGCATCAGAGTACTGTTTGTCTTCTCTAGGGCAAAATAAGGAAACTAGTAGTATAGGGGAAAAAAAAGAGGAAAAAAAAAGTGTGATGGACAGGTTATATATTCTTGATACTGTTTTTCAAGCTTTTCTTCCATTCCTGGTAGTATGATGCAGATATTAGTGTGTGCTACAGTCAATGATTGTTGAATCCAACTAATTCGATCCAGTTTTGAGTTTCACAAAATGTATTTCAGGGTGACAGCAAAAAGAAAGTGTTGAGATTACTCTTTATTAAGCTGTGGAGTAAAAATTTGTAACTCTAAAAGTGGGGATATTTAAAAACAAGACTTAAATGGGATTTGGATACCCAGCTTCTTATGACTTAAATAAGAGTTGGATGTGTTGTTCTCTTTAGATTTGGAAATTCCCTTGAGGAAGTACCCTTACTACTTGGGAAAAGCACATAGGTGAAGAGCTCCTGAAGAGGACAGCACATATATGTGCATGTGTGACGTTCCCTACTGTAGCAGCATTGCTGATTTCTAAAAGAAAATATAGACCCTAAAGGGAAATTAAAAGGAAAAGTCTGGAGAAATTATTCCTTTGTGATACTTCCTGATTCTCTTTCTCCTCTAAAATTTTTCCTCCCTGAGCAATGCAGTTTTAAAAGGAATCATTAGTTCTTCAGATTTTTTCTCCTTCCTTTCCCAAGTCCCCAAATAGCTGCAACTCTCCATAGTTTGGCAGGGAATATTTCTTAATTTTTTCTTCCAAAGTTTTAAAATATATACACATCCCCTGTAGTCTCAGAAAACTGCTGATCTCCATGGGGTTGAAATTGGTAATGGTTGTGTCTGGCTTGTGGATTAATTTCTCTGTAGTTCATGAACAAAGAAGAATCCAACCGTATCTTTTGAGCGACAAATTTTAGTTTGAAAAAATATACCATGTTAGTGAATAGGTTTATTTTTTAATATGTTTGGAGCATTAATGTAAATAAAAAAAAACCCATAGTAAATTATGGTCATATAAAAAATTAATTATTATGTTCTAGAAAAAAGTTGTATTAATTCCTAAATTCAGTGTATTCAATGACAAGTGATGTAGAAAATACTCTTTTTAAAATGAAAGGGATATTCTTAAAGTTCTCCATAAATATGAAGATCACGGTATTGTATCAGCTATTTAGGAGTTCATCTTTTACCCATAAAATATTGTTTAAGTAAAATCTGGAAAATTTCAGGTTTTTATATACTATTCTCTTTTAACTGCCATGACTTCAAAGAAAATACACAGATTATGGTATCCCATACATTACAGAACAGTAGTTGTGTGATAAACCTCTGTTAACCTGAGAAAAATAATTGTTTCTCTTTAAAAGGAAAAGCGGGAGGTGTAGGGGTAGAGGAAGAGGGATTATTGAGCAAGTTAATTAGAAACAGCCCAAGGGAAAAGTTAGGAAATTAAAACCCATAGAATCAGCATGATGGCAGCTAAAAATATATTGTCACAAGATATGCCGAAGATGGGGAGCGGCAGGGAGGCAAATACAGAATTTGATTAAGCAGCAAGAAATTTTTTCAGGTGCTTTGATTTCATAGAATGGTTTGGGTTGGAAGGGACCTTAAAGATCACCTAGTTCCAACCCCCCTGCCATTCAGGGACACCTTCCACTAGACCAGGTTGCTCAAAGCCCCGTCCAACCTGGCCTTGAACACTGCCAGGGAGGGGGCAGCCACAGCTTCTCTGGGCAACCTGTTCCAGTGCCTCACCACCCTCACAGGAAAGAATTTCTTCCTTATGTCTAATCTAAATCTGCCCTCTTTCAGTTTAAAACCATTACCCCTCATCCTACTCACTACACTCCCTGATAAAGAGTCCCCTCCTTTAGTCCCCCTTTAAGTACTGGAAGGCCTCTATAAGGCCTCCCCAGAGCCTTCTCTTCTCTCAGGTGAACAACCCCAACTCTCTCTGTCCTCATAAGGGAGGTGCTCCAGCCCCCTGATCATCTTCGTGGCCCTCCTCTGGACCTGCTTGAGCAGGTCTATGTCCTTCTTATGTTGGGGGCCCAAAGCTGGACACAGTACTCCAGGTGGGTTTCTACATTTCTTGTGACCCAGCCTCAGTAAAGCAGTGGAGTAATAATTACACTTTTCAGATTGTTGTGGTTTGAGCCCAGGGGGCAACTGAGTACCACGGAGCCACTCACTCATCCCTTTCCCTGCAGGAATGGGAAGGAGAAAATAAAGCAAAAGGCTTTGGAATCGGGATAAGGTAAAATGAAAAAGTCATTTTAGCAAAGATACTGGTTATTTTCACCATTTTTTGTCTCTCCTAAATGGATACAATTTTGATTTAGACACCCAGTTCATTAACCAACATAGTGGGTTGTTGTCCTAGTTACAGCTTAAATAATCTTTAAAAGTATTTAGTTTTGTGGAGCATTCCCTTTTTCATGGCTTAATGAGTACAAGCTTGTTTAGTGAACCATGATACAGATTGTTTTAAATGTAAATCCAGAGACCATGACTGTATTGAATTTTTGATAATTTATTTTCTTTAGATCTTCTGTCCTTTTTTCTCTAAGATAGGACTAGCAATTCTTCTCATTTGTTCTTCATCCAATATT
Source organism: Strix aluco (assembly GCF_031877795.1). Taxonomy (NCBI): domain Eukaryota; kingdom Metazoa; phylum Chordata; class Aves; order Strigiformes; family Strigidae; genus Strix; species Strix aluco. The sequence continues at coordinate 71,453,905 of NC_133971.1, forward strand.
TGAATTAACTGTCAACAGCACAATGAACAGAGATTGCATTGCAGATTTCAGGTGGTCCACTTAAGTTCCTAAAAGACATTTAGAAAGAAGCAGTGATTAATCCTTTTAATTATAAAGCCACAGCCAGGCTAGGCTTGTGCCTTAAGACAAAATTCATCAAAATTAATATGCAAACATTTCTACAAGTACCCTGTGATCTTTCTCAATAAGAACATTCTATTATGTATGAGTTCTGTATGATTTGATTATTAGGTAAAATGCATTACAAAACCTTTTTAGGACTTCAACTGAATATAAAATTACTTATGAAATATTTAGGAATACTTAGTGCTTTTAAGCAGATAGCTTTTTATGTCCCAAGAGAGGTTAGTAAAACTGGGTCTAGAAAACACATATTTCTTTTTTCCTTTCCTCTGTCCTAGGGAGTTGAGAGGATCAGAAAGTTGTATTTTAAGCTTTCTCCAGTTAACACTGAAGGTGTTAGTCCTCTTATTCTTGGAGGCCATTAGTTAAGGGTGTAGACCATTCTGTGTGCAGTGGCTTGGTTCCTTAACTCCTTAAGCAAGGCTTAACATACGAATTATAAGTTTTAACTGCGTGCAAGTATGTTAAGACCTGATATGAGTCAAGTGATTCATGTGGGAACTTAATCTTAGTTGTGGGTGTAAACATGACTCCATGTTTTGTCATCTCTGATGCATACAGTGTAATTACTCAAAGTGCTTTTCAGTAAAATGTGTGTTTTAATAAAATAAAATAAAGAGGTTTCCCAACTGAATTTTTAGACTCTCATCTGTTTTTTAGTTTGTTTACACCTCATAGCAACTGCTGTTTCTTCATGTAGTTGTATCCTTCTGCAACAACTTCTGATACTGCTATAATTACATGAAGTTCTTACAGGCCATTAGTGTAGATCTATAATGTGTAGTTAATTTTTCATGACACATTTGGATAACGAGTTGTGCATGACTAATTAGTTCAGGGTCTTACAAACATGGTTTGACTCCCAGTTGTTTTATGTGCAATTAAAAAATTGATACTATTTCATGTAAACTGCTCCTTTCCTGAGGTAATTTTTGGATTGTTGTATGTCAGGATAGACACAGGTCATGGTCTGAATGTATTGTTCCAAGTAAAACTTGTAACATGATTCATGAAACTTCTTGTTCATTATAGCCCCACTACCTATGTGTTGGATGAAGATGAGCCTCGATTCCTTGAAGAAGTTGATTACAGCGCAGAGAGTAATGATGATCAAGACGTTGAATTAGCTGATAATGCGGGTGATTATGAGGCAACTAATCAAGAAGATGGACTTTCAGACTCAGATTCAACAAGGATTCTCCTTTCTTGAACCATCTGTGCAGCCAGTAATAGGAAATAAAGTATCTTGGATTTTTGAAGTCAAATACTTCTTTGCTTTTGTCTACCAAGGGGATAGGCTTAAGGAAACACAAATCATAGAATCATCATAGAATGATTTGGGTTGGAAGGGACCTTATCCAACCCCCCTGCCATAGACAGGGACACCTTCCACTACACCAGGTTGCTCAAAGCCCCGTCCAGCCTGGCCTTGAACACTTCCAGGGAGGGGGCAGCCACAGCTTCTCTGGGCAACCTGTTCCAGTGCCTCACCACCCTCAGAGGAAAGAATTTCTTCCTTATATCTAATCTAAATCTACACTCTTTCTGTTTAAAACCGTTACCCCTCATCCTACAACTACAGTCCCTGATAAAGGATCCCTCCCCATCTTTCCTGTAGCCCCCTTTAAGTACTGGAAGGCCGCTATAAGGCCTCCCTAGAGCCTTCTCTCGGGTGAACAACCCCAACTCTCTCAGCCTGTCCTTATAGGAGAGGTGCTCCAGCCCCGATCATCTTCGTGGCCCTCCTCTGCACCTGCTTGAGCAGGTCTTTGTCCTTCTTATGTTGGGGGCCCAGAGCTGAACGCAGTACTCCAAGTGTGGTCTTGTGAGAGCAGAGTACAGGGGGAGAATCCCCTCCCTCGACCTTCTGGCCACACTTCTCTTGATGCAGCCCAGGATACATTTGGCTTTCTGGGCTGCAAGAGCATATTGCTGGCTCATAATTCAGTTTTCCATCTACTAATACCCCAGGTCCTTCTCCACAGGGCTGCTCTCAATCCACTCATTGCCCAGCCTGTATTTGTGCTTGGGATTGCCTCAACCCATGTGCAGGACCTTGCACTTGGCTTTGTTGAACTTCATGAGGTTTGCACAGGGCCACCTCTCAAGCCTGTCAGGGACCCTTCTGGATGGCATCCCTTCCCTCCAGTGTGCCAAGCACACCACATAGCTTGGTGTTGTCGGCAAACTTGTCCCACTGTCCATGTCGCTGACAAAGATGTTAAAACAGCACGGGTCCCAGTACTGACCCCTGAGGAACGCCACTTGTCACTGGTCTCCACTTGGACATCGAGCCGTTGACCACAACTCTCTTGAATGCGAGCATCCAGCCAATTCCTTACCCACTGGGTGGTTCTTCCATGAAATCCATGTGTCTCCAATTCAGAGACAAGGATGTTGTGTGGGACAGTGTCAAATGCTTTGCACAAGTCCAGGCAGATATGTCAGTTGCTCTTCCCTTATCCACTAACACTGTAATCCCATTGCAGAAGTCCACCAAATTTGTCAGGCATGATTTGCCTCTAGTGAAGCCATGTTGACTGTCATCAGTCACCTCCTTATTTTCCATATGCCCTAGCATAGTTCCCAGGAGGATCCATTCCATGATCTTGCCAGGCACAGAGGTGCGACTGACTGGCCTGTAGTTCCCCAGGTCTTCCTTTTCTCCCTTTTTAAAATGGAGGTTACGTTTCCCCTTTTCCAATCAGTGGGAACTTCACTGGACTGCCACGACTTCTCAAATATGATGGATAATGGCTTAGCCACTTCATCCACCAGTTTCCTCAGGACCCGTGGATGCATCTCATCATGTTCCATGGACTTGTGCACCTTCACGTTCCTTAGATGGTCTCAAACCTGATCTTCTCCTATGGTGGGCAGTTCTTCATTCTTCCAGTCCCTGCCTTTGTGTTCTGTATCTGGGGCAGTGTGGCTGGAGCACTTGCCAGTGAAGACTGAGGCAAAAAAAGCCATTGAGTACCTCAGCCTTCTCCATATCCTGGGTAACCAGGTCTCCCGTTTCCTTCCAGAGAGGGCCTACATTTTCCCTAGTCTTCCTTTTATCAACAATATACCTATAGAAGCTTTTCTTGTCACCCTTGATGTCCATGGCCAGATTTAATTCTATCAGGGCTTTGGCCTTCCTAACCTGATCCCTGGCCGCTTGAACAGTTTCTCTGTATTCCTCTCAGGCTACCTGTCCTTGCTTCCACCCTCTGTAAGCTTCCTTTTTGTGTTTGAGATTCTCCAGGAGTGACTTCTTCATCCGTGCAGGCTCCTGGTGTTCTTACCTGACTTCCTCTTTGTCAGGATGCATCGCTCCCGAGCTTGGAGGAGATCTTCCTTGAATATTAACCAGCTTTCTGGGGCCCCTCTCCCCTCCAGGGCTTTATCCCATGCTATAACGGGCCTGCCTAGGTCAAGGACAATAAATATTTATGATTTCTGATAAATTGTCATTTCTTTTATTTAAGAAGTTCTGTGTTTTCTTCTAGCACTAAGTAGATAAATTTATTTACTGATTCATTTTCTACGGAGTAGCACTGCATGGCATTTTGTGTCCTTAAACCCTATCTTCAGAAAAATGGATTATAATTTATGGTGTGTCAGAGTACAGAAACTAATTATTTGTGGAACAGTTCTTTGAGTTGCTTCCTGAAAAATACCTGTGTGCAGGTTTTCTAAATTAATCTGTTTATGTGTGTGTATATGGGCGTGTGTATACTGAGGTGAAGAGGTTATTTTTCAACATTATTTCAAAGATACTTGATTGTGTTTGAAGCAATGTACTGCCTGCTCTGGAACCATTCAATAATTACTAAATTAAAAATGAAAAAATGATGTATGAATTGTTGCACTTGTTTCTTGCTTCTGAGGATTATATGGTTTTGCCACAGTACTAGATGAAAATATACCATGTCTGTTCACAGTTCAGAAATTTTGCACAGTGACCAATGGCAGCCTGTGCTCACACAAACTATACACTTGTTTAAAATGCATTCCCATGAAGTAGGCATGGTTTAATATGAAGAGGGTTTTTTTACATGTACACAAGAAGTGGTTAAGTATGTACAGTGTATGCATGTTCAGCTACCCAGTTGCTCAATTTTCCTTTTTGAATATGCACGTAGTTGAAAAGAGTTCACTTTACTGGGGACACATTAACAATATACCCAATTCAAATGTTTGAAGAGGGAAGGTGCATTTAGGTTTAAACATCTTTTGCCTGGTCTCAATCCAGTTTTTACCCTGCTCTGAGAAGAAGATCCAACTGTAGCTTCCTGAGTTCTCTTCCAGCCTGAGTAATTATTCTGTGATTCTATATTCTTCATGTTTAAAGTCAAGCTGTCAAGCATGGGATTTACACTTCATCTTCTCCTGTCATCTACTAATTCTTATTGCCTCTGCTTAGAATAAAATTTACTAGAGAAATGCAGTTGTAGCCCGTTGTTTACAGAACTGACATGTTTTGCAATGAAAAATATTTTTCCAAAATTTTTTTACTTTATGTGACCCAGTTGTGGCATTCATTGTTCTGCTGCATGTGCAAGGGCTTTAAGAGCATGAAGAATAACACTATTAAATTACATCAGGTTTTTAACTGATGAGAACTTTGTGTTTGTTTACTGTTGCAAATAAAACTATATTTTGGAGGAGAAGGGTGCCTTTGGTAGAAGGATAAAAAAAAATAAATTGAAGAGAATTAACTGTATCAATGATGCTCAGTCAGGAGATGGCTTTTCACCAGGATCTGCTGTTTCAAATGCAGCATTCTTTGATTATGACTGTCCGTACCATCCTGATTCTGAAACGGGAAGGGTTTTAGATTCCTCATGATATGCTACTGTATTTTTGTTTAAAGGCTTAAATTTGTATTAATAGTCATGCAGTTTTGAGATGTAAGGGTATAATGGAAACATTTACATTCTTGTCCATTTATAAGTTTCTCTAGTGAAAATTATCATTCCTTGTGTTCTATGAACTACGTACTCTAAATAAGAAAGTTTATTTAGTACCCTGTTGAAGAGGAGCCCTCTGCATTGAAACTGTAGAGGAATTTGGGAATCTGCCAAATGGAAGGATTAACCTTGGAACAGAATTTGAACTATCTGTAAGTCAGCCCAGTGAGAGCAGTGCAGAATGCTCATATTGCTGTGTCAGTCTTATACTAGTTATCTTCATAAACAGTTTCTCATCCTTAAGGACTTGTACTTCAGTACCTTACATAAACAATTTTGACTTAAATTTCAGGGGGTGCAGGATGCCACATGTTAGTTAACCCAATTGTGCATTTCACCTTAGTTTTCATATGAATCTGTATTAATCCTGGAACACTGTTTTCATACTACAAGCAAAACTAGAAATGTACTTCATCTGTTTAGAAAGAATTGTGGCTTAGTAGTACAAAATCATCTTTTAATCATGAGTAAATATGCATATATGTTCTTCCCATGCCTTCTACAGCTTTTAGTCTGTGCAAAGAAGGAGTTATGAATGACTTATATAATGGCTCAGGATAACAGGCATTTTCCTAAAACAATAATATTGTGTTTATACATTAGATTCTAATGCACTTACGCATTAGGTTAGATGTATACGTTTGATTAGATGAGATGTCAGTCTGGCAGTTGTAGGTCTGAACTTCTACGAGTGCAGTTCTGATGCAAGAGTGAAACTTTGTCCACAGTGTTGAAAATGCAAATGTCCTCACCTCTTACACCTTTTGCAGCACTTTTTAAAGTGCGTTCTGAAAGGCAGAGTCCCCATTGATACTCACAGGGATGCCCGTTCATGGGAAGAACTGCCGCAGTGTTTAACTGCTTCACACTGTTTATCCCTTCTATATGTTGCCATTGTTGCAGCAGTGTTGCCAGACACATGCTGGTATCCCATTATCTGTTTTGTTGGGAAGTCAGGTGAAAAGTTTAGCTGAAGTCAGGTGAAGTTTAGCTGAAAATGGAGCAGCTGAGGCTTGAGCACACAGTCCATTCTGTTACTGTGGTATTCACCCCAAATAAATGGGCAGAATGGATACCAAAGAATGGTAGCTTCTTGAACTGTCACAAATCAGTCATCTAGCATGGTCTGTCCTGGACAATTGACTGTCTTTATTTTATGCATTGGCATTCCAACGTGTTTCTGGTTTTAAATGATGCTCTTTACTATAAGCATGACTGATTCTGTACAGGAAAAGAAGATACTCTTATATCTTTTTCCAGTAATAACAACAAATTAGATTATAAACAATAATTACATCTGCGCTATTATTTACCATCTTGCTTCTAACTAATTGCTGGATGATTAATTACTTCATTTCCTTTCAAGATATAATACAAGTTGCAGCACAAATTTTGGTATTATGTCTTCACTGGTGACATATCCTGGTGTAATGTAACTTACAGCTAAGACTGCAGTTTGTGCCAAAATCTTGCCTGGTCATTTTTGGAGGTGGATTGCTTTCTCAGCCTGACTTATCAGGGAAAACTGGCTTGAATCTCAAATAACACTGCAGTAGCAGTAAACACTGTTCACAAAATGCAAAAATTCAAGGTTTCAGATAGTTTCTATTGTAACACTGTCATAGATATAATTGTTGCAGTATTATTATGCATGCTCCAAATAACAATACTTACTAATAAAAATACATGATAAAGAATTAATTACAATCACTTTGCTTCCCTATTATTGGTTAGTAATGTTTACAGGATTTTTCATCATAGCATTTGCAGCAGTATACCTACCTGTAAGAACTGGGGTGTGCTTAGCATTTCAGAAAGGAGGATATTTTTGTTCTCTGTCAAGTTAAAGTCAGTGTGCTGCAGGCTTGGAGTACCATTTGCATATTAATAGACTGAATTATAACTCTCTTAAAAAGCGTAATACTCATCAATGTATAAGTCTTTGGATGAACCACAATGAAGACCATTGCAGAGCAAACAGAAAAGGAGAATCTTTTGGTGAGAGTCTTTCCCTCCTACACAGCTAATAGACTTTTCATCTGATACAGGAAGGGCACAAGTTTATTCCTCAATGAGTCATCCCATTATTTTTACTATTTTTTTTTTTTTTTTGCAGTAGCACTTTTAAGATTTGAGACAATTTTTTGAGGGAAAACTTAAGATAAAAGCAGATCTAGTTGTATGGAGCTGCCTGAAGAGAGCAAGTGGGAATCATCAATGTCACTTTTGCAAATACATATGCAGCTTACTTAGCTACATCTGTTGTGTTACTTTAGGTTGAACAACTTCCTTCACAACCCCTGTTGTCCAAACTGTTGTAGGGTGTAGAAGAGTCGCAGTGGCTCTTAAGTTAGTCTAAGGATATTTTTCTTTGATCTTAATGCTTTTAAGGTCACCAGGATGTAGAACATTTGAGATGTGACCTTGCGTCTTATTTGCTTAAATAAACTAACTGTAAATTGCTTTGAAAGAAGAGCTTCAAAATATGAAATGCTGAACAGCTTTGACACCTAGTAAAGAATACATTATCTTAAATTACGGATGGCTTGGCTATTTTTAATAGTATCATATAGAGAATTTGTTTAGTCCCTGTAAAATACTTCATAACTATGAAACACACCCCCTTAATTCTTCTGTTATTAGAAAAAGTTAGGTGCAATTTTATTTTTTTAAAAAAAAGCATAATATTGTTAGTGCAGCTTTTGAAGCAGTTCAAAACGAATCGTCACTGAAAATTATGGGTTTAGCAACAAAGGAAACAGCACACCATAGGATTTGTTGATCCAAATGATGTGGTTACCAAATGCCAACCAGCTGCTGCTTTTTGCTGCCTATGCAGCATTCTTACCACAAGATATTTGTGCTTAGTGTGTGCCCTTCTTTCTTGGAATGGTGTTATTTAGCATGCATCATTTTTCATGGTAGATTGGAAGAATGCATACTTAAACTAGCAGCATCACATAGTGCTACTATAAATTTTCATTGGGCTGAATGCTAAATAATAAAAGAACCTGACTAACAGAATTCTACAATAGTACTTCCATACATGAAACACTGCTGTTAACATGGAGTGGGGAGATTATAATGACCTGAAGTAGGACTCTTCACTGTCCCTCCAGACTTACAAAGGTAATATAATAAATGTACAAAAGGATCTCCACAATTTAGTACAGACTAAGGACTTTTTTCCAAACCCCCGAGTACCCTTACCTATCTTTTGTCCTACTCACTTCAAAAGAAAAAGGTCTAGATTCGCTTGTTGTGTATTTAGAGAATAACTCAATTACTCAATTATTTTATTTTGGTTTTTTTCCCTGAAAAAGGCAAGTGAAGTCTAAGAATGATGTAATACTATTGTAGAAGTCTTCATACAGCTTAATCTGCATAAGGTGTCTCAAGTTAAGGTAAGTTCTAAGCTGTCAAGGTCATACTGAAGTTTGCCCAGACATGTAGGTCCATGGCCCAGGAATGGCCAAGACAGGTGATTAGCTTTTACAGAAAAACAGTCTTGCTTCCCTTCATACCTGAAAATGAAACAAAGGTTATTTGCTTTCCAGGCAGCTGGGAAAGGTGATGCAGGCTGAAGCCAAAGCCCAGGTCACCCAGCCCATGTTTTATTTGCAGTTTGCAGTCTTCTCATGCTTAACCCTGGCACCTGAAACAGCTCTGGGAGGCTACTGGCTTTCAGAGTTGCATTGTTTTGCACAGGGGTGGACTTCCATCACTTAATTGGTTGCAGACTCATGTCCTTAGCAAGCCTCACTTAGACTTTCAGGGTTAAACCAGAAGTGTTGTCTTCTCTGGCTAACTATTAAAGCAACATAAACCACTCTCAGATGGCAGCATTGCATTTGTGCTCACTTCGTTCTCAAAAGAAAATGAACATGACAATATTTCAGTATAAACAAGACATGAAACACAGAGTAAGGAAGACAGATGATTTTAATATTTTGTTTAATATTTGCTTAATTGTACCATATTTACATAAATCATATTAATGACACAAGCAGTCGAGCTGACCCTACATTAAAATGGCTCAGTTGTAAAGACAAATTGGAATGAGGTGTCTTGCACAAACCCTCAGCCAACAGTCTGCCCTAATGCTTGGCTTTGATCCAGCATCCCACTTAATTTAGTACAATACACTGGCAAATGAAAAGTCCTAAACTGAGTCAGTATTCCAAAATAATGTATGCCTGGGGTTTTTTGTCCTGTGAAGACTGTTGCAAAATTTGCAGATTCTTTGCAACAGTCATCCTGCTGTTATAGCTTGTGTATAATCACAAAAGAGACAAGTTCAATTTACATGGATCTTGTGCTTGTGTACACTTGTACTCGAGTGAATTCAATCCACATCTGCTCTAGGTTACTTTGTTCTTCTAAAGCATCCAGCCTGGTCAAGCCAGTCCTTCAGCTTAAGTGATGAGCCAGTGACATTTCCCTCTTCATTTGGGTTTGACGTCACTGTTGACAAAAGCTTTCTGTTATGAATCACATCAGTCAGGACTGCTTGAAAACTCTGCTGCTATCAAATGTACACCTTGAGTGTGTTCCAGAATGAAAGAAGGAGCCCCAGATCATCTATTTAAATACAGTAGCTCATTACTCAATAGGTCAGGTACTTGTTCCTTTTGTCTGAAAACTGAATGTCCAGAACAGAAGTAGACTATATTTCAAAAGAATAATTTTTCAGATATATGAGTGAATTCAGGAAGATATTAACTATCCAAATCCCTTTATGCTAAGCACCTGGACCCAAATTTTAATAGAGAATTAAATCAAATCTGATGTACTGGTCTGCTAATTCTATAAGCAAGCCAAGACACTTGTCATTCCCTTTCACACAGCTTCCTGTATTGAGGAGAAAATGCTGACATTCACAGCAGAGGAAGAAGTCTTCACCTTAATGTGATTCACCTTAGAGGTTTTCGGGCAGATTTTCCTCTGCCTTTCATCTGTGTGCTCTGTGGTATGGGGAGAGAAGGATAAATTACAATTTGCCAATCCTAACGGTCACATAGGCTAGTGCTTAAGAGCAACCACCCTCATCCATGACTTGTCCACCAGGGTAGGGTGGCTATGGGCAAAGCACCTATTGGCAGTGAAAGTAGACGGAAGAAGATGGACACAGGAAATACTTTTGGTTCTAGTCTGAGGACAGTGGAGGCAAATGGGACCTGAGGAACTCCTTGGCTGCCTGTGAAACTCCCTCTCCACAATCCCTGTCGTGAGCTTTCCCCCATGCCATGGTGAGGGCTGGCTGGGTGCTGGAGGCCCTGATGGAGTACCACTGCCTGACCTGGGGCCAGGCTACTGGAACAGCTGTGAGAACATCCCCACAGTGGTACAAAAGGTAATGCTGGAGGCAGGACCAGTGTTGTTGAGATGGGAACATTGATGGATCAAGGATTCAAGAAAGAAGACACCAGCCTAGGAATCTTAGGTGAAAACCAGAGGGCAGTTAGGTGGGAGTCACCAGTCTGAGGTGCCATGCCAGTGTGTGGGTGGCAGGTGCCTCTCTGGGCATCCCATGGGAGCCCACCCTGCCTGTGGGACCAATGCCTACCTGGCCCCCAGGGCCTTGTTGGGGTGGTCAGCACACTACCGCTTTGCCTAGCAGCTCACTAAATCCCAGCTGCCTTTCGTGCATGCCAGCCAGCAAGTAATTGCTTTATGCTTTTATGTTGTGTATATCCTCATTGCAGTGTCTCTTTGCACTCAGAATAATTTGTGTGAACAAATGGACCCAAAAGAAGGGTCATAACATGTCTTACAATCACTGGTCAACCCACTTGGGTGAATCATACAAGAATCATACAAGACTCTTCAGGAACAGAGCCTCCAGTCCACAGAAGCAGGATCCTTGGGCGTATGATTCTGTGAGCAGGAGAGCCAGGGATACCAAGTAATTGCGTATTTCTAGGTTATGCCTAGGTTATGCCTTGCATGTTCTATTTCTACCATTCTCCCTCCTATGTTCATAGAGATCTTTAAATACTGCCAGCTGTATCTTTAATATCTCAGTCTGAGAAAACAATTTTGTTCTACAAAAATGTCACATAAGCGTTCCCTTATAACTTAAAATCATCACCTTAAAACCAGGATCCACTGACAAAGTTATCCCTATTAAATTCAGGGATTTACATCACAAGGATTTATGTCCACCTTTAACAGGTGTTCATGTGAATGGAATAATATAAATGGAGTAATTCAACAAAACTTTAGAAGTATTTGTCAAATTTGAGGGTGGAAAGAATGTGTCTGAGACCCCAGCCTTATGTACAGGAAGCCTTATGTGTTGCTTGAGCTCTGGGGTTTCCAGGAAGAGACATTAAACCAAATGCGTCTGCTGGAGGCTGAGTAACACTCAGGAAATTTGGAAAGGCTTTATATGACTCTAAGTGCTAAGTATTTAAAGTATGCCAAAAGAGGAAGAGAATCAGTTATGGTATTGCAAATTAAGGAGATGGCAAAGAGGTTTCAAATAGCTTAAATGTACTTATTTTCAGTGCCTAAAAAAAATAGAGGGGGCCAACACAGTTTAGGTACAACAAATCCACTATTATTTCTTCAGTCACTAAAACTCTGAATTTCTAAAATTCAGGTTCTCAAATTAATTCATTTTTAAGCTAATTAAATTTCAGTATTGTCTTAACAGGAAAGAAGTTTTTCCTGGTACACTGACAGAAGAAGTGGTACTGTTTCCTACAAAAGACCACCTGCTACTTCAAGGCTACAGCCATGTATAGCATGAACCCAAGCCCATTCTTTCTTCTTCTTTTTAGTGACATCGTTTAAAGTTTCATTCATAATGTAGGCCAATACTGTGAAAGAAATGTACCATTTTCCAGCCTTAGGTTTGTAAATTGGGAAGGGCAGTTATATTACATCATGTAAGGATATAAAATATTGATTGCTATAATAAAAGCTACTATGACTGGTAGTACACTTAGAATGCACTGCTTGATAGTATTACATATGTAAAAGATTCACATCCCCACATGATGCCAGTTATTAGAATAATCCCTTGAGAAAGCTTGTAAAGAAGTGAAAAAGCAGTCCATATGGCATTTAGCAGTGTAGCACGTTTCAAAGCTGCAAGACTGTTCTGAGGAAAAGCTATATCTTATTTTTACACAGAGTTCCTGTTTATGCATCTTAAATTTCATTATTTTCACCATAGACATCTGGCTGCCCGTTAATATCTTACAGCCAAATAAACAGCAGAAGATTGCACACCATAGCTGTAGAAGTGTTGGAAGAGACAAGCGGATGTTGCTCCTTATTTGCAGGCAGGAGCCTTTCGAGGCAGCCTATGAGTGCCAACTGAAGGTCATACTTATACTGTGTTTCCCTGGTGACTGCTCTTTCTGAATGGGTGTCTCTAATGATGAGGCACACCTTGGCCTAATGAAGTGGCGAAGGAGATGTCCTTCAGTAGGTATTGACCATGAAATGCTACCAGGAATCATTATTTTAATGTTTCCTGTACCTTCTTCCTCTGGATTGTTTTTAATTTATGCTGTTTTCTTTTATTTATTGAATAGCCAGTGATTAACCTATGAATGAGGTGATACCAGAGGTATCTATATTATAGAAAAAATATCCATTATATTTCTATATACGGACACAATTTCCAGGTTAACAATTCTCTTTCCTCACAGACTAGAAAAGACATAGGACCTGTGCTACTGAATCAGGGAAAGGGTTTATAACCTCATCTCTGCCATCAGCCAGTGTTGATGGCTCTAGAAAAGATATGAGAAGCCATTTATTGGCTAATAAGCCATCCTTCAATCTTTTCTTGTTGAAGTGAGTGGACTGTACGTTTTCAGCCTGTTTTCCTGTAAAACATCTTCCTAAACTTGGATTCATTTTTACAGCTTTTTCTGAGTGGTCCCTGGGATGCCAGTTCCTGTTCAGCAGTGGTCACCATAGACCATAGGGTAGCCCTACAATATACCCACAAACTCACTGATGCTGCGGTATACCAGTTCTTCCGCTTCTACTAAGCCTTCTCCTGGCCATACATCCAAGTATATAATGGTCCCTGCACTGAGACTTCGAAGTTTATCTGCCTTGAATCTAATCTCTTTGCCTATGATATTGTTCTCCAAAACTATAGTCACAATTCTTATTTTTCAGATGTATGAGCTTGAACTTCTGTACAGGAAAAATTGTGAGCTCAGCTAATCTAGCAGTTTCCTCTGTGTGGACTCTGCTCTCCTACCAGCCTGCACTGCTGGGTGCAGCCACGCTACAGTGGCGCCCAAATCCCTCCTCCTGCGTGGAATCACGACTTGGTGCTGCTCTCTGCATCAGCCTGGGGTCATACCCTGCCAAGGTGGGAGCCCCAAGAAGTTCAAGGGGAAGCGCAACGTCCTGCACCTGGGAAGGGAAGTGCCAGGCACCAGCACATGCAGTGGGCTGCCCGGCTGGAAAGCAGCCAGGGAAAGGTGACCGTGCTGCTGCCCTCAGGCACAGGCTTTCCTCCTGCTCTGCCAGATGCAGCTTTGGTGCTGGCATTTCTTCTCCTCTACTTGGAAGGGACCCCTCTTTGGCAGATGGGCGCTGTCTGTTCCCCAGCGCCCCTTCCTCCCACGCCGCCCCCACCCGTCGCACGCTCTCTGCAGGACTTCCCCCAGCACAGCTCCTCTCTGCTGTGAGTGAACCCTGCAGAAAAGGCAGCACATCTTCCCCGTGCTCCCCAGGTCCCCTCGCCCTCCTCTTGCACAGCACACACCCTTTCTGCAGCCAAGCCGGCCACGCAAGACGAGGCGAGGGACAGAAGGCGACTGCTGGCTTTGGCGCTAAGAGCTGCTACCAGGCCCCAAAGACAGACCCAGGTCCCAATGCCAGGCCCACAGGTGGTCCTGCAGGCCTCAGGCACGCAGCAGGAACCTGGGGAGAAGTGCAGCGGGGTGAGGCTCTGCGGGCAGGCGAGCAGAAAGCAACGAGAGCATGCCAGGCCCCACCGCGCTGGGGCTGCACAGAGGGCCAGAGCTCTGCCTGGGGAGGAGAACCCAGAAGACAGACACGGGCTCTCTCTGGAGACCACACGATGCAGGAGGTTCAGGCTTGACGTTAGGAACAATTTCTTTACTGAGAAGGTGATCAAACACTGGAACAGGCTTCCTAGAGAGCTGGTGGACGCCCCGTGCCTTGAAAAGAGGCATTTGGACAGTGCCCATCATAATATGCTTTAACTTTTGGCATCCCTTCACAGGCTTGTGACAGCTGTGCTCTGGGTTGTGGCCACTCAGGTCTTGCAGACTTCCAGGCTCAGGGATGTCGCAGCTTCTCTGGGCAACTCACTCCAGGGCTTCTTGATCCTCACAGGGATTTTGGCTTTGATTCCTTATCTCCAGCCTGAACCTCTCTAGTTTCAGGAGATGCCACTGCCTCACCCTCCCATTGGGCAGTGCTGGGAAGAGCCTGTCCCCAGCCCCTTGGTGCCTTCCCCACAGGCACTAGGTGTGTGCTGTGAGGTGCCCTGATGCTTCCTCTGCTCTGTGCTGAACCAGCCCCAGCCCCACAGACCGCCCCTGCCTCCCCTGAGCTCCTCTGATTTGTCGACCTCTCTCCTGATTGGGACCCCAAAGAGGACGTAGTGTCTGGATGAGGCTTGATGGGTGCTGAGCAGAGGGGATCACCCTTGTGCCTTCTGGCTGGGGGAGAAAGACAGGAGATGACCCTCCAGAGCGAGACAAGTGCTGCCTTTGTCCCCTCAGGGGAGGAAGCGGGGGGAGCCCGGAGGGCTGGCCAGCAGTGCTGGGGTGTGCAGAGAGGCCGTGGGACTTTGTCCTGCAGCCTCCCAGGGTGGCACAAGGTGTTACCAAGTGAACCCTCTTGCCATATGTGCCAGAAGAGGTCTGCCATGGCCGGAGTGAACTGACGGGGCCCTGGGAAGACGTGGCCGAGGTCTTGGTGACTGGCGTGAAACACCGATGCCGAGCACAAGGCAAGAGGTGGGGGCATGCAGTGGGCAGTGGCATTGTGGTAACCCCAGATGCGTGTGCTGGGGCCACAGTGCTGCCGGGGTGAGTGCAGCGGGCAAGGATGGCCCGTGGTGATGTCCCCGAGCAATGGGTTTTGCTGTCACCAAGCCATGGGTTCTGTGGTCACCGAGGGATGGACCGAGCCATCTCCAAGCGATGCACCACGGTGTCGCCTAGCGATGGATTGTGACATCCCTGAGCAAGGGACTGTGACAAGGCGTGCCTCGCTGGGTGCCGAGTCTCACCCAGCTGGCACCTGCCTGCACTCCAGCTGAGCAGTTTGGGAGGCTGGAGTGTTGAGGGAGGCCTTTGGTGCTGGCGTTGTGCGCAGGGAGTTGTTCGTTGCAGCTCTCTGTGCCCGACCCCAGAGCCGTTGAAGGATTTTCCCCAGCCCTGCCGGGTTCAGGCAGCTGGGGCACCCAGGAGGTGCACCTGCAGCAGCAGAGGTGAGCTGGGAGGGGAAACCTCGCCCTGGGGAGCTGGGAGGGTTTCCTTCCTGAGGGACCTGGGCATTTCTTCCACCCCTCCCCGGGCCAGCCACCGACCGTGGCCTCTCTTCCTTTTCTAGCGCGACACCCGCTGCTGCGGCGCCGGTGAGAGGGAGCGGCTCGTCATCCCCAGCTCCCCGCAGCCCACCGCAGCACGTGGAGAACATGGCCACGGAGCTGGACGACCGCTGTCCAATATGTCTGGACAGCTGGGAGGAGGCCAGCTTTGTGATGCCGTGCCTCCACCAATTCTGCTATCTGTGCATCCTGCGGTGGGCTGAGAGCAAGCCTGAGTGCCCCCTCTGCAAAAGGACGATCCTGTCCATCTTGCACTCAGTGCGGGCGGACGATGACTACATGGAGCATGTTGTCACACCATCTGGGACACCATCAGTCATTGTCCGCCAGGCGGGAGCAGCTCCTGGACACCCAGCTGCCCATGATCTCCACCGCCCTGGAGCACCCCAACCACGGGCTGCGGAACAGGTGCCCAGGCATCTTGTGGGTGGCCTCCAGCCCGAGCAATGGGTGATCCTTTTCCGGAGCCACCCAACGCTGCTTGAGACCTTGCTGCCCTGGGTCCAGCCGAGGCTGAGGCGGATATTTCGGAACAACCGGAGGGAGGCACACATAGCGGAGCAAGCCATCATGTCCATCCTGATCAACCATGGGATGGACGAAGAGATGCTGGTCCGGACGCTGGAGGTCTCCCTCCAAAACCACACGGCGACATTTGTGCAAGAGTTCTTCCATGTCGCCGTGCATCGGTGCAGCAGGGAGGCCCGTCGTCTGCTGAGCAGGCAGGAGGGCAGCCCCGTGGGTGCCCCTGACCCCACTGCCTCCCGAGGAGGGTCTCCTGCCCCCGTACCAGCCCCCTCTGGCAGTCCTGCCAGACCCAGCACGGACGAGCTCCCTGGCACCTCATCTGCTGCCATTGATGGGAGTCCCAGCAGCCACTCCTCTGCTCCCATTGCTATCCCTGTGGAGCAAGAAGAGCCCCAGGAGGAGCCGGGGGAGGCTGTGCCCGGGCCCTCCACTTCCAGCCGGGGCAGTGAACACTCTCCTGGGGGGCCGCGGCGACCCCCAAAGAGGAGGGCCAGCAGCACCGAGGCCTCTCCAGCCAACAAGAGGCCAGCACGGCGTCAGTGACCCTGGAGGGTGCCTCAGGGGGTGGCTGAACCAGGGCTGCACCATCAGCTGGGGCATGCACCAGCCCTCAAGGGCTCCCAGCCCCGCAAACCCAACTACCCACATAAAATAAATGCATGAAATCTACAGAAAAATTCTCAGTGTTACTAACACTGCAGGTGGAATTGCTATCCTTGTCCTTTTCTGCTCTTTGGCTGTGAGGGGTGGGATGTTAATGTTGACCGGGTCCTTCCACACGTGCCAGGTACTCTTTTGTTGGTCCCCCCCAAAGACAAGCACTACCCAGCTCCAGGCCTGCATCTCTGCCGGTGTTTCCAGCTGGGGGATCTCCAGAGCCGGCCACTGCTCCATCCTCCCTGGCCTGTCGTTCTCCTCACTGCACCCTCTGCCCCCACGTCCTGGGCGGGCTCTGCTCTCCTACCAGCCTGCACTGCTGGGTGCAGCCACGCTACAGTGGCACCCAAATCCCTCCTCCTGCGTGGAATCACGACTTGGTGCTGCTCTCTGCATCAGCCTGGGGTCATACCCTGCCAAGGTGGGAGCCCCAAGAAGTTCAAGGGGAAGTGCAGCGGGGTGAGGCTCTGCAGGCAGGCGAGCAGAAAGCAATGAGATCATGCCAGGCCCCACCGCGCTGGGGCTGCACAGAGGGCCAGAGCTCTGCCTGGGGAGGAGAACCCAGAAGACTTACATGGGCTCTCTCTGGAGACCACACAATGCCGGAGAGCAGCTGCCTTCACGGGGAGTCTCATGGGGTCTTGTCGCACTCCTGAGGCTCAGGAAGAATTCATATTTGTTCTCATGTAATCTGCTTCAGCAGTCTGACAGAAACCCAGTCCCAGCAGGTATCAACTGGCAGGGGCCCTTGCTTCCTGCCTGCAGGCAACACCCTGGGGTAGGAAGTGGGCAATGGTTCCACGTTGCTCTTCCTCTCTGGTTCCTGCAGGGAGGATGAGGAGGGACAGCCAAAGGGTTGGGCATCCAGAGATCCTCCTTCCCCTGCCAAGGAACTTCTTCTTGCCAGGATGGAAAGTCTGAGTAGGGCAAGCGTGGAGGAGCTTGGGAAAGCCACATCAACTCTAGCAGAGGTCCTGCTTCCTTCATCTGCACCTACTCTTCCCTTTCCCTTGCTAGTCTTTCTGACCCCAGGTAAGGCACTGTGTCAGCCACATTGTTGTTACGACATTAACACCACCCCCCCCCCCCGCCCCGAGCCACGGGGTGGTGTAAGATGGCAGCTGTCTCTTTCAGCACCACGCCTTTTCACAGGTCGGGCTTTGGCGTCCCATTGCCGGGAGGACAAAATCAGCCCAGACCTAGAAAAGCTGCGCACGTGCGCAGGGCCGGAGGACGCGGGGACCGTGCGGAAGCTGAGGGCGTCACTGGCCGACCCCCCCCTCGGTACGAGCACTGTGGGCATCCGGCGTGCGCCATGGGGGAACATGAGGCCGTGAATATGCAAATGAGCTCCGTGGCAGCGACCGCACTAGTGGCGGGGACTGGATAAAAGGGGCTGCGCGTGCCCCTTTAGAAGCTTAAGGTCTGCGGTAGTTCTTAGCTTATCTTTGCTGTCTTGCCTGCCGAAGCTCTCACCTGCCGGAGTTTTTCGCTGGAGTGTTTTTTTTCCATTGCCTGCCCTGCTTTTCCTTGTGGCCTGCACCGGGACCGCACCGACGGCACGCCGCTAGACTCGCGGTGGCGACATTCCCCATCGTCTGTGGAAAACCCCACCATCACCGGAACCGGATCAGCACGCTGCTAGACTCGTGGTAGTGGTAATTAGTATTGCTGCTTCTCCTTTTTGTTTGCTTGCTTAGGTATTCTGACTTTTCCTTTTATAGCTATTATCAGTTATTTTGTTAAATAAAGCTTACAAGGTTGTACAGTATCTGACCCCGTTTGTGTCTTAATCATGCTCTTGGGATCATTTAAGAACCCTCCCCGATATTGGATCAGGACACCCCAGGGCTATGGTGCCTGGGCCTGTGCTCTTACAGGGGTCTTTTGCCTTATTCAGGCACCATGGGTCTTTGTGTTATGGGTTTGTGGGACCTCTTTCCCCTGATTTGATCTCCATTGAGCTTTGCTTTCTGGTCTTCAAGGGCCTCTGTGTGCTCCTTTGAGCATCACTGAGACTGCAAGACTGGTCTGACTGGACCTTTTCTGCCTCATTGGAGGGCTATGGGCCTTAGTCTCCCACTCTTGCTGGGGCAGTTTTTCCTGATTTGAGCACCCCTTTCTCCTGATACAAGCAAGATGAGGCCTGTCCCTTGATCTTACTGATCCTCTTTGCTGTGATACGAGTGCTATGCGGTCTGGGAGGACCATGGAGACTTGGAGCACCATGGGGCTTTGCCCACTGCTCATAGAGAGCTTTTCTGCCATGATTTAGGCAGGATAGCCTAGCAGGGTCCCTTTACGAGAGCAGACCACCTTGGGACCTGGCTCTGTGTTTTTCAGGCCTTCTTTGGTCTGCCTTTCATGCCATGGGGCCTGTCTCCTTCACTGACAAGGCACTCAAATCAGGACAAAGAGGCCCTGTATGACCCACAGCCAGGCCCCATGCTGCTCAGATCTGTGGAAAGAGGCACTGAGAGAGCAGAGAGCCAGGCCCCACACTCCTTGGCTTAGGGCGAGGAGGTCCTGCACTGGCAGAGCAAGATGAACATGCTGGCTTTCTTCCTGCTCTTGAAGATCCAGCCTCAGCTCTGGCCTTTTTCTCCCCTGACTTGGAAAAGACCCCTCTTCAGCAGTGGTCACCGTCGGTTCCCCAGCACCCCTCATCATCACCAGCACCTTCCCACTGTGTGGTGTCTGCAGGACTTTCCCCAGCACAGCCCCTCTCTGCTGTGAGTGAACCCTGCAGAAATGGCAGCAAGGTGCAGAGGTGTTGTTTCACTTGCATGATCCAAGGATCCCACTGGTAAACCTGGGGAGTTACACATTAGCTGATGATCCTTTTAGGGAAGGCATATTCAGAGAGCAATGTTTCACTGCTGTTCATTGCTCCTTGGAAAGGATTTCCTTTAAGAGGGAGGTCTCTCTCCAGTTGTCCCAGCATCTGTAGGGTGCCTAGAGGGCAGCCTCAGGCCATGATTGCTCCTTGTCCAGCAATAGCTGGTGTCCCCAGGGAAAGTTGAGGTCTGCAGCCAGCCCTGTGCATTATGAAGTTGCTCATGCTTGGTGGGAAAGGAGTGTCCTGATGTCACAGGAAATGCTGAGAGCCAAAGATCAAGCATGTTGCAGTATCAGGAGGAGCACTAAATCTCCTAGTCTGTTTTGGGATGTGCAGCTGAATAATCCTGGCTATCTACAGCAGTCTGTGAACCAGCACTTAAGTTCTCACAAATATGAAGCATTTTCAAGTCAGCTGTCCTTGCAGGAGACCACAAGCAGGCAGTCAGAATCAGTCCGATCCTGCACTGTAAAGCGTAACTTTATGATACAGATTGAGGTGTTCTGCTAAGTGCCACATTCTCTCATTTCTCATAAATCTCACCAACTTGATAGATTTTTATGTTAACAGGTCAGAGCCATGCATTCTCAACACACATTGCATGTATCTTTTCTTATAGTGGTGTTCAATTATTTTAATTATTTTTCAGTTTACACCCTAGTAACTAATTGGTTCACTTCTTGAAACACTCTCTTGTTTACTTGTTTTTGGACTTAGCATTGTAACAGGGAGAACAGCACAGTGAAACCTGTGCACAGCTGAAGTATGAGCAATACTATGACCTGAGACAACAGTAGGTGATAAGAATTTCAGTGTCTCTGATTGACCAGAAAGGACACTGCAGAAAGACTTTGGTTAATCTAGTAAACAGACAGATTTGCTATCTGAGAAATAAACCCTACTGCAAATGCCTGATAATAATGCATGTGAAGAAATTTTGATGGTTTGGGGATGATAATATAGCATAATGGAATATGCCCTGGGCCTGAGCAATATCCTGTAACCTTACCATGTTACATTAAGCTTTCTCATAAGAGCAGAATTTATTTTACTATCAGTTAGCAGACATTGTACCAACTGAGTCAAAATTCATAAAACTGTATACAGCAAGGAAAACAGCATTGGTTATTTGCAATGTACTGCAAAATGAAAATTGCTTCAGTTTGCTCTAGACTCACTTAAGAAAATATTTTTCGGAACTTGTTGAAAGTACTTGTAGTTTGGAAAGGATTATCAAGGTTACCACAGCTTTTGTAGGTCAATGGAATCTGATTTTCCCTGTTTCACACAGCTCCATAAACCATACATACATACTTTCAAACACTTAGGACGTGTATATCCTCATTAACTTACCTGTCTTTCTCATCAATCCTGCGGCATGTGTTTAATATCCTCTTTTATAATGTTTCTTCTCCTGACAGACTAATTCAGGATTGCTGTTCTAATTTAATAGTAAATATAGGAAAGTCACAGATGCTGGTTGTGACATTGCAGCTGTAAGCATTTGGAAGAGCAATGAAAAAGAGAAAAACTTTATTCATTTACAGACAACAGTGTAATTATCTGTGATGGATAACGTGAGGGATTGGAAAGGCTCCATGTCCCTCATTTAGCAGCTACTTTAATGTTGCCCTTGGGACAAGGGATTCCAGAGCAAACCATATCTGATGCCAGGAAGGAGGGACTCATAAACAGATTTTGAAGCACAGGCTGGCTGTTCCACCTGACCATTTGCAGGATTTCAGTACAGATGTGCAATCCAGTGAAGTATGTGATCCATTCAGTCTAAAACTGACCATGCAATTACAATCTTGAGTACTGTCTGACATTTAGGTAAATCACTATCCCTTTTTGATGTTCTCCTGTTACCTCATGAACTGAACCTAGTGATTCACTCTTCTTAGATATGTAAGCACAACTGAAAAAACTGCAAGGCTGCATCTGCTAGGGTTCAAATTTGTGTGGCAGTCGATGTAGCTTACTGTGAGTCAAAATTCTCCCTAGAATTATTTTGTTAGTTCTATGGTAAATGGAGGCCAAACACTCCCTCAAACACTTGGAGAAAAGGCCAAAATTGGCTATTGCTTGCATGTATGTGATGATAAGCTACCTCTGCAGAAACCAAGAGGAGCTATGGCTCCCTGTGTTCACAAAGGCAAATTCAAGGGACCGTAGCCTTTACATTTTTTTAAGAGCACCTCCTTGATCTGTCTATGGCATATACTGGTCCACCTGAGGTCAGACTATGTCTGTTATGGGTTACTTTCTCATTCTGTTGGGCTTTTCGGTAACCGGGGGAGGGACTGCACTATTTGGCAAACATACACAGCAGTTCATTGATCTTCTGCTCTGATTGTGATTCTGTACGGAGAATGTCCCCCCAAACCAAAGGATTATTAGTGGTGGTTATTCCTGTGTTCAGATACCAATACTAACCTTGCTCTGTCTCAGGACTGTAAATCCTTGCAACCAAGAGAGGGTTCAAAAATGCCTGCCACTTCATTTCTGGATGGGTGAGGTTGGACATGTGTGCAGGTGTGAGGAGAGACAATAGAAAGATGGTCTGGCCACTAAAACAAATTTAGAGGTTTGAGATCCCAGGTGCATCTGGCTAGCAATCTACCTGACACATTCGCTTTCACAAAATAGCACTTGTCATATAACCTCCTTTTTCTGTCTGATGTCCCTCTTTATTTTTTTTTCCTCTTTTTAGTTAATATCATGCATTCATCACTAGCTACTTGAAGTAAATAGAAAGAGATAGTGGAGTATTCATTTATGAGAGCAAATCTGGCTAGTTTTAAGACTGTATAGGCAAGAGAAACTAGAAAGAAAATGAAGCTATAACTGCAAACAGAAGCTGACGCCCCTTGTACTGCAGCTGTGTGACTTTCTTCACCATCTTCTTCTGATATGATTTAGTCTGTTTTACCAAATAAATGAATAAAAAACATCCTTCTGTGCAAGTACTGTGTGTTTAAATGTTGCTAAGAAGTATTTTAAGATGTGCCCACCAGTACATTTCTTTGACTTTGAGGTTTTTGTGGACATCAAGTTTCCCTGCAGGCTCCTATTATTCTGTTCTTCAAGAACATTTGCAGAAGCAGCATCATTTTGACTTGCTAGGATGACTCACGGGCACAATCTTAATCTGATGCAACGAGATTCAGCTGCAAATAACATAATTTGCAGGACTTTATTAATAAAAGAAAAAAATTAAAATCACAGGAGTTTACATCTAATGTAAAAGTAATCATGTTATCACATGAATACAATGTTTGTAGAATATTTATGTTACTTATGTTTGTGTTTCCCATCAATGGATTTAAATTCAGATCAGTCTTTCATGAGACAGATTCCTTGTACAACAAAAAATAGACTTGGTGACAGTGACTGTACAGGAACCAGACATCCTGTTTGGCGGCAAATTTTACAAGTTTAACAGAAAGTTTTGAAAATAACTCTCATGAAAAAAATCCTTTGTGGTAATCCAAACAAGATGTCAACACTCTGCAAATAAATTTTTAAAGTAAGGCTAATACAAGAATTCTTTTCACAATGAAAAACCAATTGCTCCATTCTGGAGTTGTCCAAAGGAATGTTAGTGGGAATTCTTTCCCTTTCTTTTGTTTATGAGAACTGGTGTCAGAACTGAATACTTCTGTAAAATGTTGCTGGTTTAAGCAATTGGTATCTTTTGATGGGGAAAAACACTGTTGGTAAATTTCTGATCATCCCTGAACAGCAGGATCTGCAAATAAGAAGTGGCAACTTGTGGGATGCAATATAAGTATTTCTCAGCTGAAGGAAGAAGTTTGATTCAGGTGTGGTTCAGAGAGAAGATTTGGTTCAGCTTTTATTTAACTAATTATTTTCCTTAATTGCTATTAAATTCAAGTTGATTGTCTCACTCAGTAACTCTGTAGGCCAATAACAGTTTTGTTTGTCAATGCAGTAAACCAGCTACTGTTTCTCCTGTGTGAACGAGCTGTAGGCATCTATGCAGGGCAGCATTACACCATCTTTTGTGTAAGAATATCCCACTGTTGTGTGAGCTGTGCTGCCTTTCCATTAGCTCAGGCATACCAAAAGAAGTTGTCTGAGTAGTTCAGGGAATTGTTAATGGACTAAAATCCCTTTTTATGTAATTCATTGGTTTGGACAGCTGTCCATTTTCAGCAGTTATGAAGAGTTGATATAACCTGTTGGCTTGTTTATAATCCTTTGCTGAGAAGCAAATTGGTAGTCTCAACCCGAATGCCAGTTAGAAGGGCTGCAGTAACTAAATCCACCAGACAAGCTGCAGTACCCCAGCACCATCAGCCAGGAAAGTTGCAAGCAGACCAGGAGACCAACCTGTTGGATGACGGGACCCCCATAAAAACTGGCTAGGTGCCCTGTTTTCTGGGGACCTGCTACCACCAGGGCTGCCCTTGGAGTTGCACCTGTTGCATGGCAGCACTATCAAAACAGGGCTGTCTGTAGGAAAGGACAGCAAAGTGGGACTTGAGCAAGGCCAAGAGTCCTACAGGAAGGTGCTGTAGTGGCTGACCCCTGGCAGAGCAAGGGAGAGCCACAGATGAAGTGCCCCTGGGGCCAGCTGAGTTGGTGTTGGGAGCTGCAGGAGCGGGCATCTGCTCTGCCTTGCTCCTCACCTGGGGTATGATAGAGGAAGCAGGGATGTATCTCATGCCTGAAGTATGGTGCTCCAAAGGAAGGTTGAGTGTTTGTTTTTTTCATAAAACTAAACTTATGTTCACCCAATGTTCAAATGCATGGTACCACTTATTTAATTTCCTCCCTACAAAATGCTGACTTTTGTCCTTTTAGACTTTTTTGGTTTTCTCTTCTTTTTTTTTTTTTTTTTAACCTTTTCAGGAGTCATGTAAAATGAATTCATGACTGTTGCATGTGACTGAGGCAAGTGCATGGTTTTCTACTTCCCTTTTGTTCCAAAATATGTAGGAGGATTTTGTTTTATTCACTTCCTCCAAGAAACCTTCTAAGGACATAGTACTAATCCAAAATACAAGCCTGAAAAATTTTTGACTGAAAAGTAAAAACTGTAGAAAGTTTGGTACAACTGAAAGCAGAGGTTTATAACAAAAGCAATTTTTAATTCTGTTTGTGTGGTCATTGCAGGTTGAGTAATAATGCAGTCCTCATATAGTACTACATCACATTCCTGGGTAACTCAGAGAAGAAATTATAGATGTGAGATTATAGATTATAGATGTCTGCATATCTCACTTAGAATGACCACAAAGGAATCCCTCGGAATATGATTGGGAATTAAATAAGGTAATTAGTTCTCATCTCCATCTCTGCTGGAAGTTATGTCTTCTTAAGCATTTACATGATCCTCCTGTTTCTGATCCCTGATGATATTATTATCCCCCCTGAGCGCTGTGTGAATGTTATCTTCACATCCCAGAAGGATGAAGGGATCCTTGTGTCTGCCACAGAACCTGTGGATGACCCCTCTTGCTTATGGGCTAGGTGTATGCAAGAGAAGCTGCAGCCTGGCTTCAGGTGCTTTAAGAGGGAAGCCTGGGATTTGAATCTAAAGCAGCCATTCAGGAAAAACACATCTTAATAAGGGTCTTGCCAGGCAAAACTATTTAGTTTAGAAGTTGGAGCTCTAATGCAGTTTTCAACAGGATATTCAATGGACTAGCCTTCACAAAATAGTCAATGAACCTCTTGGCTTGCTTAACAGTAGTATCTCTGGTGAACTGATTGCTGCAACACTTTTCTACCCTTTATTAACCTAGAGGTGAGTGTTTAGTTTTTGGTGGGTTCTGTGGCTACTTTTTCACAAAATGCAGAATAAAATTACTTTCTTACCCAAATGTTTGACTCCTTCTTTTATGAAAACATTATTTAAATTGTTCCAGCCATGAATGGAAATGCTGACAATAAAACCCCTTTCACTGAAATTTGTTCATCAAAACAAATCTTGCATCCTTATCCATTCATCCTATAGTTCATATTGACTAATGGGAGATAATTGGGCCTAAATTCCCTAGTGCAACTGGTATATTTCTGGGCTTTTTGAAAAAAGTTGTTATTTGGAACCTAACACTTCAAGCTGTATTTCTACAGTGCTACACACATGGGAACTTTCTATTTTGCGTGAATGCTAATTATGCAGCTAATTTTCTATGAGAAATAAGGTAATAACTGTAGCACATGCTTAATTTTTGTTTTCCTGCTAGCAGTATTGCAGTAAAAATCCCTGTGTACTTGTTGGAAGAGGGAATGTGGAGAAGCTGTGCTTGCTTTTTACTGTGTTGACACCAGCTTTGCAATGACTTGATGGTTCTAGAAGGGTACCCTGAACAGGTTGGACCTGCTTTCTTTAAGTATTTCTTTAAACTGACCTTTGATTTGTTTTATTGCACCCCAAATTCAAAAGGAGAGTTTCCAAATTAGCATGCAGAGGGAATATACCCATGTTTCTTGTTAAAATTATTTTTTGAAGGAATTGCGCAATTTCAAAGCCACCCAGGGAGGGAGGTAAAATCATTGTGAAAGCAAGCAGTGCTGAGTTAGAGAGAAAGGTCCTGGAGAGAAAAGGTAATGTAAGCATCTACTGCAAAGTGTCACTAGCTCCTTCGCCTTTAATGGAAAATATCTTGCAAAATCAAGATGTTTTCTTTGCTTTCTGCTTATAACAAATGGTTTAAAAAGCAAAGAAAAACTAAAAGAGGCATAATTAGCAAACCACACAAAAGTTATTCCAAGCCCTGGAGAACAAAAATTTTTGTCTCTTTTTTAGGCTGATGAATTCAGCATCTGATGATTTATATGAAAAACAGTAAGAAACATGGCTTTCATTACTCCATTGCGCCTTTGATTTCTCTCCTCAACTGTTATTTGTTTATTTGTTCAAGCTATCATGACTCTGAGTCATTTGTGATGTGTGGAGCAGCGTATCTCTGAGCTGGCTGGCAATAGTCCATAAGTGGTTTCCCTCAAACGAAATCAGAATGTAACTCTCCTGAACACAGTGTTCCTTGCGTGAGATCAGCAGAAATCCTGCATTTTAGGAGCTGTGTTTCTTGTACCATGCTCATCCCCACAGTAAGCCAACGCAATACACGATCGGAGTGCTCTTGGAGGAATATTACAGAGCATCTTTGGTTTGGCCATGTAAGACTTTTTGTTAGCAAGGGTCATGATTTTCATCCTTCCTCATCAGCTGTATCATTGCTCATCTTCCACTTCTTGCTCCTTTTCTTCCTACCCCTTCTCCCTGTACAGCACTTGGCCTCTCTCTGCCAGTAGGGTACCTGTCCTTTTCATACCTCACTTCCCAAACTGCACCATGGCAAACTGATGGTCTTTGTCCTAATTTCTTTGATACTCTGTATTCTGGGTAAGGGGTGCCTAACTTGTTAATAACTAGTCAATGAAACAACTAATTATGCATACTTAATATAGCAAGGACACCAAATAGTGTGGTATCAGATGTCTTACCTGTTGGAAAAAAGTGTAGAGCTGGCACCTCTCAGAGTAATTCCTCCAGCAGGTAGGAGGATGATGGCTCATATGGTAGCAGGTGTGTTTTTTCATCTGACTGCAGAGGACTGGAGTAATCCTTCCTATCTGGTGGTTACTCAGTCGCTCGAAAGGCTGGCTTCTGGTCGTCAAGTAGTGGTTGTTACTACCAGCAATCCTGCCCTTGGAGCTGGTAGAAGCACTCACAAAAGGAGGAAATAGAGCCATTTCAGGTTCTAAATTTGTAAGTCAGCACAAATATTTTAAAACTATGGTGGCAGTTGAAAACTACAGGGAATTACTGGGAGGGGAAAGTTGGTTTCTGACTGCAGCATGTGCAGGATGTGAGAAATTTCCTTCTCTGCTCCTTCCTTTCTCTCCTTTTGGAGGTGATTTCTGCCAGAAAGATGTAGATACCTAAATTGGAAAGACTGGAGATGAGGGAACAAAGGTGCTCTTCTGGGTGCTCTGGAAATAACAAAGGTCTGACGTTTCCCACTGGTAAGAGATAATTCTGTACCAATTTCTAGCTTTCCGCTCTGACTTTTTTTTTTTTTTTTTTTTTTAAAAAAAGAAGTTTTTGACCCTTTTTTTTGTTTGAACTCTGATTTCCAAATCCCACAGAATAAATGGTGGGCGATTTCTCACCCAATAAAAGCTATGGGAGCCTGGTAGCTAAATAAGAGGCATTCCCAGAAGGGAGAATATTCCCTCACAGAAAATACTCCAGATTTTTTACACCTAGAGCTGCCATCTCACTGACTGAGAGGCAGCTAGAGGTATCCCTTCTGCCACCCTCTCTGCCACACTGTTTGGGCAAAACCAGTGGTTCATTGCCTTGGTAATGGCTTCATGAGGCAGCGCTGCACTGAAGGGGATTCTGCTTGTCTCCATCTGGCGTGATCATGGTGGAGGAAACCTCTGTCTCCCTCCTCCCTTCAGCTTAAAGTTTGAGGGACAGTCTTGGTCCAGTAAAAGGAAAAGGATGTTCTTATGGAGATAGCAGAGTCCACCCTTTCTGCTCTATAAGTGGGTGATCCTTGCACTGACCTTTTAAAACAGATGTGAGCATTTAGTAGCCAGGGTTAGTGATACATCCTTAGCTCATGTATATGTTGTTAATGTGGATGATCTAAAAAACTGCATCATACTTATTGGTGCTCCTGTACGCAAAGGAATGGAAAACATCTGCTCCAAACAAGAAAATCTGGATACTGTGTTTCTTACAAGATCCATTAGGAACAGACTGGTCTAAGTGCTGGAGTCAAACCCATTCCTAATTTAATTTCATTGCTATCCCTTTGAATTATGGCAGAGACAAATTTATTCTGTAGTCTTTTTATGATAGTATTGTTAGTGGCAAGTTTGGAGACTAAACATTTTCCCAAAGATATGCAACAGTTTCCAGCTTTCTAGGAGAAGAACGTTACTACTCCATACATTAAAGCATCAGAGGGCCAACCATCTGAGAACAGACATTTAATAGAAACAAAGCCAACACTGTGGTCATCTCTTTTTTTCATTCTCTGAAAATTGGTTGCAGACAAAATGGAGATGAAAAAGTTAAATTGTGAGATATGTTTTGCTCTTTTGGAAATGTTGACTTCAACACATTGCTGGATATCTGTGAGTAATGACATAAAGTCAGTATAACCTGCATATCTAAAAGGAAGACAATGACAATGATGTAAAGAATAAGTCATTTAATATAATACAAAAATAAGATTAAATCTTTATAATAAATCCACAACCACTCCTTTGCCTGAGAAAGTAAAACTGTTCCTGAAATGTTTAACTGTAATTTTTTTCTTTTGGCTTGTAGAGCAAACAGTTCTCAGTAAACCTAAAAAGTCATAAGCTGAATCTGTTTAAATCAGTGGGAAGCTTTCTTGATTTTAGTTGTGTACCGATTTCCTTCATAACCCTTGTACTTTTTTTTGCTCCTCTTTCTTTATTCTATTTTCCATGTACATGTAGGAATAGAAGGAGAAATGGGGGGAACTGTCAGGAGGTACAGTATGGCTACCATGTGTTGTCAAATTGCTCTACCTTCTTTTTGAAGTATGAATTTCTTTTCAGATGCCTCATATAAATGAATTATGATACTTCCGATTTTACATCTAAACAGTAGCACACAGACATCTGTGTCTTTCATATCATAATATGTAGTCTTTAATAACAGAGAGTGAT
Organism: Strix aluco; assembly: GCF_031877795.1. Taxonomy (NCBI): domain Eukaryota; kingdom Metazoa; phylum Chordata; class Aves; order Strigiformes; family Strigidae; genus Strix; species Strix aluco. The sequence goes on from NC_133971.1 coordinate 71,483,288, forward strand.
AGCTGATCACATTTTAAAAAACAATATTTTGGTTTTGTACACAGAAGAATGCATCTTGGCTTCTCACAGCAGTTTAAAAATAGTTGATTCTCTGTTTATAGACAGGGAAACTGAAACACAGAAAGGTCGAAAGATTTGCCAGAGGGATTTATATCCATAGCAGGTCTGGAAACAAAACTTAAATTTCCTGACTGAGCACTCTGTTATAACCAAAATATATAACTTTTCCCACTTTTGAATGCTGGTGTTTCTGAACTGACATGCAGAAACCATTGTCAGAGAAAACTGTGATACTGGTAGTTCAGGGCAGGTGATGAAGAAATGACATACACTCTGGAAAAAACATTTACCGAATGAAAGGAACTGGAATAAATTTTGCCTTCTAATGCAGTATTTGAGAAGGTAGCTGAGCAGTTCTTTTTATGTATTTCCCATAACATCAGTTCTCTTCCTTCCCCCCACCTGAAACAATAACTTTGCAGACCAGTGGGAGCAGCTTAAATATACAATATTTAGTTATGTATGAGTGAAATAAATGCAGGGAGAATCTCTCTTGGTAGGCTGTACTGTCTGCTTAGTGGTTGTTTCTGATGGTTAGGCTTTGCTTTTTATTGTTTCTGTTTCCTCAACTTTTATTTTTCATAATGCACATGAATGGCTGTTCTGTTTTCTCAGCTGAGAAGCAGACTTGATTGTCTCAGCTGCAAAATAGCAAACTGGGGCTAGGATGTTTCTTGCAGACTTGACATGGTCACTGCATTGAATGCGATTTCCCGTCTGCTAATCTCCTCCCCAGGCATGGGAACCTTTCTGGGTTGGATGCAAAGACAGCATGCTAGTGAGTGGCAGGGGTCTGAGCACTGGGTCACTGGTAGGGAACAGCAGCCCTTCACAACCAGCCTGGTAGCACCAGCAGTTGCAAATAGCAAGGAGGTCCATTTTCAGGAGCTACTTGCAGTAAGAGAAAGTCCACTGATACAGAAAGACTTTATACAGAAGGCTTTACACAAAAGGCAGAAGAGACAAGGAGAATTGCTGAGCCTTTCCCAGGTGCTGACTAGCAAGGCACGAAACACAGCCCAGCATCCTTGAGCCCCACTTCTGCATCCTTGCTTGCTGATTCGAACATGCGCCCGTGCCTCTGGGGCAAGGTGAGCTACCGAGGCATGTGTACCTCTCCCACACGGATGCAGCCAGCACAACATGAGCAGACAGAGATTCGAAGTTGCTTGACCTATTGCAAGAGCAAAACACAAATTAAAAGTAAGATGCAAGGCAGCTGTGGCAGGCCACTGGGAGATGAGAAAATCACCCCTTGGGACCTGGTTTTGCAAAGAGACTGTGAGATGCCCAGCAAACACAAGTGGACCTGCTGCCTGAGTGCCCAGTTTTTGTGCTTCACACACAGCTACTAGGTGCCTAGAGTGAGCATATAATATAGGCTTTACTTTTTACTGAGGTTTTTTTGCCTAGAATATTGGAGGTTTTATGATTCATTTTCTTTAAGTACTCAAAAGAAATGAGTTAAATATTAGACAGAAACATGTTTATTTCCCCTTTCATAAGTACACATGCATCCCTGCTCTCTTGTGCTCTTTTCCTCCCTCTATTTGGTGTTCACGTCCTCCCAGACAGTTCTTGTGCTCACAGCTTTCTTTAACAGGACTGTTTTATTCTTTATAAAATAGAGACTTATAAAAGAAATAAATCTTGCTATTGTTCTCTTGGGGTGCAGCTGTGTTAAACTGTAATCATGGGACTTGAAACAGGTTTCCTCTCACAATAACATTTATATTCGTTTCCTGACACTCTTTCCTAATAACATGAGTGTCTTCAGCTGACCAAGGGGAAAAAAAGCCCTCTGCTGAGCACTTCTGAAGGTAAAATAATACTTGTGCAGCACAGAATAGTTACTGCTATATTACAATATTTTTAAAATTTTGTTGCGCTGGATAAAGATCCACTAGATCTCTAATTTCCAAGTTAATATTTCTATTTTCCCCTGTTTGTCCTCTGTCTGAAGTTTCTCCTAGTATTGAGACAACTTTTTGCATTGAGGATTAATTAAGCCAGGCCTTACCATTGACCTTACCTGCTTCTCCTGTCTTCTTCCTCAAGGATGAGCATAAAAGAGCAGATCAAAATATCTGAGAAAAAAAGGCAAAATAGAGCTTGTAAAGTCTCATGAGGATGGAAAAACAGGAGACTTCCAGCTCACTGAGGCATTTCCTCTGACTTCTGCGAGCAAGAGTGAAATGGGAATCTTTGTATTTCAGCTTTTCCACCTGTAAAAGTTATTGGAGTAGTAAAATGGTTTTATCTGCATCTCCTCTCTACGTCCAGACCCTTAGATAAAATATTTGTCTAAATATTAGTCTGATTTTAATCAGGGATACATACATAAATGTGATACTCTCATTTTGGAGAACAGATCCTAGAGTTTGATATCTTAGTGGCTGGGAGCTGATCTTATCCCATTTTAACAAAAAGGTGTCTTTTCCTCTTTTTTTTTTTTTTTTTTTTTTTTGTTTTTGACATGGCAGTGAATAAATTATGTTTACAGAGCAGCCAAGATATTACAAAAAATTGTTGAAAACAGGAAGGAGTGAGGTCTTTTCACTTTCTTTTTCATTTCAGAAGATGTTGCTATTGAAAGCAATACCTGCTTTAGATAAGAGTGAAAAGCCATAAAAAACCCTCATTTTTTGAGGTTAATATTTGTAACCAATAACCTGTCTTTGTTTGTATAGGAGAGGGACTTCCAAGTCCTTCAGGAAAGCTTGCATAAATATATATAAACACAAAACAGGTCCATGTTGTGTTTGCAACTTCCATGTCCGCCCTGCAGCTGACACATCCCACTGTATGCTTTAATGAAGACTGAAAGTACTGTGAGCCCATGTTATTATAACCTTTCCTTTAGTAGAGGGGAGAGCCTGGATCCGGTACTGAGTAAGAAGGAAAATAACACGAGAAGATGCTTTTTATTTTTCCGGAGGAGCAGGGTCATGAAAACGATAATCTGCAGGATGCAATGCCTGGGTAAACTGCTTGTGTGGAAGGAGCTGCCAGTAGGAAGAACATCTGTAAGGGGCTCTGTACTATCTCATCCTCACTGTGTCTCTGTTATTATACACTAAAGAGTACTTTTGACAGAGTGCTGTCACAGACCTTTGCTGAACAGAATCCTTAGGGGCAGCATAACAGATTCAGTCAGAGGATATCTGACCCAGCTGGTAAATACCTGCAGAAGTGACTCAGAGCTGCTCTTCTCTCCCCTTTCCTCATGTCTGCAGCTCTGGGAAGTTAACTGTTTCCAGCAGTTAGCAGAGTTATTCACAGTAAGGTAGAAACACAGACCTAGTAGATGTCACCTATAGACAGTATGATTCCTTTCTTGTAATTTGACTAATTGAAAACCAGAAGAAAGGAAAAGAAGAAGAGAGGAGTAACTTCAAGTTCAAAGAGGAGAGCAGCCATCCAGTCTGGAGTCTCTACCTCATTGTTGATAACTGCTGTATTTCTTGCTCCAAGAGAGATACAAGTACATCTAGAAAAGGGGTTTTAAGAGCTTATTGGTCACACACTTCTTGTTTAGCCTAAGATGAGCACAGTTTACAGCAGATATTCAAAGCACAGGGCAGCTAGAAAGAAAGCAGAGAGGTGGCTGCAGCTAGGAAGAAGGCATTTTGTATTGGTGCCTTTTGAAATGGGGAGGCAAAATACCACCACTGATATTGTAAGGGCTTATTTGGTAGTAAAGGTGTTGCAGGAAAGCATAAAAAGCATGCATCTGATGCAATGAAGGAAGCGGGGAGTGGAGAAAGGAAAATAATTCTGGTTAGAAAAAGTGACTTTTTTTGGTGAATTTTGTTTCACCTAGAAGGGAGTGGGAAGGCTGTTCCACTGATGTCTGTGGCAGCATTTGCCTACTGTAGAGTATTCACAAGAGTAGCTATTTATTTAAGCATAGCATTAAATGAATTTCAGAGCCTGACTTCAGGAGTCTTGGATATCACACTCCTTACATGCTATACAATATTTACACTGCTCAGAAGCAGTCATCAGCAGTCTATTGAAGGGCAATGACATGCTGGAGAAAAATGTCTGGCACTAGAAATCACATGGCCTGGCTTCAACTCTTTGTAAAGCTGCAGCTTACTATGAGGTCTTGGGAACGACATTTAACATGCATTTAACGTGTGTCAAGTCCTTCAGCATGACTAATTGTTTTTAACTTCTGTGAACTTTTGTGAGACCTACAGAGGAAAAGCACTTTTAAGCTTGATGCATAACCCTAGCCAGAGCCCTCCAGTCAGTCACCGACATGTCTCTGGCGTGACTCACTCTTAACTTTCTCTTTCTCCTACCAGCCTGAAGCTGTGTGCGTGGGCTTTGCCTGAGGCTGAATTGTTTTTTAAAATTTGAGGAGAAAAAGTATAGTTACACTGTATTGAAATGTGAGATGAGAGAAAGGATGAAGAGCCCTAACAACCAAAAATGAGCAAATGAATCCTGGGGATTTTATGTGAACATCTGGTTGTGCCAAAGCCACCTGAGGCCAAAGTCTGAATTTCTGATTCTAAGAAAGGACTTAATGAGTATAATAAGTGCCACTGATTGTCTCAGTAAAAGATGGCTGTGATTTAGCAAAAATGAACCTTTGAAAGCCATCATTTCAGTAGTTCCAACCATAGCAGTGTTTTTAATTATGATTTGCCAACTTTCCAGCAGAAGTTCATAGGCTGTATTCATGCCTGGATAGCTAATTAATCTCCTTACTAAAAATGCATGACGTTAAAACTGTTGTCTGTGGTTCCAAAAAGCTTCTTGATGCTGTTTTAACTTTGGCCCTGATGTTACCAAAGCGTAAGCAAAACGTCACTTTAATTACAGTTACCCAAATAAAGGTAAGGAGGTGTTTATAGGCTTACAAGAAGAAGGCTTGAATTTTTAATTTGTTATTCAATTACTTTTTAGTTATTCAATTACTTTTTAGTTATTGATTGCTTAATGATAGACAGTGCGGTCTCTACCTATGATACAAAGAAAATGTCCCATTTTAGCACAAAGTGACATAATTCTTTCCTCCCTTCAAATCGCTGAAGTGAAGTCACAGGAAACCAGCTTCATCTGATTTGGATTGAAAATAAGAAGAAAAATTTTTGTCTAAAAGCCAAAAACCTGCCCTTGGATGCAAGCACACACCTTTTGAGTTCTTTTGGAGACCAATGTCTGTATCTGAAAGTAGAATACAGCTCGTCTGGTTTGGGTTAAAATTCAGCACTGCAGTACCATGAATTAAGGGATTATCATAGATTAAATCAGAGACAATCTCCTTCCCCAGCATTGATTAAAAAGGCTGAAAAAAAATTACCCTAAATTTATATGGAAAGCTGTATGATTTGAGCAGTACAATGGACTTTGACTTAGTAAATCAAACGTGAAGGAAGGTATTTCTTATGCTACTTATAAAATATTTCATAGGAAATACTTCTCTGGTTAGAGAAAGTTACCACATTAATACTGATACAAACAGCTTGTCTGAAAACTCTATAAACTGAGACTTTGTGGGTTTGCTCTGTCTATGCACTTGTACTGTGAAGCATCAATGCAAGTTACTCAGCGTTAACTTGAATCCATATAACTGGATTGATACCTGTCATCAGCTCTTTTTATGTTCATCCATCTTGTGTCAGGGAGTTTTGCAAATAAAGAACAAATAAGCCAAAATAAAATATTCAAAAGTGCCTTTCTTTGTGGTGCTTATGCTGAAAAAAGATGGGCAATGGTTAAATATTTGCAGAGAACTGTGCTGTGTATGTTGCCAGCACTTTTTCTGAAGTAAAAATGAAAAGACTATAGTGTTGTTTCCTTCATAAAACAACTTCTTCCTTCTGAAGTTTCCCCATGACTGCAAAATACAGCTCCAATGATATAAAACATTCACTGATCAGAATTCGGGCTGCTTTATTTTTCTTTGCATATGTGTACTGGCAATATAGTTGAAAGGCAATATATATAAAATGTATAGTAGCAGAAGAAAGGGTCATTCTCTGAAATTTTTCTTTTAGCTGCGTAACAATACAGTTAAAAACACTCGTGGATATATATGCTCGCAATGAGTAGCATGATCTGGATAATCTGAACCTCTGATGATGTAACAAAAGAGTATCTTCACTGATTATACTCTCCTGTGGATTTATATTGGTCTAACAAAAGGTAGAAGTTTTTAAAGTATTTAATATTTAGTTGAGGCAGATGTGGTACAATAAGTACTGCAATGACACTGTCTTGGAAGTAGTTTGGACAGAATTAGAGTGTTTTTTAGTAAACGGTGTCAGAAGGCCACATTGTGGGTCAAAATGTTTCTTTCATGGGAAGAATTCTGGAACTGAGAACTTCATCTTGGACAGTGTTTTCCCAGCTGATTTTCCATCATTTAAAAAAAAATTTCTTTGTGCGCTGAAGCATCTCCACCATTTGACAGTGCAAAGCGTTCAGACTTCATGGTCACTGACTAAAAGGTGGACATACATCTATTGTGAAATGTGGTAGTACGAAAATTATTTTAGCCTTGTCCTCCTTGTGAAAATCAATAAATATTTGGCTTACATGAATAATGCCAAGCTGACTGGATTTTGTATAAGAGCATAGTTCAGTGACTCTACATTGTGTGTATGAAATTGGTGACTAGGTTCCGAATAATTTAGGCCACATAGGAGCATCCAAAGCCACTAGCATTTTGTGATTTTTACCTGTCCAGCAAATGAAAAAGAGGTGTTTGTTGTTCTCATGTTATCTCTTTTAGGGTGAATTAGTCAGCAGGAAGCCATTAGAAGAGAAAAGTGAGTGGAGTTTACAGGGCTGGGTGGAGAGAAAGAACTTGCTCAGTAATGCAGAGTTAATTTGGATGTGCACTGGAGAGAGACTGCAAAAGCGTGAGACATCTGTATTGCCTGGGTGGGCAAACAATGATGACACCAAGTAATCTCTGTAGGTTCATGGTAGGTTTCTGAGTCACTGAACCAGGACACTGTAGCTCTGCTAAGTGTTTTGCATCTCCCAGATGTGTACAGGGCGTGATTTTATGTGATCTAATGCATGTGTTTCATATACTGCAGATTATCATCAAGTTGTTAAATTGAAATTAAAAAAAACCCACAACACACAAATGTTGTTTTAAAGCTAGTTTTCAGGAATTCTGCTACCCTTAGCAAAAAACCACTGCCCAGCAAAAGTTTCCCACTATTTTTAATACTGCTGCTAATGCTACTGTGTATGGGCATTGGAGCCGAATAACTGGCATAGTAGCAGAATGTAAATTGATTAAATGATTAACATTAAATATGACACTCTTTTGTACTTTGTAGCTGTTCAATGGTATACACACACCAACATACACAGACACAGATACATACGTATTACCGTCAGCTGTGGAGGGGGAATCCATGACAAATTAATCCCAGACTAGCTAAAGGAATGCTATCTTTAAGATTATGCCAGTTTTCCTTCCCTCTATACCAAATCAGCCTGCTTAGGATGTTTGTTTGCCTGGTTTATTGTTTTTGTTGAGGCAAAATCAAAGTCTCAGTCTTTTGGAAAAGCTTTGTGCTTTGTGAATAATTTCAAAAAATTATTTGAATGAGAAAGGAGAGATTTCATCCAAAACTATTGCTAAAAGCTACCACTTGGACTGTGAGGCAAACTCAGCCCCAGGTTACCTGCAATCCAAATAGGAAAATGTGTGAGGGAAACAAACTTAGAAAGTGACTTTTCCACTGCTGCTAGGAGCAAAGCCCAGTCTTCCAACAGAACAGCTGTCTTCCTGCTGACCTCCGCCTGGCCAAAAACCACCCTGATTTTCAGCCAAACTTAGAGCTAACATGGATGTCTCTGTGGCAACACACAAGATGTATGGTATACACCATTTCATATTACTAATGTGTGTGTTTCCTTGCACAGTGTTAGAATAGTGATTCTCAAGCCGTTTTTCATTAGGCAGGCACTGAACTCTCCATCCTACTGCTGACCATTTTCATGCTATTTCAGGAGCTACTGAAGAGCTTCAAACAGTGTTAAGCAGATAAAACACTCTTTAACTCCTCAGGTACAACAGTATGATTACATGCATAATTTTGTACTAAGGTGTTTTGTTAATTGCTCCTGGATCCCAAATACTGCCATGTTTAAGAACCATTGTGCTCTTGTTCTTTATTTTAGGTAGTTTCCACTTCTCAGATAAGGAGAGGGCTCTGTGCGAGGCAGTGTATAAATTTTCTATAAACTTACATAAGAAGTTTATAAAACATTTATAAAGTTTGTATATACTCTGACTGCACACGGGCACAGGTTGCCCAGAGAGGTGGTGGAATCTCCGTCCTTGGAGATACTCAAAAGCCATCTGGACATGGTCCTGAGCAACCTCCTTTAGATGGCCCTGCTTGAGCAGGGGGTTTGGACCAGATGATCTCCAGAGGTCCCTTCCAATCTCAACCATTCTGTGATACTGTGAAACTTACAGAGCAAACAAATTAGATCTGTCCTTCCTGAGAAGCATATGATATGTAGGGGCAAGACAGACAAGAAGGCCAGGCAGAAAAAGGGTGAATGAAGTGTAGTTTCATTTATCTTATATTTACAGAAAAATTTAATGATTTACTGAAGGTTGCTACAGAAAGCCCAAGCGATTCTAAGATGTGAACTTGGAATTCTTGAAATGTCATGACAACAATCAGCTTGATTCTGTTTTCCTGAGCTGGAGATTTTGTTTTCTATCAAAGCAGAAGTTTTACCATCCTACTTTCAGTTTTGGTTTCCTAGTCAAATTAATCTCTGCTTATGTGACCAAGAAAATATTTGATGTCACAAGATGCTGGACTCCTTTACCAGCCACTGAAATTGAATTCAGCAGTGCTGTGAATATTAATGAATGGGAAGAGGCTCTTCACTGGCTCTTTATAGAACCAGACTCAATGGTTAAATAAACCAGCTATAACACCTTTTCATAGACAGAAGTAGCTATGTATAAAGGGGAGCAATGGAGCTATGGCCTTTAGTAAAAATTCTGTTTTCAGTGACTTTGAGATCTTAATTTTTCATTCCTCCTGGTGCAATTGTTTTAACTGAATTTGGACATTAAATAAGTGATTCATCTGAGGTAGTAATTTCTTTTACAGGAGTTGAAGAATAACAAGGAGAGCAATAGTAGCCAAAGGAATTAGAGCTAGAATCTGGAAACCATGAAATGTGGTGTTTGTGTAAACCTGATGAGAACAGATCCTTTAATCAGAAGTAGAGCATGAAAAATTCTGTTGGAAGCAGACACAAGGAAGCTATGTGTAAGCTCTTGCTCCTGAAAGATTTTTCCCTGAAGCAGATTTGAAAAGGAAGAGGAGGGAATAAGTGGTTCCATATGACTTTTTTTGGAAATTACTCTTTTTTTCCAAGACCATCTCTGCTGAAATCAATTTCCCCTAATGGAGCTGCCCCAACTACTGTTCTTCATTAAGAAGCCAGGTGTTCTGCTTGGTCTGTTTTGAATAAATGGCAGACTATTTCTGAAAGACAATTTTTCATTTCTACTTTGTCATATTTATTTGGTCTGTTCCTGTTTCAAATGGATGACATGGCTAATCTAAAATTAAAAGGCCTACACTGAGCACTCTCAGCTCTTGTTGGCTTTAATTAGAATTTTAAAGTGATATTATCTTCCAAGACAAAGTTGATGTTTATAGCATTTAAAATATAGAGTCAGGAGCAAGAAACTGATGGATTCTTTTGCCAAAGAAGCTAGTCAGGATTTTAAAATTGGTTTTACAATAGAAGGTGCAGTTTCTACAAAACAACGTTGCATCAGGAAGCTTTCAGTTTGTCTGAGATATGGCATATTGCTGTTTCACATAGGGTCAGCCCAAGTGACTTTGTAATATTCTGGTTTGTTCAGACAACCCCAAATATTTATTTCCTATTAATTAAATTAGGATGGATTTCCCTACTGCATGAAGCTGCTGCCTGGGAATCCTACTCTGTTCAGCTTTCATGATGCAGTGTCGTCCTTCCTCCAGCTAACAGCCCACTGCTATCTGACTGCAGGGACTGCATGGGAGATGTAATCTGGCACATAAGGGCCTTTGGGAACATCTAATAAACCGCAACTGATGTGGTCAATCATATGACAGATCTACTCCCGTGAGTACCTGCATGAGTCTCTGAGTGTGTGAGTAAGTGTCCAAATAAGAACAGCAAGAGGTAATCTATATTTTTGACTTCTGCAGGCCTTCTGCATGTTTACAACAACCTATACATTGACATGGGCTTACAGAATACACTGGAAATAGAGGGGTGGTGTATGGACTAATTGTGTCACATTGCCTGATGCTGATTTGGTAGTGCTGTACTCTTGCTGAGATTATTGCTTTAATAATTTCAGTGCTGCCTTCTTTAAGAAATGTTGGGGATAAATTGCTTCCACTAAGGAAATTTTCTAGCCTTTAAAAAAGAGTATTATTGTCTGTAAAATCAATTTATTCTGACTAGCTTTACCTTAAGTGGTCAATTGTAATGTTGTTGAGCGGTAGAAATACAGAAGCATTTGACTTTCATCATTGTATAATAGAAAATCCACGCTCTTTCAATGAAATATGGTCATGGATTCCTGCTGTGGAAAAAGAAGTAGGTAATTACTCTAGATGGCTTTCTGTATAGTAACAGAAATCTACAGGTTAGTACAGGACATTGGAGGATTACCCAAGTCAGGAATCTTTGCTTGCTGCCACTTTAGCAAAGGATTTCTGAAAGACAGATTTGGAAGATGTCCATGGATTTCCCTGAACAACAGAAAAGAGGTGTGTTGCCACCCCTGTATCTAAACACCAACAGTATTTTTCTGGTGGTTCATGCAAGGAATAATTATTGGCTGTGTTGGGTTGACATCACAAGAAAGAATAAGATGGAAAAGCTTGTAGGTTGAGATAAGGACAGGGGGATCACTTACCAACTACAACCAGATGCAAAACAGACTTGACTTGGGGAAAATTAATTTATTGCCAATTGAAAGTAGAGCAGGATTGTGAGAAACAGAGACAAAAACTAAAACAACTTCCCATCCACCACCACAGGCTCAACTTCATTCCTTCAATTCCAAGCAGAACAGAAGGATGAAGAATGGGGTTTGTGGTTAGTCCCTAACAGTCCACCTCTGCTGCTCTTTCCTCCTCACTCTTCTCCTGCTCCAGTGTGAGGTCCCTCCCACAGGATACAGTCTTCCATGAACTTCTCCAACGTGCGTCCTTTCCATGGGCTGCAGCTCTTAAAGAACTGCTCCAGCGTGGGCCCCTCCCACGGGGTGCAGTCCTTCAGGAACAGACTGCTCCAGGGGGGTCCCCCATGGAGGGGGGACTTGGGGACCCCCAAGTCCTGCCAGAAAACCTCCTCCTGTGTGGACTCCTCTCCACAGGCTACAGCTTCCTTCAGGGAATGTCTGCCTGCGGTGGTGTGGGGTCCTCCATGGGCTGCAGTATGGATATGTACTCCAGCATGGTCCTCCAGAGGCTGTAAGGGCACAACCTGCTTCCCCATGGTCTTCACCACAGACTGCAGGGAAACCTCTGCTCCAGCCTGTGAAGCACCTTCTCCTCTTCTTCTTCACTGACCTGGATGTCTGCAGGGCTGTTTCTCTCATATTTTTTTCATTCTCTCAAAACTAGTGAGGGATGTTCTTTATCCTTTCTTAAACACATTTCCTGAGAGGCACCACCAGCTTGACTGATGGACTGCTTACCTCTAGCCAGCAGTTTGTCCATTTTAGCACTGGCTGGAACTGGCCATGTCTGGCACAGGACAGCCCTTGACTTCTCCTCACAGAAGCCATCCCTGCCACCCCCCACTACCAACTCTTGGCAATACATTGGCATAGCTCATTTGGTAGAGAGGCTAATGCTTCTTTTTGTGTTGGCTGTAGTGGTGCAGGCCCATAACACCCTGAGAGCACAAAATCCCTGAACTGCACATGAGAATTTCTCTTCAGACCCAAAGGGTCTCCTACACCTCAGGCCACACCGTCTTTGCTCCTCATGTAAAACTGTCATAGTTTTGTTGGAAGTCCCTGGTTCTCCATGTCATGTCCGATGTTGTGTGTCCATAAAGCCCTGCACTGTGACTAATGCTGGAGCATTGTTTTGTCCTAAGTGGCAGCAATGACAAGGTGCATGAGACATGTTTTGGATGGCATGCACAGATTAGAAGGTGTGGTTTTGAGCTACCATAAGGATGCAGGAACTCAATAAGTGCTTAGCATTTCCAGGTAGAGGAGACAGGTCCAGAAGCAGTGAGAGAGAGGGTATTTCCCAGAGAATTGTAACAGCCAGACAGTGAGCTCTCACATGTGGAAAGGATGTTGATCCAAAATGGGAGATAAGGATGTTTCCTAGTGCTCCTGTGGTTCACACTTATTTAGAAATGTGTCCAGCCCTGGTTTCTGGGCAAGTTTTGTGAAGGAGGTGAGGAGCTCATTCAGTGGAATGATATGGGTGACCAGCTCACTGCTACATGCCCATTCCCACAGCACTGGGAATCTAACAATACCACACTGGGCTGCAGAGCACTGGGCGCAAGCAACTAAAGGGGAGAGCAAACCTGTGATGGAATGACTACATCAGTGGACAAGGGAAGAGCTATGGATGGTATCTATCTGAACTTCTGTGAGGCCTTTGACATGATTCCCCACAACATCCTTTTCTCTAAATTGTAGAGATATGGATTTGATGGGTGGACTGTTCGGTGGATGAGGAATTGGTTGGGTAGTTGCATCCAGAGGGTAGTGGTCAACAGGTCCAGATAAAGGTCAGTGACAAATAGTGTCCCTCAGGGGTCATACTGGGACGAGTAGTATTTAATATCTTCATCAATGACACAGACAGTGGGATCAAGTGCACCCTTAGCAAGTCTGCAGATGACACCAAGCTGTGTGGTGCAGTTGACATGCCTGAGGGACAGGATGCCATCCAGGGGGACCTGGGCAAGCTCAAGAAGTCGGCCCATGTGAACCTCATGAGGTTCAACAAGGACAAGTGCAAGGTCCTGCACCAGGGTAGGGTCAACCCCCAGTATCAATACAGACTGGGGGATGAAGGGATTGCAAACAGCTCTGCAGAGAAGGACTCAGGGGTACTGGTGAATGAAAAGCTGGACAGGAGCTGGCAATGTGTGCTTGCAGCCCAGAAAGCCAACTATGTCCTGGGCTGCATCAAAAGAAACATGGCCAGCAGGTCAACGGAGGTGATTTTCCCCCTCAACTCTGCTCTGGTGAGACCCCACCTGGAGTACTGTGTCCAGCTCTGGAGTCCTCAGCATGGGAATGACATGGACCTGTTGGAGCGGGTCCAGAGGAGGGACACAAAAATGATTAGAGGGATGGAACACCTGTCCTATGGGGAAAGGCTGAGAGAGTTGGGGTTGTTCAGCCTAGAGAAGGGAAGGCTCCAGGGAGACCTCACTGTGGCCTTTCAATACTTAAAGGGGGCTTATAAGAAAGATGGGGACAATCTTTTTAGTAGTGCCTGTTGAGACAGAACAAGGGGTAATGGTTTTAAACTAAAAGAGGTTAGATTCAGACTAGATATATAGAAGAAATTTTTTACAATGAGGGTGGTGAAACACTGAAACAGGTTGCCCAGAGAGGTGATAGATGCCCCATCCCTGGTAACATTCAAGGTCAGGTCAGACGGGGCTCTGAGCAACCTGATCTAGTTGATGTCCCTGCTCATTGCAGGGGGGGGGTGGATGAGACGATCATTGGAGGTCACTCCCAACCCAAACCATTCTATGGTTCTATGGTTTCTTTATCCACTTGTAAATACATGCAGACAAAGCACTGGCAAAATTGTGTAGTGTACTAAATCAGGTTATTTTCAGGTAGTGTAAGTGTTTTCTTGATACTGTCTTGTAGTATATCAAGGTGCCTAGATTCTTCGAGATCATGGTCATGAATGTCAGCATGCATAAAGAACATTGGGGGTGGCTGGACTATATAGCTAAATCCTATTTAACACTTCTAGAAGATGGGAGAGCATCAACTCTCTTAATAAGAAAAACACTGACAGTGAGAAGTGATTTCTCCCCTTGGCTTACTCAGTCGATATCTCTGGCCATTTTAGACTATGCCAGTAACTTTATTGTGCTTATCACTCCCCTGATCTTCCAACTTTTTTTTTTTTAAACACCTATTTCTTTCATTGTTTGTGCTATGCTGTAGGCTGAACTGCAGAGCAGAAGTATTTGTAAAGGAATGGACAAGTGTGATATTTCTAAAAAAATGTACTTAATCATCTTTAATATTTAACAGTCCACAGCTGTTTGCAGGCACATGCTGTCTTAGAACTTAGTTGTCATTAGCTAGCATGAAGTAGAAATTCACTTTGCACTGCCATTATACAAAGCTGAAGGTTACCACTTATTAAGAGAGAATAAATTCAATCCCATATGGGTGAAAGCCACCTCAGTAGCCTAGTCTACCTTCTGGACTCATGTAATAGAAACATATAACACACAGAGAGCCTTGGTGTCCCCTTTACCAGAAGTCAAATCACGGCCATTTAGTGGGTGTCTATTATATTACAGGAAAATATCTCACAGTAACTTGATCCACTACAGTTGTTAAAAAGAAATTCCTTGAAATATTAGTCCATTTTTATTGTTTATGTGTTGACTTAACTCAGATTAGAAGGTCAGACTGTCCAGATCACTTTTCTGTCTTAGTGAAAGATGAATAGTTTAATTTTCTCACTAATATTTTTAGTTGCAGGACCCAATGGAATAGGCAGCCGGCTGTCCAACCCCCTCCTTAGCACTACCTCAATGTTATATTCATTTCCTGGTCATTTCCTGGCCACCATTTACTATGCCACTTAACTCTGTCTTTTCAGTTTCTCAGGCATAGACCTCTCCACATGCAGGATGCTCATAACTTTTTGGCTAAATGGTGGATGCTAGTGGATCTTTCCCATCCCCCAACTCCAGCAGTGATACCAGGATGCTAGGCTGCATTCAGGGACTGTCATTTCAGCTGTAAATACCCTCTGCAGGTCAGACAGTTCAAAGTCCACAGGGATAAAGAAAAAGAGCTTGGATTGCAAATGCATTGAAGTGAAAAATCATTGTTTATTTGTATCTATCTGAGGCATTTCTCTAGTGCTATACATGTCACAGAGAAACTGCATGCATTAATATCACAGAAGCAGGGCTTAGAGTTATACACAGCCATAAAGCACAGGCACGGTTGCAGAGACTTAATTCCTGATATAAATAACATGCACTAGGGAGTTTGGCTAAAGACATGTTAATTTCTCAGCAATAACAATTCTCTTGAAGTTTATGGCCACCGAAGAAAATGTGAGATAAAAAGCCTGCCATATATCTTTTCATTCCCCAGAATATAACAAAGCCCCTTCATTTTTCCTTTCTTTAATCTTTTGTATGCTGTTTTTCTCAGGGCTTGCTAGGCTCTTTGGTCAGATACCAGTTTTATGCGCGTATTACTTCAACTGTGGACCAATGTTTTGTGGAGCTACCCTTTCAGTCATTTAGAGACCACACAGAGAGAATGTTTGTTGTTTTTTCCACCTAAAAAGACTTGGTGTGTGTAAAAATGCATTGCGTATTTCAAGGAATCTTTTCTTTTGTATGCTTCTTAGATGGGAGAGAATTAGTTAAAAAAGAGCAGCTGAAAACTGAAACAATCAAATACAAAAACATCTTTGCTCACCCAGAAAAATGTTCACAAGAGAGGTTTATTTCCAGGCTGAAATGACGTTCACACCTTGTTTGCTTGGAAATGTCTTGCTCTTTCAATGGCACACTTTGGTTGGTAAACAACCATTAAAATTCTGAGCAGATCTGCATAGCTTGCAGGAAAACCTCTCAAAACAGCTGCAGCCTCCTTTCAGCTGATGGGAATTAATAACAGCCTTTGTTCTACAGGCTCTTCCGTTTGCACCCACAAAATGGGGTGAAAGCCACTTTTCTCAGACCACTGGTGCCCACAGGAGTCTGAACCCTGCCCTGTGGTGTGAGCTGGGGGTTGAGGATAAGCAGGGGAGGGTGAGTGTGGCACTGGCCTCTGCCTTTCCCCTCCCCCTTGCTGTCCCCTACAGAAAACAATGCTGAGTCCAGCTGGTACGGTGAGATACAGGCCTGCTCTTACCCTGTACTTCCCTCTTGTCTCTCCTTTTAGTGTGGGTGAGCCCATTGGGGATGCTTTTGGTGCCTGCAGTGTCTCCAGCAGATGCACACTTGTGACTGAGGTTACAGCTTGGTGCATGGCCAAAGTGCCACCGTGGGCTTGGGGACTTCTAGCAGAAGATGATGACCCATCACCATCATGGATGGTGGCTCACCTCTGCTGGCCGAGAGAAGCTGCCAAGGGGTGTCACCCTGCGTGCAGCAGGTGAGGCCTTCCCGAGCCTTGGGCACGCAGGCAACACCCCTGCCGCAAGATACAAATGACCTCTGTATGTGCCTACAGTGCTGAGGGGTGTGGGACTTTAGCAGGAGGTGACTCTACCTGGATTCCTCATTATTCACCCAGAATTTATTGCTTTGCCTGCAACAGGTCCAAATTTCAGCTAAAACCTCTGGCTGGTCCCTTTACCCTAAGCTTGATATTTTTGCACTGGAGCTTTCATCTCTATTAGTGGGGGGAATTGCCAGGAATGTCTCTTGCTTCCCAAAGCTGCTCTTTATAAAGCTTTGAAGGTGCTGGAAGGCCATCTGCACTGAGCTTGGCCACTGTCTGTGTCACTTGGACCCGCCCCCATCCCTGCTGCCTGCATCCCACTGAGCACCCCTGTGCCGTGGGCTTTTGTCCTACACTCCCTGCAGACTGGGATTCGTCTGCCAGGGAAGTCACCAGTCACTCTGCATTGCCCCAAGACAGCATTGTCCCCTGGGACCACAAGGCAATGAAGAAAAGAGGGAAGCATCTGAGATGCAGAGACAAAATGTTCTTGACTAAGGGTGCTCGTCTGTGGCTGGAGCTCCTTGAGGAGATGAGACCCAGCCAAAATCCCTGGGAGATCAGAGCATGCTGCAAAAATCTTCCAGTTGACAGGCACTTTCCCACCCTCCTCAAACTAAATAAGCATCATTCGGCATAGGCAGGGGTGAGGGGTAGCCTCGGGGGTCTCCTGCAGGTGGGCCTCCATGTCCTCCCCGCCTGCTGAGGCGAGGGGCAGAGCAGGGCCCTGCACCAGCAGCACCCCCAGCCTTCCCAGTGCTGCCTGGCAGCCAAGCTGCTTGCCGGCATGCTGCTGCCCGGGCGCCTCTCCCCACACCCTATTAGCGGGGCACTAGTCAGTCGCCTCTTGACGGGGCAGCGGTCCCAGGACACCCTGGCCCTGCCAGGCTCCCACCAAACCTTCCGCCAGCGCTCCTCCTTTATCAACCCTCCAGTGGGAATATCTGCAGCCAGCCTCTGCCTGTGTTGTGTCTGTTAGCAGGATGAGTGAAGCTCCCTTTTATGACATCTTAGGTGCATTATCTACTGTTAATTTGCCTCTACCACGATGTTTAATTTCTGTTTAGGAACTAAAAGAAGTGCTTAAATATTGTGACCCGGGCAACATTGTGCTTCCCCCTTTCCCCTGTTTTAAAATACAGAACGAACAAAACTTTAACACTGACTAAAAGAAACTACAGAATGCATCAGTGAATGGTAAGTTTTCTCTAGTGTAAACTGCTGAGGTCTGCTGAATTTCTTTTCTATTGCCATTTGATTAAAGAAGGGGAACACATTTCCCAATTCTTTTTAATTTCAGTAATTTCCTTGTATTGTTTGGAATTGTTTAGGCTTTCTTAATTTTATATACATGTTGATGACATGCGCCTCAAAATCTTGTTACTCCAACTATTGCCAGATGCCCAGCTGCACAATGATGTGAAGTTCTAGCTCGGATGGCAGTCTGGAAGTGTTGCGGAGAAACAAGAGATTTTCTGCACAGTAAAATCTCAAACAGACTGAATTTTCTTTTCCTGTTCTCTTTACCTACCTCTGCTCTGATAATATGTTATTTCTTCATACTAAAAAATGTCACGGGATACGAGAATTAATGCCACATTTATCTGCTCTTTTTTTTTTTCTTTCATTATGAGATGCAAGCAGGAAGGATACTTACGCTATTTGATGACAAGTTGATTGAAGTATCAATTTAAGGACAATAGAATGCATTTTTATGTGGCAGCACGACATCTATTGACATCTAGCAATATAGGTGTATTCATGACTAGCTAGGCATGTATTCTCTATTACGCTTAGAAAGGAATGCCTCCACTTTTCCGTTACTAGTGTTTGAAGTTTTGAAATCAGCTAGAGGCAATAGTCTACAATGTTAGACTTGCAGTGTTTTGGGAATGCAAACTTAGCTTTCAGCTAACACTGGTTCTGCCTATTGCCTCATGGGCACTTAGGCTGCTCCCCAGACAAGTCCCAGTTGTCCTCCAGAAGCCAAAGTCTGCAAGGGATCAGCAGGGGATCAGTAAGCAATGGAGGTTGATCACCATCAGTGACCATCTACTGCTGCTGCTCTTTTCTGATGATTCATACAATCTTCTTGTTTGGCTCCATTTTACAGAGGGAACAAATATTGCTTCAGTGGCAGGAAAAAGGGAGCAGAAGTGAACTGAAAACGTCTGTGCTTTCTAAAGGAAGAAAACGTCAAGAGAATGTCTTTCAAGGATGATTGCTCTTCAGGTACACTGGATGGGATCCCATCAAGTATAGCATCTGAAATGGACTTGAGATAAATTCAGGATAAGTTCATATTAAGTGTCCACTTTTTTCCAAATTGATAAGCATTTAGTTAGAGTATACACACATCTCTTAGCTACCTGAGCCATAAGTTAGAAGGTAGAAATCAAAGAAATAAAACAATTTGCAAATCCTTGCAAATTCCATCACAAGATATATTGTAAGTATGTATATTGTTTCCTTGTAATCAGTTTGTTAAAGGGAGAAATATTTATGGAAATGCAAAGAGAAGTTTATTTTCTCCCCAAAAGTGAGAAGATTAGTTTACTGGGATACATATTCCTATTAATTTCATTGAAAGTGGTTATAAGTAAAGGTATTCATACAATGCTTGCAGCCCAGAACACGTACTATATATAGCTTGTCAGGGACTTCTAACTGTGAAAACAGTTAAAAAACATCTGCTTTGCTTTACTGGAAAGGCCTGTTCACATTTCAGGGAAAAGTCACAGAAGAAATGGTACCAAAGAGGTGAAAGAAGGAAAAAGTGTATTCTTTGTATTTTCTGTTCTGCCTTAAAACTAAAGCAATTAGTAAAACATGTTCAAAAAGTTGCACGCAAAAGAATTCTGTCATAAAATGTCTTATTGACAGTCTTATGGTTCAGGATCAAGAATAATAAAATCAAACCCAAACTTCTGAATGATACTTGGGGAAAGAAGAAACCCATGTAGATAATCAGTCGATTTCAGAGAAAAGAGGACAGTTAAAGCAAAGTGAATTGCCTCCATCAGATACATGAAGACAAATAGGAAGGTTTTTATCAGTAC
Organism: Strix aluco; assembly: GCF_031877795.1. Lineage (NCBI taxonomy): Eukaryota > Metazoa > Chordata > Aves > Strigiformes > Strigidae > Strix > Strix aluco. The sequence continues at coordinate 71,502,860 of NC_133971.1, forward strand.
GCTGGGGAAAAAGGAGTACTTGGTAGAAAGTCCATCTGTTAATAAATCAGGATGGAGATTAAATTAACAGACACTTAGTATGGTGGAAACAGTGAACTTGCTTTTGCATTCATTTGAAGAAAAATAATAGACAAAGTGGATGGAAAAAAACAGTAAATGCAAAAGGGAATAACCTACTAAAAAAAGAAGTGAAACAAGATATAGGAATCTGGGCACATATGGGTCACCTGGATGACACACATCCTTAGGTGTTAAAGATACTGTTTCCTGAATAATTTTCTGCCACTTACAACTATTTGAAAACCGTGAGCAACTGTGGAAGTGCTGAAAGATGGAAGGAAAGGAAATATCACACTGCTTTTCTAAAACAGCAGATTAATTCTAGCAACAGTCACACTAGGTCCAAAGGGTAGAGCCCACAGGGGCACCCCCCTCCCTCCTTTACCCTCTGTCCCTCTTAGTGTAAGAAAGCACCTCAGCCTCTCAAGCCCAAGCTTACCTTCAGTGATTTTAAGTGTAAGTGCTTACTTGGGTCTGCACCCCTGAGAAGAAAATAATTTCTGAATATTTCAACTCAGACTCTTGGCAATGAGAAAGGGACACAGATACACAGGAGATGCTGGAGAAAGAGATGAATGGGATATAAATACTATTTTGCTTGATATTAAACATCTGGGATTAGCACAGCAAAATGCAGATGATCTGAAAACTCACAGAGTGAAAATATATTGGTGCAGCACACCACGGTTTGAAGAGTAAAGCCAAAAATCTGCAGCTCTATGAAAAAAATACAAAAGTAAAAATAACCCTATTCCTCAGGCAGGATGTCATTGATTTTGTCTTTTGTATGCTGCATAAACTGGGGAGATACAAAAGAAATCATGAGATTCATTTGCTATTTTTAATATACAGCAATGAATTTTAGTCCTTAAAGTGCCCCAGCGGGTGTAGATGTGGATGTGGAATAAAGAGATGCATGGAAATTCAAAATGATGAACGGCTCAACAAAAACTTGCAATCTACTGGCATTATAAAGAATATCAGGCTATTATTAATTGTGGTAATTTTTTCTTGTTTCAGGAGAGAGCGTTTCGCTGTTGGGAATGTAAATACACTCACTGCAGCTTTATTAAAGGGTTTCATAAACTAAGTTTCATTAAAGGGAAGATGTGCAGCATTTCATCATGCCTCTAATATCTCATTTGGACAGATCAGCTCCTTGATCTAAGCTTCTGATACTTGTGTAGCCCTGATTCAGGGAAGCATTTATATTCAGAAACAGCCCTTAATATCAAGCATAGACACAAGCGATTTTCTAAATGGGAAAGGCCTCAAGGACATATTTAAATTCTTGCTTGGCTCAGGGGTTGCTTGTGGTCTTTTATGATGCTGTGAAACAGAAACAACTGTGATGATTACTGAGGGTGTGAGCTGTGAACTGCAGCAATTTCAGATGGAGATGCCCTCCTCTCTGAGCATCTGACTGTCCTTGCATAGTCTGATCCCAAAGTAACTGGGATCCTGCTGTTACTAGGTTCATTTCTTTTTCTTCTCTGAGGACCTAGTGGTGCATTAAAAAAAAAAAAAAAAAAAAAAGGGGCACTCATACAAACTTTTTAGTTCAGCTGTTGAGTAGAAAGGAGTATCTGCAGGTCTGTCCTGGGAGAAATTGTACCTTGTGGTAATAACGCTGTTTTGTGGGAGTATGCTTTCATTCAGTAGTGCTCTACTCGCATCGAGTAACTCAGCTGACATCCACAGGGCAAGATTTCCCTGTCTGGAAATCCAGACTTCCCTTTGTTGAAACTGATAGCTGAGACCACTTGTCCAGGATACATGCAAAGGGACTTACACTGGGTGAGTGAGATCAGGTACTTCTGCTTATTATGATGATCCTTGAAAGAGGATTTGTCCTGGGATCTGCTATTCTGATTCTGATCTTCTCTTTTGTAATTATTTTGTCCTTTAATTTTTGTCCATCAGGTTATGAAGTGGTTTGTGGGTTTTGCTGGGGTTTTTTTATAGTTGCCTTTTGCATTTCACAGAAGCATGATTATGAGAGGTTTAAAAATATATGCTTTAAAATGAATTCCAAATGAAATCCATCCTCAGCAATTTGACTGGTAGAAAATAAATACATAGTGTTACAAGAGGAATGCTTTCTCATTAGCCAGTTAGGTGGGAAAGCACTTCACACAGTCAAATTGGTTTGCAAATCTGCTCCCCATCTCAGCCTCTACTATTGCTTTTCTGTGAGACCTTGGACAAGCCAATTTGCTTGTCAGTGCTGTTTTTTAACTTGCGGTGTGCTTTGCCTGTCTTAGCTATTTAGAGTGTAACCTTTGAGGGCCAGAAATTTTCAAGGTTTTATACCTCATGGGTGTTACACAGGTACCTACCCTCCCATGTCATTCAGAAGGGCTGAGAGGAACCCTAACACAGACTGTGTTTAAAATTGCCTGTCTAAGGCTTCCTTACACTGCTGACACTGAACTTTCAGGACAGGTTTTGTTCCAAAGAAAGCCAGTCATTACTCTGCTTACATAGCATGGGGCAAATGAAACATTTAGCACCAAGAATCTACTAATCTACATCAGCTGCCCTATTTTTTAGAGTTTTACTTCTGCATGTGATGGCTCTTTCTTATAAAATCACAGTGGTGGCAAAGCAGAAGCTCAACCTACCCTTGGGTCTCCTGATCTGTTGGACCACAGGTAAGATTCATGAGAATGGGTGATTGTGCAGTGAAATCCCAGCTGTGGCTTATTGGTCCTAAATTAACACTCACCGTCCCTAGGTGGCTTGTGGCATTTGTGCCCTGTGTTAACTCAACCAAGTCGTGATGGACATGGAGCTCTCTCCTCCAGAGCATGGGATCCGTCCCTGGTCAGCTGGTTAATGTTGAAGGTTGCAACCTCCTGATATCCACTGGGGTCTCCGAGTGGCCTCTGCTCCGCTGAGCTGGCGTCGCGGGTCAGAAGGAGGCAGGGAAGGCATGGCAGGGCCCCTCTGGTGGCTCAGGCTGGCATCTGCCAGGCAGCAGCCCAAGGCAGGGAGGTCTGACCTGCTTGAGGACACCTGGTGGGGCAGGGACACCGATGTGCGGGGTACCTGACTGCCCTGCTGCTGAAGCCCCACAGGGGAGGGCTGCAGGGCCCAGGCATGCATGGAAGGGGGACACTTCTGCTTCTGCCTCTCATTTCTCTCCATTTTATCTTCTCTTACCATCTCTTTTTCTCCTCGAAGTGTTTCTCCCTCAGCCCCCACAGCTCCACAGGAAACCTCACCCACTGTACCTATTTTTGCCCGCTGGTGTGTGGGCAGGTATACCTGCCCTGTGCGCCTTAGCTCAGCGCTGCATCACAGAGCAAGCACTTTTGTTCTTTTTAAAGCTATTAAAATTTTTAAAAAAAGAAAAGAAACGCGCACCCTGAAGCCTGAATAGCAGCATTTCTATCATCTGTTGTCATGACACACAGCTGACGTGGGAACACGGCAGTAAGGCTGACTGCTAGATGGGTTTAATTTTGGTGCAGAAATTTGCTAGAAGAAGCTTTCAAAAATATCTCTGGGTGGGAGGAAAACAGGTGGGTGCTGGTTATGTGTATGAAGCAGGAGGAAATAGTTGTCAATCTTACCTAAGCATTACACCACATCCATCAGCCCTTTGCTACCCTCACTACTTAGTGGGGGAAAAAAATGATACTGTCTTTCTCTGCTCCTCTCTCCTGTTACTTCTGGAGAAGGTGCTGATGGGCCACAGAGTGCGGGGAGACCAAGCATGGGATGACTGAATAGAACCATCGTTGTCTTGGTCAAAATGCACCCTGCCCACACAGTCTTGGTAAAGATGTCCATACAGGAAGGCGATCTCAGTATCATCCACTGGAGTCAAGCGATAGTGAGATTCACCCAGGAGAGACTTCTGGGCCAGTAGCGTCTAAAATGACAACTGACAGTGGAGATAGGTGGTGAGTAGCATATAGTCTGTAGGGACTCTTAGACTGAACACAATTTCTGTGGTTGTCCATGTAGGTGAGTGAGTGGACTCAGTAGCCTATGTGGTCTGTTCAGCCCTGTGTTCCTATACCTCATACACACTTTTGTTTCAAATATGTCTTGTTTTTCCCCATCAGTGTACCTAGGTAAGTCAGACCTAGTCTGGTTTTTAGACATTCCTGAGCAGTCAGTCACAGCTTCTGCTGGCTATGAAACAGTGTAGGTGTTCAGAAATATTCTCTAAAAATCACTCTTCTAACCCATTTGAAGCTCATTTTCTTCTACTGCAACTACCTTCTATTAGTACATTTCTTATCTCTGTTAGTCATCTCGACTAATGACTTAGTCATCTTGACTAATAACTTTACTCATCTATACTAGTTTACTCACCCATTTCAATACTTTGCTAGATCACAGGAACAATTTGTGACTTAATTAAGTAATCATTTAGAAGAGCAGAAGTCTTTGAATGAAAAGTGTTATGTTTTATAAGAGCAAAATACTATGATTATATGACTGAACAACATAATTCAGTGTAGGAACTTCCTTTCTCCTCCACATTTGGTGTTTGGATATCCACAGTAACAATGGTGAAAAAAGTGGAACTGAAGACTCCAACCACTAGCACTGAGAAGTTTGAAAGAGGATGTCCACACTGTTGCAAGGTGGTTGTGTGGATTGAGATGGAGGCAGAGGAAGAAAAGTAAAAGCTTACTTGGAGAGTAGGTGCACTGGAACAGAAGGACGTGTAAGTCTGTGTGAGCACAGTAATTCAGAGCTCCTTTTGTGGAGTAAAGCTTGTACCCAACGTAGTCATAAAGTCAAGGGAACTATAGCATTTTATTCCATTTTTATTGTTTCAACTCGGTCTGAAAATCTGGCTTTTCTCATACCATTGCTGCTCTTTTCTCAATTTGTGAAATGGTTTCTTTGAAATTCCCCCTTTAGGTCCCAAGTGAGAAGCCTTGTTGAGTGGAAAATTTGACAGTAATGTATCCTTTGCATCCTTACTTTGCGTTTTGGTTTTGGTCCCCTCTCTGTACTCCTCTGATTCTTCTGCTGCTTTCTGTTTCCAGCCTCTACTCTGAATATCCCATAGTATGCTCAATAAAAATTGAATAGTTTCCACTTAGAATTCTAAAAATGGCTTGCCATTTCCAGAAAGTGACAGCACCAATATTATCGTCAGTCTCTTATGCAAATTGCCACACTGTTGCTACTTTCCAAAGTATCTCATATTTCTCTGAAATCAGGCTCCATGCTCTTCCACTCAGATGCCCTGGGACTCCTGACCTTCCCACTGGAGGTGCCCAAACCACTGACATTCACCTTGCTGCTGGCCAGAGTAGATAAAAATTATATAAGAGCTATGAGCTGTTGTCCACTAAGGAGCTATTCTTATCAAACTGTTCCTGCTCCAGGGTACATCCATATGGTTCAGTCCCTCAGAAGGTGGCATGCTGTGCCATTCTTCTGGCAAAAGTGTTCAGTGCCAACCTTGAAAACAAGTCTGTGTTTGGTGGGTGACATTAGGTCTACAGGGTGAAACTTGGATTGGCTCTATGGCATGCTACCCTCCCTTTTGCACATGAAAAGGAAAAAGAGAACCAGGATTGTTTGTCTGAATTCTCATCACACTTCTTTTTCTTTTCTTTCTTTCCCATCTAAATTCTAGAGGGCTAGGAAAAAATCAATTCTGAGTTTGTCATTGGGGAAATATAACCATCTGGGAAAAATATAAGCTGTGGCTATAGGGGCAATCTAGCTTCCCATGCTAAACAAAGACATTGATTTTCTCTGCCTCCTAGTTATTGCACTTCACGCAATTTTTTCAAGCCACATTGAAAAGGCAGCCTGGAATAGCATTCTTCCTATACAAACAACTCTGTCTACGGTAGAAAGGTAGCTTTCCTTTATGTGAATGGCAGTCATGTGCTTTCAGTCAGAATATCCTAAACAAGAAAGGACTCAATTACATTTTTAAGCAGCATGTTTTCTTTGTAGAGTCTCCGCTGCCTGCTCCAAACTGAAGACAAAATGACTGCCTGTCTGGAGGCAGCAGATGTCTCAGAGATGTAAGTGTTCACCACCCCTGAATCAAAGCCCCAGCATAGCTGAATACACTACTGTATAAAGGCACTATTGACTGTCTTTGTGTTTGTTTGTTTTTTGTGTAGGGGGTTGAAAATGGTAGTGATGTTTAAACACCTCTTTAGAGTCATTACAAGATATTGTGCAAATATAGTAATTTTTTGCTGGTAAGCAGGCATGAAAGGCACATTTGCTTATCAGAGTGAAACAGTTCCAGGGGAGGCCTTGATGTCTGTCAGGTGAATCATCTAATCTCCAGATTTAATGTACTGAACTGGGTAAATAAGTCACTTTTTGGAGATGTCTAAATATACATTTCCCTGAGAGCTTTTCCAGTCTCTAGGGTAAATAAATCATGCTTATATAAAGATTGTTTCTTTGTTTAGGAGATATGATTACCTTAATAAATAATTGTGGTATAGCCATGTAGTACACACGCCAAACATTCTTAACTCCATAAATTCTTCCTGTAAAAATGCCTATTGCGAAGATGTATCAGCCATTTAGGATTTAATAATCTGTCATATTTCCCCCTCCTACTTAGGAGAAAAAGAAAAGGAAAATAAAACAGATAAAAATTTCACAGCTGACAAAATTGCTGTATGTCTTAGGAATGTTTAAGTTATAACATGACCTGACAAAAATCAGAAAATTAAAACGCAAAGCCAACTCTGTGTCCTTCATTCACGCCTTTGTGCATTTTCTTATTATCATGCAGAATAACATGGGCATTTCTGCTGTGAATCTTTGTGACGCTAAGCTTCCCTACTGCATTTTCAAGATGACTTATTCTGGCTGTTAGCTACCTCCAGAACTGTTACGGTAGGTCATCTAGTCCATCTCGGCCAAAGTGCAATTAATCCCTACTGCACATTTACAAGGGCTTATCCTGCCTAATGTAAATGTCCTAAGTGAGCTGACTTTATCTTTGCTTTACCACTGAATTATTTTTCAGGCTAGGAATAAGTTTAAAAAAATCAGATTTAATCAGGATCTTTCCCCTGATGTCATTAATTTTGTACTAGAAAGGGTCTTTGGTATTTCCCTACAACTGCACAATGTTCTTTGCTGTATTTTTGTTCCTTTCCCTAATGTCAGCATCTGACTGTATTGTCCTCTTCTCTGACTCTTTGAGGCAGGGCAAGAAGTACTGCCCAGCCTTTGGCCTCCCTTCTGGGATGGATCCTTTACCCCCAGATCCCTCTTGTAAGGCTACTCTGCTTCACCACCTACTTGGGAGTACTGTGTCCTCAGTTTCTCTGCCTGGCTGGGCCTTCTCACTTCCCAGCACCAGCAGGCTTAGCAGGCTTAAAACTCAGCCAAGATTTATTCAGAAAGTGGCTTAAGGTCAGACACTGCCCATCTCATCCTGCCTTTCTTTGCAGCTCCTGCCTTGCAGAGAGATCCTGTCTGAATTTGAAAACCCTCTTGATGACTTAAGCTGAAAGCACATGCCTCGGGTACTTGTCCCATCCTATTTTCTCTGAAAACCATCTAGGCTATTTGGCTTTTGCAGTCTCTCCCAGGGCAGGGCACCTAAAACACCCAAACCGGCTTTCTCCATGGTGCCTACTCAGCCCCAGCAGCATTGTCCCTGCCTGACCTGGGCTCTTCACATGAAACACACAAGATATGTCTGGGCTGTAATTAATGCTGATAACACCTTCACAACTAGATGGTGCCATGGTTTACAGTCACTGAGTGAGGTGCAGATGCTCTGCAGAGATCTCACATGGCAGAGTCACCTGTGGCCATATCAGAGCAAGCCTATGAGACATTTCCTGCTTTGCCCATTTTAGCGTGTAACTGCTTGGCCCGACCTCTTTCTCAATTAAGCAAGGGATTTGCCAGCTCACCCTCTGTCTGTGTTCTCACTGATCTTTTTCCCCTACATTTAATTTTTGCTAAGGTGGGGAGGGAGAATAGAAGGAAGAAGCAGAGAAAATATGTTTAGAACTTTTATTTTCATTAATGTATAATACGTAAATTATGAAGAGCACTAGTGGGAATGTATTTATTAAAAGTAAGTAGCAGTATGACTTTGTACAGCCGATTGCCAAGAAACAGATAGCATATCGGTGTGGAGTCCACTCTGTTGTTACGAAGCTGGGAATAAACTGCAATATCTACTAACAGCCTTTAACATTTCCTTTGTTTTATTTCCCTTACCTTTAACCATGATGTGAAACTGATCCAGGAGGGAACTGCTTATTAGGCTTGCTAAGTGTACTGTTCATGGCAATTCTGCACAGTTTTGCTGGCATCCAGAGGACTGAACCAGGCACAGGCTGGTTTTGGAGACTGTGGTGGAGCAGAGTTAAGCTGTGGTTCCTAAATATTGCCTGATTCTGAAAACAAGTATCTGGAGCTCAGCTCCCTCATTGGCTTATATTTGTAGGCAATTTTGCTGAGATGCCTTTCATCAATAGTACAAACATTTAAATGATATGCACAAACATTTATATTGTTATTAGTAGTGTAATGAGGAAAGGAAAGTAAAAGAACTGCATTACTTGTCCTTACTTAGACAACAGAGCATATTTTTTCTGTTTATGATTTTTCATCTTTTAAGTGATGAACAGAGAAGAGTAATTCGTAAGCATTTTCTTCATTATTTACCCTTTGTAAAGAACAGTAGCATTCCCATTCTGCAAGTGAGTAAACCAAAGACAGAGACTATGCCTATTCGTCTAGCATTCAGGTCACTGAAGCAGTGGCCAGTCTGTTTTTTCTAATACAGGAGTGGACCAGAACAAAATTAATTTCAGTGAGCCAGTGCCAGAGAGCACCACAGGAGAGAATATCACTTTTTCCAACCACTTCTCATTGTGCCTGTATTGTGATCTGGGGCTAGTCTGTGCAGGGACAGGACCTGCAGGAAGGTTAATCAAATTCACTTTTAAATGTATTGGTTAAATTGCATTACCTCACTGTGGTGACATTTGTTTTTTGTTTTAAAATAGGCCTTAATTCTGTTTATTTTAATTCACTTTGGAATGTAATGTGGTTTACCTGATTTAAATTAAATTCACACCTTGAAATATCTCAGCTTCCCTTTCCCCAGCATCCTCACGTAGGCAGAATGAATTTTGTTTTCTAACTGTTGAAGCTGTATTCTACCTTCTCTTCCCAGCACCACTGGGAGATTTCTTATTTCTGCACTTCACACAGTGCATGCCCTGCCGTCACACAGTTAATTTAACCAGCTGATGAAAGGTTTGTGATATTAGCAGCTTTTGTCTATGCAGTTACTTTAAAAGCTGGTGATTAAAAAGAAGGTGAAAGAACAGGCTGAAATATTAATTCACAGAGTAAAAACGATGAAGTGATGGAGTAATTATAGCCTGAAAAGTCCAAAAACACGACCACCTGTGGGACTTGTGGCAGTTGCATTAAGGTGGGGGACTGAAGACAGAGTGTGAACATGGGCTTTTAAAAATCGTTTTCCCTGCATGGGGCATGTGGAGGAGCTGGGTTTGCACTTGGTGGCAGTGCTCTCCCGCGCTGCCGGCAGCCTTGGCTGCCTGGGCTGTGGCTGCTGCCTGCAGGAGACACGAAGGGGGAGTGAAGGCTCTGCACAGCTGAGGACTTATAATCTGCCTAATATTGTTTTCTTAATGCATTTGAAATACTGTTCCTCTGCTCTGATAGGGCTCTGCTCTTTTAGAGTTCTGATTGCTGTCTAAAGGACTCCCTTAAAGGGAAGAGAGGAAAGGAGGTGGTGGAAATGGGTGAAATTGTTTGTAGTTCCGCACAGGGGGAGCCTCTGTTATTCAGAGTACCCTTGAGAGTAAGGATAGATGGTGGGAGGCAAACGGATGGGATGTCTTAGGGCCATACTTGATATTTAATTTCTGCCTGGCACAGCACTGCCCCTCATGATCTGGCCCTACTTCCTTCTTTCCCTCCCTCCCTCCCTCCCTCCCTCCCTCCCTCCCTCCCTCCCTCCCTTCGTTCCCTCCCTTCGTTCCCTCCCTCCCATCTTTCCCTCCCTTCGTTCCCTCCCTTCGTTCCCTCCCTTCTTTCCCTCCCTTCTTTCCCTCCACTCTTTCCCTCCACTCTTTCCCTTCCTCCCTCCCAAGCTGGCTGTAAAGGAAATGCCATGCCTTCCCCAGCCTTAGCTGTGACATGTCTGAAAGTGAAGAGACACTAGCCTCCAGCAAACACCCATTGCCAAGGCATTTTTATCCACTGTCCTTTAGCTCTCCAAGAGGACAGGAAAACATGCTGGAGGTTAGGTTCTGTGCAAGGTTAGCCGTCAGTGACAGCACCAGAAGCCACAGGCTGCTCTCAAATGAAACTCTCATCCCTATGGGGCTCACCAAAATTACAAGGACTGAGTGCACTAGGCCCAAACTGCTGCATCTCCTTCAACAAGACATCCATAACATCATAGCTGTGGAGACACAAAAGGGGAAATAAAATGTCCTTCAAATGGCCTGCTCCTTGTGTAGTGGAAATCTTGCATTTAGATGGTGTCCTCACGGACTCTGCCGGTAACAGGTGACAGTCGTCTAGCACCTCTTTGGGATGAACTCACTGATGGCCTTGCAGCATGTGGTAACTGCTCTGTTGTTACCTGGAGAAAAGTAGTGTGACTGTGGTGTGGTCAAGTCTCACAATGTTATTATGAATTTCATAGCATTAGATGCTTTTCTCAAACCTTCAGTCTGCATTCGTATGACATGCAGAGAAACTCCTCTCTGTTTCTTCTTCGTTAGAAGGGACATGTGACTTTCCTGGTGGTGCGGAACAGCTTGAAAATGTGAAAAACAGGCTTTGATGGCAGAAAACAAATTCCCGCCATTTGTCCAAGAAATCCAAGGCACTTTAGGCTCTTGATTTTTGCAAGCCTCAGGTGGCCAGTGGTTAATATTAGTGGAGGTGTCTCTGCTGCAGCCAAATAGACACATTTTTAATGTAACAAAATAAAATGTGCTAGACTGTGCAGCTGCTCCCTCAAGGTACATTGGTTGGTAATGTATCGTGTTGGAAGGAGCTATGTAATTGGAGGATAATAATGTTGGTGCAAAAAAAAAGAAAAGCATCAGAATTGACCATGTGTAAGTACAGGATGGAAATAAGAAGTCTTGTAAAAATTAGAGAGAATCTGGAGGCTTCCTTGTAAAAGCAGCGTGAGAGGGAAATCAAATGGCTTTTAAATGCGGTTTGACTTGTTCCTGAGAAGAAGGTGAGGTTCACAAGACCAGACTCAGTGACTCAGGGCAGATCTTTATCTACGCATACTTGGAGTTTGATTATGCACCATGTGAGTTGATAGTCCATTCTAGGTGCAGAGGTTAAACATTTGGTGCTCAAATGGGCCTAAAGCACAGAAATCATCTTCCTTCCCATGACACGCGCTGAAAGGTGAGATTAATGTGGTTTCTGTGGCTGACTGGGGCTGGTCGTTCAGCAGCAGGCATTGTTCATGGATTTATCCATCAGCAGAGATGAGCCTCACTGCTTTTACAGTTCAGTGGATCTCCTGATCAGCCCAAGCTCAGTAATGAACAAAGGCTGTGAAATAACTTGTATCCTCTATTAGAGACAAACAAGCAAGAACAACGCCACTTAAGGAAGCAACATAAATAATGAATGAGTAGAGAAATATGGTCCTTTCTGACAGCAATGATGCTGGTTTTAATTTGTGTTTATGGCACCTAAAGTAATGGGCACATGAAATATGCATGTAGAGAGAGAACCAGGAGAAAAACCCCTGCAGAACCCGACCACAATCCCCTGGACCCTGACCAAAACTTGCAATGGGAAAAGTATAACTGTAGGAAGCAAAAATAATAAACACTGGAAAAATACAGTGCATATCTTTATCTGATGCCAGCTACTAGAAAATCAAAACACTATTTAGGAAACAAACTCAAAGTGTAAGGTTGCCTAGTGAGACAGTCTTTAGCATTTGGCATAACGGGGACAAATCTTCAGGGAGGGAAAAATAGTGTTTCAGTGCTGCTTGTATATAGAAAGTCTTTGTTTAAAATATCTGAATCCCTCTTTTAGGACTCATTCAAGGTGGCTTTCTTATAAATTTTTAGGTAGTATGCCACGAATTAGACTAAAATAAGGATGTAGCCCATCATCTTGAATCTTCTGTTGGAAAACCAAGTTAAGTTTAGTTAAGTTTTCTCCTGAAGAATATTTTAGAAATTTGTAACATAGGGACTAAAGTGATTTTAATTTTCATAGCTGAAATTGCCTTCTTTCTGGACTTTTAAAAATGTACAGAGGTGCTAATGTGTCTGAATATGATGACTAGGGCTATAAAATTGTACATTTTTTGATTGAGCTACTGAACAATAATGTCCCAAACCTGTAGTCAATCAGACTGATTACAGAATTTTTTTCTGGAACAGCAGTGCAAACATTTTTGATTGAGCTTGACCATAAAATCTGATTGACCCAAAGTAGCACATTTCATTTTCATCCCAGAAAACTCAATAGATTTTTCAGCAAGGGTTGAAATAGAATGGAGTACAGGTGTTATGCACTTGAATTTAAAATGTGGATTTTTCTAAATTTATTTTTCTACAAAGGTGAAATTTTGCCATATATTTCATAGCAGGACTTCAGCATATTGTAACAAGGCTCCTGTACTTTCTGTTCAACAACTGCCCAAAGCCATGTGGTTAGAACACCCCAGTATGTGTGTGAACTAAGGTTAAAACCATATCTCCAAGGACGGTGTCTTATCCATCAACATGTTATAGTTATGAGTCATGGAAAGACTGTACTGAAAATTGTTAGTCCATAAAAAAGTGAAAGCTAATAGTCTTCAGATAAGTAAAAGATTACAATAAAGAGAGAAAAAACCCTCCATAACAAGAAGACATTTAGAAAAAGAACTTTCTAAAGGTAAGGATAGCAAACAAGTAGATGACCTGGTTATGGAGTATCCATCACTGAGATGTTAAAAGAATGTCAGTGCAATTTCTGTCCAACATTGCTTTGGCACAGACAATTCTGTGGGATCATGACATTAATGGACATGTGGGCAGAAGATGGAAGAAGAGACTGCTTAAGGTCTCTTTCAGTACGCTGGTTCAGTGAGCTAATGAAATGACACCATTGCTTGAGGGTTCATGGAAGTGTATAAATTGTGGGATTGCCCTAGCAGTCCTTATTTGAATTAATTCTACATCTAAATCAGAAGGGGGCTGTGATTTGCAGCATCCAGCCTGCAGCGTGTACAGGCATCCTTGTACAAATCCACTGTATTTTTGTTTCCTCCCTGGCTGAAAGATTATGTGTATGCGAAATGGAGAGGCATCAGGCGTCAAGAGTGAGCAGAGCCATGCTGGAAGCAAGAGCTGTAGGAGAGTGCAGGTGGGTGAGGGGTGCAAGCCTGGGTTCCCCTGGGAGTCTTGCCTGCTTCAGGGCTCTGATGACTGTCCTGGCAAGTGAAGATGGAAAAGCTCCTTCGTGTTTTGTTACCTGGGCCTGAAAACACATTTGAGAATGCATCTTTACAGTGTTTTCAAATATTGTGTCATTTTTATCCCATCTGAATCTGTAGAGAAGTCTGTCTACCCAAAACCTGGATTTTCCAGAGAATTTACTGAAAGGGATTAAAAAAAAAAAAAGGATAAAGGTCCATCTCTAATGACAAAACCATGTTTGCAAGAGCTTCTCACAGATCACACAAGAATTTCCTGTTAATGTCTCTTGAGCAGATCCTTGTGTGATACAAATAGGAGTGTGTCTCTGTGTAACCCGGTCTTTCTCTTTTATTGATATTTTGGAGATTCTCTTTGAAGTGCCTCCATTTGCACAAAAAAATAGACTGAGGCTACGGCTATGTTGAAAAGTATCAAAGGGCTACAGGCTTGGACCTTCAGCTGGTAGAAATCAGTATGCCTCCATGATTTGGAGTGGTTTATATAAGCATTAACTGGGCTATGCAGTTCAGCAGGGACATGGGAAGATCTCAGCATTCCTGTGCAAGGACTCCCTGACAGAGATTTCTCATTCTCACCTATTCCTTTCCCCCCCAAAATCCCATGAAAGCCATTCTGTGACATTCAGGGACCACTGGATGGCAATCACTGTAGCAGAAAAGCATCAGTGAGCCTGATGCACTGGGTAAGTAGGAAGGGCTGTAAAGAAGACTTCCCTTTCCAGGACTCTGATGGAAAGCATAAACAGGCAAGACTGTTCTTTGCTCACATGCTAACTTTTGATTGTGGATTTCCTATACAAAGTCATTTTGAGCAGAAGACAGCATAAATGAAAAATACCAAACTACTGGTAGAAATTCACAAGCCTGTTAGTTGTTCTTCGAAAGGGTCTCTGTACAATGAGCATGAATCAGACCTTACTATGAGACACATGTATCATGTGCAAGTGTACATGTTAATATCTCTTGGTCTGAAAAGTTAAACAACTAGGTTGTATTTGAATGTCTGGAAAACCAAACACTCACCCTCAGCACATAGGACCGTATTTTTTGTTGCACTGTGCTCTGCCAGAATCCTGAACTTCAATCAAAACAATAGAATCCCAGGTTGACAGTAAAAGCAACAAAGCCAACAGAAAGGAGAAGCATGGCTATCACTGCAAAATGGATGTTGTTTTCAAAAGAAAGAGGTTTGGTCTGTGCCAGGGCTTTTGCTTTATTCTCAGTCATGTAGTAGTGGTAATGGTAGCCTCTAGATAAGCGGCAGCATTTCAATGCCACAAGAACTTAACACTTGTTAACAGCAGAGCCAGTGATGAGCTGACGGAAACCTTTCTAAACCTAATGGGACTAAGTTGAGCTAGACTTACTTTGGAAATTGTTGCAGTGCTGCCATGGCCCCTTTCATGTGTATTTTAAAAAAGGTAAGCTGGGACTCATAAGGTCAAGATATCTCTGTTGGTCAGGTAGGTGAGACATCCTCAAGGAGCCCTCCTATCAGACATTCAGCTTTTCAAGCAGAACAACATCCTCAATAACAATAAATTCCCACTATCCCACCCGAACCTGTGATGGGTGATGTTGGCTGAAGGTTGAGTCCATTTTGTGGTGCTGGAGTAATCTTGCCAAGGAAGAGCATAATTCTGGAGGGCAAGGATTTGTGAGCTACCTGAAGTTTCTTAGAAATACCTGGAGTGAATTCCCTCTTCTTGTGCAGGAGGAAAAAGCAGCCTGTAGATTTTGTACTACAGATAAAAGTTGGCTCTGCTAGGGGGATCTAATGCCTGCAAATTCTTATCAAGTGTTAACAAGTCCACCGTCTTTGCATTGTTAAAAACAACAACACACAGAGTTTGCAAATATGCTTACTTGAAAGAGCTGCTCAACTAATTTTACACTGTGCTTCAGCAGAATACTTTTCAGATAGAGCAAAGAAGTAAAGCACAAAGCAAACTGGTAAAAAGACACCACAGCCACAATTGTATCACGCTCACCTCTAAAATAAGCAGATCTTTCTTTGATAAGTCACTTTGATTATTTGAATGTTGAACAGGAAAGTGAGTCTTCATGGAAGAAACTACTTTTTCTTTGCAGTGGGAAGACAGAATTTCCTGGAACATGGGCAGGGCAGAAGCTAAAATCCCTGATGAGTGTTATTAAAAACATTGTTATGCTAATGTAATATGTTGTAGTTCTTTGGAGGAGGTATTTTCCTGCCACAAAAGACTACTATTTTAACAGTTCTTTTAATAAAAACATGTCCAAATGCATTTGTTTAGACAGTTTTCTTTCCTCTTATGGAGCAGGAAGTTTTGGAATATATGGTTTTTGGAAAAGCCGATGTGGAAATGGCACTGAAAAGACTTGCTTTGAAGTAATGGCATATTCATCTTTTATCATACACAAGGTTTCACTTCCATATGTTGGTTCAACCCAAATTTTTTCTTAAACATTTCTTCTAACATCAGAAAATCAGAACATCAGTAAGATCAGAAAATATCAGCTCTGTCGCCCAAAATACAAAATGTCTGTGTGACCTCATTCTCACTGGGAAAATGTTTCAGTGGAAAGTATTAGCCATTGTCAGAGTTCATTAAAAAAATTCTTCCCACTGACTTTAACTCTTTGTTACTTGTCAGGACAGGACATTTTTTCTACATTACATATTTTTTGCATCACACAGTAGAGACACCACAATTCCTGCTCCAGTTGTGTGCAGAGAAAACTGAAAATGCAAAAGCATCCAAAGTCTGATGAAGTTCTGGAAATCAATGGGGAAGGCTGACCTTTTTCATGTGGGATGAACGTATCACACAGAAATTTCAGATCAGTGCCAGCTCCAGCACTGATTTTTTTCAGTGCATCTGCTGATTGGCCATGAGCTGGACCAAAGCTACAAAATTCATTTCCAAACAGGCCTGAGTGACACCAGCAGGGACTGGCCCTGCCTCCATGCAGCTGCAAGGACATGAGGTGTGCATGCTGCCAATTTAATCAGGCCTTCTCCCTGAAAACTTTTCTTGCATTAGGTGGCTTATGACTGTCAAATATTTATCATCTTGTCAGAGGATAAAGCAAGGTCTAGTTGACGTCTTCTATAGTACTAGACTGATAACAAGTGAGAGAGTTCCCTTGGCACTTCAAGGAACAGAGCTTCTCAGCCTGCTGTCTTCTGATTTATCAAAATCCCCATTCATCCACACAAGGCTGCCAAGCCATGAGAAGGTATTTGCCATGCTTCCTACAGACTGGGGAGAGGCATACCATGCAGACAAGCCACCATCACTGGCCAGGTAGTGCAGGTGCAGCCAGGTCTGGGAACAAGCACCACAAAGCTTCAGCTGGCCTTTGTCACTGCAGGTACAACAAAAGAAAGGGACAGTGTTAGGACCTAAAATGTTTTCTATTGAGCTGAGGTAGAAAGCCACCACAACCTTTGGAAGAAGGATGCTGCCAGCAGCTCTGGCTTCTGTCTGAGGAGGAAAAGAGTGTTTTCTGTGATCTTCATGATATGATGGTACTTTTGATCCTGGACAAGTCAGAGATGATGCAGAAAGCAAAGAAATCCAGTGAAAACATTACATTAAGGTTCAGATTGTTCATATTTTAACTCAGTTGATTCATTCTGTCTTTTTATTCATCCAGCCACGTCCTTCCAAGATTTTTACTGCACAAAGAGCTTGGGGCATCTAAAGAAATGAGGGTGTGGGGTCTGGAAATGCTTAGTTAAAATTTTGGCTCTTTCACAACCTTGTGCAGTTTCCAGGTGGCTAATTCATATTTCAGTGTCTCAGATGGTTCATCAGTGAGGCAGACTGACAGCAGTATCCACACAGAAGTAGTGATCAGGGGAGTAAAAACATATTCCTAAATATGTCAAATATTAAGAGAGTAAATACAAAAGAGAAAAATACACTTGTTTTTATGATGTAGTGACTATGTAAAAGGCTAAGATTTCTGCTAGCTAAAGATTACAGGTCCTAGTGACTTTGCAGGATCAGGTTTTAGGTTAGTCGCAAGTTGGCAGCTGTCAGGGATAGCCATCTGGGTAGGTATTTGTGTATCTTAAGACTATGGTAAATTACTTGGTTTTGATGTCTAGGTTTGAAGGCTATTTAAGGGGTAGGTTGACTCTAATGTGGAACACAAAGGGATAGAATTTGTTCTGTCCATGAAGGTGTAACTCCAAATCCATGGCCAACTCTTCCGAGTGGCTTTACAAAGACAAAAAGAAATTAAAAACTCAGTTGAAGAGATGTCATTCTTGGTCAGTGCTACGTGAAGTTCAGTCAGGCGTTGTGAGCACTCTCCCTCACTCCTAAAGAAAGGACTCTGACTTCCTTCTAGACGTGAATCTTCTTTAATGTCAGTTACACTTTGGGAGGGCTTGTGCTGTTGGGCCAGAGTTTTGCATGGAAGTGGTCTGGTTTTGTTTTCATGTTGACCTCCAATGCTGTTGTATGTGGCTTTGTTTCCTTGAGTAACATTTCCCACAATGTTAGAACTTAACTTAAAAAAAAGTAGGTTTTTTTGCCATGGAGAGAGATATAAATATTAAAAGCAGGCACAGATAAAATAATAAACATTCAAAACTATGAACTTTGAATTATGCTTTGTTTTGGAATAGATTCCTCCAGCATGTGCAGATTCAGAGATATATTATTTTCCCTTGATACTGAAAACCAGGCGGGTTTCAGCAAGTCATCTGACCTCATGGCGTGGTGTATGTTATTCAAACCCTTGCCCACACTACACTGTCGGAAAAGGTCTTCCTCTCTCTCTCTGACAGTTGTTTTAGAAAAACAAAGCCCTGTAATTCCTGGGATGATTTCTGCTGCAGAGAAGTGGCGAGCTGACTGACAGCCAAGTGCATGGTCATTGACTTGAACTAGCAGGTGTGTCACACTGAGGAAAGGGGAGGAAAGCACATGGGGTTTGTGTGTATACATTTGTTCATTCTGAATTTCTGTTGTGGTGAGTCTGGCTCTCTGTCAAGCAAATCTTCTCAGCCTGATACCAAGCTGCTATTTCAAAGCCTTTTTTTTGGTAAGTCCCGACATGTAAAACATGCTGGTACTTGCCAGAGCTCCTTCAGAGGGGCTCATATGGGGAATCCTTTTTCTCTGTGCTTTGGCCCAGCAACAGGGCCCTTGGTGTTCAAGCATGGCTCAAGGCCCAGCCATTCTAGGGGAAAGCACTTGCTTGTCAGACAAGGTCACTTAAGCACAAAGGTAAAATGCTGGTTTTATAGCTTTCTTGAACATGCATGTTTTTCTGAATTGGATTCAGAAGAACTACCTACATTTCTTGATGCTTTCCAGAAATAGGAGGTATGGCAGTGTATACCAGTATATAGATGCTACATAGTACAATAGATGGTATAAGTCGGTATAACCCCTATACAAACAGCTATATACTTCTTTCTCCAGACAGAAGTAAAGACATAAGGAATTAACAAATGGTTCTTATGTCACCTTATAGATTATTCCACCCTTCTTACTTTTAGTAAGAGGTGATTCCAGAGATAAAAAACTATGTTCTTATGAAATGTCCCATAGAAGAGATTTTGAGATAATGAGAGGTGTTATTTAAAAATATACCTTCCAATCACCTCTGTATACATTTATTTCTTTACTATAATTCCCTACA
Organism: Strix aluco; assembly: GCF_031877795.1. NCBI lineage: Eukaryota > Metazoa > Chordata > Aves > Strigiformes > Strigidae > Strix > Strix aluco. The sequence continues at coordinate 71,522,010 of NC_133971.1, forward strand.
CACAGCAGAACTAAGTCAGTTCCAGCTGCCACTCTGCAGTTTGTGTCCAAGCTAAGCCAGTCGCTGCTTTCATTTTACACAGAAGTTGACAAAGGAGAAAAAAATGGGAACTCTTCTCACAAGCTTTGATGGCCAAGAGCACACTCCCAGAATTTCCAGAATTCTTCCCCAAACCTTGTTTGCCTAAGAAACCTGCTTCTCTTTCCAAAATGTGTGAATCAGCAACATTGAGTCAACAAGATTTGCGGCATACCCTTTGGGAGAAAACATTGCAAAGTACATGTGAGGATTAACTGGGTGATAAACAATTTTCATCGTATGTCATGCTAGCTTTAACACAGAAGTGTGTTTTCATGTTAAAGCAGTAGGCATGAATGGAAGATTATCCATTGCAGTTTATGGCCTCTGCTATAAGCTTTTGCTCTAAGTTTTGGGGAGTTAGCCCTATTCTTCACCTGTAGAATGTGGAAATCTTGACAGTAAAATACGTGTTTCCCAGTGAATCTAGGGAAAGGTTTGCCCAGTAATTCCTTGAAGGATATAAGAAAAGACTTCCATATTTGCAGTTTCTGAACTCCAATACAGGGGCCACCTGTTTGCCTGGAAACATCACTGCTGTTGTAAGCAATGCATGCAAAAGTCTTATAGAAGAGGCTGTGTAACTGCATTTTTAGCCTGCAGTATTTTAGAGAAGTCAGCTTCTTTTGGGGCTTGGCAACATCATTAGACTGCTGGACTCTAATAACTTAAAATTGCATAACCCATGAATTGGGTAAACATCCAATTTTGAGGTTTTCAGACTCTTGATGAATTTAATCACAATTTAAAAGCTTTGTCAGATGAGTATAAAGAGGTTTATGCAGTGTAGCACTTGTCTGCCTGCTCAGTATGGTTGCTCTGTGTTTAAATATTGCAATTGAATCAGCAGTTCAAAACCCTTGAACTTTGCTGTTCCACTTAAAACTAACCCCAGGTTTCTGCTGGCCCACAAGACCCCTCCTGGAAAGGTACATACCAGTGGCAAAGGAAAGAAAAAAGAAAAGAACAAAAGGCTTTTAACTTGTGCCGTACATGATAGAGTGCCTTCAAAGAGCACTGGGGTTTTTGAAAATCACAGGAGTGCAAAGAGGTCACCCATAGATATTTGAATTATTAACACATGTTTAACCATTAAAGAAAGATGTATTGATAGAATATCAATGTGATTAATTATTTAGTTACACAAAGTACAGCACAAAAACCAAATTAAGTATTCCCCACTCTTTGGGAAGGATGAACCTTGAATAAGTGCATCATAAAAGGGTTTGTTACCACAAGGCTTGTTAATAACAGATGATCTTAGAGTATCGTGGAAAATATGTAATGTTGGTTGCATTTATTTCAGTTTCTAGATGAGTCTTCATCAGTTGATCTATAGTGAGACGGAATGGAGAAACCCAGAAAGAACCAACTGTTTTTGATGGGAAATATGGCAGCTGTTTAACTTGCAGTGACCTATTAAAACAAATAGGTTTTCAAAGGAAAAGTATACAGCTATTTGAAGAAGAATATCCACCTAGTAAGATATCTCACCCATGTTGTTTTCTGTGTCTGTATTAAGTAGCCTTGCCTGCACTGCTAATGGAGATTCTGTGGGAAGGAGAGAACATCCCTCTCCTAGTCTTTGTTGGCAGGAAAAAATATTGTGCTGTTGGAACCTGTAGCTCACTGGTTTTTTTTCAGCTGTGGGAATAAAAGCTTGAAGCATTGCATATTTACTTTGCAATACACTCATGGCTGAAATTCCTTCAAATTTTGATTCCTGTATATGGTTATTGCATAGTGTCTTCAGTCATAGGTCAATTATTCAACAATCCAAACAGATTTTTCATATGAAGTCCCCAGAAGTCAGGTATAAAACCAGTGTATTTTCTCTATGTGTGTGATATTAGAAACATTGAATTAGTAAGCACAGTTTTGGGAAAGCCTCCTAAGGCCTGCCTTTATTTATAGTTTGTGGGCACTTAGTAGTTAGGTGCCCAATACTCAGTAGTGTGTTTCGTTGATAGTGCATTGTTAGGCTGAGGTAGCTCACACACGTTTCTCTACGTGTGGTCTCAGGGGACTTGCCACAGCAGGTTGGCTATGTGCTAGTGTTTTCCATGCCTAGAGAGAAGCAGGATAAAGGCTGAAGTTATATGTGTATCTGTTGCTCCCTTGGTTGAGGCAAAATGAAAGACTTGCTCCATTTCCTAGTGTGTCCTTCAGGCACTGGAGAGACACCTCTCTCCTAGCTGTAGCCTCGAGGGGACACTCAGAGTGAGTGGGAAGCAAATGACTGTCCACAGCTACCCAGAAGGCTGAGGGAGAAGAGAGTCCACAGTCCACTTGGGACAGACAGAGTGTCTACTGCACAGGCAGGAAGCAGGAGAAGTTTGGGTATGTCTGAGTATAACCTCAGGAGTGAGCTGCACTGGAACACAGATATAGAGCTACACGCACCTCATCCATGATGACTCCAAGATGGGAGATGTAATCTCGACTATTTGGATGCGTTATTTTTATATCACTGTACTTTTCAGATGTTAGAAAATCTACATTCCTTCTAGTGTAAAGGCATGAAATCATATTGTACATAGCCAACTGGACAATCCATCTGTAAGGCTAGGGTGCATGTAGAGGAAAGAAAAGGAGGAAAATGCAGGGATAAAAAAATTTAAAATCACGTGTTTGTAACCATGAATTATACAAGCAATTCTCATCGTGTTGGAAATTAAATGGAAAACCAAACAGTAATATGTCAGATGACATCTAGTTTCTATAGTGTCTGAAGGACCGTATCTGAGACATTTTTGTTGTTTTGTTTGGTTTTGTTTGTCAGATGAAGATTTCCAGCTTGCCCCTTGTGTGCATAGTATTCAGCTTACGTATTAATATAAAAGCACAGCAATCATTCTGTAAGTCACACAACAGTTTATTGCTCTGTTTTGGCAATTGCAGTTGTCCAGCAAATGTGGGGTGGCAAACTCTGGGCTCCCTGGGAAAACCAGGCTCCAGGCTGGTTCGGAAGCAGGTCTCCCATGTATCTCACACAGGAGAAGAAACTTATGAAAGATGTTGGCGTACAATTCAAGCTGTAACTATGTCACAAACACAAAACCTGTCTTTAGCCTAGTGGAGAGCAGGTAATCCTCCATTCAGGTCCCTTTGGTCTGGCAAGGCTCTCACAGCCCTTGTCCTCCTGGCTTGTCTTGGGGTGTAGTGCTAGGGGAACAAAGGCAATTTTTGATCTGTGGCCTTGGGGTGTGAAACACGTGGAGGCTGTTGAAGCAGGCTCTTAGTGTTTCTGAGGGAGAACTCTCTGTACCTTGCCCTATAATATTAGGGAATTTGCTGAATAATTTAGGTCTAATAGACTGTAGGGACTTCTCACGTGGAAGCCTTCTGCCAGTTAATAATACTCAGTACGTATATTGCTCTTCGCATTTGCAAAGCACTTTGCAAACATTAACGAATTAAGCCTCACAACACTCTGGGGAGGTAAGTATAAGTAAGTTATTAGTGTTAAGTAAGGAAAGCTCTTGGCTTTCCTCTTAGTGGAAGTCTTGGGGGAGATCCTAATCCTCCACGCTGCAGCCCTTTCTGGTCTTCGGTCCCTCCTGCGAGTTACATTTGCAGAGTGAATTCAGAAACAAAGCTGTGCTCCTGCTCCTTGCACTTCCACAAGGAATTTTTAAATACTCTGCAACTGATTACTCAACTTCTGCACCTACTTGGGGTGCCATCATGGACAGCTTTCAAGATTGCGTAAGTCTTCTGTGACTTTTCCTGGGTCTCTTGCCTTCCAGAGAATCCAGCATCTTAAAGGGCTGCAGTGACCACAAGGGTAATGATGATTTTCTTGGAGGAGTCAGAAAGCTTTGGGAAAAAAACCAACACTTTTAAGAACAGAGTCTGGGGAAAATCACATGAATTTGCTACTTCGGAAATTAAGGCTGCTGCTTTAAAACCTGATCTCAACTAGCGGTAAAGCTCACATTAACATCAGTCATCCAGGAACAGGTCTGTAACAAAATTATCAGGAACCTCTGTATTTTCAGCAAGGCACAGGTTTTCAACATGTAATTTTCAGGAAAGCCAGTGGAAACTATGTGCTCAAATCCTGCACAACCAAGAAGTCAGTGGCATTTTATTGGGAAAGCAATCCCCAAATGCAATGCCAATAAAAGTGATACGGACCATTACTGTCTTTTCCACCTTCCAGAAGACTTCCCTGCAAACCCTGGAGCAGTTTTTGACTTACACTGAGGTTTCTGGCAATGTCTCATGCAGGGGTGCTGTGCAGAGAGGAGTGAAAATGCTGACAACTCCAGCTGTGACCAGCTAAGGATTTGGGAAGTGCATGTCAGAAGTGGGAGACTGTGTCTCACATGTCACATCATGCATTTCTGACAGGGGAACACCCTCCATGGTAACTCTGATGGCAGCTCCACTTGAAAATCACATCCTCAGAAATCAAATCTCTGCTCAGCAGAGCTCCATGTGAGGATCTGGGGTTTAATATTTATAGTCATAATAGTGCTGTTAATATACCACATTAAACAGTCACTTTGAAGCTCTGACAAGGGGACTGAGAGAAAGTAGAATGGCAGCTGCTCTGTCAGTCACTTTCTATTCTATGGGAACCAGCTGGTTGTTATTATCACTTATTATTTACCATTTAAGCTAGACATGTTACAAAAAAAAAAAAAAAGACCTACATGGCCAGAAAAAAAGCAAAAATGGCCTCTGGGGACTTTGGAAACTTTCTGTGGTGTGATACATATTTAAGTTGATTGTTTTTCAATAAATCACTTCCTCCTCCTGCCACCTCAGCTACCATATTAAAGTGATCAAGTTAACCACAGATTTACTAAACAGAAATATGCAGTTCACTTAGTCTTTAAACCACATAAATACCTAAGAGGGATTTCTCCAGTTTCCAGCATTCATCTTGAAACTACTGCTTAATGTTAAATCATTAGACCTCAGGCTTTTTTTTGCACAACCCATAAGCAAGCACTTAAAATCTCAGTCATCTTCCACTAGAAGGGAAATGAGTATGCCCTGTGCAGTAAAACACCAAGTTTCTAGTAATGCTGAAGGATCTTGAAAGGGTTAGTTATTTTGTTAAAGGTGCAACATGCTTGAAGGTAATCAGACCTTTTGGAAATCCCTGTTTTCTCAGAGCTGCCCGTGCATGTGACTGCTTAACTATGTGTTTTCAAGGGAAAAAGCCTGCATGCACTTCGGTGAGGTGTATCTTGGCTTCTGTGGTTTAACTGTGCATGTAATGTCTTCTCTGTTATTTAGGGGGGACGCAAGTGTGCACGCTTGTGTGTGTGCATTTATTTCCCTAGGTTTTTTCTACGGGGGGGGGGGGGGGGGGGGAGGAATCAAATCAAAGAAAACCACTCTTTGATAAAGACTTTTACATCTAAAGTTCTCTAGTTGCTCAAAACCAACTTAAGGATGCATTTGACTGCCACTCACACTAAGCAACCAGAGAGCAAAACACTAGCATAGCTATCAGCAGGAACCATCCTGCACCTGCTTCCAGGCCCTTCATGCATGGAGCAAGCAGCCTGCAGAGACCACCTGACTCCATGCTACCCTCTGGCAGGTCCCTCCTTAAAACTCTTCTCCAACATGACCACTATAAAACACATGACAAGGGCTAAGCAAACAGCCAGTGTGGGGTAACCACTACTTACTGTGCTCATTTGTTTTGGCTTGCTTCTCCCATCTGCTTGTTACATTCATCTGCTATCTAGTGTCCTATGACTTAAATCAGGCCTTGGATAGATGTGTGTGAAGGGGTGGAAGTCATGGCTTTGTATGGTAGTACAATCTCTAGAACAGCTGGACAGTATCCATGGGCAGTACTGCAGGAGAGCCAAATGATAACATGACAGAGAGTTGGAAGAACAAGCTGGAAAAAAGTGGTAGAGCTTTTTGCTTTAGCTGAGGCTCCCAAAATATTTGGAGCATGTACCTCACTGACAGGGAGGGGCAGTTAGCCACCAAGCCAAGAATCCCACACACATTAACACAGGTAGCTCAGATGAGCGCAACTTTGAGGCTCCTCCAAGGTACATCAAGGCACTCTCGTTTTGATGGTTCTGGGAGCAACACAGGAGAAAGCTCTTTCCCCTGCACAGTGAGGGATCAGATGCTCCCAGGTATTGCCGTGTGACCCAAGGAGCTGAGAGGACCTTGAATTGCTTTTGCAAGCACATGTGGCTCATCAGGCTTTGTCAAAGATACCCACACCTGTCAGTAGATGTTTTCCATCCGTCTTAGTGGTGTTTGGAAATTCAATACCTGCTTGCAAGTCAGTTCTGTAAAGGGTGCTGTCAGCTGGCTCAGAAAGCAAGGTTTAAAAATGCTTACAATTTTTTTTTGCCACACCAAATCAGTGCTTCCTTGGATTGACCTTTTTGCTGCTGGACAACCAGATGATCAGGCCCAGTCAACATGGGCTTATGAAAGGCAGGTCCTGCTTGACAAACCTGATCTCCTTCTATGACAGGGCGACCTGCTTATTGGATGAGGGAAAGTCTGTGGATGTAGTTTACCTTGACTTTAGTAAGGCCTTTGACACCATTTCCCACAGCATTCTCCTGGCAAAACTGGCTGCTTGTGGCTTGGATGGGCACACGCTTCACTGGGTAAAAAACTAGCTGGATGGCCGGGCCCAAAGAGTTGTGGTGAATGGATCCGGTTGGTGGCCGGTCACGAGTGGTGTCCCCCAGGGCTCAGTTTTGGGGCCACTCCTGTTTAACATCTTTACTGATGATCTGGATGAAGGGATCGAGTGCACCCTCAGTAAGTTTGCAGATGACACCAAGTTGGGTGGGAGTGTTGATCTGCTCGAGGGTAGGGAGGCTCTGCAGAGAAACCTGGACAGGCTGGAGCGATGGGCTAAGGCCAACTGTAGGAGTTTCAATAAGGCCAAATGCCGAGTGCTGCACTTGGGCCACAACAACCCCCAGCAGCGCTACAGGCTTGGGGAGGAGTGGCTGGAGAGCTGCCAGTCAGAGAGGGACCTGGGGGTGTTGATTGACAGCCGGCTGAACAGGAGCCAGCAGTGTGCCCAGGTGGCCAAGAAGGCCAATGGCATCCTGGCTTGCATCAGAAATAGTGTGGCCAGCAGGGAGAGGGAAGTGATCTTACCCCTGTACTCGGCACTGGTGAGGCTGCACCTCGATGACTGTGTTCAGTTTTGGGCCCCTCACTACAAAAAGGACATTGAATTACTCGAGCGTGTCCAGAGAAGGGCAACGAAGCTGGTGAAGGGTCTGGAGCACAGGTCTTACGAGGAGTGGCTGAGGGAACTGGGGTTGTTTAGTCTGGAGAAGGGGAGGCTGAGGGGAGACCTCATCACCCTCTACAACTACCTGAAAGGAGGTTGCAGAGAGCTGGGGATGAGTCTCTTTAACAAAGTAACAAGCGATAGGACAAGAGCTAATGGCCTCAAGTTGCGCCAGGGAAGGTTTAGACTGGATATTAGGAAGCATTTCTTTACAGAATGGGTTGTTAGGTGTTGGAATGGGCTGCCCAGGGAGATGGTGGAGTCCCCATCCCTGGAGGTGTTTAAGAGTAGGGTCGACTTAGCACTGAGGGATATGGTGTAGTTGGGAACTGTTAATGTTGGGTTGATGGTTGAACTGGATGATCTTCAAGGTCTTTTCCAACCTAGACAATTCTGTGATTCTGTGATTCTGTGCTTTTTCATAAGGGCTGTCCCAAATAGCATAAGGGCATCAGTCTCCTGGACTTCAGGTAGATTAAAAAAGGAGTTCTACAGAATTCTTTTTGCATTAGCAAAATATGTTTATCTCCTTCCAAAATGTCTGTACAGGAGCCTGTTTCACTAGGGCATCTTTTATCAACATTTTCACTTTTGTTTTCCTAGGTATAGTCAAATACAAGTTTATATCTGATCATGCTCCTTCTTCATATACACAATGTTCTTGAACACCTGATTTTGTTTTGTTGTTTGACTACCTGCAAAGTCATTGTCCTTCACTCCTTGTTCTGATAAACTAAAAGCCATTTTCTTCCTTGAGCTCCCCTGGTTCAGAAGAGCTTTAAGCAATCGAAATTTCTGGCCTGTAAGTCAAATTATGTTCTTACATGGTTGTGTATGATTTCTGTAGGCATTGCATGTACATTTCTGAGGGTAGAATTTGGCCCAGCTGCGTTCTTTGCCATGTGCCAGCATGAGGGAAAATGAATGTGTATTGTAAAAGAAATCTATCTCAATTAACCCAGAGTGGAAGCACATCATGCATACACTACTGATTTTTGTGATTCAATGTTTTCACTGAGAGGATGGTAGTAATCTGCACAATTTATTTTTCTCTGAAAATCACTCTTCAGGCAAGATTTAAATATTTATGAGTGATCCATGGGAATATTTGGTTTGCAAAGGCTTTCTTTCCCTTGGGATGTTTGCTTCTGCCAGGACCTGTAACTTGCAGCCAAGCACCATGCATGCAAGAAGGGAAGGTGCAGTTCAAGCATGTGATTTATATTTGCAGGATTCTAAAACTGACTGTTTTACTCACACTCAGAAGTCATAATCTTTTAATAGCTTCCTCACATAAAGCAGAAGTTTTACAACTTTTACAAAATGGGTGTGTTTCCATGATAAACCTTGTGGTGATAGAGAGAAAATAGCTGGTTGAAGTGAACCCTGCAAAATAGCCATCTAACCATGAATGGGCGATTTGAAGGTCTCACAAAGCACCCATACTGAACTATGAAGCTCCTCTTACATGCCAAATTCACAGGGGCTATGAAGTTGCTACTATTGTTCACTGCAAAGCCCTGTTTGAAATTACAGTATATGATGCTTTTTTTCTGGCAAGGGGTCCTTTGTTTGATTTCTGTGTTGTTACAGAGCTGGAGGCTGTCACTTGAGCATGATGACAATGATGTTGTTCCAGAGTGCAAGCCACTGCACTTATTTTGCAGACTTCTGTTATTCAAAGATTACTTTTTGTTAAGGAGAAGAGATAATATTTTAACATGGGAGTTTTATATCCAGCAATAAACAAGCAGAAGCCCCATGATTTGGCTGCACCAGGTTAATTCTCTTCCAAATTCTCCTCCAAACTTTCCAGTGGCTTCTTTTGGACTTGGTTTGGGGAGTTGAGTACTGGGAACCAAGTCCTTCTCCTTGAACTCATCAGCCCTGAGTCCAGTGTGTCATGCATCTGCAATTCATTTCCTCCCTACAGATTTTGTGTTAAACATCAAGACAACAGTGGTGGGGAGAACCTGTTTCAAGGAATGAGAATTATTGTATTCAATAGTTACAGTAAACTTTTATTTTAAATAGAGTAACTCAAAGCATGGTGTGACAGAAAGAACAGGTCAATTTAAATGCCAAGTAATAAAAGCAGCCCTACTAATCTAATCCTGAGATGAAGCAAGCACCACATTGTTGACAAAGCTAATTTCTGCCTAGTGTTATGCCCACCTAGCTCCCTGACACATTTAAAGCCCAAGTTGTTTATAAGGTTATTATTAGGCACTTCTCTCTTTCTGAAGCTGAGGGAGGAAAATAGCGACTGAGGTAAATGTTTCAAGGCCCCCAGACTGTTTTTGTTTGTGATTTACGATTCAGATACAGACATCCAGTCCTGGTAGAAATAGCTTTGTTGGTGCATTTGACAGTGTGTTTCAGAAGGTAGTTTTTAAGCAGAGATTGGAAACAAAAAAAGGGGTAGTTGAGCTCCTGAGAACAGAAAAACAAGTCAGTCTGTCTGTGGTGTGCGGTGCTCTCCTGTTCCCCTGAGGAGAAAGCTCTTAGGGCATTTCAGCACCTGAGATGACAGTGATGCTATGTTTCAGGTTTCTCACTGCACTGTAAATGACAGTATATTAAAGAAGTGCCTTTGGGTAGGAATACACAAGTGAAGAAAATGCATTTGATTAGAAACAACTAATATTCATTGCAAAATAGTACATGATTGAGAGCAGTGTCACTACAGTCAGTGCTACTCTCACCCATTGTTGGTCATATATTAGTTCATTTGATTTTCCATCTTTTTGTTCTGTGTAATGTAGGTATAAGCCTGGTTTGGCCCTGTTATTTATACACTAGTTGCATGTCACTGAAGATAAAAAATATATTCAATCTAAGGGAGTTACCAGATGTGAAAAGTTTTGTCCGGACCTTCTGTCAGGTCTTCCAGTGGCATGAGTCAAGTAAATAGAGCCAGAGGTGATAGCAGAAAATACTCTCCAAGAGCAGACACAGAAATCCTGTAAGCTGATGGAGAGTTATACACTTCATTTTTAGCATATTGATTATCTATAAATACACTAAAGTGAGGAAGGAGTTCTTAGGATGGACTGTTTTTCTGTGCTGAAAGGGAAAATTAGAAAGTTGAAAATCAGCTTAGGTAGTGATGAAAGTATTTAACTGTATTATTTAACTCTTTATTAAATTCACTACAATTTGGATCACTTTTGATGACACTAGATAACACCCTGAACAAACTGTCAACTCTGATACATGCCTTAGACACCAACCGTGTGCTGCCCAAAGGATGGAGATGATCTGAAACATTTTTCCGTCTCTGCATTCTGGCTATGCAGTGTAGTTTGCAATGAACCTGAAATAACAGAATTACAAAGGGAAAAACATTGCTATGGCAACAAAATATTTCTATTTTAAGTGAGCTTGGTGTAGGAAAAGAAGCAACAGTGTGATTTAAACAGAAACAGACTTTTAAAATAAGAAATGCAATCATTACTTTAAAACTAAATCATAATTTAGCCCTGTTTGTAATGGCATATCTACTTCTAACTCTTTTACTCTGATACTTTCTGAGCCTACAGAAACAACATTTTATGGCTTTAGAAACTGAGACAGGTATTAAATGAGCCAGTCTCAGGAGACATAGCGGTTCCTTTACAAAGCTAGATGCAGAACGTGCATGATTCAGGATACAAGGTAAAGATTAGTCTTTAGCTAGTGTTAGCCACTAATCTGAGGAGCCTGAGTTAGGAATCCATATCTCCATGTTCAGTGAAGTACTGTACCCCCACAGCATAACTATGTCTTTGGCTGAATTGCCAAGAGCATATCGTAAGGACTTGTTTCTCTGATTTTTTTGGGAGCACAACAGATCTGTTTTCCTGGTCAGCTATCTCAACTACATGCCTGGAAGATAAACCAGGACCAAAGGTCTTGGTTCAGTCCAGTAGCTGATAAGAACTATAAAACTGTATTCCAGTGGGAATTAATGCCACTCATTTACCATCCTCCAAGCTGCAAGGAGAATTTCTCTGACTTCTGGTAACTGCAAGCAACAATGTCCACTTTTGTTACAGCCTTGCTGACAGATAATGCTTTGGCCAAAGTACAAAATTCATCATCTTCCTCTAATAACCAAGAACTTTCTAGTTGTCAGTATAACAGAAGAAGGTGAAAACAAACTCCTTTGTTATTCTGAAGCTTTTTTGCAGACAGATGTCTTGGCTGCTGTGTTTTGTTTTGTTTAATTTTATTTTTTTCTTATTTTTTCAAAGGAGATAGCACTTTCCAAGAAAAATATATGGACAAAAATACTTTGTATTTCTAGGTAATGCTTTGTCTTCTGCACCATCATCTCAGTGACTTTTTAGGGAGTGATTCTTTGGCTGTGAAAGGCCAGCTGCCAAAACTTTGGAGAACAAGAGACATCAGCAGCCTTCCAAAAATGTTGCTATTATGATAACACACAGAAGAAGAAACATTTACACAGATAATTAAAGCAATTAGTTTTTTTCTGGAGAATGATCCTGGAGAGTTTCAGTGTGGCTTCTGCCTCGTGTTTATTAAACTACAACTTTAAAAGGATCAGAGATAAAATTCAGCTAAACTATATATCCAAAAAAAGGAGATACTACCTGCTTGTCAAAGACATAAGATCAAACCTGTTTATCCAAAACGCAATCTCAGAAATCCCAGCAGATCTCTTCATCAGTGTAGTTTATCTGAGCCTTGACTGTGCTGAGGTACCTTGAAAGGCAGGGTGAACATGAAGTGCTGATGATTAGTGCAGATTCCCACTGGAAAGCCATCTACCAGCCTGTGTCTGGTTTTACCCATGGGCTACTCTTAGGCCTTCAGAGAATCTCAGTTGATGGGAAACACCAAGAAGGGACCTGGATTATTCTGGCCTTTAACATCCTGGAAGTCCAGCCTGTGCAGAAAGTTAGAAAACCGTGAAGATCCAAGCTGTGTGGCTTAGCAATGCCTATGAAATGCCACCACCCTTGTTCAAAACCACATGCTTTGAAGAACCGCAGTGCTCAGAAACCACTTCAGGCTTGGGGACTTCATGGACAAGGTCCAACCCTCAGAAACAAGTCATTAGGGTGCATGGAAGAGGATACTGATTTATCAGTGAGAGACCAGGGATGCTCTGTATGAAGCGATGTTGCTGCCTGAGCTGCCTGGAGGGATGGAGTCTGCTGCTGCTAGCCCTGCTTCAAGACACAAGGGGAAAATTTAGAGAAGGCACTTGGAGCACATAGTTGACCCTCATCTTGAACACATTGTCTCTTAGTGATCAAAGGTCTGAAAAGACTTAACAAGCAATGGATGTCACCTTCTCAACTATACTCAGCTACTTCAAATGCTTCCATTTTGCCATCAAGGCAAGTAGCAGCTTTCTATCCAGGCTAGGCTAGGATGTGCAGCATCCTGCAGAGTTTTGTGAACTTAGCAGCAAACCAGACAATTCAAAGGCAGTTATTCTTGCCAAAAAAAGCAAGTGATAGCTTATTTGGCCAATCAATTCAGAATAGGTTCTGCAGTGGAATAAATGGCAATTTGATTATGTGCTGCTGCCACAAAACACACTTTGATTTGACTTCAGGAAAGTGATGGCTTTTTCTTTAATATTTTGTTACACTCTTTCAATTGAGTGTAACCAGGGGAGAGCAGAATGCTGAAATGTTATTATTTCTTCATGTTAATCTTGAACACGTTTAATACTTATTAAAAGAGTAAATTACTTTTAAAATCAAACTGAGTGATTCAAGCTTGCAGAATAAGGCTTAATCTTTGGCTGTTCCACCTCTGCAGAATAAAATGTTCCCTGCAGGGAACATGGTCTTTTTTAAAGTATATTTATTAAGCTTCTTTGGTAAAACTATCTTCCTTACCTCTTTTTTGTTGTGTTTTGGGTTTGGTGATTTTTTTTAATTTTTTTTTTTTTTTGTAGGAAGGGCTTTTTGTTTACCTCACAGCTGGATGCTCCTAGAAGAAGTAATTATATTCACATTGTGCCTCCCATGAGAGATTCTCCTAAGTAAATGTATTATTTTGGAGCAATCAAGATTTTGATACAAGAGCATTTAATTTAACAGAATCATAGATTTTTAGAGTCTGAAGGGACTAGTCATTCCCTGATCGGACCTCCGCTATCTATCCTAAAATTTCACTCGGTAATCCCTGCATGAAGCTCAGTGACTAATGGGTAGAGATAGAATAAACTCTTTAAGCAGATACCTGATCTTGACAAAAAGAGATCTTGCTGACGGTTTATGTACAATGTTTTCTAAGTTCTTCACAGATTTGTTGTTCCCGAGAATACAGGCTTCAGTCATTAAGTACAGATCTACACTTTTAATTGTTGGATGTAAGTTCTTGATTTGACTTTATTTGATGAACTTGTTTGACTGCACTGTTTATTATATCTTCCTGTAATATCTTCCCTGTTATTTATAATTTCTCCAAACTCTGAGCCATTATGGACTTTATCTGCAGTGATTTCATTCCACCCAAACATCTGTGAATGGATCCCTTCCAGACTACACCCAAATTATGAAAACTCCTTACAAAGTCTTGTAACGGAGACCTCAAGTTTATCATGAACAGTGATTCGTTCATTGAAGAGATGCTGCACTGATTCATTGTGTTTGCATAGGATAGTATTTTGAGGAATGTCTAGCCTCCCAGAAAGTATCAGGCTGCCTTTATCAGTCAGACTTGTGATGTTCTGAAAAAACTACTTCCAAGTTTATTGGAATCACCTGTTTTCTCCCATTTTCTACATAATCCCATTGAATTTTAATTTTATCTCAAGGGTCTGGAGCTACAGACTGTATGATATTGAGTCTCTTCTCATTTCTGCCTTCGTGAAAGGAAGTCAGTGAAAAAAAGTGCATTTAAAAGAAATATCAGGCTGATTTCATTCAAGGGATTTGCCTACCGGAGTCAATGGTGTTAGAGAGAGATGAACAGGGTCCAGCATACCAGCTCTACTCTGGACTGACTGGCAATGTTCAGAAATAATTACATTTCTGTAGGATATATTTTGTATACTCGTGTTGCAGAAAGATGCGGACTTGAAAAACTTAGAGAAAAAGCATTGTACAGTAAAACATCTCCCACCAGAGATGGTTTCAAGCTGAAATACATCACAATGTATTTGTGCCACTCCCACTGCTGGTCATTTTCAATGTACTTCTCATGGAAAAGTAATCTTCTGAAGATAAGGTCAGTTTGAGAGCAGGATTCTTGATCTGAGGGAATGGATGATATGGTGTAGTTGGGAACTGTTAATGTTGGGTTGATGGTTGGACTGGATGATCTTAAGGTCTTTTCCAACCTAGACAATTCTGTGATTCTGTGATTCTGTGAATGGGGAATAGTACAAAGAGAAACAATTAAGGCAATAAATAAATTTATGAATTATAAAAAAAGATGGACAGTGAGAAAGATTATTATGTTAATATCCCTAAAATTAAATATGACTTTTTCTTATTTAATCCATTACCTAAGAAGTTAAATATGGTATCTGGCTTGCATGCAGGCTCTCCTTTTATCATTTTGCCTTAGAAGTGAAAAAAGAAAATATTTTCATCAGCTAGTTATAGAGGATGAGTGAAAGAGCACTGTTGCACTGTGTCTTCTGGTGTCAGTCTCAAAATTCATGGCCTGTCTTCCAAGCCAATAGATGAAGATGTGGAAATATCTGTTATGGCACTAGTGTGTCTTCAGCACAAAGCAGAAGACACAATATCTCTGTACTCTCTGCCTCTGCGAGCACAAGGTGATGAACTGCACATCCTTCTTTGTCTGGGCTCCTCTCATGTCCATCTTATTCTATAAAAGCAAATTGCAAGTAATTGAATGCTGAGGTTGCAGCCCCTAAACCACATGGAACAGACCTTCTATAAACCAGTGAAGATCCTTGCATAGGAAGCATAGGTCATAGGAGGCTGATAGTGGTTAATGAGGGGACAACAGACACAGTACGAAGAAATTTGATCAAAGTGAGTAGGTTTCATAAAGTATCTTCCACTGCAAACTCACATTCATGTTTCTAGCTCTATCATGGAATCATAGAATGCGTTGGGTTGGAAGGGACCTTAAAGATCATCTAGTTCCAAGCCCCCTGTCATAGGCAGGGACACTTTCCACTAGATCAGGTTGCTCAAAGCCCCATACAACTTGGCCTTGAACCCTTGCCCCCTAGGGAACATCCACAGCTTCTCTGTGCAACCTGTTCCGGTGTCTCACGTCACGTCCCACTCAGACACGCACATGCATGTGCATATTCACTGTCATGTCCCACACCACCCTCACCATAAAGAATTTCTTCCTTATATCTAATCTAAATCTATCCTCTTTCAGTTTAAAGCCATTACCCCTTGTCCTACCACTACATGCCCTTGTAAAAAGTCCCTCTCCATCTTTCCTGTAGGCCCTATTTAGGTATTGGAAGGCTGCTATATCAAGATTCTTCTGTTCTTTGTAAAAGAACTGGTAAATAACATGGGCAACATGCATAATAAAGTACCTTGTGTTGTCTAGGACAAGAAAGGTTTGTGGGAAATTCTCCCTGTGCAGTTTCAGTGTTTAGCCTCCCATAGGACTCAGAGAACACTCCAATATCAGCAGAAGTCACTCTGGGCTTGACCATTGCAATGGGAAGATTTCCTCTAACACTGCAGGTGAGGACCCACACATATTACTATACAGTTCACAGTAAGATACCTTTTACAACATCCACCACATTGTAAAAAAATGCTTCAGAGGTACTGTAATGTTCAGCAGAAATCCCAGGTTCCTACAAGCTTATTCACCTATGCATGGAACTGAGGGCTGCAACTGACTAAACAGAAATGCAAAATATCTCTAGGTTTAGTAAAACAGGGTTTGCAAATTATCCTTTAAAATTACATCTAAGAATTTTCGTGGGCTCAAGAAAGATATTTTGATTGTCTGGCCATTTGATATACATGTGGGAATGAATATAGTCTTTCTGGAGGTTCAGCTGCCGTGGTCTGTTTGAAAAATGCCATTGGCATATTTATCTAGTTTACATTTTTATGTTTCCAGTATCATATCATTATCTCTAATTCTCAAATTAGCTCAAATTCAGCAAAATAACCTATTTAACCAATATAATACTCATTACATCATCCAGGCCATCGTTTCTCTTGTTAGCTGACTGACCTGAAAAGTGATGCCTGTGGTAACATCTCTGGACTTTGTTCTTTATCTCAGACCTCTGCCTTTGTCCTCTTTAGAGCAGATTATTAGAATTACTCTCTCTTAGATGGCCCCAGATGACCAGATTCTTAAAACACAATCACATTTGACCCTCAGGTCTGATGTGGCAAGGCAACCAGTTCCTCCTTGCAGGAAGCTGTGACCATGGAGGGGTATGGTAGGCCAAACAGCTGTCTTAAAATAAATATTTAATTTTAGCAGTAGGAAAAAAAAAGTCTAAAAGAAGATTTTTAAAATTCAAAAAGGTCTATCTTAAGAAGTCGGTTTGTTGAGTTCTTGAATACGGGATAAATTCTCAAGTACCGTCTCAAGTCTGGGGTCATCTTACTGCACTGTTAGCCTCCCTTTTCTCCTTATGGGACTTCCTCTAAGCCTAACTGAAATTCCTTGTTCCTTTACATGCTTGGACCCATAACTAAACTTGTTGAGCTCAGCAGGAAGTTGCAATAAAAACATCAAATTGAACAGCTCTTGTATTGTATCTGAAGTATCTGCTAGGGAGTTTATATCCGGTTTCAATTCTCAATCTTCCTGGGCACATTTCCTGACAATCCAGTTACTGAATTAATTCACCGTATGAATACATATACATGGAGCAGACAGCTCAATAACCAATCCAACTTACCATATTCCTAAATTACTTCAGGCAAGTCCAAATCTATTACACAGGCAGTTTTCATCTCTGACATATTTTGTATAATGTGTGAGATTTTGAAAGAGCTAAAATGAAAAGGATCGTTTACCTTCTACTACAGTACACCATATGAGATCATCTTGATCTGCTCATTAAATGAAGAAGATACATGTTATATGGAATTGCCTTGAATTGCTCAGTCATTGAGGATATCTGCCACAAATAAGAAAACACGTACGCTACACACAGAGCTGTGGGAGCTACCTCTTGGATAAGTCCCCTCCAGGGAAGGAAGCATATCTAGCATGATACCCGTGTGTTATAACATGTGTCATGCATCGCTCGTTCACCAAAAATGTGATATCACAGACCTCTGTGAAGACTCAAGTGTGCTTGACTCAAGACTCAAGTCACAGTCAAGAAATTTATTCTCAGACTGCTTGTTAAACTATGTCTTACAAAAAAACCTCACCAGATTTTGTGGCTGAGCTGACAGAAGGACTAAATCCTGGAGTTATTCAAACCAATAGCAGAATTCTCTCATATACCTTGATGAAGCCAAGATTTTGCACAAGGAATTTTAATTTATCAAAGAACATCAGTGCTTACTAAATCACTTCTGGGTATAGCTGTTTTGTCTGTTTCTACCATGAGATGTTCACAGTGTTTTGATATAAGGTTAGCTATTACAAAACCTGAGTGGATTAGGGATTGGAAGAGCATCTACTGGAATGGTTCCCTAAATACTTTGGGCTACAAATGTGAAAATCGTCCCTTGAAGGATTTTTGAAAATCATATTATTAATATTATAGAATTTTTTACTGTTACTGGTCAATGAATGTTCACATCATAAACATATATTAAAAAAAAAAAACTTTAACAATTCAAAAATCAAAGATGAGAACATACTAGAAAGGAAACATTCGCAAGAACAGATACCTAGAGCAATGTGTTGAGCCTCACCATGGTGCAGATCAAAACACCACTCTAACGGGGCAGGAGAAATTGCTACTCAGGGGGCAGAAAACTGTGAAGAATGAGTGAAAATAGGAGGTTTGAACACGGAGGAAGAGACAGCAAGATGGGTCAGCAAGTGTTACCTTGGCTGGATACGTGTCCCAGCTCTATGACTCTTCATTTCACTGTGAATTAGGAAGACCATGTGGTACAGCAAGGAGGAAATATTTGTGCCTTGGTAGTTCCCATGAAAGCACATAGCTCCTATGGCCACCTGTTACTAAAGCTCTGTGTGAGTTATTGATTTCCCTCATACAAATGGAAGTGACTGTCAGGAAAAGAATGTGAACAAAGACACATAAATGCAGAAAGGAAAACAGCAGAAAACCCTACTGCTGTGGCACATACCTCGGCTATGGCTGCCCATTTCCTCCTGCATAGCTGTGTTCATTCTTCTGTTTAAAATGCAGTTACTGTGTTATTGATTTCCTAGATATGTTTTTAAAAGCATTTAGGATTGGGCAATTAGTTACTACTTAATGCAGAATGTCAAAACAGACGATCGATCCAACAAATTGATCAATTGATTCATTATTTCCTTCACAGGGCTTGATGTGGACCTAGTCCAAAAGAATAAAGGAAAGAAAAATAAGCTGGATTTTGTGAGGAACATTATACAACAAAAAGTTAAGGAAAGATTTATTAATCTTGAAAGGAAATGGTTTGGGGATAAAAGTAATTTTCCAGTAATTGCTTGTTTATTGAAACAACCACTCAAAGGAAAAGCTCACAACAGAGCAACAGAAAGAAGAAATACTGAACAGTGAAAACTGTGAAGTGTATTTATTGTAACCAGACAAAGGTATGCCTTTAACCGTATCATGAGAATTTTCATATATTGTCATTTTGTTCATTCTGAACTAAAACCTAGAATAATAATTATTATAATTAAGGAATCAGCTTTGAACCAGAAACCTAACATGATGAACTTCATCTGGAACTGGCAAATATTTTGGGAAAGTATGTGTGACAGAAAACAGGATATGATCTGACCTCTTCATCTGAGATGAAAGGCTGCTTCTTCAGCCACATGAATTGAAGGACAGGGCTGAGATAAGTGCCACTTCACAGGGTCACTGAAACACAGAGATAGGGAAGGACCTCTGAAGATCATCTGGTCCAACTACCTGCTGAAGCAGGGCCAGCTACAGTAGGTTGCTCAGAGTCATCTCCAGTTAGATTTGAGTATCTCCAAGGATGGAAATTCTACAACCTTTCTGGTCAAGTTGTTCTCACCTTTTTGCTTGCCTCCCCTTGTGCCAGCCCTGAGGAGAGATGTTTCATAGGATGCTCACTGTTGTATTTCTCCCCCAGTATAAACTACATACACAGCTAGATCATCCTGGCACCTCTCCTTCATGTACAGAAACTACTCCTAGTCTTCTGCTGTGCCAGTGCAGCTAGGAGACACACATCTACTTTGGGGAAACTTTTCAGTCAGATGTTGCTTTCTGTCTCAGTTTGCATTAAAAAAAACCCAGCCAAACAAATTTCCCCAAACCACAAAAGAAGTTGTTCTGAAAGAGTATGCTGCACAGCTTCTCACTGGGCCACACTGTCTTCTGCACATGTTGAAGGATTAAGGAAATAATCGCAACAGCCATTGGTAGTCCCAGGGTCCTTTTTTTCTGATTTGTTGTTCCCAAAACATTAGAGGTATGCAGTTGTTGTACTAGAAGGCCAAACAAAATACCGTCGGAAATGATTAATTAAATAAGGATTGGTATAGTTCATGAACTGTAACCCATTAATAACTATTACAACAAATTCTGACTAAAAATATTCTACAATCAGTTAAAACAAATCTGTAGCACAGGAGGCAGTTCAAAGAAGCCGAAACCACAACATATTTAAACAGCTGGAGAAAACAGGAGGTGCCAAAAATTCTTCTGTTAACTGCAGGCTGTCACTGGATTAAAAATAAATATGAAGGGGTGCTAAACACCCAGGTTAGCTGCATGGTATTAAATTATATCTTGGAGAATTAAATCTGTGGTGGAATTACTGGTGGAAAACTGATGTGGCCACTGGTGTTTACCTAGTGCAAATACTTTTAACACAGGGATAAATATAAGGCATAGTAAGAAAGGCTAGAAAAATGTGGATAATTGAAAAACACTCAAGGTAAAGAGACCTCTGAAATTCAATATAGAGAACTTCAGGAGTAGCCAAAGGATTTTCTGAAACATTAGTTATTATCTTCAAGAACTTGTCAAGGACAGAGAAAATCTCTAAGGCCAGGAGAAGGTCAGATGTAGTACCTACTGTTAACAAAAGGACAACAATATGATCTGGGGAAGTATAGGCTCATCAGATAACTTTAATACCTGGAAGATATTAAAACAGATGATTACTTAATCAAATCAGAAACATCTAGAGGATAATGAATGTGATAAAATGCTTCCAACATTGATTTGTCAAGAATACATCACATCAGACCAATCTGGTTACATCTTTGAGGAGATAACTAGCCAAATTAATAAAGAAAAGCAGCAGGCGTGCCATATGGTGACTTTATTAAGTCTTTTACATGGTGTTGGGCCTGGTGTCCCCTTTGGTAAAGGAAAATAGAGTATAGAGGAGATCAACATAATGTACACAGCTGGTTGGTCTACAACACAAAGACTTATTAATAGATTGCTAACTAGCAGCTCATTCTAGTGAAGCATATAGGTGCTTGCAGAGCTTGTTTCATTCAACTTTTCCATTAATGATTTGGTCTAAGGAATGCACTTGGAATTCATGGATAACGCTAAGCCAGTGGGCTGAATTATATTGAAGAATCAAGGATCAAAATTCTAAACTGAAGCAATGGTCTGAAATTAAAAATTAAAATCAACAGGCACAAGTGCAAAGTATTCTGATGAAGCAGGAAGCACTGAAATGAAGAGACTAACTAACAAGCTGCAATAATGCAGAAAAGGGATTATGAGTTACAGTTGATGTCAAACTCAACCTGAGTCAGCAGTCTGATGTTGCTGGGGAAAAAAAAGGAAAGTTTCATTTTGCAATATACTGGCAGAATGTCATGTGAAAGATGCTGGAGGAAATTATTCTTTCCTGTGCATCATCTGGTGGACCTCAGCTAGATGAACACTTTCTGTTTAAGGCATTATTCTTTAGGAAATTTATAGGAAGGATTGAAGAGAAGGTAGAGGAGACAAATAAGAAAATGAAGAGGTCTACAGAACATCGCCACTGTACAAAAACCGAAAGAACTGTGTTTCCTTAGGTTAAGAAAGTGTAACTGAAGGAGTGAACTCGACAGTAGTCTTCTGCAATATGCATGACTGCTAAAAAGATTTATGCAGTACCCATCAGCTTTGTTTGAAACAAAGAAGATTTGGTTCTTTGAAGCATTGTTTCAGAGAAACAATTCAAGCTGTAAGGGATAGAGGGGAATGGACAACATCCAGGCAGCCTTAGTGGAAGATATTAAGAGCTAGACTGCTGTCAGTCATGGTACAGAACACAGCCCAGGGAAAATGGACTCCAAGAAGTC
This sequence comes from Strix aluco, assembly GCF_031877795.1. Taxonomy (NCBI): domain Eukaryota; kingdom Metazoa; phylum Chordata; class Aves; order Strigiformes; family Strigidae; genus Strix; species Strix aluco. The sequence continues at coordinate 71,543,713 of NC_133971.1, forward strand.
CCTCTGTTATTCCCCAAGAGTTGCTATGGATATTTTATATTTGAAAAGAAATAACTGAGCTGTACCTTTTTTTTTTTTTTATAAGAAGGAATGGTATCCACTGAAATAAATCCATGCGTATGTCCTCCTGGGGTAAAGAACAAACCTTCAGTGGCCACACCAAGAAGCCAAGAAGTGAAAGCCTTCCATTTCATGCTGTATCTAACTGACCCCTGAGAAACTCAGTGTATCCCCTCTACACTTTTGCTAACACAAGCCAATACTTGAGAGATCAGAGCAGCTACCTGGGGATGTGGAAGGCAGGCACATACAGTGTCATGAACAGAGCAAGGTCTTGTGTCAACAGCGTTACCTGTTTGCAAGGCTTCTCCTCACCATGCTTATCCTACTGGTCATGTTACCACCAGGCCAACATTACCAGATCATTAAATAAAAATCAGCAAATAGGATAGCACTTTGGTATTTCTGTTGAACTCCTGTTTTATTACCTGCCATATCAATACAGCTCAATGGTCAAATCAGAAGCAACAACAGCCATTCTGAAGAGGTATGGTACATGTCCCTCCCAGTGCTGAGGACAGAGATTTTACTGAGTGATTTAGCTACAGCTGCAGCTTTTTCAGCTGAATGCTGCAGCAGATGGAAGAAGCCTGTGTGTTCAGAAAATGCCATGGTTTTTCAATACTAGGTGATTGCATGGCAAGTTGTGCATTCCACCCACAACATGTTTTTCTCTATGCTCTTGTATGGTGCACTTATGTAGTTAATTACACACCTGCTTATACCACACAAGAGAGGAAACACAAAATATATTTAGATTAATTTTAACTTAATAAGTTGCTTTATTGAAATTGCCCACAATGTTTTCTTTGATTTTCAAGATGTTCGAAGGAATAGATATTTGCGTGTCAGAAATATTTGAAGATTTGATTCTCCATGTTTCAAGGATCAAATATGAAAGTATTAGGAGGGCAAGAGAAAAGAGCATGCTAGAATGATGGATCTGAGAAAGAATGAAAATGAACAGTGCTCTCCAGTTACACTTTCATCTCCTTTTATATAGACAGTTATGATATTAAGAATCATTCACCACTCATCATGTTTCTCCAGCACTAAAATGAAGATGACTGTCATCATTTTTGCTATTTCCTCCTGCAGTACAGTAAAGATACATGCTACCATTGTTCCAATGGAAAAATAACCCATTTAGCAGAGTGCTGTTTAGCAGAGATTGTACTCACAACTTCTTTCATGTCACATAAATTAACCCAGTAATGATTCCTGATGGCTGATCAAGTATCTGCTGTATTCTGGCATCTTGTAGGGAGATTTGCAGGCATGCTTCAAACTATTTTGTCAGCTATTTTCACTTTCCGTACCTTGAGCTGATAAAAATGGTAGATAAATACTGCTATATTTAACACTGAGACTGAATTACTGAAAACATAAAACTGAGGACAACCCACTTAATTCATGAGAGGCCACAAATCCAAAAGATCTGATACTAACCAAGGTAATTATACCTACCAGTCCACAACAGAGTTATTTGCTTCATAAAAGCCACTTTTAGATTTTAGTAGCAGAACAGGGAGTCTCTGCTGCTATGCATTTTTTTCCTGCTTTGACATCAGCTAGTAGTGTTGTGGTTCAGTGTGGCTTGCTAAGACCCCACAGAACAGAAGGAGTTTAAATGCAAAAGGTTCTTTGTTCTATCTCAGGTCTTCCAAAAACAATAAAATTTATTTCAAATGATGAATCAAATAGAAACCAAAGCATCCAAACCAACAGACCTGCAGAAAACCAACATGGGTGCCAAATCTGGCCCTGAGAACATACAACTGACAGCACCTCCTTCTCTGTGCCATGATTTCTGTCTATGAGGATGCATTTCCTCTCAGTTCCCCTTTGCCATGCTACTTCCAGCCATCAGCCCATGCTGGACTCCCAGCAGCTATAGCCTTTGAGGTTGGTACAAGACTGCAGTGGTATAACTCTTAAGAGTGGAGTCTTCTCCAGCACCTCAACCAGACATGATGTTTCCTTGACTCTGGAGGATAACTGCTCTCATTCTTCAAAGGGATGGTGGCCTGTCTCACTGGGACTGACAAGCAAAGGTTTTGACTAACCTGATGGATTTAAACCAGCTACCTTCTCAGTGGCATTGCAGGTCAAAAGGGTTCATTCTTAGTTAAAAAAGAGCTTTAATGGAGAAGCACCAAAATAAAAATTTGATTTTGTGAAGCAAATAATGGTGACACTATATTTGAGTCTTTCTTTGGTCTCTGTGTCAATTGTGAGCTCATAATCAGTTTGGGACTGTTTCAAGGAAAGAATTCACAGCCATTCTAATGGTTTCCAGTTTGTACTGCAGCAAGGGGGATCACCTCTGCCATTCTCCTTACTGTCTGTGGGAAACTGGCCTGATAACAGTAAGAATAAATATCCCTCCATGATGACTTTGTTGGGTCTTTTCTGTTTGCTTTCTATTCCATGACAGCTCAAATGTTAAGCTCTATTTCAGGATTTTAAATGAAGCAAATAATGCAGTTTCAATCACCCAGTCACCTTTGAGCTTACCACATTACCTAATAACAAAGAAGATGAAATTAGAGCAGTGAATTTGTGTAACTGTAATAAGGCATAATAATATCTGAGGAAACAGGGGAAGGAGGAAATTAATTCAGATATAATATATTAATAGGGACTAGGGATTCATAAAATTGATCCAGATCACTCTGAAGAGATTCAAACCTCAGTGATACAATTGAAGCCTACTTTATTAACTTCTGTCTGAAATTCACATGTCTTCCAGAAAGGTGAAGGTTGAAACCCTTCAGTGCTTGTGGCAGGACAGCTGAGGATGAGATCTGGGGTGGATGGGAAACTGTTGTTTTTATATTAGTCTCTGGGATGTGCTTCTGTTTTGGTTCAGACGTCTGCAATAGTTTCAAAAACCTGGAGGTGAGAGGGTTTGCAGCATGAGCCCCTGAGCTCTGGGATGATCTCCATCTGATAGGTGCTAACCCACAGGCAAGGGAAGACCACTGCAAGTTCATGGGGCTGTGGTACATATGGCCACCTATTTAGACTCACGACTGAAATGATCCTGTGCTGAGTTTTGGAAAAAAAAAAAAAACCTAACAAAGAAAAAAAATCAAGATTGTCATGTGTCCACTTCTGTGCATAAACAAGACCAAACAAAACTAGTATCACAGAAAAGTCTCACCGATGCCCAGATGTGCTCACTGGAGGCTTCTGGGGTGGGCAGGGAGTTGAGAGAAATCCAAAGGACATTGGGAAATTTGTCTGTGCAGCTGTGGAAATGCCAAGGAAAGTCCATGTGAGTGAATTCTTTCCCCTCATTCACCTGAGCCGCAGTTGCTGCTCCCTGCCTGCCCTTGCAGCCCCTGTAGGACCCTGACTGCAGCAAGCCCTCCATGCGAGGGCAGCTACTTCCAACAAAAATTGACAAGAGATGCATTTTGAAAGACACCATTTGATTTCAGAGCTATATATAACACACCAACATGTGTTCAAAGAGCAGACTCGAAGGGAGGGAAAGCAGACAAACAGAAAGGAAATGGAGGGAAGGCAACTTGAAAGTCATTATGGAGTATTAATTTTTTTGGTGTGAAAATTTGTGTATGGGCACAATCTATCTGTTTACATATATAGGTATAAATGCACACACATATTTTTCTAATAGAACTTAGATTTTTAAAAGTCAGAAATTAACTCCTAACATTTTCCCCCTAGAATAGCCAGTGGGCCAGATTTATTAAGTCTGAAAGAAAAAAAAAATTCTGAATTTTTCAGAAGGCAATATTTTAATTTCTTATCTAGTTTAGTAGAAATCTCATTTATTGGAATACTAAAAATGGACATGCCTTCTTGTACCTGAAGATAATCTTCCCTCAAGATATAGTAACTGTGCATGGAAATTTCTGTGTACACTTCTGTGTAAACCACAATACTATGTGAAAGATATGTAAGTTATTTAAGTTTCTTCTGTGTAGAATAATTTGCTAAATGTCTGAAACTGGATGGAAGCTTTGCTGCTGACTCCAACAAAAACAGTATTTTAGCCAGTGAGTTTTTTCATTTATGCATTTCATTAGGCCTAAGTTTTATGTTAAATGCAAGGACAAAAATGCTTTGAGATTTACTGGAGTCCTACAGAGTTTAAATAAATTTTAATATCATAGCTGATGTCTGTTAAATAATGAAGAGCCATTTTCTTTTGTAAGATTTAACATATATATAAGTAACATATTGTAGGTGTCATTATACAGCATTTGACCAACAACATTCCTGTGACTTCACTTGCTTTTCAGAAAATGCAGTAAATTTATTTGCTTCCATTACCTTAATGTGTATTATTCATCTTTAAATATACTTGAGTTATGTTTATTCTGCTCATCTTTGATAGCACACTGACAGATTATGGGTGAATTTTTAAGAATATACAAATTTATTTTTCTTGCTTTTCTCAAGCAAGACATATTTCAGCTTGGACATTTATTTGGAGAATATGGTATTTAACCATTTCAACCAGCTCCTTGCAGGCCATCTCAACAAATTCTTTAGGGATGCTTGAGTCTTTCAAGTGTATTCAGGAGGGTAGGTTCACGGTGAAAAACAGATTCAATACTGAAGAAATTTTGTTTTCTTGTTCCGTTCTCAGTTGCTTAAAGGCTCAAAGATAATTCGGAAGGCACAACAGGCTCCTGGAAGATAGCAGAGAATAATAAATGGATGCCAGTTGGAGTCAGTAGAGGAATTTTCTTTGAAGTATCAAGGCAACACAGAATATAGGGTAGCCTCTATATATACATGTTTTGTCTATACCTGTACCTATGTATGTATGTATATGTACATGGACACACATCATAAAGTTAAGGGAAGTAGAGGTAAAATACCTTATATGTAAAATAACTGCAGATGCAGAGAGGAAGCATCCATGCTGAGGAAAAAAAGGAGATATCTGAAATTCAAAAGTAAAGCCCATGTATTATTTTCACAGTAACTCAATTAAATTTTGCTGCAAGGCCAGTTGCTCTCCTCTCTCTGCCTGTTTGCCCAAACTATGAGATGTTCTGTAATCTCAGCTCAATTGCTCAGATGTTACCCCCAATAAGTAATACTGAATTAAAAGAAAGTACTAGTTCCCCATCTCCTTCTGGGAAGGTCAGTTCTTTAGACTAGCATCCTCCTGGGGAACCTCATGAAGAAACCAACAATTAACACTATAGTAATGTGGTTTTGAGGAAGCTATAGCTACCTGGTTGTTTGGAAATAAAAGTCATTCCTCTAAAAAAAAAGATGTCTGTCAAACAATGTTGATGGATTCTTATGCAGCGGGAAACCTCAGCAGAAAGAGATACATTTCACATGCTGCCATTTAAAAAATACATTCATTTAATCAGAAAACAAACAGCCTGAAAGGCTCAACAGATCAGCTCCCTCAATCAGCCTTGCCTCACTGCTTGAACAAGTCACCCATCATTTCGGAAAAGCTGTGATGTTACCCCTTGCAACTTCTAAGTCCAACAACTCACTATGCTGGGGCAAGCTGCTGTTTTGGATGCACTGTTTTCAAGGCAACATGTCAGCCCCCATATCTGTGAATAAAGTTCTGTGCTGTTTTTAGAGAGGTGTTGACCTAGAGCTGTAAGAGCTCCTATCCATTTGAAGTAAACCTACATATCTGACTCCCCCTAAGATTTTGGGCAGATGTGGTGCTCTCACACTTGTAAGAATGTGATATTTTCTGGTGATCCTGTTAAAAACTTTCTGGGAAATGTAGATGTGTTTTAGTGCCAGTGAAGTGATTTGTGTTAACATCAGTCTTGAGAAAGGTAGAACACACAACAGAAAATACAGTTGTTGTCTGCACATCCATATTGACAACCAGAGCAGACCAGAGCAGGACTACAACCTGGCTTTGGAGCAGATTTATGTAAGGCCCTGGATTGTGTATTACGTAAATCCTTTATTTTTTCCTACTTTTTTCCTTAAACAAACATGACCAAATTAACAAAATCTGTGTGGGAGCTTGCATTTCAGCCAGGATCCTCAGACACTGCTAATCTTGGCTCTCTGCTTATGCAGGAGTAAGATGTGTTCCCCTTGTCTCTAAACTCCTGTACTAGAAAATGCAAATGAGACCCCAAATCAGGTATCCAGGCCCATCTACATGGTTTTCACCTCTGTTAATTGCTTTTCTAAATTAAACTTTCAGTTCCCAGGCAGAAATGTTCTGTCAAAGAAACAGCAAAGGGAAACAGTATGAGGAGTGGAGGGAGCAGCTGGGGCAAGACCAGGGATGAAGAGCCTCATGGAACCATGCTTCTTCTCCCACACAGTTTTGCTGTCTCTGATCCCGCATGGGAGAAGGGTAGGCAGAGGGACACCCCTACCAAATCACAGCCCTTACTCAGCAGCAGAAGCAAAAATAAAACTATGTGGGAGGCAGTTTACAAAGGCCAGTTTGGAACCCAACTGAAATGTTTAACCACTGAACCATGTTATCTGGATCATGGTGCCTCATCATCCTCACACTGGTGACTAGGGCCAGTGTCCTCACGTGTCATATTTTTCTTCCTATATTGCTGCAGAGAAGAGTAAAGTTGCATTTTCCAGTGCAGGGCCTTCTGAACTAGTGAACCTGTTATTTTAATTGCTTTCCCAACCAGTGTGTGGGAGAGCTGCTGCAATGACCTTTATTCTGGCCCTATTGCATGAGTTATCCTGTAAATTTTCAGGGTGTGACTATTAAATTACAAGGACTGTGATGCCGCAGTTAGGGCAATTTCTTGCTTTTCCTGGCCCTCTGCCACACTGGTGTTAATTACACATCCCTCCATCCCATTACCGACATCTGAATTCCTACTGCATTACTGCTGTTATGACCAGAGGAAGTTAACCCATGGCAACAAAACATATCAGTCAATTTTCTTCCTTCAGAAGCAACTCTTCTCTGGTCTGCTCATCCTTGCTCTCTACAGATAATGGAGGTTACAAAGAAAACTGGAGCCAGTCTTCTCAAAGATGCATGGTGAGATGACAAGAGGCAAAAGATTCAAGGTGGAAAATGCAGTATTCTGATTTGATATAAGGAAAACTTTTTTTGCCATACAGCTAGCCAAACACAGGACCAGGTGCCCAGGGAGGCTGTGGAGTCTCCATTCTTGGAGGCAAGAAAGTCAAAACTCAGTTGGACATGGCCATGAGCAACCCAATCTAACTGGACCAGTTTCAGGTGGAAGGTTGAACTGGATGACCTCCAGAAGTCCCATTCAGACTGAATTATTCTACAGTTCTACCGTTCCATCTTTTTTCCCAAGTTTCTTTGGCAGTCCATGTACACTTCAACATGGATTTCAGACATGACTTTCAGCAGATTTAGCTGTTAAACTATGATAAACAATGTGCATAGATAGTATTGTTCCTTTCTTAAAGGCAATTTATTTTGATTTAACTTTACTTCATCAGGAAAAGATCTGTGTTGAAATTAAATGAACTGCCTTTGAGCTGATGTGCATACACACACAAGGATTTGTAGTAGTTTAGTCTTACGTATACACAGCCTTCCAGATACACATCCTGACTGAACTCACAGCTGTTGCTATTTTGGTGCATAATACTGAAAAACTTTGGTATGTCCTACAATCTTTGTAGGGTGTCCTGTAGGTTTTGTGGCTTTTAATCTTTCAGCTTTTTTACAGGAAAGTGTTTTACAGCCTTGTCATTTGGACTTTATAGGGATGACCCTAGCTGTAGCTACAGAAAACAGCCAAATATACTACATCTGTGGGGTGAATTGTATTTGCAGACCTGGTGTCTTCCAGGCCCAGGTTCCTATTCTGAAAAGAAAAAGACATCTGTTTTCAATATTGCTTATATCTGTTATAAACTGCAAACAAATAAGAGATTGACATAAAATGAATCAATACAGGGCATTTTCAGTCGACAGTGTGAGTACACTTTTATGGTCTATTGTAAAGTATTTTTTTCTGAGTATGGTTGTGGTAGAAGCTTTGGCTAATTTGCTGCAATGGGGCAAATACTGCGCTTTTTGTAAAGGCCTCAGGTGAAACTCTGTATCAGACAAAGAAGGTGAAGAAAGCAATGGAATTACAAGACCTTTCAAAAACCTGAAAACCTGGAATTCTCTTTTCATGCTTCAGAATAGAAACACTAAGATGTACTACAGCTGAAAGAAGGATTTTTATGCAAATATGTGTAAGACAACATAGAAAGAGGTCAGTGTCACTCAATTGTATGTTACAGCAGCAACACGAAAAATGTAAATAGTTCTAATTATTATAATTATGTGATTAGTCATACACCTAAAGTTTTATTGACTTATAACACTAATAAAACACTGCAACATGGAACCTTCATTGCATTAATAACATGTTTGAATTGTTCCACTGAACTGGTATTTCAGAAGCTGTGGTAATCAAGACAATTTTCAGAAGAATTTATTAACATTTGGGGATAACACCCTTGTTCAGATAATGGGGTGTCTCAGACAATTGAAATTTAGCTAACTGAGATTTCAGAGTAAAAGTGTCCAAATCAAATGCCAAATAAAATCTGTATTTGAGGACTTAAATAGCAACATTATTTTCAGACTTGTTGTGTGTGTGTCTGTGTTTTCTGTTGGAGAAGCTCCTGTTTCTCAGTAAAGCTGACAATCTTATGTAGGTGGCTATATATGCCTTTAGGTATTAGATTTGAATAATTCTAGTTGAAAGTGTCACAGCACTATAGTAAGGCATCTGAAAGTAGACTTGTGGTGTTACACAATGCTTGGGGGACACTGTTGTAAATAAATACAATATTTTAATAAGATTTTTTGCCCAAGCCAAAAAGCTTTTCCTAAAAACAGACACTGGCTAAGAAGTCATTTAGATTGTGAAAGGCCTTCTCCTTTAGCAAATGCACAGTCAGTTGACCTCCACTCAAGGGCCTGATTTAATGCAGCAGTTCAGCACATGCCTTACCCTAAACACAGCAATCCCACTAAAGTCAGAGTGACCAGAATATGTGCTTAAGAGTAGGTAGGCTTAAGTACACTGCCGGAGTTGGAAAGCTTTCAACTGCTGAAGAATTACATTGGAAAGACGTAAACATTTAAGGAGCAAGTCCCAGGACACTTGGAAGCTGCTTATAAATAAACTTTTCCTGACAATATTTTAAGTTATTTTGTTATTTCTCTTAAATAATTTGTACTATTAGAAAATAACTTCTATTTATTCAAAGCAGAGGTCAGCTGGAATGACTTTTGTTGGCATGAGTATTCAGAGAGCAGATGTTTTCTTATCTTTTCATAAACATAGCAGAAACCGTTCAAAATATTGTTTTATAATTTTGTGAATTGCAAGGTAGTGAACCCTTGAAATAAACTTGCCAGTAGATGTCTCACACAGAAAATCACAAGTCCTGTTCTGGAAGGACAAGAAGAAAGACAGTCGGTAGAGTCTGGGACTAATGTGAGTGTTCAACTCTACTTCATGAATGGTCAGCCAGGCACTAGAGCAGAGTTGTGAAAAAAGGGCAAATTGCAGAGTAAATGCAACTGAGTGTGATTTGTAAAAGAGCTGGTTCTTCTCCTGACTTTAAAAAGCAGTGAAGATCTCTGTAGAACAGTGTGTGAATTTTGTGATACCACAAAAATTCTGATTCTTTACCAACGTTCCTGTTTCTCCTTCCACCTCCTCCTCCTAGCCTTTCAGCTCTGTTGCTGTGTAGGCTTTAGGTGAGTGATCTTTGAAGGAAACAAGACACCAGACTGGAAACAAAAGGCCCACGGCAATCTGATGTGCTCTTGACCTTCTGTTAAGGTTGTTTAAATAGGTGCCATAAATAAGTGAAGAATTCAGGGTAAGGCTTTTCAGTCAAAAAAGGTTTTGAAATGGATCTGCAGAGAAATAAATTGTTCTCTCTGTATCCATTGCCTTTCCTTCTTTCTCATACACTTGTGTGTTCTTTTCTTCCTTGCTGTTTTGGCACTGGCACTTAGTTGTCACCCAAGCCTGTCGATGGGGCTGGCTGAAAGGACACATTCCTGCATCTGCTCTGCTCTTCCCTACCAGAGCTTTGCCACTCATGGCTTTGGGGCCCGTCCCCACTCTGAAGCTGCTGAACTTCTGCCAAGGATCCTCCTGGTTAGTTTGGATCAGTATGTTAAACAGAGACGGCATCACAAGTGTAAATTAAAATGGTTTTGCTCCTGAAAGGAGCCATGTAAAGCTTGCTTCCTTTCCCTGCTTTCCTCTACACTGAATGAAACCTAACTTTACCAATACGGGATATAGTTTTGCCATGGAAGTCCTGCCCACTACTCATATAACCTTCACTGTAAAGACTGGGAATGATTGTAAAGTAAAAAACAATGGATTGACTAGAAATCTGTCTGCTGCCACAGTGAACAAGATTATAAATACAGGTGCTTTTGAAACATCCTTGTCAAATGCAAGACCTTCCAAATGTGCTGATTATCAGATTACATTCATCTGTAATACATTACTGCAGTTTCTATAGTTTGTTCACTCTATGAACCACTTGGTGTTCAAAGTATAGTTTGTCCTTGTGCTAGAAAGACATAAACAATCTGATATATGATCAACAATTCAAGGGGCAATGATATTTGTTTCCTCTTTCATAGCTAAGAATACAACCTAAAAGGCAAGTATCTGGTTCTAATCTGGGTAGCTGTAGCAGCCCTTGCAGTTTTCTCAGCACTGGGGAGGAAATGCAATTTTTAACAGTGGCTATCTACCAGCTACCAAGATACTGCATGTGCAGATTTCCATATCTGGTCATCTGTCCCTGCGAGGGTTGGGATGGTGACTGAGGATGGATGTAGTTACTACATGGAGGGACACACACTCTAAAATTTTGCTCATGGGCAATTTTTTGGTTCTGCCAGTTCTTCTGGTTCTACTGTGTATCACAGAATAATTTACTTCTTAGTGTTCAGAGGTCTGAGAAATGATGATAATAGCAGGCTCTCCACTTTGCAAATTGTTTTGAGACCCAGCCAAGATGTACAGAAAGAGCCAATGTTTATTTTTAAAATCTCACAGATTTTTAAAAAATCTCATGATATTTAGAGGACTCTGGAGCTTCCACATTTTTAAGTTTGGTTGGTTTACTGGGCTCCTCCACTTTGTTTCTTCCTTCTAGCTTGGATTTTGTCCCCTTCAATCTGTAATTGAAGTTATCCCACTCAAGGCTGTCTTTTGTTCTTTGTATAAGAAGCTATAATGGAAAATCCACACTTGCCGGCAGTGAACTTATTTTAATTGTGGAGACAGATACTGCAATGGCTCAGTACACACACTATGCACTTAACAGTTAAGAAACAGCCCTTGTGGGAGACATATGTCTGGGAAACACAGGTTATGGTGAAATGTACAGTTGGCTGTTAATGAGTCAGTTAAAAAGTCCTTGACCTTGACATTTGTATCCTGAGCTGAAGGTGGACAAATATGGGTTTATTTTCCATTGGAATTTCCATGATTGCAATCTGCTAGGGGATCATAACTTAATTGAATCCATTTAATTACATGCAGATTCATAGCAACTTTTTTTCCTTCTGAAACTCCCCAGCCTGTCTCTGCCTATGGGCTGCACAGCTTCATCACAAGCAGTCCCGTGCATCTTTGCAGGAGTCTCCAGGCAGAGATTTCAGGCTGTCCTGCTGTGTGAAGGCCAGTGGGTGGGCACCACCTGCATGTATATGTGTGTTGGTTAACTTTCTGGGCAGACAGCCCAGCCATCCAGCCATCTCACAGTCATATCCTGCTGCGGGACTCACCAAACCACACGTGATTTTAAGCAGTCAGTAGAACCTGGTCCTGCAGGTGCAGGAACAGTCATGTAAGACAGTCTTTTGTTGATAGTTAAGAGAATTAGAATACGGTTTTTATGTAGTTCAAGATAATCATCAACAAGGAACCACATGCTCAGGTGGGACCAGTTCTCAGTTGAAGTACAAGAATTCACAGCCCAGTCCAGGACCTTTGCAATGGAGACTGCCATCACCATCCGGACAGTGACTGACCATCCTGTTCAAGAGCTTCAATTCCTCATGAGAGCATCATGCTATGCAAAAGATCCCATTAAATCAGGTGGGGATTTTTTGTTTGCTTGTTTGCCTTTTAACAAACACTGTGTCCATGAATGTCTGGGAAACACATCCAGGTTGGTTAGACCCTCCTTTTCCTCCCTATGCTTTATAACTCTGGGTTCCCAATGTGTACACAGGTTTACCAAAGAAGCCAATGCATTGTATGTAAAGATACAAGTCCTCCTAAAGTCTGTGCGGTATTTAATATTTTTTCTCAGTTATAATGGCCTCAAGTAATGTATCTTATGTTATATATGCCTATATAATAGCACCTTTCTCATTATCTCTTTATTGTGGATGTCAATTAATGTAATTTGTGGGTTTTTTTCCCTACGTTTGCATCATTGCACTAAGTGAAGTGCTGCAAAATGAAAACTGAAACAAGTTTACAGAGTCAGCAAGAATTTGGTTTTGTAAGACCTGCTAAAATGTTCAGCTCAGTATTTCGGAAGCTCTGTAGATTACCTGCATCTCATAAAGTCTTCAGACAAGACTACAAAGATCAAATAAGTTCTCAGACAATCTTCTTGTTCTGTCTGATGTCTCCCTCTTTCCTCTCCTCATTGAAGGACCCTGACTTCAATGAGCAAAAAAGCAGACCTAGACAGTTTTCTGTCTGGCAGTACTTGAATTGCTTAGGCAATTTGCCTAAGTGGTTTACCCTCATGATAATACATTTTTGTGTAGAGACTGAAATGAGAGGGCTTGAGGAACATGCTATGCATTAAACGAATGAAGGACAAAGCCATCTTTCTCTGTGTGACAGAGTGCTGCTTCCTAATTGTGGAGAGTCTGTATTAAAAACACATTAAAGAAATAACTTTTTTGGCTGGTGGGTGAACAATACAGAATTGTGAAACTTTTCTAGGGATTTGTTTTATTAATTTTTATTGGCAGAAACATGAGAAAGCAAAATTAGTTACATTGCTTTTAAACTTGGTTTCACAAACTTTACCCACTGTTGGTTATTTTAGAGATTCTCAAACCTAAATAAAATTAGAGTGTGAATTATGTCATGCTGTCAAAAACAGAGCATCTTTCCCTGTTTTGAAAATGTCCCTAAGAACCTGCCATGGCTTACAGATCTTTTAGTGGGACTGAGGCTAACATACAAGAATTATATTATATGGAAAAGTTAAACCCAAATGTCTACATGGGGGAATAAAAGTTATGCAATTAGCTATATATATCTATTAGCGATATATATATCTATGTCAACCAAGAAGGTTCTTAATTAGCCATCCTAAACACCTACATCTTCAAATCTGGGGTACTTGCTAGCTTAAATATTATCAGATATTGCTTTCTTGGAGGTGCTTAAATGTAGATATGGGTGCTTAAAAATCAGCAGACACATCTGAAAACATGACCCTTTTTGAACAAGGTAAGATACAGCACAGTGACTTCTGCCCTTGCCCTCCGAGGAGCAGCTCATAAAAGAACCTCAGCCTTGTACCTCAGCTGTAGCTTCTTGATTTTGCTTTCTCTTGACATGCTCTTGAATTATCTTTCTAAACTGTATATACAGCCAGAGACACTGATTCAGAAAGGGCTGGCCATGCCTCACTTAAGTGAAGGTCCAGGTTAGGTGTCTTTTTATACAAGTAATCCTGAAGAGAAGTGATAACCAGGCAGGAAGACAGATGCTTGACACTATGACTGATCAGAAAGACTGAATGGAAATAGGCCTTCTCTGGGAGCTGGAGTCCTAAACATCTCCAACTTTGTCCATCTGAAAGAGGTGGAAATTGGAGAATTTCTGATAAAGTTAAATTAGGGCTATCCAAACTTTCTCCCTGCATTTCTCTATTCACAGCTTTCAAATACTAGTTTGGCTGCAAATTATTGCTGTTATTTTTAAAACATGTGAACAGCTAAAATGTTTCCAAACTGGCATGCAATCTGTTCACCAGTGGCTGATGTGCTATACAGGGTGATGTTGAAAGGACACTGTTCTGATTTTTAAAAGTGATTTTTCAACAAATATACCTTGGTAAGACCCAGTCCTACATATCTAAGGGACAAAACAGGACTTCCAGTCTGGGAGGACATGACAGATCCTTTACATCTGTTGCCTCTGTGGGATTTCTGCTATACTCCTCAAAATAATTTAGGAAACTCTGTGAAGCTGCTCAGTCTAAGACTGGTTTTTCTTTGCTGTCTATAGGTGGCAATGCCATGCTGTTGACAGTGTTATCACTAGTGATCAAGTCTTCAATACAAATAGTCATGCAACTATCCAATTCAGTGGAATGGGACTGAAATACAATATGTGATGGAGGCTTTTATCTTTTTTTTTAAGTACTTAGGTCTTTTCGTAAAAGCAAGGGCACATCCTTGGCTGCCCTTCTGTAATTCTGCACTATACAGCATCTGTGATGCACAAACCTGTCCTACAAAAGTAGCTTATGCAGTCACATTTCCTGCTAGTAGACAGAAAGCATAACAGATTTGTGTTGCCTTGTGTTTCAGCTTTCTACACAAGGGCCATTTCTGGAGGACACAGATTGAGCCGGTATGCATCAGTCTCTTCTGTTGGTGTGGATACTTACAGCCACACTACTGTGGCCACTGGAGACTTGAATGACTAAAGAGCACACAGCCATTTTATGTACCTCGAAATGCTTTAGAGAGGAGGTCTGAAGAACCTTCAAGCCAAATTTCATTACCTTGTCCCTGGGTTTTGCTCTAACACACAGAAACATGTTGCCCGGAAACATTTATATTTTCAAATTTCCAAGCTGAGCACAAAATGGGGAACAGCTTAAACAGAACACGCAGCATCTCCCATTTCCTCCAGCATTGTAACACAGTATAGGATTACATACTGCAAACATTGCATACTGCAATTCTGTCTATGTCAAAGGATCTGACTATACACTTGAAATAGCCAGTGATATGACACGCTGTGGAGGCCACCTCACTACAAGTCCTTAGATAAAAAAATGACTGACTGAGATAAGTAAGTGGGCTCTTTAAGAGTGTCTAACATCACACTGATGTGTTTGCATGTTAGAATAAAGTTCCTGTGACTCATGGGTCTGTGACTCACGTCGACTCTGTTGCAGCTCAAGAGACAACTTTTTGCTCCTTAATTCTAGTGCCCTCAGGTTGCACAAATATTTTAGAGTCTGAGTTACAGACAAATTGCAGGCAAAATACCTGATGAGTGACCTCAAAAACATCTTGGCAAAAGTCAATGTACTGGAAATTACTGTGGGTTAAGATTACCAATTACCCAGCTCTTTCTAGCATGTCGATCACAGCGGGCTAGTGGTGCCAGCCTAAATGACAAAAGGGCCAAAATGGTTAAAGCCAAGCGGTCACAGGGGGCTACCTGATATAATTGATCTTGACACCTTGGCACAGTTTGGAACGGTTGCAGATTACTTTCAAATTTTGTGACTGACATGGCACAGTGTGAGCCTCCAAAGTGTACTTTCTGAAAAGTTTTGTTAGCAAATGTACCAATTTTTGGTAGTACTGTGTTTTCTGTGTGCTCTTTAGAGAGTGTCCAAACTTAAAAATGAGAATGACCTCTTCCACTTCAAAGATTTTGGAAGAACATTTCATAACTGACCATCAAAAGAGAACTCTGTATTCTTGTTTTGAGGGAGCAGTAATAAATATTTCCATAGCAGAGCCTTTCCTCAATTTTAATTTGATGTTGGTATATCAGAAATCATTTATCTAGTGGTTATCTCTCAAAGAGAATGAAATAGCCTGCTGTTTCCTTTGTCTCACTGTGTGCCTGTATGTTCCCTGGAGGACGTTCTCCAGGGATCCAGTTTGAAAGTGGATGTGGAGGAGGTGCTCTGAAGGAGGAAATGGGATTCCTGGCAAATGTGAAGCTGTTGCCCTATTAACTGACAGCCACGGTCTAAGAGCAAGCTTGCTGAAAGGAGCCACTGAAACAGATCCGTGCTGTGAACCTGTGTCCCTGAATGCGACATTGCTGACGCCCTCATGGTGGAAAATTGCTGAGCCTCTAATTTGTATGTTCAGCTCCTATGAAGAATTGACAGAAAATGTGAGTGCAGCACGAGCCTGCATCTGTGCTATTATGCCACTGTGTGTGTTTACCCCATGCACTTATGCACTGAAGTTCTTGCAAAAGGCATAAATACAATAAAAGTAAAAATAATGAACTCTAATTCATCGTGCTTCATCCTGTCTGAATCAGAGCAAGAATATGCAGTTGCTTCTATCCTCATCTTAAATTATATTTTTTGAGCTTAGACAGCAACCTTTAAGAGGCCAAAACTGCCACTTAGGTCTTCATTGAACAAAGGTACCTAAATAATGCCAGTATCAGTTGCAATGAGAACAAAACTGAAGGTAATATGACTGAGTTGCCCATCTAGGAATGACTCCTGGCCACCATGGGTCCTGGAGTCATGGAAGTAAAGAAGATGGATCTCCGTGTTCCCCTTCTGCTCTCCTTGTGTGGACACAGAGCTGGTTTTCTGCCTGAGAAAACCAGGCCGCCTGACTTGCAGTGTCCCTGCACAGTCCTGAAAGCCCAAAGCTTGTAACCCACTGAATATTGCACTTGTTGCTAAATCTAGTCAAAGTCTCAAGGAAGAACAGAGCTTTTTGTGTCCCCAGACAGTTGTTTTAAAGTGGTATTTACCAATAGCAGATGATGAACATTAACATTTGCATCTGTGTTACAGATTAAGCAACCCCTTCAAAAGCCGTAGAAATGCTAAGTGAGTTTGAATCTTCACTATCATTATCTAAAAGATTTAGGTGTAGATATGTTACATATAGTTTAAGGAAACTTGTCTGCTTGGAGATGAATACCAAGAGGACTTGCAGCCATGGTAAAGTTATCACCACTACTGACAAGTCAAAGAAAACCATCTCATATTTTGATTTATTTGAATCTTAGTTAATGTCTAAATGATGGTCAAAAATTATCTCCCCATTTATTTTGTTTTTAAATCCCAAATTTAGCAGAGTGCCATTCACATAAACAAATAATAAAATTTCTCTAGGATGAGTACAAATGGTGTGATAAGAGACAGACAGCTGTTATCAGTGATTTATTATCAGACCATAAGGTTGTACTGAGTGAGCTACCACAGAGGATTTGCCCTAGATGATGGGTCTGCAATTAATGACCAACATACTTCAACAGAAAGCATGTCTGCAAACATGTAACATGCAAGCAAACTGGGAGGCACTGCCACCGACTGAGGGAAACAACCTGGAGAAATTGAAGAAATTACTTCTTCAAAAAGAGAGGATGAAGTATAGAAGAGCACAAGGCAGCTTCACAAATACAGGAGGGAGATGGAACAGCTAGGTAGTATAGCAGAAATGGTATCGGAGTTACAATGTATGGGAAGCCAAATGTGAATCAGTAGTGTTGTGCTGTTGTGGATGAGGCAGACACCATAGAAAGGAGTTTTAGTAGACTTACGGCAAAACGTGAAATAATCCTTCCACTCCACACAGCCTTAACTGGGGTACTGTGTCTCATTTGCACATTGCATTTCTAGAAATCTGTGGACTAATTAGAGTGAGGCAAGAAGAGAACAACAAAAATGTTCAAAACTTTCAAAAAAATGTGATATGAAAGAACTTGGAATAAATTGATATTTATAGCTGCAAAAGAGATAGAGTGAATGCAGGGCCATGACAAGTCTTAAAAGATACTAAATGTTCCCACAAAGCAGAAGCAAATTGATTTTCTCTCTCCGAGGACAGTAACACAGTGTCATCAACTGTTTGAAAAGGTTGAGTTGTCTCTGCCCAGTGGGGGTTTTTAAAAATAGAGCAGATAAACAACTCTCAAGAATGAGAAAAGAGTGCTTATCCTGCTTTGGGTCAAGTGCATGGACAAGATGACCTCTTGAAAGCTTCTTCAGGTCTATTTTCTAACATTCACAATTTGGAGCGTGTAGCTGTGATCTCATGGAAACAGAGAAGAGCTACATGCTTATCTTCTTTGCTCTTGGAGCTGGATGTACAGTTCTTTTGGATTCATTTCACATTCCAGCCTCTTTGTCTTGATGATTTGAATTACTGTTAGGCAAGAAAAAAATTAGTTTTGTACCCTCACCAGAATTTGACAGATTAGAATATGGGAAAAAAAAATACAGTGTAGGTCATAGAAAACCTTCACTCTTCTGTGAAAGAGAATGTTTTAAAGTGGCCAGCATTTGAATTTGGGGCATTATAGCAGGAGTACAGATTAAGCTTCTGCTAAGTGGTCTTTTTAGAATTGCTAGACTAAAGGTCATTGATCCTAGAAAATAAAGGACTAACAGACAAGAGGAAGAACTTTAGTGGTAGGACTTTTATAAATGGAGGAGTGTGATATAGTGCTTTATGCTATTTCTGTGTAAACTGATATAAAAGCATTAATACAGATTTAGATTTACCAAGGCAAGCAAAGAAGACTAGCAAGGGTGTGTGTTGCATGTAACTCTCTGTCCCATGATTCACTGAGTCATGGTTCCCTGTTTTATTAAGAGCTAGTAGGTAGCCATGTACCATATCACCCTAGTTACTCCTCTCCCTCACCTGCCTTTTTTCTTACTTCCTCTCAGTAAGATTTTTTCATGGCTATCCCACAGTCGCTCTAGTACTCCCTTTAGGCATGTGACCTTGCCAAGTCTTGCTAAAGGTATTTAGGAGTAAGGGTGAAGAAATGCTCCAGTGCTGCTTCTTTCCAGAGCCTGCCATATCTATAGTTTGTTCGTCCAGATCAGACGATTGTTTGGAGCTGGGTGTCATGAAGTCACCATGGCATAGGGATGAACCAGCTCCAGTACAGCTCCATTTTCCCTGCAGCGTGCATCCTGCCCCATCCTTTTCCCTTGGAAAAGACTCGTACCTTTTCAGGGTGTTGTGGTTTGAACTCAGCTGGTAGCCTATCACCACATGGCCAGTCATTTACTTCCACACCGCCCTCCCCCCACCCCCCCCCAGTGAAATAGGGGAGGGACAAAAGAAGACATTCATAGGTTGAATAAAAAAATTTAGTAATAGTAACAAAAACAACAATAACAATCATAAGTCCCAAACGGGTAAAATGCAGCAGTGGCTTACCGAGCGCAGTGACAGGTACGCAGAACCCACCCACCCCCGCCCCAGCAGCGATCCCACCACACCAGAAAATCCCGCCACGCTGACCCAGAAACCGAACAGGCGTGAGAGAGCCCATGTCCGCTTATATACTGAGCATGACATCACCTGGTATGGAATACTTCAATGATCATCCAGACTCAGCCCTCTAGCTGTGCTCCCTCTCAGCCCAAGGAAAGTTAACTCTATCCTGGCCGAAACCAAGACACAGGGTCCTTTTCCCTCTGAAATGAACATACTGAAAGTGAATGAGCTATTGATGAAACCAGGGCTCATGTTACATGAGGACACCCCCAGGATAATGACTGTAGTGGACTAAGGCATGACAAGGTAGAATTCATTTGCAAAACACCTCACCTTATACTTGTGACTTTTGAAGTCTCTGCTTTTTGGAGGGGTCAGCTCAGACCACCTTATGTTACTTAAACAATGCTCTGTCTTTACTGTATTTTTGTTAAAAATGCGTAACTTAATTAAAATGAATTATTTTTTCAGATGATTTACTCAAGTGTGCTCAGTGAGGCCAAGGCAGTGGTGTGTAAAAGATGTGTGTTTGATGTGATTCATGGTTAAAGGCAAGATGTGAACGATATGCTTAGTGAGACTTTACTGACACCATTGCCTTCATTTCTGTGAGAAGAGTTTCAGATAGTCTAGTCTATCAGGGAAAACTACAAGCAAATCAGTGGTATTTGTATTTTCTGGCTTGTAAATATATGAACATCTCTCCATTTACCATCACAGTTTTCTAATGAAGAATGAGTATTGGATCCCCATCAATTATGTCACTGTTGCTAACACTATGTTGGAAATGTTTATAGTCATTTAGGATATATATATGCTTCCACTAGCATGAGTTGATGTCAGTGTTTCATAGTATGTTTCATAGCTCATTGTTCTTGTCAATAGTTTCTGAATCAATGTTTCTACTGCATGCAAAATCATGTGCTTTGCACTGGGCCCACTGCATCAAAAAGATGAAGGTAAGGTGTCAGTAAGGAATCTATGTGCTCCGTTGATTTAGATTAGCTTGCTGCCTGGCTTCTTCAGGTTTTGGCATGGTCCTCATCCACAGGGGACACCCAAGCTGCATCCCAAACCACAAGAAGAAATCTCCCATGTGTGAGCAGAGGTGAGCTATCAAGGTCCACAGTCTGTGCTGTTATACAACTCCTCAGGTTAAATGCAACTGCTGTCATGCGGATGTAAATCTCTGTCATCTGAAACCGTACCTCTTAGTAAATTTCATCAGGAAGTCCTGTAGACTCTAGCCTCCTCATCTGGCTCCTGCAGGTTCCCCATCTCCAGCTAAACCTCCTCAGCAGCTTCTACATGGCTGCTTGTTTGCTTGTTTTCCAGAGTTGTTCTGCTTTTCCTATGGGGGCACCGACCAAATTCAGTCATGAGACTAGAGCACTAGGGGAAATGTCTTGATAGTTAAGGCAAACCCAAAATGGAGCTCCAGGGTCCCTGGTAGGTCTTCTCAGACTGCAGTGTGTTGTCCAAAGCCCAAGCTAGTGGAAATGAACAATTGCTCAGACCTGTGCTTGTCTATCAGTGCTGCAAAGATACTCTTGACTCACAGGGTGAACGTATGTCAAGACTACAAAGGGAGATTGTGATATTCAGAAAGCAGGTCATCAGCTTGATCTCCACAGTAGTATGGATCAGAGGTCCCCTACAAATCCACAGCAGCCCTGCCTTTACTTACATAAGAAATGAACTGACCCTCTCCTGCACCGAGGACATTCCTGAAGCACCTAGAACTCTTGAAAAGATCCCTTTTTTTCAGATTTCCTTTCCCTGATTCATCAACCATCCCTCACTACCCTCCGGGGACACACTCTCACATGTCTCTTTCATTCTGGTCTGTATTTCCTGTGAGCCCTCATGCCATTCATCCACCACAGCCTGTATACGCAGGCAGGGTAATTGCTAACAGGCCACATCTGTGATGGGTACTACATTCACAAAGGTGGGGGCCTTGATTTCCATTCCCTTTCTTAATTGTCAGTGTTTGGTAACTACAGAAATTAATGCTGCCGTCCCAAGGGTGCTCTTGGGACTGCTCTGGGCAGACCCTGACTGCCTTACCTCCTAAAGACCTTTCATTACTTAGCTCTGGAGCGGTTGTCTCCCAGGATTGATTTTTTGGGGTGCCCCCACTAAATGCAGTTGCAGCTAAATTACAGGATTTCAATGAATGTGTAATGGGAGCTTGTTCTTTCATTCCTGTGTGTATGTACATGTGCATGGAAGCAACAGAGAAAGACAGAATGGGAGAGAGCAAGTGTGAGATGTATTGGTAAACAAAAATCATGTAAAAATCACCACTGCTGCTTTCAGGAGCCAAGTGCATGGATGAGGAAATGTGCACAGTGCTCTGTCCTCCTTGTAGCTACACCAGAACTCATATTTATGTTCAGTTTGACTCAGAAGTTCAGCCCAGCAACATGGCAGGGAGCAAAAGCAGCAGTGGTACAGACAGCTATACCCTAAAAAGCTCTGGTTTTACTTTAGTCTTTTTCCAGGTCAGAAAACGTCTATAGGCTATATGTGCTCTTCTGGGTACAAAAGGCCAGAACACCAGTCAGTAACCCTCATGCAGTAACACAATGTACAGTGGAGATATTTGCAGACTATTCTCACTCCTTAAACAAAGATGCCAGCAGCTGTAGTTTGGTATCAGCTACTTCTACATAAGAAGAAAAACCAAACACTTTTTGATCAGTCTGTCAGCTCTTAGAACAAAGTGAGACAAAGGGTCTTCAATGCATCTTCAAGGATAGATAGGACCCTTACCACCCATTCCACCTGAAGTGGTGGGGAAGCCCTCTTCAGCAGACCTGGGTAAAGACCTGGGTGCTTGTGAATGCAGATTCTGTCACTTGGTCTCATCTGTTGAGCACTGAGCTGGAAGCATCTGCACTACAAAGGAGAGCACTACAGCCTCACACTTTGACACCTACACTCCATCCCATAGAAGCCTATTATTTAGGATTTATGTGAGTGAAGTGAAATTCATCCCGTGTGGAATGTTAGCCAAATCCTCATTGCTTTCTCTTCAAGTTTTACAGAAATCCAGATGTTCTGATGCACTGAGAAGCACAGACTCAATCTGTTGTACAGCACATATGTGTGCCCTCTTTATTCCTTTGAAACCTCAGAGGTAAGACTGGATTTTAGACTAGCATGATATCTTTCCTCTCTCATTTTGCTGGCTCATCCAAGCCACCTGACTTGCATTGTCAGAGCCCCCAAATTCCTCCTGGGAGGTCTGGCTCCTTGAGCAACTCTATGGGGGCTGCAGTTCATCCACTGGACAGTCTTGAAACCAAATTACTATGTGGCTTAGATTGCAGGATATTCCAGTGAAAAGGGAATCTGGTTTTGGCTTTTAGGTAAGAACAGAGATTACGTTCAATAAAGCATTATGAAACAACTTAGATGAAATGCCTTGAAGGTCGATGCAGACTCTTCTCTTTCTGTCTGTTGTGTTGTGACTAAAAGTGGATTACACCATTTCCTACTGAGCCAAAGAGGACAGAAATAATGGTGGGATAATCAGAGCAATTTGGCTTTAGCAGAGTCAGAGCCTTAGTCAGATGTTAAAGATTACAACAAGGCAAGAAAAGGCCTCTGTGGGAGTTCAGTCTTCCAGTGGTATCTGTCAAAATAGTGTCACTGACTGCCTGTCCTTTTGACTATGTTCCCTGCTTCAGATGCTGTGTCACTGACCATGGAAGTCACACCATACCTTCCAGGCAGCCCCATAATGCAGATGCACAAAGCTTGACTGGAAGCCTGTTATCAGTCCAGATAGCCCAGGATGATAGGAGACCAAAGATACATCTTTTTATCCTCAGCCTTGAAAATCTGAAATTCAGAACTGGATCCATGTAAAGCATGAGTTTTGTTGCCTATTTTCTGTATGCTCTACCAGGGTAAAGCAGGGATGTAGTTGTACAGAAGTAAATATGAGCCTAAGGAATCATTTTAGCTTTTGTTACCATTGCCTGTCACAAGTCTGGTCTTCCTAAGAGTTTTGGGGATTTTTCCTGATTCCCTTTGATCTCGAGTCAGTCCATCAAAAGCATTCTCTCTGACTATACTAAAGCATTAATGCTGAAAATATCATCAAACATTTATAGGTTTTTGTGTGCTTCACATGTAAACATTTCATAAAGGCATTTATGAAGAAAACCTAATCACGCCCCAAATGCAGACCACAGACTGAAGTACATCGATGTCCTTTGCAAAGGTCCTAAACCTTGAAGAAGGATCCTAGAAACCTCTGTAATCAAACCAAGACCTCTGGATTGTATTCTCAGAAGACATGGGAAAGAATATGATTTAGATTTGAAGCCTATAGTTTCAGAGTCTCTCTCTCTCTAGGACGTATATCACAGTCAGAAATAGTTACCTATTTATTCATAGGTTGAATGCAGTTCTTTGAATCATCCCTGTATATGACTTACCTTTGGCAGATCACTGTATCTCAAAAGAAGGCTATTAGTGAGTTCTTCCATGGCTTCTGAGGGTTTGTCCTGGTGGGTCCTACACAACTCAGCACAATTTAGCTGTTTTGCATAAGTGTATCCCAAATATTTTCATCATAATCTCCATGTAAGGAGTAGAAGCCATATGGGGATAACTGCAACATAATTTTCCCCAACCTGGAACTCCTTATCCCTTATTAAAAACCAAAATGTTGCTCTTTGCTGCTTCTCCTTGAGTTTGTCCTCACCAACATCCCTACTCTAAAAGCATCACTGAGACTGCTGGGACTGCTGTCCCCCAGGGGACAAGTGCTGCACTCTTGGGCACGGATGACAGCTCCAAAGTCTGATTCTAAGCCCACCACTCAAGGACTCGACACTCTCAGCTGGGATCAGACATCCAAAAAGATGAAACACACTTTCATCACACAGGTTTCTTTATGCAGGGTGTCAACATAGTTTCAAGGATGTACCAGTGACAGTGCCATCCACTCCCCCAAAAATCTGAAGACAGAGTCCAAACTGCACTCTCCCTTAAAATGTAGTTAACTGGTTCCTCAGACATAACGTTGCACATTCCCCTGTTACTTATAATCTCACATTAGGCATTTTTCCTGAAAGTTTTAACAGATTAGCTACTTTATCCCTCTCCTAAACTCACCTTAAAATGTCAGCTATTATCAGCATCAGGTGTCCAGTCCTTGCTGACACCTTAATCTACACACCCTTGTGCAGTATTACAAGTCTTGTGTAGTCCTGGTTAATCATTTGATGGATTACAGACATCCTGTTCATTAGTCTATTCTGAGTTAAACTCTCACGCTACTCATTACTGCAGTTACCCAGGTACCATAATTAAATTTCATATTTTTCAGGCTTTTTTAACACCACTTTAATTTACAGTTGCAGTGAAATTCGTGGAGAAAGAACAAGAGAAAGAGAGCGAAAATTACCTGTTTGGTCTCTAAATGATAGTTAGCTGCTCTCCTGGTAGGTAGAAGGAGTAGAGATAAGTGCTCCAATGCTTTTTCAAGCTTTTAGTGTCCTGGGCAGAACTTCATCTACCTTTAACACTGTCACATGGCTTACTAAAATCTTTTGCTTTTTGTGATCCATAAACCAAAATAGCTTATGTGTTTGAAAGTTTAGCCACAATACCCCTGGTTTAACCACATCAATATATTTATAATATAATAACAGTGGGGAGGAGTTACCAACTATGCAAGAATAACGCTAGTCTGTTTCTGAGCAATTTCAGATGCCATTTGTGAACTGTTACGAAAGCCATGAGGACATGACAATGACAGCTTAAATGCTGAACTCTTTATACCCTTTTCTGTCCCCTCAGAATTAAATAAAATTAATCTATACAAATGAATCTTGGAAATCAGCAACATAAAAGCTGATACTTCTCATCTCTTGGACTGACTTCTCAAGTTAGTTCATCAGCCCCAGGCTGCAGATAATATGCTCTGCTGGTGAGCAGATATTTTTGTCTTAAAATCTTTTTATTTTCAGACACATGATTTTTAGGAAAAAATGTCCTGGTTCCCACAAACTGTCTTTGACCAGCTCTGTTGAAGGAGAAGACAATGCAAGCAGTCAAACTCAGTGAAATGATTACTCTTAAGCAAGTCCATGATTGAGAGATCTCTCCAGCCTAGATGATGCACATATGCAAGTTTAATTTCACCCCACATGGTTGTGTGAAGTCGTTAAGTGATAATTGCAAATGAGAAGTCCTCTCATTATATTATGTAGAGAGATTGGCATTTCTGACCATGAAAGAATATTCGAGGATAAATCACTGCAAAAGATCCCGTTACTCTGCAACAGTATGAACAAGAGGCTGATAACCATGCTCTAATGTCATCAGTATAGATTTCTCACAGTTACATTATCATCAAGGGAGCAATTTTGAGACTATTTTCCCCATCAAAAGGAAAATTTTAAATTGCAAAAATATTATAGCTCCTTAAATAAGGATGTGAATGTCACTTTAACATAACGAAACTTAGTTAATTTTGAAGACACAGTTTTCATATGGTGTACAATCCCCTCAAAACGATAATAATATATGACAAAAATTATCAAAAAAATTTTGAAAGCCCTTTATCAATGTCCTTTATCTTTCAATCCTGCAAGCGAACCATTACAAGCACATGCCATACTTATATATATGCAAATAAGGAAGGTACCAATAGATGGCACTTGATGAAAGTTGGCATCATTTGGGGATTTTGTAAGACCAATGCATACAGCAGCTGTGCACAGCAAACAGCATCCTCCAGCTGCTCTTTGCATTAACATTTAACAGTATAATCCATTTTTTGTCTCTAGTCCTGCGAATTGCTGCATATATATGTAGACTGCGCATGTGTGTGTGTGTGTGTGTGTTCATTTGTGCTTTCTTTTGCACAAGTCCATCAGACCTAAGCTGGAGGATCTGTCCAGTGCTATCAAATCTAGAAAGTAAATGTGGTTGCACAGTTCTTATCTAAAACAAAAAATAACACAAATTTAAACAAAAAGACCTCTGCCACTAATAATATTACTTTGCACAAGTCTATGCCTTTCCATTCAGAGGATCAAAATAATTTTTCAAATATAATAAACCAGTGGCAGTTTTGCATGGGACTTCGTGTTATAGTTATGACATATCAAAGAGACTCAAAAGCAAGAAAGATTGCCTCAAGAACTTGCTGTATACATACAGAAAATTAGACAATCTTAATAATTGTCTTAAACAGACCACTTCATTTCATAATAGACTTCCCTTTGATAAGACAGAAAACTTGAACAAAAATGAGTTTTTTCCCATCAGAAATCTTAGGGATTTTCCCATGGTTTACTTATCCACCACCTCCATGCTAACTAGGTTTATACTTTAATATACTAGTAGTTTGCCTATCATTACCACATCTCTTTATTTTGCAGTTTTTCCTCTGATATATTTAACCCTTATTCTCCACAGAGCATGGTTTGGGGCACACACTTCAAACCATGCAGTTATAGAAGATTTGCATTAAAAAAACAAACCTTTTAATGGACATTTTATTCTTTACCAGACTGACTGGCACACCTTCCAAATCAGAGCACGCTCCTTTCTGATTGGAGGCACGAGAATCTTACTGGTTAAAACTAGAAATATCAATATGCCTGTAGCTATACCATTCATGTCTATGATACACTGTAACGATACATTTATATACTATAAATATTTCATTTATCCAATATAAGTTTATTCTATATGTTTATATTTATTTCTATTTTATGCTATTCCTAAATATTTTTCTATTTACATATCAGTTTTTTCCTTCTTCTCATCCAGTTAGATCTGCTCACTTTGTTAACAGTATTGCTTCCAGTTTTGACCACTGGTAGTAAGGATTACTGGAACTGGCAGAACTGTTTGGTTGTAATATTGATACAATAAGTAAGGAAGAAGAAAGTATATTTCTTCCGGATTATTAGAACAAGCTGCATCCTCAATTTCATAACTATTTTTAGCTGCAGCCTCTTTCCCTTCATTTTGCTGCCTTTAATTCTAGTTCCTCCCTACTGCATGACTGGTAAACCGACACCTGTGATTCTGTCATAGCTCCCATCCTATTGCATGCTTATCTTTCAGGAAGAGCAGATGTTCCCATATGTGCCCTATCTTTATATTCTGATATTTTTGCTTTGCAAACAGAAGATTGTATTTCCATTGCCCTCTGTGTCTAGAGAAAAAGATACAGCACTAAGGAGTTTTTCTGTGTTGTTAATCGATGGGATTTGTAGACAACCAGGTTGATCCCTTTCCTACCTTGTCCCCATTACTACTATTCCCAGATATTTTCCCTTGGCATTTGTTCTTTATCTCCCCTTCCCTCCTCTAATCTTCATTCCCCTTGTTTTTTCCTTTCAGCTTCTCAGTCTGATGAAGTAATGAGAACTTGCATAGGTGCACAAAAGGTATGATCCCACTTTGTTGTTTTTTCCCTCAGCTTTTCAGCACTGCCTCCTACCTATGCATGCTGCTGCAGGAAAGCTCTGGACAGGGCCTTGAGGTTAAACCACAAGTAACAAAACGTATTAACTCCTGCCTGATCTCCACACAGGCAGAGCTGTGGCTGAGGGAGAGTGAGAGGGCCTGCCACAGTTTTTTGGAGGTGAACACAAGCACAACTCCTTTGGGATGCACCTGCAGTCAACATGTGATTCTCTGCTCACTGTAGGCAATGTTTGGTGGTCCAGTGCTCCCTGTATCCAAAACCAGTGCCTGTCCCTCCTTGTGCTCCCCCAAAACCATTCCCAACATTGCTTGGCACCAATACCTTGTCAGCAGAGTTTGTTCCTAAACAAGCTTAGATGGAACCCTTACTTCTACATCCCAGGTATCTCTTCTTCAGCACATGGGGCTAAGCACTGAAAGGTCACCTGATATGGACTATCTCAATGACAACACATTTCCTCACCTATTAGAGACAGTTTTGGGAGACTTACTTATATGAGTAAAGCTGATTGTAATTGTAAATTTTGGCATGTTTTGGGCCTTTGGCTCAGCTACTTGAATGCACTGGCCAGCTGGCGGTGGCAAGGTGTACTGCACCACAGGACTGCATCTGCAGAGCAAGTCACAGGATGCAGAGGACCTGCAGTCCACAATATATACATTACAGGAGCTTCATTTCATATTAGCTGTAGTCTGGGGCTATAGGCTGGACACCCATTAGCAGCTGAGACTCATCTTGTTCCGTTTGCTTGATGAGAGTGCCCTGCTATGAGAACCAAACTGCAATAAATAGGGGCAAACAGGAAACTTGCTTCAAAGCACACACCCCAGCTGATATATTATGAAAATATATACTCATTTAGCAACCCATAGCAACCAAAGTGGGAGTCTGGGGTCTAAATACTCTTCCAGATCTATCCTTAACTGTTATTTCTGACTGCCGTTATTTACTATAGAATCCTTTTGTTCTGATATTTATTTCATAAAGCATTTCCAGATACAGCTGGTATCAGGAATGCTTCACAAAATAAAGTCATATTGGCAACTTCTTTCATAAATAGAACATCAGTCAAATATTATTCCTGCCTAGGCTAATACGAAAAGTTAGGCCTTTTATGAAATTTCCATAACATAACAGTTTAAATGGACTTCTGCTCTTTGTGTTACAGTAAAGAATACACATAGATGGCAGGGCCTCATCTGGTATTCAACTATTACACTCAGCACCCTCTCCCACAAAAGGATATTGCAGAATTAGACAGGGGTCAGAGCAGGGGTCAGCACATGAGAAAACTAGTTAGGAAGATAGATTAAAAAGAATGGGATTGTTTATTTGTGAAAGGCTATGAATAAAACAAGACATGTTAAGAGCATATGAAATAATATTACAGAGAAAGCAGAGCAGAAACCTCTATCCTTCCTGTCTCATAATTACATGTGACAATGAAGCATTCAAAGAAATTGAAAGGTGTCAAATTTAGACCTGATAAAAGGAAACATTATCCCATACAAAACATAATTAGACTGTGGAAGCCATTACCATTGGCTTCCATGCTGGCCAAGAATGTAGTTCAAAGTTACAGTTCAAAAAGAAAAGAGAACGTGTTTTTTGTATAAGCTATACAATAGTAACGCAAAAGGGGAAAAAAAAAGGTGTCAGAAAATCTTAAGTATTTCAGAGAGCAAACTACTCAGTAACTAATAGGACTAAGATGAGACGGGCTATGTGTTTCCTATCCGCTTTTCACTGGGTTTCGTTAACCTTCCTGAAAGCACATGTATTGGCTTCTCTCACATTGTATCCATCTGGAATCACATATGGAAATCAAAACACAGGGCACCTGAAATTAATATGTCAGACTATGAACCTCAGTTCTACGGAACCTGTGGTTACTACCGTCTTTGCCTGCTTATCTCCAGTGTGGGTCATTGCGAGCACGTGGAGCAGAGCATCTTAAATTGTCTTGGCTTGATTTACCACAGCTTATCTGGAAGCACTCTGAGACAATACGAGGCAAAACGCTGTCATACTTAGCTGATTGTCACCATGCATATTTCATAGTCACCAAAAAAGTCTTTTCCGCTCTTTCTGCTGATATCAGTTGGAGGAGAAACAGAGCTGGGTTTTGCATCTAGAGATCCTTCACTACAAGGATCTCTCATAACAGCCTGTCCAACATCAGGTCTGTAGCCTTCCACACCTTGCAGACATACATCAGTGGTCACAAGTGAGAAAAAATATCCCTAAAGCTATAGCAGAAGATAAAGATTGCAATTATTTTGGCATGAAACTTAAAGATTTTTTTCAATTCAGAATCCTAAAGGCAGGATGTTATAATTTAGCTGTCCCTAAAGTTTGTTTTGCACACAGGAATTTGTTCCATTAACACCTTAAATAAACTTTTTACTTAATACTATGCTATGCTGGTGCTCTTCCAGCTCTTCCAACATTTCACTGGTTACCTTCTTCACTGGTTGCCTGACTTCTAGGCAGAGAATCAGCCTCAGGAGATGTGGAAAGAGACAAATGTGCCTTGGGAAGAGGGAGAAAAAATTCTGTGGCTTAGAAAAGAGTGAGAATGAGAACAAATGACCTACAGGGACAACTCAATTCCATGGGAAGGTTGCCCATTATCAAGATGCAGACTCACTTTCAGGCAAGATGAATATAGGCATATATATGAACAGGAATCACACATTTCTCTTATGTGTGGAAAGGGCATTATTATCTGGACTATGGATTTTGGATGAGACAGCAATTCAGTGGTGCTCTTGATGCAGTGCTGTGGGAGAAGATAAGCAGGTAAGCAATGATTTGCACAGTGTATGTTAAAATAAGAGTGAGAAAACTTTTTCTATCAAACAATTTTATTAATATTAGTATGCACAATAATAAGGTAAATAATCTTTTGCTTCTTCCAGCATGGATACATGAAACAGCTTGAGTCAACTCAAGCTACTTGAGACTACTGAGTCTTTCACTCAATCGTTGTTGTTCATTTTAGAAATGTACAGTGGAAGCCCTTAATGTATTTAAGACCACTTCATATATTATATTTATGTATATTTTATATATTAATAATTACTTCACTACAGCTTATCTTGATCTGCACCAGAATAATTAAGAGTTACTGAACTACTTAAAGTTTTTTCTAAATATAGTTCAGGTTTTTTAACCTGTTTCTAACTTTGGAGCAGGTTTTGGTGATTATTAAGTATTTAGTTTATAGGTTTCATTAATTAAAAACTCCATGAAGTCATTATTGTTTTTATAATAGAAATTAGCATATATTTAAAAAATCATAACACAGACAAAATAAGCACTCTTTGAGGTAGAATACTTAGAAATAGTTGTTTTCAACTCCATTTTTTAACTGGAATTTTATTTTTCATGCCAGAAACTAAAATGCCACTTTAATCTTTTGACTGGCTCTGAATGAAAGGCAAGTACACCAGGGAAAATTGGTTTCAGTCAGCCATATGGTACAGCTGAAATAGAGTACTTTTCCAAACCAGCCTAAGGATCTTGGGCTGAAATTCGGGAGTTGTCAAAGTATGGGATCAAATGAGGATGAGAATTAGTGTGTTAGACAAATGGTTCTTAGAATCTCAGCTCTGACTTCTTAGAATAGAATAGAATAGAATAGAATAGAATAGAATAGAATAGAATAGAATAGAATAGAATAGAATAGAATAGAATAGAATATTTCTGTTGGAAGGGACCTACAACGGTCATCTAGTCAGGGCTGACCAGAAGTTAAAGCATGTTATTAAGGACATCATGCAAATGCCTCTTAAACAGTGGCAGGCATGGGACATCAACCACCTCTGTAGGAAGCCTGTTTCGGTGTTTGACCACCCTCTTGATAAAGAAATTCTTCCTAATGTTCAACCTAAACTTCCCCTGGTGCAGCTCTGAACCATTCCTACACACCCTGTCACTGGATCCCAGGAGAAGAGATCAGCACCTCCCTCTCCACTTCCCCTCCTCAGGAAGCTGTAGAGAGCAATGAGGTCACCCCTCAGCCTCCTTTTCCCCAAATTAGACAAACCCAGAGTCCTCAGCCAGTCCTCACAGGACATGCCTTCCTGCCTTTTCACCAGCTTTGTTGCCCTTCTCTGGATGCATTCAAGGACCTTCACACTGTCCTTAAATTGTAGGGCCCAGAACAGCACACAGCACTCAAGGTGAGGCTGCACCAACGCTGAGTACAGCGGGACAGTCACCTCTTTTGCCCGGCTGGTTATGCTGTGTTTGATGCACCCCAGGATGCGGTTTGCTCTCCTGGCTGCCAGGGCACACTGCTGGCTCACACTGAGCCTGCTGTAGACCAGCACCCCTGTCACCAAAACGGCATAAAAGAACTTATGAACACCAATGTGATGTAGATAAGCAGACACACCTTTTTAACAGCCGGGTGTACAGGGGAGTCATCTCACCAACAACGCACCCCTACATCATGTAGCATGCTGACTATATTGGCTACAGTAATACATATCAATCAAGTTTCCATACATAAACATGATAATACCTGTAACTCATTTTCATATTCCCACCTCTTTCCGGTCATGTGCACTTGAGTCCTGAAATGAGTCGGGGAGCTGCTTTTGAGACCACCACGGACTACTGACCCAAAAGAAAGACCCTCCAACACCCTTGACTCAAGGACTTTGGCTCACATTGCAATTTTAACATGCTTCGAGGCCCTTTCACAATACAGCTTTTAAAACACCTGGTCTACAGGGCAATAAATCATCCTCACCAAACAGTCTAACAATGGTACCTCGTCCAGCAGCATAACTGGTTTTATGGTTACTTTAAGCAACATCTCTATGACTATTTAAAACATTATACCACTAACCGGTATTTCTGTGAGATTCAATTTAATTGATTAGTCCTAATCATTCCTTATCAAAATCACCAAAAATCATCAACTCAAATTAATAACAAATCACTGACAATCAGTAACACCCCCAGATCCCTTTCTGCAGGCCGGCTCTCCAGCCACTCCTCTCCCAATTTGTACTTGTGTCTGGTGGTACTCCATCCCAAGTGCAGGATCTGGCATTTGTTCTGGTTAAATTTCATGCCATTGATGATTGCCCAATGCTCCAATCTATCTAGATTCCTCTGCAAGGCCTCTTGTCCCTCAAGAGACTTGACAGCACCTCCCAGTTTGGGATCATCAGCAAACCTGCCAGTGGTGCATTCAACTCCTGCATCCAGATCGTTGACAAACATATTGAACAGAACTGGCCCAAGAATTGAGCCCTGAGGAACAACACTGGTGACTGGTCACCAGCCAGATGTAGCCCCATTCACTACACGCCCTGGAGCCCTGCTGTTCAGCCAGTTCTTCACCCAGTGCACTATGAACCCACTCATACCACAGCTGGACAACTTGTCCAGAAGCATGCTGTGAGGGATAGTACCAGGCCTTATTAGTTAAACAGGACTTTCGCTTTGTAAACCCATGTTGATTATGCCTGATGCTTGCATTATTCTTTAAATAATTTTTCCAGGAACTAAGGTTAGACTAACAGGTCACAGTTTACTTTTTAAAAAGTTCAAATAAGTGAGAATGTACTTACAGTCTGTCATTTGTGATAAGTAGATATCACAGATCGTTTCCAAGAGTGGCACTGGCATGTTTTCTTACCAGTGAATAAAAAGCTCTTCTACAGGAGCAGAGTCCACATAATGTTGCTAAAAAACTAAATGATTGTTGCTCATTTTAAATGAATCAGGGAAGGCTCCAGCATGCTGTGTGATGGGTAATCTTCTCTACCTGAATGAAACTGAGCTTCATCATCCTCATCCAAGTTATTAGTATTTGTTGTAATTAATGAGTAGACATTGTATATGGGGTTATTTTTAGCCTTGATTCAGAGAAAGTCTCATTTTCTTAGAATACCATAGCTTGTATAAATGAACACAATGATATTCTGTTCTTTAGAGCCAACACTTTATTGTCTCTTGAAAGAAGAGAGGGAGGGAGAGAGGGAGAATTCCCATTCATAGCAGTTTTTCTCACACTCAGCTCTTTCTAAAACAAAATCAAATTGTTAACCTCAAGCCACGTGGTAGCATTCTTTAAAGATATCTTCCCAGCATATTTTCATATACCCACCCAGAGGGATGGAGCTCTTGGAACATTTTATCAGTTCAATGGGAACTGGGAGGCTAAGGAATATAAAAGACACACTTCTTTCAGCCAAATTCTTCCTGTTTTGATAACACTACCTTTTACGAAAAGAAAAGGTCTTCAGTTTCTGCCGATTCAGGGTCTTGGACTAGATGTGTAATTCAGACTCCAGTTTGAAAGGGAGATCTCCATCTGTATACACAGACAGTGAAAATAAATGGGAAGAAGGGCCGGTTCTTAGATATTGTGTAAACATTTTGATAACTTTGGGGAAACTTAGTCTTCAATTAAGTCAGGAATTGACATGAAAAGCAGTTCAGACCGCACTGTATGTCTCTGATTTATTTATATATGTTGTTGCCAAAGCTATTAAAATAATATCAAGCATGTAATTATAAGCTTTAATAAGATATCTCTGACAATGGAATAACACCTAAAACAAATATATATAATGGTTAAGGTCATTATGTGCTATAATGTTCCATTAATAGCTGTTATATGACAGCTATGCAGAGAAAGAGATGTTATGGATTACCAATGAAATGCTTTCAAATACTCAATGGGACTGCTTTGCTTCAGACTTGTGCCACTTCAGGAACAGCATTTTTGTCAAACCAGATGATTACCTCCTGAGTCTAGGGATGAGGGATGTGAGCAAACTCTTATTATGTGTAAATTTAACCTGGAAACGTGGCTCAGGACTTTATATATCTTTTCGTACGTAGCAAGCACTGAAGTTACCTGAAGCAGCTGGACACTTTTGCTTTACTGCATAGTAAGATTGCAATACCACTGAAACGAGTGCACTGAAAAGAGTGCACATACCTTTACTGTCTATCTGAAATGTGTGACTTAGGAGAATTCTTTTAAAAATATACTACTTTTAGCACATCATCAGAAAAAAGCACAAACCCACTGGCCCCACTCTTATACGGTTCTCACTTCCACCTTCCTGGTGAACTACTTCGATCTCTCACA
Organism: Strix aluco; assembly: GCF_031877795.1. Classification (NCBI taxonomy): domain Eukaryota; kingdom Metazoa; phylum Chordata; class Aves; order Strigiformes; family Strigidae; genus Strix; species Strix aluco. The sequence continues at coordinate 71,578,573 of NC_133971.1, forward strand.
GATCTCCTCCTATTGTATATAAAGTAAGGATTATCCCATATCAGATCTCTGCCTAGGAGAAAAAAAAAAACCAAAACCTTCTTTTTGAGTCTTTGGATGCTTTTGGAATTACCTGAGACAGCAACAAGTACTTCAAATATGAATCTTGCAATCAGAAAAACAGGTCTTCAGTTTAGCTTAAGGAGGATTAAAAGTGTCATTGAGGCAGTATACATCCTTTACTGATAATACATTTGGAAATTAAATCAAGCTGGACATCCCTCACAGCAAGTTTCCTCCTCCTCCTCTCCAAAGCCCTCCATGACTCTGCCCTTTCCACCTGTGAGGTGTTGCCCTTGCTCAAATCCTTTCCCATCCCAGAACTGACATCCCTACTTTGTAATCTGAAGGCCCCTGAGCTCTGCCTGCTCTGGTCCTGACCCCCATCCAGCCTTCATCACTGAGAGGGTCCCTGATCTCACCTCCTTCACAGTTCTCCTTACCCCCACCAACATTAGTGGCGAGACCCACCTATGAGGGAAGAAGATTGCTGACACTTTGCAATACTGAATATTTTGCACACATACCTATAAGCAGAAATAGTCTCCAAGCAGTGGATTGCAACCTTCCCTCCCTCCTGTGACATCATTTATTTCCCACAGCTTTGCGAAGTTCTTGGCCCAGCAGGCTCCCATCCTTCAGGGCAGCTGTAAATACAAAGTGGGTGTCATTCAAATTTCTCATAAGAATTTAGCATTGGCTTAACTAGTCTATAATGAAAGTTGAGGGCAAGCTCTATTATTCATGTCTAATTTTACTGCACCTTTTTTCCTGTCCATATCTGATCTCCAGTGAAGGAAGAGGCCCTTTCCAGACTGAAGAACGCTCTCTGGATTTGCCCTACATCTCCTGGGTTCAGGGTCCCTCTGTACTTCCTGTAGGAATAAGACAAGGCTTGGCAAGAAAATGCACTCAGGAAAGCCACTGGGGCTCTTCTGTTACTTGCTTTGAAAGATCATTTGGTTGACTGACCTTCCAGCACTAGAGAGATTGAATTTGATTCACATACAATTCCAGTATTTCTATTTCCTATACACAGTGTGGTTCAAGTGCCAGTATAGTTAGTGCTACCTCCTAGAAAATTATGATATGCATGGGAGTAAGCAGATTAAATCCTTTGAGGGCAACCGCAATAAACACAGCCAGGGTTTATAAGTGAAGCAAATCTGGGGGGTTAGCTTAGTCTCATTAAAGGGGCAGTCACATCCTAAACATCTCTTGGAATGAGCTGCATTATCTAATCATGAAAGCCCAAGGGAAAGATTGACAAAAACTGAAAGATTCAGAGAAATTAGACAGTAAAAATTGCTCAGCATCTGGTCTCATTCTAGATAACTTTGTCATTCCCTAACTCATAAAAACAGCAAAGCTGAACCTGAACCCCAATTTTGAACGAATAATGTTTCGTAAGAGAAAAGAAAAAGCGATATAGTCATTAAGAGCTATTCAGATCAACAATGTAACTACATTTCCTTTAGATATGGCCAGATAGCAAAGCAGTGACATCTGTTAATAGAAACTAACCATTCTTTAAAACATGTTCTCTCTACAAATAATATAAATTAACACAAGGGCAAATTTGCCACAAATGACACACTGCAGCCACACAGTATGTGGGCCTTTGAACAACGGGATATTAACTTTTTGGTCTGAAAAAACTTGTCCCAGATTTCCCTTGAAGGTAAGGTATGGGATATGTCAGGTAGTTTGTTTCTCTAAAGTCCTTGATCTTATCAAACTGGAAGCACTTTTCACTCCTATTGTCTTGCAATGTGCTTTTTTGTTTTGGTAACAATCATGTGAAATATAAGAACTTAGGCATCAGAAACCAACCTTCTTTAAATAAAGATCAGGTTAAGAACAGACAGTTGATCTGAAAGTTTCATTTCACTCTAAATATGCAGCTGAAGAATTCAAGCTTCATTTGCTAATTTTTTTTCGTTTCACTGTAGCTCATTCACATATGATGCTACATTAAGTAGTTCAATCTATTGTGACATAGCACTAGGAATAAACAGCAGCTAAAAAGAAAAAGTTTGGTTATTCTTTCCTTGTGGGAACAAAGGTGGTCACAGAAGAAAGGAGGATGAAAAACCATGTCTGCAGACATTCCTGCTTCTTAGGCCGGGTTTGCAAAAGAAGGTATTCCCAGCACTTTTAAAAGCCTCAGCACTGTTTTTATAGAGAGGCATTGGATCATCCCGATGTAAAACATTAATGTCAGGGATTTGGCATAAAACTTCCTACACTTTCACACACACACACTTCCATGTTACTGTCACAAAAACTGTCCAGGTTTCTCTCCAGCATTTCCTTAAGACAATGAAAACTTCCCCAAATGCATACCTTTGTGATTGTCAGGTGACCAGCTATCTACCCATTGCCTGCAGGAGTAACATCATGGAAATAACTGATATTTTAAGGAAGAAGGATTGTGAATTGAACAAGATTTCCCTGACCTGAAACAAAATGTTTAGCTCAACTCTAGGTATTTGAGTGCTTTTCAAGCATTATTGCTTGATAAGTTTTGAAACAAGATGTTGCCCTAGAGTGAAAAATTGAAACAGCTCACTTTGAAAATGTCAAAACACTGTGTTCCAGAAAAGATCTCTTTTCTTTCAACTTGAGCTACTTGACAAACTAGACACAAATTCAAAAATTATTTTGGACATTCCAAACTTTCATTTTTTGACATACCTAATTCCAACCCTAATATTTCACATAACCAGAGACATAAGTACAGCAACATTCGAGTTTACATGCTGTGAGCTCCTCTGAGTGCCCCTCAAATTTTAGGGCCAGTTTTCCTGATGCCAGCAGACTTATTTAAATTATCTTTTTCTATTTTTTTTCTCATGAGACAAGTGAAAGAATGTAATGTAATTTGAATATCAATTAATGTACTGGGGCTGGAAATTACTTCATGTCTTCAACAATTAAGTTAAATAGCTATTGTCAGCACTATGAGGGAAGAGCGTTCTTGTTCTAAATATGGGTCTGCAAAAACTGCTGGAAGTAAAAGTTCTCAGATTAAATCTTTTGTTTTCCCTCACCAAGCACACTTGTGTTTCTCTGAAGAGGAACGGCGACCCTCCAGAAACAATCCCAAACAGCTGATTCCCTGATCATATCTTTGGATGCAACAGCTAACTGGCAGCTCCAGTTCTGGTGTGGACAGCAGGAACTTTTCAAACTTCACAGCACTGAAAGTTTTCCTTAGGATGCCTCCAGCAACATGAACTAATCACGTCCCTGTGTGTGCAAGACAGCCAGAAGATACAGCACACATCACACAAAGTCTAATGCATCTGCTTGAATCCTTCCAGGAGAAAACTCCAATTGACCACTTTTTGGAAGCCAGAAGAAGGACCCTGAGGACATGTATTCTTAATGATTATTTCAATAATTAATTTACTAAAATCATCCATGAAATACTGAAGTTTTTCTACTTCCAGGCATGAGTTCCTGTTAGTTGCATGTTTTAGGCTTGCAAATACTGATGTCAAAATCTTGACTTCTGTATTCCTTTAGAAATTATTCCTCTCCTAAACTGTCAAAGGTGAAGGCTTATATGTGTGCTTGATTTTGCAGTTTATCAAGCCCATTGAAACTGAGGGGCATAGAAGCAAACTCAGGCAAATCTTTTGAGAATGAAGACATGCAGAAATAAAACACAGTCCAGTAGCTCAGATCTTAACTGAGATTCAGAAAGACTCAGTTTCAACTTTCTGATCCGTTGTGGACTTTCCCTTTGGCCAGGGAGAAGTTGTTACAGCCCAGACCCTGACAGTAGTGGCCTGCATCTTTTTTCTGGCAGCTGTGTCTTTGAATGAAATGACAGCAATAGTAGGTCTCAATTTACAAGGGATTTTTGAAGGTGGGTAGATAAAAATTTGTAAAATAATCTGAAGTAGAGAAAATTACACAAAACCCTAAGATGGATGGCTATACAGGTCTGTCAGATTTGCATAACTTATACCACCTGCAACCTGCTTCATCAGCTGCACCTACACCTATGCCTTGTGTGAGTCTGGCAGGTGCGGAAATCATTATAACCCTACTGGAACACGCAGACAAATCTGAACAAGGATCATAGTTACAGTGACCCTTGCATATGTGTTTTTTCTTCCTTCTGACATTAAGAACTGATATAATAAATGCAAACTATTGCACTGATTTTAATTTTCAGGTCCCCTAGTGCCTCAGAAGTTATTAAGGTTATTTCTTGGGAATTTTATTCTTGGATCACTTTGCAAGGTGGTTTGGGTTTTTTCCTATTAATTGGGAAATACCTCCATGCCTTAGTTGTTGCTTAGTCGTAGATGACATGATTTAAGTGTAAAGTTACAATCCATTTAATGAATAATATCAAATGGGAAATTAAAAATACACCCACCGATGCTATTCCAAATACATGTGTTGTGGCCAGGAAGCACAGATTGCACTTAGTCTTCATACTCCACAGAGAGTGAAGAAACTATTTCTATATCTTTGTCTTTTGGAACAGAAATTTTACATGATCTTCTACTCAGTAATCCTGATGCGAGAAAAGACATTATTTTCCTTTCAAATGCAAAGAAAGTATAGACTTGGTGCTAGTGAAGCTGGGACTTCTGAAATTCACACAAAAGGGACATAGTTTCACCCAATATGTTACAGGTAATTCTCTGGAAAGAACAGCAGCTTTTCTTCAAAGTCTTTTGTGCCAACCATTAAAATATTTAATTACAAGCATACAGTCAATGCAGTTACATACACATATATAAATTCACACTACACACATAATCGTTTTTGCTTTTACATGTTTGAAATCATACTGACCAGTACTGTTAGAACATATCTATTTCACTCTATTTCTGTGATCACAGGCTTAAAAGCTAATTTCTGAGAAAACATTACGGGCCATTGCAATGATACCGGTCATCTTCTAAAGTGCACTGTTGTGTCCCCTTCAAAATAATTAGGACTTTGACATGCCTTCACAGCAGTCAGAGAAAACCACTGCAGCTTGTTAGAATGCCAAACACAGTTTGACACAGTTAGATTTTCTCTGAGGTAGTAGGTGTCTAGACTACAACTGTGGTTAGCAAAAATATTAGTTAATCTCTTGAAGCCAGCTGCTTTGTTTATATGCAATCAGTTTTTATGCTGGGTGGGCTAGCCCATCTGCTTCATCAACTTGTTGCTTTTATCACAGTGATATGTCAGTATTTGCCATCATGCCATCCTTGTCAGGTCCAATGCTCATATGGAAGTTGTGGTTTTGCTTAGAACAGAAGCCACAGAGTTTTGTCTACACTAACCCACATAATTGTGAATAATGCATTTTCCTGTGACTGTCCTTTCCTCTCCCTCTAACCCCCATTCCTGTCTTCCTTTGCTTTGTTTTTTTCTTTTTCCCATTATTTACACAGAATAACAATAATTCCTGTATACAAGAGAGGCCTGGACACTCTATGTATATCATATATACATAATGAAGTAAAAGTGAAATGGCTTATAAGCGTTTTGCTGTTTCTTAGTACATGGATGAATTTTCAGACATTAGCCACTTCTTCTACAGCTCAAGACCAACTAAAAAATAGTCATACAGACTGTTGTTTCTGACAGGTATTTTCTCTGATCCTGGCACATCTTCCTCCTCCTGTTACCATATAACATAAAAATCCTATTTTCCCTAGCTTCAGACCCCAGTCCATAAGCAAACCCCTTTTAGAAGCCACACTGGGTCCTGATGCAGTAAATGTCATTAACCACTGGTTATACTTTGAACATGAGTAGCCTCACTGAAATCAGTGGGACTGCTCACATACCACAGGTGGGCATGTAACTCAGTGTAATGCTTTGGGCTGCTGCAAGCATATTTTGTGTCAGGCAACTGAACGCAGCAATGCACCACTCTAAAACAGTTCTGTGCTAACCACTTCTGAAATCTAGGCTTCATGTCAGGGCAGGAAAGCTGGAGGTTTCAGGAAAACCTTGTAATACACAGGTAATTTTTTCCAAATTTATTTTCAAGCTCCAGTTGATAACTGTATTCTGGAAGGAAACATAGACAGGCTTCTTTCCTGATTCAAAATACCCTGACTCTAATCCTAGAAATACAGTTGGCTAGAGCAGATAATCTCAAGACTGAAATTAAGTTGAATTCTCTTCTTCCATTTCAGTCCATTTACTTAATATATCGCAGATACAGGTTTGAGTGTAGTTGAAAGACACATTTTTGAAGACAAAATGCACTCTTTCCTGCAATTACATGGAGTGTTTTTTGTCTAAAATAAAGAAGTGGGAAGGAAGGTCTCTTGTCACAATGTCCTTGTTTTATTTAGGAACATTATTTACTGAGTACTTGTTCATATTTTTAGAGATGCAGTCTTCCTCCCATGCTTATTATATAACATTCCTTTAGTAATACAGTGACAGAGACAGATGCTAGATTGCTATGCTCTTTGGCACTGTGATCAGCTGTGTAATGACAATATCCGGATACCCCTAGAACACTAGCATTCACTGTTATACTCAGGAAATAACCTGAAGCCCATTTGTTTTCCTGAATGGGAAATTTCTGGTAGAAAATCTGTTTTTAAATTGTTAATTAATGTGGGGAAAAAAAAAAAAAAAAGGAATGGCTTTGTACTGGTTAAAGAATTGTCAGAAACTCGTTAGGAAGACATAGAGGTGCTCTTTTTTGTGGGTTACATACGTGTGTGTGTATGTATGTGTATCTATAAATACATACAAAAACATAACATGAAAATGTTCACATATATATGTACATACATACATACATATATATGTGTTTGTAGATATATACACATAAATAATGAGAAAGTCTACTGACAGATGTTGTATAGGAGATGCTGTACTGTAAGTGCTTCACTACAGTTGACACTTAGGATTTGTTGGGTATCTATGCATCCCAGCCCACTCTTAAGTTTCAACAAGAACTGCCAGGCTTTTCAGAGGTTCATCTAAGCTAGGACATTATAAACTCATACCCAAGATGACCCGGTTTATTTCTCCTACTTGACAGACACACAAATTGGGACTTAAAATGGGTGGCATCACAGTCTGAGAATGACCTGCTTCCCTCTTGATAAAAAGAAGACAGTTAAGTCATGAAGAGGTGCCAAGTGCTCCAAGTTAAACAGCTGTCAAGAAGTGTCGACCTGCATGAAATTATCATGAAACAGTCTCTCTCCAAAAGAGTTTTTAGACTCACAGACCCATGGAACAAAACGGCTGGAAGGGACCACAAGAGGCTGTCTGGACCCCAGTGGTGGAGGATCCAGGACTTTTGTTTATTCACTAACAAGAATGATGGCTTGGGGGAGCTTATCAATGGGGATTTCACCTTCCAAAGACACCTACCTCTCCCCATTCCTCCGAAGACAGCACTGTTTCTGGAACCTATTTTAACATTTTTGGATACGGTTACATACAAGTGCATGCATATGTTAAGACAAAGTGTTCCTATGGGGCTCATAACTTTGGGATTAGACATATAGAAAAAGGTCATGAACTAGTTGGAGATTGTGAATTAGCACAAAAACTAGGTATGAAGGTTCCAGCACATTACTCACCAAAATGATCTGGAAATGGCTGTTAAGTTACAATATTTGTCAAACAAATAGCAAGAGGAAGCACATGAAATGGAAAGTACCTCCTACATCACACAAAATACCATCTTTATAACATGGAGAGATGTAAAGATGGTAGTTCCCTGGAATGTTCCTCTTTAATCTAAAATAATTAACTGAATATCAATGTGCCATTTAAAAGATTCTTTGAAACCAGCAATCTATCAGATCAGTATACCATATCTAACTTATTAACAGAAGTGGGAATTGTATTTAACAAACCTGAGTGATCTGAATGTATCCTGTTTGTTACTTTTTCACAGAAAATGAAAAGCACTTAGCAAGGAGTCTCTCAACAACTCACCAGGTGTCACATGCAAAAAGAGGAGGCAGTAGATGCAGTGTCTGGCAACAGACTCTACTACTCTGTCTCCTCTGCTTAAAAGCCCTACATTTGGGAGTAATGCTGGAAGCTCAGCCTTTCAAGAGATTTAGACACCTGGGGACCCACTCAAGTGCCTAAGAATAGGCTCTGAATACCATCAGAGATGCCTGTGGGAATCCTCCAGTTCCCACCCCAGAAAGAAGGAGATCTACTCTACCTTATATACTTACATGTAATGTTCAGAGTACAGGGGAGAGCTGGAGTCTGCCATTCTCCCAGGTGCCACAAGATGCAAGTTCTTTATTTGGATTTTGCCCTACATGCATAGGCACCCCTTCAGTTCATGACCCAAGTTACCATTAAGAGAAATTTTTGTTTGTTTGTTTTATTGTTGGTTATAGCACCGAATTTCATAGATTTGCCTTTACATGTTGCAAGTGCCCAAAACTGTAATTTCTTATTATTGTTCCCTGTCTTATGTAGATCAGAGGACTACCCCATATCAGATCTCACTTGGGCTACTGTATAACTTCTAGAAATCAATCTCAACACTACTTTAACTTGCCAGAAATCAAGAATCTACTGCAGTCTTTCACAGATTCTTTCAATGTTGTCAATAACATTCAGTGCTCTAATTTTCCTTTTAATTTTTAACGTTGGCTTGGCCAGTTCTAGCTTCCAGGCATTGAGACATACACTTTTTTTCAAGACACCAAAGACATCAAATGTACATTCCTCGTATAGGCTGTCAGAGGTTTCGTAGCACATCAATTCTTAACCTTTTCAATCCAGTAAATAGATGACAGTCCTCGAGATACTTTTGCAAAGCATGTTTCTCCTGTCTTTGATCACACCATTAGCTCATGTCTGATCCTTTCCAGAGCGGGACACAGTATTCCAGGCATGACTTTACAAGAGTCAAACACAAAGGCTGAATCATTTGTCTACTGCAGCTGCTGAAACATTTCCAGATCCACAGTCTTCTCCTGTTCTTTTCCTATCTGTAGGCACATAATGAGTTTTGGCTCTATGACTATGAATTTGCCTCTGCTAAAATGCATTTGTTTGGATGGACAAGTTTACCAATTGATTGAGGTGACTCCCTCTCTCAGTGATTTGTCTTCTACACTGTTTAGCTCTCCCCAATATTTGTGTCATCTGCTGTCTCTGTTACTAAAGATTTTAATTTTTCTTCCAAGTCATTAATAAACAGTATAGCCAGCTTTTAATCCACTTAATGTGGGCCATGTTGATTTTGTATTGTTCTAATTTCTTAAACAAAATGTCATGTGGTATCAGACCAAATATTTTACAGAAGTCTAAATACATTACATTAACACTATTACCTTTAACAGTCAAACATGTAGCTCTAGCAGAAAAGATATCAATGTATTCATCATGTATTTTTAAATAAGCTTATGTTGATTGTACTACAGACCCCTACTCTGGACACCCACACCAGTGATTTCCACATGTATAAATAACCCTGAATAATGTAATTGCTCTTTTGCTAGCATACACAAGGAAAACTGAGAAAAATGTATTTCCTACAGGTATCATTCCACTCAGTGCATGTACCCCTTCCCCACATTAGTTGCTGTATTTCATAAGGTTTTAAGAAGTGTATTTTTTAATAGACTACAATTCATCCCACAGGGATTTCGGGATGGGGGGTGGAGGGCCTTATGGGTAGAATAACTAGAGCTCTATGTGCTAGCATTTACATTTACAAATTAATGTACTTTCAGTTTTAGAAGTGTTTTAAAAAGAAAATAAAGCTAGAATTCAATCTTTTTTTTTTTTTTTTTTTTTTGAGCACAAAATAGATTGGATAGATTTTTTAATATCTAGATAAAGTTGGAGGCTGATCTTTACACATTCACAAAGAGGGTAAGTGTGGCAGGGCAACTTTGTCCCATTGTAGGACAGCAGAACATTCTCAACACAAGAGAGTATTTTCATAACAATGTGATGCATAACCTACTACAGCCAGGGAACAATCAACTATTTATAATCAAAGGACGTTAAGGGCTTGTATCTTCCATGCTATCGTTCCTGAAGGAATCATATTAAGAACGTAACACTTTACAAACAAGGGCACAGTAAAGACATTCATTATCAGTTGTGAATAAGGTTCATTTTAATGATAATTCTACTTGCCTGCACAGTGTTCTTAGATGTGAAAAAAAGCCATGGGATTAGGCCAAATATTGTCATGGTAACAGAAAAAAAGGGAAATCATTCTAAAAGGGTTTCCAATAAGCAAGAGCAGCTAGCATTCACTAAGTAGCCTTCAATAGAAGTTGACATCTGTTATTCATTTCTTGTTTCTAGGTTTGAAGAAAAGCAGGATAATTGGAAATAGTACAGTGTTCTGGGAACATATTGAGTGAAAGGGCTCTTAGTGCTTTTTAAATATTGGTCTATTTATCCTTAAAAACATTTAGCATGTACCTTCTTTGTCCATTTATAAATTGAACAAGCTATTTGGAAGGTTGTCTAGACTCAATTATGCTTATGCAGTGGAAGATCAAAGCAACCTTCTTGCTTTTAATAAGAGGAACTACCATGTCAGCTGAGCTGAACACCTATTTTTGGAAATTGAGGAAAAGATGAGAATGAATTAATTGTATAAAAATAAGTGTTTACCTCATATTGGGGATAGACTGGGAGACTTATCAATCTGCAAAAGAACCATGCAGCAGTACTAGTGCTCTCCACTTCTTTTGTTCAAGCATACCACTATATCATACACACCAATGTAAGATGATTGTCATGACTCTACTAGTAAGAAAGAAGCGTATCAAAATTCATTTGTGGAACTTGAAGGAAAAAAACACAAACCAAAAATTGGTCATGTTTTTAACACCCAAGGTGTTTACCAGTGAAACAGTGTACTATTGTATTTTTCCATACATGGATTTTTTAAGACGCTTTTTGCAACATTTCTAAAAGGTTGATCACGAGCTGTTGAACATGCTCTGCCCAACATTACAAATCTTGTTTGCCCACTAGACAATGCACCAGAAAAAGCCCTTTTGTCCTATGAATCCATGAGACATTTATACACCAGCATTCTAGGGAAGTCGTTGATTTGAGGCTTTTGCATTAGGATCTTGCAAGTTAGTTTATAGTTAAAAGCCAAGACACGTGATAGGAGTGAAAGAAAGACAAGCAGCAATGATTTTACTTTATTTATCCTGAATATTATTTCCTTATCTCTTCATAACAATGAAGAGGAAAACAAAATATGGGGAGAATAATACAAGCTTAAAGCTTACCTGATGCTACCTAAATCAGAAGTCTGGAAACATACTGCTGTACAAAAGATTTGTTGATATATTCTTAGAGAAATACAATCTAGCTAAATTTCATATATTTCTCCCTATATTAGAAGTATTGCAGAGTTTTCAAGATAAGTAAAAAGACTTTTGTTGAATGAAGCAATTAATAAGCATTTCAGCAATGACTGTGCAATCTGATGTTTCTATGATTTGATGTTAAGACTACCTTTTCTGTCTTTAGGGTTAGATGCTGTAGAAACACAAGAGAAGACACATGGACAGATTTGTAAAAATGTACCTAAGTGTCTGTGGGAGCACCCTGGCATCCAGTGGAGTTGTCAGAAAGGCTTTAGTACCCACCAGAATGGCTAATTTCTTAGTTATCTTGACATTACGGCTAAAAGTTCCTTCTGTAAAGAACCTAAAATCAATACTGACTGAATGAACTTTTGTTATTTTGATTCTTTTAACAGCTTGCAAATAATCATAAATTTGCCTGGCAAAATGAAAATGTTCCTTACCGTCTCTCAAACTAGTGCCACTAAATTAGCCCTGAAAACAAGCAATAAAAGGTGCCGATCAATTTATGTAACTATCAAACATCTATTATTCATTCTTTTTCATGCTTTCTACACAGCGTGCAGGGGTCTCAGAGGTCCAAGGTCAATAAATGTTCCAACACAAAAATCTTGTCTGTAATATGATGGAGTGATGGATTTGTACAGAAGACATCAGATTGTTGAGATTTTTTTTTAATTTGCCTGGCTCTGTTAATAAAATCAACAAGTGCTTGTGACAGCTGATAAGCCAATGTGTGCCTGCAAAATAGCTCCAACAGCTCTATTTATGTGAGAGTGTGTGTATACATACACACGCACACACACAATTGTATTCCCACACACCCCTTGAAAAACCTCAAACCAAAGAATGAAATGTATAGTGATCATATAAAATAAGATGCAAGCATAGGAAGGCAGTGAAATTCTGCTTCAATGTTATAGGTATTTTTTAAAATGTGTGTTCAGAGGAATATGTTTCTGACTTGGGGCTGTAATATGCTGCTTGCCCTGAAGCTCTGATCATCTCTGCAACATCCTGAAACATGTTTCAGGCTATGCTAAAGGTCAGTAAAATGGGTGTCACTTCACTTGTTTGTAATCTTCCTTAAGAAGGCAACAGCACATAAAACACGCAAGTCAAGAACCAACAAAGAGTCATAAATAAACACCTTTCAGTTTATAAGATTAAACCAAACCAAAACCAAAAAAAACCCACTAATCCCCCCCCCCCACACACAACACAGCACCAAGGAGAAAGCCACGCTGACCATTTCCAAAACTATTTAAACTAAAAAACTGCAGCATGGCCCTAGTTTCATCTGCAATGTGCCACTCATACTCTGTTTTTCTCTCCAGACTGCCAAAAATGCGTCTATAAATTATTGTTAACATCAAGTCTCCTAGTCCCACTCATTCAGGCAACCTCTGGGGCAACACTAAGATGGCCAATAACGATAGATAATGTGCTAGATGCAATTTCCAATTTGAAAGCAGATTGATGGAGCCCTTTTCCAAAAAGGACCTGGGTTTCAAAGCCATTTCATTTCAGGCTGCACTCTGTATATACAATTATATGCAGACATTGCCTTATGTACACTTCAGCACCTTATTTCAGTGTTAAAATACTACATCCTGATAGCATTGACCGAGCCTCCAGCTGAATTGCGTGTGACATGGCTCATGGCTCATGTCTTTTGCATTCCCTACCGCAAGATCAGGTTGCCTGTGCCTGTAATTCATGATGTTCCCAGATCTTCTCCAGCTAGGGATGATGAGAAAGCTCTGTGCTGCACAGCCCAGGTTCACTGTCCTTCCTGGCTGCTGAGGAGCCTGTTAACAGCTACATTTACCAGCTTTTCAGCAGCTAGGAAATTCTTAACATTAGGGCAGTTTGGGTACAGTCATGTCTTACTTGTGTGCACAAGAGCAAAACCAAAACCCAACGCATAAAAATTATTAAGTGTGGGGCTCTTTGTTTACAGAGACATTTTGAAAATACAACTCCTACTTATTCTTGTGAGTATGTGTCACAGCAAAGCCAGTCTTTTTCTTTTTTTCTTTTTCTTTTTCTTTTTCTTTTTCTTTTTCTTTTTCTTTTTCTTTTTCTTTTTCTTTTTCTTTTTCTTTTTCTTTTTCTTTTTTCTTTTTCTTTTTCTTTTTCTTTTTCTTTTTCTTTTTCTTTTTCTTTTTCTTTTTCTTTTTCTTTTTCTTTTTCTTTTTCTTTTTCTTTTTCTTTTTCTTTTTCTTTTTTCTTTTTCTTTTTCTTTTTCTTTTTTCTTTTTCTTTTTCTTTTTCTTTTTCTTTTTCTTTTTCTTTTTCTTTTTCTTTTTCTTTTTCTTTTTCTTTTTCTTTTTCTTTTTCTTTTTCTTTTTCTTTTTCTTTTTCTTTTTCTTTTTCTTTTTCTTTTTCTTTTTCTTTTTCTTTTCCTTTTCCTTTTCCTTTTCCTTTTCCTTTTCCTTTTTCTTTTATTTATTTTTACTTACTTCTCTGTCAGTTTTAGGCTTTACTGCCTTCTTCAGCATTTGCTTGCATAGCAACTTCATACACTTGAAAGACTGCTATCAAGTAGTGACCATCACTAATGAGGGGCAAACCTTGAGGAATTTCATTCTTGCTTATTCACCCTCAGGGACATAGTTGTTTTGCCACCTCACACTGATGTCAGACTCCATAAGTCTGACCCACTTGGCGAAGAGCAGGTGGGAATTTGGATGGGGCAGCCTGCACATAGGCCAGGTTCCTGAGGGAACCCTTCGTCCATCCCACTGCTCCTCTTGCAGCTCCTGTTGCCTGCCATGAGAGCAACCACACTGTCTCCAGGGTTCAAAAACTGGTGTGGGGAAGGCAGTTGGTGCCGTTTCAACTCCCACAGCTGCTGGTGCTGGGTTTGCTGGGGAAAGGGAGGACAGCAGTTAGACAGAAGTCGTCGCAGGTGTTATAGTAGTCTTTACTGCTGTGTTGAAGAGATTACCAACTTCAATATATAGCCAGGGGTAATCACCGTATTCTGCCAACTGTGGAAATCACCTCAGATAGCTGGAGATTATATAATAGGGCTGGAAATGAAACAGGAAATTGATTTATTCTCATTGTCCATTATTGCAATTCAGTGCAACTTATTTAAGGCCACTGTCTCTCACTCTAAGGGAAAATGCAAACATTAATCTTCATGGACTGTACCTTGGATACCAGTAGTCTGGATAATTACTGTGTAACCCTCTGTGCCTGTGCAGTCTTCTCATGTTCTGCAAGAAAGATAGGAGTCTAATCAGATGTGGTGTACATGTGGGCTTGTGTACACATCACGGTTTAAGCAAACAGGAGATGGTTGTTATCTTCAAATCAGTGATGTCCTCAGTTTTCTTTCAGAGACAGTTTTTAGTTCTTTTGAACAGTACTTACATTCTTTCTTTTAAAACCTCAATGTTTCTACAGAAAATTCATTTCCCTTGCTTGGGTTGTCCAGAAATCTTTGGAGTAAGATGGAGATAAGTACAGGCCATGGTCTGAGTGTTTGCCTTGGTTTTAGGGCAGATTTTTCTCTCCATGTTAGTTAGTGCACCCCTAGGTTACTTGTCCCATGCAACTCTCTTCTGGTGCATTTCAAGGTGCAGCTACATCTTGACTATGGCATGCATGACCCATGTGCCATGATCCTGAAGACCCAACCATTGCTTTATGAAGGCATAAAGAACCAACAAGCAGGAGCACATCCTACTTTACATGGAGCTGAAATAAACACCACTAGTGGGCAAACATTCAGAGACAGTGACGTAAGAAAAAATCACCGACTTCTGATTTCCTCTTGATCCTATGGAAATACCCATCCTCCTAAGTAAGACTGCCAGGGCAGTCAATCTGTGTGGCCTCTCTCACTGTCAAAGGCAAAGCTATGAGAAAGAAAATGTCCTGCAATACAAAGAAAAACAAAAAGCTCAGCTTTTGCCAGTTCTGCTGAAACTAGAGGAAGTCACCAATATTTTCAAATTGTTGGATTCTGAGATTTTGCCTCCTTTATGTTACTCACAGTTCCTCCTTGACTGCCTTAGGGCTAAAACTAGAGGCCGTTGGTTTTGCTCTTCTTGAGATGGTGTAATGGGAAGGGGAAGTCAAGTCACCCAAGAACAGAGACTGCTCAGACAGGATTACACCAGCATCTTAGTGATGTTAGATGCTACTTCCTGATTTCCCAGGTAGCTGCCAAATGAGACATGATGCTTCAACAGCATCAATGAATAATATTTAAAATAAACCAAAGAGAAAATTCAGGTGTAGATGGTAGATGAGTGCACCTGTTAATGGCTCATTTGCTGAATGTGATCCTTCATGTGCTACTCATAAAGAGCCATACCCTGGAAAAATTCTTCTTCCATGCTGAATTTCATATCAAAGACAAAAGCAAAGACCCTCAACAGCCTAATGAAGGCTGAACCAATCTTGTACCCACCACTGATTCTTTCTGAAGGTGTCTTGCCCAGTCCTGGCCAGACTGGCTCCTTGAGTTCCCCTGTAGACAAACAGGCTGGGGGCAATTGCAAGATCAGGTCTTCCCTGTAGGTCACATTTTACTTTCTAGCCTTGGCCCTGCTGGGTATCCAGGGGCCTGCAGGGATCACAGCTCTCTGCCCTTTGGTTGAGCTCTGTGGCCATGGTTTCACACTGGGCTCTGACAGACAGACCACCTTTTAATGCTTCATCCTTCCCTACTGGCTGTTATTGAATGGTTTGTGGTTTATTCTCTAAATGTCTATGAGAAGATTAATAGTTTTACTGCTAATGGGCTCCTGGTTATAACCAAAGATTCACAAAAGCTCAGGGCCAGATTTTCTTATACTCACACAATTTAGAGATGCCAGAGAGAGAAGAGAGGAAGCTGGGGATGCAGCCCCTGCCCTGAACTGCCTGTGTCCCTCTGTCTGTGTGCACCCACACACAGTGCACAAGACATGGTTGCTTCAGGTTCTTCCACCAGCCTGTTTGTCTCCTTGACTTTAAGGCTCTTCAGCCTTGTAAAAAGCCAGGCCTGATCACAATGATGGTGTCAGAGGAGGGCCCCACTATGGGCAGCCAGCATTTCTAACAACTCAGAGTTAACTACTCCCAGGCATTATAAGCAGCATCTTTATGTGTATCCCCTATCCAAGTATTTATAAAGGGCTGAACTTTGAGCAACCCTTTGCAAGTGTAAGTGAAACTGTCCTGTAGGCAGTGATGGGCCCAGACTTGTACAGATTAGGACTGTTGGAGAATCCCAGGAGACCTTGACAGCTGCAATAAGATACGTGCAGCTTGGATCAATTTAGGATTAGTCTCTGTCCTCTCTTAACATTTAAGTATAGCCAGGAAAAAGAGCTCACACTCCAGTTTTGAATGACAGAAGTGAAAGTCTCTGCCGGTCCTGGCCTACCTCTACACTTTCTTCCACAGAAAAGTAAGTCTGGGGCTGTGTTTGCTTTGCCTCATTGTACCCACTTGGCATGTGCAAATAAGTCTAGGGAAATAGAAGGAACCAGACCATAAAGCTGATGTTTACCCCTATTGGCTATTGACTTAAATGGAGGGTGAGTGATTGATACCAGCTGGAGATTTGGCCACTGGTGTCCTTCAATGCACGGATTAACTTTTGGATCAGCCAGAGTGACTTGTAAAGTCTATCTTGTTGAGAGGTGTTGGCTGAAGAAAATGAGGAAACATTTCTGGAAGCACAAAAATGCTTTGTTTTGGGTTTGGACTTAAAAATCACAAGAACATGCAGGGTTGGCATGCAGTGAGAATTTTATAGGCTTTGTACTTGTCTCTAATCCAACCTCTGAATGTTGTTGAGATGGGACTTCAGGCCAGGTCTCTTGTGTCCAAGCATGATGTTTAATCCCTGGCTCAGCAAGAGGAGACCACCAGTGTTTTCTCCTCACCCTCTTTGTTAGTGGCAGCTGAAATATCAGTCTGTGCCAGTTGGCAGGACTTGCATGCCCTTTTATATATTGGTTTGGGGATTTTTTTGATAAATCAAAGAGAAAAAGCAGGATGGTCTGGAAGGATAATTAATTACTCAGGTAGCGTTTCACTTAAACAGGGCCCTATAGGGAGGCATCAGGAAACATAAGAATCTGCTGCCAAGCAATAAACATGGTGAAATGCTGCAGGGAACGAGGTGCAGGTCTGAGGGAAGCATTGCTCCCTTGCACCCTGCTCCCCATACCCTTCCCAGTACTTCTCTGTGGCAGGAAATCAGGTGATATCAGCCCTCATGTGCGCTGTACAGATGTGGTTCCCTGTCACAGCACTTTTCTTAAGTTGTTCACCAAACATAGCTTTGTTATGGGTGGGGGGCAAAGGTTTCCTTCTTGCACACAAAGATTTTGCTGTTTTTTTGGATGACAAAACCTTGAGAGAACAGCCTGTCTGCAGTAGGTGTGCATAACCACAGGGTATTTAGAGTAACAAGCACTGGTAGTAGTGTTTTTTAACACAAAGTACATGGGTACATCTACTCAATTGACAGCACATGCATCAATCACTCTTACTCCATCCCTTCATCTGGCATCATGAGTTTCTCTGGTGATGTGTCCTGGGAGCAATACACTGAGGGAAGTATCCATCCATCACAGAGGAAAGATGTTCTACTGCTTCTGCTTTGACAAGCAAGACCTTGCACACTGGGGCAGAGAGCAGGCTGCCCCTGTACCTGCACCCTCTATCCCAGGCCCATCACCTAGAGAGATGAAGGAGAAACTTAGTGGGAGTGAGGAAAAGATATTTCTCTTGAGAAGGAGAAGTGAAAGAGTTCAGGAAATGCTGCCCTCCTTCTGTTAGATAAACATCAGGATTTATTACTAAGTATCAGAGTGTAACTTGTAACTAGCCCTAAAAGACACACTGAAGATTGTGAGAAGATAACAATTATTTGAATGCGTCTCAATGAATTTGTTGTTTTGCAGACATAAGGCTGGTGAGCTTACAACCTGGGAAAACATGCAGGGTGCAGACTAATCTCTAACACTGACATTAGAAGACAAAGCAAAACCATGACCTCTGTGAAGTCAAAGGGAGTTTTTCCGTTGACTCCAATGGAGTCAGGATTTCACCCTGAGTTTTCCATAATGAAGGCCAGATTGTTCCCTTGATTTATGAAGCATGGGATTTTTCCAGCTTCAGTGCACATTGTCTCTTGTTTTCCAACAATGCATTTCAAAGCTGACATACACCTCCATGAAACCAAGGGGGATACACAAATTCATGTAAATAAAATAACCTTTATAGCAATAGGAAATGATGTTGACTGAGTTTAGTAATTGTTGTGACCAATATAAATGCAAACCACAACATCTCTTGTTTTCACAAGAGACTATTGTAGTCTTAGAAAGGCAGGATCATGGTACTAACCTTATGTTTGGGATGACAAACTGACACGAACAAAGAAATCTCACAGTGCCTATCTCGGGTTAACTGTTTGCTTACCATGTGGACCTTGATAAATTTACCTGAGAAACCAGTAGCTTTTAAGAGAAAGAATTTCAGTAACTTTTTGCAGTTCTGCTGACTTCTGTGAATCCATCGAGGTTTCCAATTCAATAGGGTAGTAGTTTCATTTTTAAGATCTTACATTCTAATTTGAATAAGCAACTTTCTTCTTTTTCTTCTTTACATGTTTCAGTCTTAATGGAAATATGGAAAATGGGATCCCACAGACATTGAGGATTTAAAACTAAGAATGGCAATAACACACAAGATCTTAATTTTTTATCCAGTCTTAAGCTTTTGAGCTGCAAATGCTTGAGGTTGCCAAGACTAAGCACACAAATAGGTCTTGAATTCAGGGACGTCAGGGTTCCTTTGTGGTGCATTAGCACTTTCATTTCTAGTGGTATGAGGCTGAAGTTGCTGTTTATGGGAGGGTCCTATAGAGTTTGATAGTTCGCTCACCATGTAAAGGAGTGAAGTGATGTGAAAACCAAAAATCCTCACAGCAGGGCCCTGGGGCTACTAAACAAAATATATGGAAAGTGTTAGATTGTATGCTTAGGAGCAAAGAAGTCAGGCAGTCTTGAGAGTATGTGGAAACATATCCTTGGGCTCAGTGGCTCTGAATGGGCATTAGGGGACACAATGGAAAAAGCAATTCAACAAGAGAAATTCCACTGATGTGATAACGAAGTTAATAAGAGCATTGAGTGTATGAACAAGGAAGAAGTGAATAGGAGAGGAGATTAATGTAATTTTACCTGTCTGTACAGTACAAAGCTGCCTACTAGGAGAATCCTGCACAATTGTAAAGTGATGCTGAAAAAACCCGAAGAAACACAAAACTGATACTAGAGCTGAAACAAGTAGAGCATTTTCCAGACAGAAACGTAATAAATTCAGCTTATCTTATCAGAAAACAAGTGAAGTGAATAAACAAGAAATAATCTGATGATGGAAAGAAAATAGGCAAAGCTCACAGGATCTTTAATTTAGTACAGAAAGACTCAACAAAGCCAGCATGTGGAAAAAGGTCCAATAAATTTAGGGACACACCTTTCCTTACTTGATCCAAGAGGCACCAGTGGTTAGACACACTTCCAAGGGAAGTGACGAGTATCTACTTCTCCCTGTCCCAACTTTAAATATAGCTGCCTTACAGGGAAGAACACATAAATAAAACAAAGTTAATGGAGCACATTACGGCCATAACCAGATGAAATGTAATGGCCTGTGATGTACAGAAGGTCAAACTAGATGATCTAATAGTCCCTTCTGACCTTAAACTTCATAAATCCTTTCTCACAAGCTGCCCTAATGAGCTAGCTCCCTGTTTGG
Source organism: Strix aluco (assembly GCF_031877795.1). Classification (NCBI taxonomy): domain Eukaryota; kingdom Metazoa; phylum Chordata; class Aves; order Strigiformes; family Strigidae; genus Strix; species Strix aluco. Next base: position 71,598,719 of record NC_133971.1, read on the forward strand.
ACCAGAGTTGACTCCAAGTTTCCCACTCGTTTCACTCCAATGGCAGCATCCAGGGCAATTTCAGGGACAGGAGCAGCGCAGATGGGTGGGGAAGAGGTTCGTACCTGGCATTCCACACATGTCAGGAGCAGTACAACGCAGCAGTGCATAGGGTTTGGCTTTCAGGCTTTTTGTTTGTTTCTGGATCTGATCTTTGAGATTTCAGTGTCCTGTCTCGTTTATCCCCTAAAAAAAGCATCTGTCAAAGGATCTTATTTTATAAACTCAGTGTTAGGAAAGTCTGTGAGCTGGTACCCACATGTGTGGGGCCACACATGTACCTGAGTGTGACAATCCTCCAGCTCCATGCTGAATGGGCCAAAAGTCCCCATTGAAACCCTATGGAACCATACTTTAAAAATGGGTATTTTAGGAAGAAGGACGCTCTGCCTGAAGGCTGTTTGTCTCATTTGAAAAACAATCTCATCTTTTCGTTCATCAGCACTCCTTGCTTCAGGGGCTTTGTGCAATGGAGAATATGCTTTTCTTCTTCATCCTGCCAAGCTCTCCCATATATTAGCATTTCCATGTAGAGTTGATTGACTTAAGAGATTCAATTTCTGTAGGCATCACAACAAAGACAGGCGTCCATCAAGTATGTTAGAAATTAGCGATCTCCTTTCATTCAAATTTAATCACAAGTGAAGTTTAACTCGCATTTGTGAAGGATGAGGCATTCTGATATGGCTTTATGGTTACAAAAAACATATAATGATTTTGATACTGGAGCCAAAAGGACATCATCAGACAGGAAGAAAATTGTCTCCTTGGTAATATTTAAAATACTTTCAAAACCAAGTGCCTTGAATTGATGCTTTCCCAGCTCTTGAAGGGCATAGTGAATTCTCTAATGTATTGGGAATTATATCTAAATGTAATCAGCAAAAGCACTAGTACAGTTTATTTCCAGATGAGACCTTGAAATTCTGACCTGTTGTTCAGCTATCTTTGTTACACTTTCATCCTGTTAATTAATTATTTAACACACTTATCCCTTCTTATTCTCCATGTGAGTAAGTAGGTTTATTAGTTATATTCAAAATCACAGTTCAATGCAGTTTGCTGACCAAAAAGTCACTACTATCTTGTTGCACTTACATGTGTAGAAATACATACATGCAGACATATTATCTCATATAATAGAGTTGACATTGACAAATTATCTTTCCATTAAAAAAATTAACTGGATTCTTTACCCTTCACATGCCATTGCATTAAATACATGCTGAATGCAACAAGGAGAGGAAAAATTTAAATAGTACTTATGGATTTACATGTGTGTGTGTATGTATATATGGTTTTCTGTGCTGATATAAAATGCACTTTTTTTTACAATTGTCAAAATTTACTGCAATTAAAAATGTAAGTATTAAAATGAATCAAAAGTAAAATAATGGTTACTTTCTTTCATAAATGACTGGAAAAATATTTAGTTCTAAATTTATGTGACATACCACAGTTCCAAAATACTTATATGTATAAAATGTAACCACAAAGCCATCCTTAAATACCTTTTTGATTACTAATGTCTCATTTGATTTGAGGCTTTACTTCAGGCCAGTTAACTAATTGCAAATACTCCTATGGACTTCCCTGGGCTTTGGACAAATTAACACACTTTGATAAAAGAAAGAAAGGTCTTGAGCTTTGGCACACACTCTGCATCATACCAAAGTGAGACAACAGACTTTAGTTTTGTTCTGCTTTCTTCTCTCTACAGTATGAAAGCGTGTATGAAGGAAAGTCAGACTGTGTTAGTTGTCTCCAAGTTTTTTGGGGCACTTTGAATGGTGTGCAGTAGCAATTGAATTGCATCTTAAAATGTCAACAACCTTTTCACTAGAAGAAAGAGAATCTTCTTTAACTTATCCTTTGCCATCAGCAAAGTACTATTTTAAAAAATCTAATCAGGGAAATGCACCACATTTGAGAAGCTATAGATGATTTGAACTAATGTTCAAATCCTTTGGAAAATCATAGTCCTGCCTTTGGATCACATGTATGGAGTCTTGTTCTTCAGCAAAAGAGGGTGAAGTTAATTAGATTACTATTACTAATCCTTCTTCATTCAATCAAGCTGAAATATTTTGGGAAAATTCAAACAAGGAAGAAACTTCTTTGGTTGTGAATTATGCTTCTGGAAAAATTATACATCTCTGCAAAATTTGTTATTAGACTATTTTTAAGTCAATGATACAAAAGGAACTAGAAATTCAATCTGGTCTCTTTTATAGGTTTAATTACTCTTTTAGTTTCTTTTCAGTGGTTTTAATAATCTACAAATATTGAGAAGGAATTATTATACACTCAGAATAATTTTGCTTTTTTTCTTAAATCACTATTTTCCATTATCAATGTTTCTTTCCCTCTGCTCTGTACAGAGACATTTCTGACTGACATAAACCAAATGAACTCAGCAGGCTGTTCCTATGTCCCTAGGAGCAAACAAAAACAAAAGACCAAACAGAGAAAAAAGAGATTTTAAACTGTCTTAAAACAAAATGAAGTTCTTGGCAAGAATTTATGTAATGTGTCTAGTGAAGACCTCTCAAGATTACCAAACAAACCTTCCTGCTTCTACTAATCTAGCATTAACCTTTGTCTTTTTGGTGAGATTTTTTCAGATTCTGTGAACAAAGCATTGAGATTTTAATGAGGGCCACTGTCCTCTTGAAGGCGATTTCAGAGACTGTTACAGCCTTGCTGTTAGAGAGAACTAACAGATAAAGATTAAAATGCAGTTACTACTTTGGAAAATGCAGAGTTTTCTCAGTGTATCAAATTTTTCAGTAGGAAATTTTCACTGGCTGCGGCTACAACTAATGTTTTCAGTTCAGTTTTAATTTAATTTTGTTCTACAGTGTTTCCAGCAATGTTCTAAACTATTATTTTGATGACAGCTGAATGGCAGCTAAAAAAATTAGTTAGCACTACAACATATTAAAATGCGCTTATTTTTCTTCATGTACCTTTCACCTCCCTTCTCCCTCTGTTTTCACCTCCTTCCTTCCCTTTCACCTCCAATTTAGTTGGACAAAGCAGTGCTTGAAACCCTAGGCCACTTCTGGGCTGGGCAGAAGATAAAATTGACAGGAAAGGTTGTAGACAGCTTTGTGATTACTTTGACAAAAGATGCTCCAAAAGATGCAGTACAATTTGGGAATCAATGTGCTAACTGGTTCCAGATGTTTGCATTGTATTGTTTTCTAAAAATGGGTGTGCAGCTGTGCATGATATCACTGTTTCCCTGCTCCTACTGGTGTCATTCTGTCTCTACATCAGTCTGTTCTTATTTTCTGGTGATAGCGGAGACAAATCAACACACAGAAGAGAACAAATGATAGCATACAAAACACAGGAATAGATACATATATAAGGGTTTAAATGAAGCATTAGTTTGAATTAGTGTATCAGATGTGAAAGTAATGGTGAGCTGTCCTGCTCACAGCTTCAGAGGCATGTCACCATTTTTCTGTTATAGATACTACGGATACAGGCGTTTAGAAAAGCTGTTAATTCCAGTTATTAAGTAATTTTGTTCTAGCACCCTTGCCATCCAGTAAACAGAGTTATTACTCAGTATGAATGACAAAGGAATCCAGCTATGCATCAATTTGTAATGACAATGCAGTCCTGAACTGTAGTACCATCTCACTGTACTAAAAAAGCACAGTGCCTGTATCAGTTTCTAGGTATGGTCTCTGAAGGTTATGGTCTGGTTACTTGTTAGTGATTGTTATGGCCAATATCCCCTCCTGCAGCATTTCTGCATGGAGTTCTGCTTACGGGAAAAGAAGTCAATGCTTATGTGCTTGGGATGAATTATAGCTTCCCAAGATCAAGTGGGAATGAATTAGTTGTCTGCCACGTACAATGTAGGTGGCATGTAATGTATATGTAGTGCACAGTATAAGGAAACTCTAAGCACAGTTACGTCCCTATTGAGTATTCTCACTGCATAAATAGCTTAACAGGGTGAATCGTGGTGCTTTAAAATAGAGAACATATAAGCTGGTTGTTTTATGCCTGTGTCAGATTGCCTCTGTTAGTGCTATCTACAAATACTCTTGATCCCTTGCTGACTTGAGCACAAGCAGCTTGCACAGTGTGAAACATCCTGCAACTTCCCAATCACTTCAGACAATCAAGTGTCTCTTCACAGAAACCTGATTTCTGACATTACCGGTAGTTTTTTCTCAGACTGCAAAGGTTCGTCACCCATTCTTCCTGATTCACCATGTACATCCTGCTAAGATGGACTACCCCATCTGCAATCCTCTGCATCTACATCCTTCAGTTCTAAATCTTCATGCACTCTTACACATGCTTTTTTTGCTTATTTACCTCCCCAACCTCAGAGACCAAGAGAAGTGAACACAGAAGCAAAAGGGCAGGTTAGAAGAACAGAAGACCACAAAAGCACCAAAAAAAAGGCAATGTTCTTGCTCAACAGTGTTTCTGAGGAGAAACAAACATCAGGCTACCTGAACATCAGACTTTCTTCCTTAGAAAGAAGCTACATATTTGCAGCCATAACTAGTGGGATGTACCATTTATTTGTGTCAACCCAATTTAAATGATTTCTTGTGAAATGGTGATTTTAAAATGTTCTCCAGTGGCATAAGGCTCACTTATCCTCACTCTCTTCTGCTATTTATTGATTACATTACCCTGATAAGCTGTCTAATATCCACTACAGAATAAAATATTTGTTCATTTATAAATTATGTTTGTTTCTGTCTGATGCACTGAGATAAAAATCATCCACCAGAGGAGGAACCATCCTCAATGTAAATCTCTGCTTGAAGCTCTCATCCAAAGAACATCTTCAGAAACACCAGTGAAGTGGCTGTTACTTATTAGTTGGGGAGTTTTTTTAGTTTAATTTTCATTTTTTAAAAAAACTATGAGTATTCTGTTTACTCACTGTGGTTTGTACTGCATGGCAGAAATATCCAGCCAAGAAACAGCAGCAGATTTTGGGTTTTTTTTTTTTTTTTAGGTTTTGCTCCTTTCTTTTCTTATTTCTTTAAATCATTAATTATTTAATAATTTGGAAGATAATTCTACTTTGGAATTAATGTCTTAACTATTTCTTACTATCCCAGCCTTACCAGCTTTCAGGAAAAGACAATGTTTTGTTTATTTGTGGCCTTTCTTTGAATTGTGTCCAGTTCTACAATACTGTTTGAGATGGATACAGCACTTAAGATGTAATTTTCAAATTAAGTCCTACCTATGTAGGTGATAACATGGCTGATGAACTGAACAACAAAATGATCATTATCTCAGATTTAGAGAGAGACATACTTTTATGTCCAGAGTGCCTCAGTATTTCTCTTTGGTGGAAGCCTTATATCTGTTGGGAGCTTGTTGCGGGCATAAGGTCTGTGAAAGCATTATATTCACAGTAGTCAGCTAAGAGCCCTCTGAAATCAACAGGAAGATTTCCACTGACTTAAATGAAAGCTCTGCCAGGCCTTAAGGCACTGCCTGACCACCACTTAACCATAAGAAAAAAAACAGTGGATGGTTTACTTTTCTTGAAGACTAAGCACACATTATAAACTTTCACTGTTAGAATAAAACCAGCTATTCCACAACTAAACAGCTATGCAGGCAGTGTTTAATCTTGAATACCAAATTCTCTCATCCTGTATTGTCTTCATCAAGCCAATGGCCAAAGTAGAGGGGAAAAGCCAATCATGTCCATGTTGTTCTACAACTTTTATCACCAAGATACCATTTTTAATTTTTTAATTTTTTAAAAAATTCTGAAATTGTAAAGATTTCACACAGTTAAACTTTTCCATGTATTTCATCTTTCCAGCTCCCTTCTTCTCTCTCCCATACTTCCCTGGCCTTGCTTATTCTTCTTTTCCATAGAACTACTGGATAGCACCCATAGCAGATTTATCTGTACTCCTCACAGTGTTCACTCATCCCAAGTCTCCAGAAGTGTCCTTTACTTGGAGCTTTCTCCCATGCCCTTCCTACCTCCACTATCAGAGCTTTTCCAGAATTCAGGAAGATTTGAAAAAGTACAGAAGAGAAGCTAAGAAGAGACATGATAAAAAAAATCATTGAAATTATGTATGCATGTATATGTATCCGTATATACAGAAAGAGAGAGAAATTAAAGTAACGATTACACTTTCAAAAGAGATTTCTTGTAGATATATACACATGTTTTTAGGAATATTAGTTCTGAAAAAAGTCTATGTCTCAACAGAGAAATCTCAATGAACAGTTAGCCAGCTTTACTTTTGGACTATGACTGGTTTCTTGTATGAATACTTTTACCAGAAACACATTTTAGTTGGTAAAAAAAAATTAAATTGCCCTTAAGAACTGGACAGTCTGTAATAAAGAATGAAAAAGAGTCTGTCACTAGTAAGTTCAAACCATGTTATGAAATGTTATGAAGGCAAAATGGATTCTACTTTTTGTGCACACAGTTGAAACAGTTCACTCGTGTTTTGTTGAATCTTGTTTTGATTGTTCCTAGGGTATGTCTGTATTTTGCTATATTTCATATAGCTCCTGGTTTTTTTGCTATGTTATACAACTACATGGAAGTGATTTAATTTTTCTCTGAAATAATGTATTTTTTTAACACCAGCAAGTAAAAGGGAGTATTGTCTTAATGTTGAGATGCAATTTAACAACATCACTAACACTTTTTTCACGTATTAATTTATTTAAACCCCTCTTTATAATTCATTGTTTTTTTACTGAATATCACGACTATGTTGCAGCAGTTCAAAAAAGTAACTGACAAACTCCAGTCCTAACTGCATGAACTGTTATAATAATGGGAGGAATGTCCCAAGACAATATTTTCCCAAGCATACTGCTGTGGCAGATATCAGTGAAGATGCAAGAGGCAGACGTGCTTATGGTACTGGCTCGCAGACCTCATTCAGTGGCACCATATACAACAGTGAATGCTATTCACTGTGAATATAACAGAAAGAATTGGGTTCAAAAGTACTGGCAGGAAAATTGCCCTATCTTCAGAATGACAAGTTTATACAGGTGTGTAAGCACCAGTACAACAGTTACTTAAATGAGGAATGAAGGAATGAATAGAAAATTTGTTCAACAACACTCCCATGCTTGTTCAGCCAAATCATTCAGACTGACATCCGAGCATAAACCTCTTGCAAGTGTCACCCATTGCATCAAAGGAAGTTTTACCACACGTATTTCTGGAGGGAGCGAAAAGGTTTCCCCATAAATATTCATTACAGACCTTCCATTGCTCACAGTCAATTAGAGCAGCAAACTACTGAGCCAGAAACCCAGTTTATCAAGATTTCTAAAAGCGACAAAGCATAATACACAAAATCTTCTTTAAAAAAAAAAAATAAATATAATGCTCAAGTAAGCAAAACAGTATAACAGCTTGGTCTGGATTGGCTTGGGAAGAACACTTTTAATGTGAAAGCCTTGGTCTGTTAGAGGCAATTGAGCAGGCTGGAAGGTCTTCCCAGCATGGAGTCACAAGACTGGAAGACCCTGCTCTGGATCGTGTAGTCCAGTCTTAGGCACCTGTGCAGAACAGCTGTTCTCTTACTCTAGGTGATATCTGAAGATAGACATTTTCTGTGAGCTTTTCCTGGCAGCCTGGCAGGCTGTGATATGTGCAACCCAAACTGGGAAGACCAATGCCTTGGAGGGAAACCCTTCATGTCACAGACTTGATCTCACACCTGCATAAATACAGCTGGTTTTCTAGTCACTTTTGAAGCCTCCCATCTCAGGGAAGGGAACCTGGCTGATATCCCTCTGCCTGACTTACAGCCATGTGTCCTGACCTGCTGAGATCTTTGCCCCAGCCTGCAACGACCGGGAATAACAATCATGATCTCCTGTGAAATAAAACTCAATCTTACTAAAAACCCTTAAAAGCCTGCACTTCTCTTAGAGTATGGGCCTGATCCAGCACCCAGTATGGTCAGAGGGAGATCAGCCTCTCCATGAAGAGCAACCTCATTACCAGCTCTTATTTAGCAGTCAGAGCTCTGTCTTTTTAATCACTTGGCAGTTCTGCTCTGTTCCTTCCCAAGCACAGAGTGTTTTCGATTTGAAGAATTACTTTCCCATAATTAAATGAAAAAGAGTTAGTTGCAGCCCTCTGCACAAATTACTACCCAGTGAATGCAGAATAATGCGTTATAAGTAGTACTTTATTATATTTATTGTACAGGTATTGATGTGTGTTGGATTAGTTCTATTTTAGAGGCACTGCCATGGTAACTTGTGTCTCTTGACAAAGGCTTTATGTCAGAGCAGAAGTGGAAGACACAGAAACTGAGCTTTGGGTAGCCAGTGAGATGAAGGCTACCAGCATTAACCTCACCAAAGCATCATTAGAAAATGAGCTTGTGTGTCTATCTCCTGTTGAGTGACCCACTCACCAGGGAATCGCCAACAGTGGGGCGAGAACAGCGGCAAGGCAGCAGCTGGCAGTGTGTTTTTAAGGTAAAATGCAACAAATCTGTGCTGCGTTATTTTCCAAGATGCCGGCTGCCCACATTGTTGGTATGTTTAAAAGAGAAAATAACAGCATGGAAGGGTTACCTTGATCTGACAGTGTTATTCAGTGCCATCAGTATCACAGCAGGTAACCAAACAGCCAGAAAGATGAATGCAATGCCAGGTGCACTTTGTTGCCTTTCAATGCTACTGTTGTTCTTCTCACTTTGCATGTTACAGCTTTGCTATGATTTCAAGGTACTGCTACAGACTGTCAATTTTAGTTTTTTTTTTGGCTGGCACCAGCTTGATTTCCTAGTCTGGCATGAGATTATCAAACCCTCTCCCAAGTCATTTCTCATCACACCTGCTCCCCTGAGCACCCCAGGCTTTGACCTCTGAAAGGTAAAACAACAGCAGGGTTTGATCCCTGGGCAGGGTCCCAGGAGACATCCCTATTGCTCATGCCACAGCCCATGGTCTCTGCTGGTTTGGGTTTTACGGCTTCTGCCACCATCAACTCTGCAGCTGTATTCTGCTAATCATGGTGAGACCCAAGTGGGGCATGGTGGTGCCACAGATTTGAAATCAAGAATTTTCATGTCCACTGGTTCTATTTCTGGCTTTCTGAAAAAAATACTGACTTTGTCCAAAAAGAGCTGGCAGCCAAATTACCCATACCATTCTGGCTTGGGAAAGACATCTTTGAACCCTGCCCTGAGTCATATTACAAGTAGGTGTTTAGCAGCAAATCTAGTCTGAAAACAATGGCTAAGCAACATGCATAACAGAGTGATAGGATTTTGCACACCGTGGGAAAACAGTGTGACCTGCAATTATCAGTTTCATATTACAAACTTCACTGATCCCTACCCAGTTGCTCAGCATGGAAGTCAGTGAGGTTGTACGACATAAGATGAGCCAAAAGAGCACTGGAACAGCTTACAGAATGCATAGCTCTTGCCAGAGTGATTAGTCCCCCACTGGTAAAAAAATCCCAAACTTTTACTGCCAATAGGTGTTACTTTAACCAAGCAAGGTGCATATTTATTTAGTGGCCTCTGTGGTATTGGAGGCACCATGTTTACTCTCCATCTGCTTTCCCTCATCCAAGCCTATTTAGATTCTGGGTTGCTAAAAATGACTGGTGCTAATGACATTTGTCAGTGTAATTCCCCAAATCACAAAGCAGTGCAAAAAAATGTAAGTGGAAAGAGATGACCCAAGTTTACAATGGATTGTTTGCAGAGACTTTCTTTCTTGTGTAACAGTTTGGAGGAGTTGGAAGACAGACTCTGTGCCAAAACCCCTGTTTGGGGACAAGAGAGGAGAGGGGAGCAGGGGATATGAGATCCATACGTTTCTCTTATTTTGTCTCCTAAAGACTAGCCATTCCCAGCCATGATTTTTCTTGAAACGTTAATTATAGGAGCTGGGGATGTCAGCAGTGCTCTTAGCAGGTTAACTAAGTGCTGAAAAAACTCACCCAATGAATAAAAATCCAGTTTTAGAAATAGCAATCAATTGCAGCGAAAGCAAAATGCACCAGTGCTCATGTGAGGAGCACAGGACTGCACCTCTGCCCACCCTCCGCAGCACTGGCTGGGACTCCCAGCAGTGGGTTTGTCCATGTGCCTCTGTGTTGTCTCCCAAAACTGACCTCAGCAAAAGTGGTGGGAATGCGTGGGGCTGAGAAGGGTGCACCCAGAGCTGGCAGTGACGAGGCACATGGGTGCAAGTACTGCTGGTGGCACCCAGGGTGTCACCTGGATGAGACAAATGAGTGAAAGGTGATGTGACTGTGTGTGCCTCTGAGGACTGTTTAAATAGTCTCTGGGACAAAGTATATCAGTTCTCCCTTTGTGAGCAGATTTAATTGGTGCAATATAACCAAGACAGGTATTTTGGTGTTTCAGTTTCAAGATCATTAAAGCTACAAAGCTATGTCACTGGGTGATTTATCAGTTGCTGTGCCAGGGAGAAGCTAGACAGTGCCTCACAGATGAGTATCTGGTGCCAGGGACCTGGTCCCAGGGAGCTGGTCCCCTCCTGGCAAAGGGCTTGAACCCAGCTGGTTTTCTGCTACCAGGCAAACAGCTGCACAAGGCATCCAAAAAATGGCCAAGACAAAGATACAGGGCCAAGCCCAGTCACCAGCCCTCTGCACGGCAAAGGACACAGGGCTGTCCAAGCAGCAATGAGTGGCATCCCCCAGCCAGCAGGTCCACCCAAAACAGAGGAGATGTGCCATGGTTACAAGTACCAGCTTGTGCCAAGACAGGCAGGTCTGCAGCCCTCACAGCCACCCCACTTTCTGGCTGGGTGCTCTGATACCAAAGCAGCATGTGATGATGGCAGTGTGGGCAGCCCTGTGCAGGGTGTTTGTGATGAACAGGATGACAAGCAATTGCCACTACAGTGATCAACACCTTTTCCCACTCTCCTAAGACGAAGATCTTTGCATGCTTAGCCCTTTGCCTGCCTCAGTGAAAGTGGCCTCCCTCCTCCTCTCCAGTGTCAGCCCTGGGATGCTCCGGAGGCTACAGGAAAGAGTTGAGGAGGATTACAGGCTGCAGGCTGTCCAGAGCCACACACACCCTGCTCACACTGCAGATAGGCCATGCCACCTCCACAAGCATCCCATGGGACTGCGCCAACTCACTGCAGAAGGACGGAAGGCTTTTTGTCAGCACTGGATGCAGCATTTGCCAGCAAAGGGGAATCATACCCATCACCTCTATCAGGATGTGGACACACAGAAACCCAATCAGTGCTGGCACTTGGGGACAGGGACTTCTTGGTTGCCAGGACTCTCCCCAAAAGCCACATAAGCCTGAGGGCCAAGGATGTGCTCTCCCCCATGGGGACACCCATTCTGCAGCTAGTCTATGCCTCCTGTACTGCGGGGTATGAAGGGAGAGGGAAACATTTATATTGGTGGGGTAAGACATGAACATGCTGAGAAGAGACCTTCCCACGTTGCTCCTCAGTAGATACCATGGGCCTCTCGGCTCTGCTTAGGGGTTGGAGACCACAAGTTCAGCTTCTGTCAGATTTGCAGGCTTGGCTAACTCTCACTTATATGGTTTTTCTCCTCTTTATTGCATGGACAATAAGTACTGTTCACCTACCCTCACACATATTGAGCACATTCGATGTCTCTGCACAATTTGGGCACAGAGATTAAAGGAGACTTAAAGGTGCGAAAACCAACTGTCAAGGAACTGTCTGCTTCGAGGGTGAAGTTGATCATGTCTGCCAAATTTGAAGGCTCTGTCCTGGTAATGCATTTCCATTTAAATATTACCCAGGATGAGGGCTGGTAGCACTGGGCTAGAAGGGCATACAGAAAGGTGCTCTAGAGAGGAGATTTTTTTTTCTTCTGAGCAGCTATCACAAACCAGTTGTAAATTGTTTTCAGAAATTTGTGAATGAGAAGGTGCTAAATGCCTTATATTCCTTTTGCAGACCCAATCTTCCAGAGAAGGACTTGGGTTACTCCCAGTAGGAGCCTGTACCTGTGTCAATATTCCCATTCTCTGCTAATCACCCATAAATTACTTATTCATTTCCAACAGTTTCTAACTGGGCTAGATGGCAAACTCAGATTAATTAACTCTGAAACCAGCTCTGCCCATGCTGTGACACACTGAACAACAGTATCAGTTTTTATGTATTTAAAGAAACTTTCAGAAAAAGAAAGGCAAGCAAAAATCAGGATAACAGAGTGGCAGACCTGGACTTTCCATGAGACTAGCAGCCGTTGTATCATAACAAAGCATTGCTAGGCCTAGAAACATCTTCTTCTGTATTGGAAGTGCTCAAAATATGTGTAAATAATTTGTTAAGTGTCTGTTTTATTTGTCTTTAAGGTCAGACACTGGGACAGTAAAACTACATGTGTAATATTTACATCACATTTTAAACAAGGGTTTGCTCACTCACTCTCTTATCTCCCATCCATCTCTTCTTCCCTTGCATACCATCTAATACAGACACCAGACAGAACGAGCACAAGCTCTCCTCTTCTGAGCATCCTTATTAATCCCTGGTCTAGGCTGAATTTTAGCTCAAATTGTGATTATTTGTGATAGTACATATATTTGCATGATGTGACTATCAGCTCAAGAAAGTAAAGCAATTGTTTTTCCATGCATTTCTTGTTCTGCTTATGGTCTTTTTAATTAGTATTCTTCTTTGCATCACTGATAAAAAATAGCCCCAAGCCCTAAAACCTTCATCTCTCAAAAGGTAGGAGTTACTGAAGGAACCCTGTGCATGTTGTGCATATCAAACTGTCCTCAAGAAATTGAAGCACGGGGCTCTTAGCATAGAAATGAGTCGGGTGATTCTTCAGGTGATTACTTCAAGTATTTTTCTTTCTTACATGAAGTCTTGCCCATCAGAACCTATGGTTTATGGTAAATATTAATAAGTTGCTTTGGTAAGCTAACCTGTGAACTGGTTTAGTAGAGTCTGCCTGACCCTGTCCTAATGACATCCAAGATTCTTTTTCATCCTTTCTAGGTCCATCATTCTTTTTTGTAACGTAAACTTTCTCAGTGATTTGAAAATAAATTATTATAGCTATTAAAAAATATTAATGGGAATAATCAATAGACACCATGAATCACTTTTAAAATAACACAGTGATCGAGGTGATTGATTTTCCTGTTACATGAAGCATTTAGCACAAAGACTTCTTCATCATGAAATCAGTTGTGGAAGTTTGTTGAGCCTTAGCAGATGCAGGCACAGGACTTTTGTTGTATATCCCTCCTGGCCTGTTAGGTATTTCACAACTCTCCATGGATTTTATGCAGAAGGCAGGCACAGACTTGCTGACGGGTCTTTGGCTGCTGCGAGGCTCTATGAGGCTGTCGCTGAGCAGCAAACAGGAGGGTGCTTGACTGGTTGTGCACCTTGCAGCAGAAACCAGTGACCTTAAACCAGCTACCAAGTCTGATGTGTTTTGGAGCATCAGGAACCTCGTCAGCCTCATTAAAGGGTCTTCTACAAGCTCCTTGTGCAGCCTGAACTAACACCTTTACCCTTACAAGTACAGTGAACAGAAGACAATAAAAATGGCACCAGTCATTACTTTTGAGTTGAGCCTCTGCTGTGGGACATAGAACCATAGAATCATAGAACGGTTTGAGTTGGAAGGGACCTTTAAAGATCATCTAGTTCCAACCCCCCTGCCATGGGTAGGGACACCTTCCACTAGACCAGGTTGCCCAAAGCCCAGTCCAAGCTGGCCTTGAACACTGCCAGGGAGGAGGTATCCACAAATTCTCTGAGCACCTTGTTCCAGTATCTCAGCACCCTCACTGTGAGGAATTTCTTACATCTAATCTAAATCTACTGTCTTTCAGTTTAAAGCCATTACCTCCTGTCCTATCGCCAAACCACCTTGTAAAAAGTACCTCTCCATCTTTCTTCTAGGCTCCTTTAGGTACTGGAAGGCTGCTATAAGGTATTCCTAGAGCTTTCTCTTCTCTAGGCTGAACAACCCCAACTCTCTCAGACTGTCTTCAGAGGAGGGGTACTCCAGCCCTCTGATCACCTTCATGGCCCTCCTCTGAACTCACTCGAGCAGATCCATGTCTTCCTTAAATTGGGGACCCCAGAGCTAAATGCACAACTCCAGGTGGGGCTTCACGAGAACAGAGGGGGACAGTCACCTCCCTCGACCTGCTGGCCACACTTCTCTTGATGCAGCCCAGAATACAGTTGGCTTTTTGGGCTGCAAGTGCACATTGCTGGGTCTTGTCGAGATTCCCATCAACCAGCACCTCCATGGTGCAAGCTGCAGGGCCACACACACACAGGTGGGAAAGACATGAAAGCACACAAAACTCTTCCTCCCCTAACCAGAGATGAGCAAGGGTATCAATGTATCAACACCTCCTGCCTGCCCAAAGGTGCATCTAGGAAGTCTGGGATAAGCTGGGAAGGAGCTATGGGATACCTTGGGTAGGCGGGAGGGCTGCTGGGGAGAAGCTCAAACTGTAGTCTTGAGGGGGCTGGGCTGTGCAAGAGAGGAACAACCAACCTGCCCTGTTGCAAGGCTGCAAAAATACTGCTGAGGCTGTCCAGGGGCCCTGCTGGTTCATCTGGCTTCGTGTCTTGTGGCACTGAGCAGGCATGAGGAGTGGCAGTGTCCAGTCCCTGCTGCTGCTATGTGCCTCTGGCCTTAAAAATCCCTGGGGAAAGAACCGTGGGAGGGTGTGTGGGCTGTCATGCCCATGCTGTTGGGACTGCAGGGTGATGCTTACACAGGCTTGGTGCTGAGAGTTTCTGCAGTTCTTCCTGCTGCCAAACAGACTTCATTGTGACCAGTTATCCCACCAAGTCTGGAAGGCATCCAGATTTTACCATGAAAGCAGGCAAGGTAGTTCTAAGTCACTGGATGAACACAAACTGCCAACAACAAATTTTTAGTGTGGTTCAAGGATATTTTCACAGCTTTGGACAAACTTTATCCTGAGGCTTCTTCTCAGTGGATTATTTTCCTTTGACCTTTTGAATGCTTGTAACCAGCTTGTTTATCTCAGAAAGGTCTCTTGGCAGAGGGAAGCAGACACAGTCATAAAGTGGCTCTCATATTGTTTTACTTTAACCTTGAAGGACTTGGTTTAGATCAATAGCTTGTGGAGCGATCTTTAATCAAGTTGCTGAACCTTCCTTTGGATGTCTAAGGACTCTGCATTCTGAATCTTAATTATGTTCTTCAAGGACTTGGATTTAATGCTATATTTGTTCACAATATATTCATTCTAGACTGACATGAGTTAAAAAGAACAAACTACATTTTTAATGTGGCTGTGGTTTGAGAGACACTTTCAGCAAAAAGCCAGAAAGTATCTGAAGGGCTGTTTCTGCTAGAAGATAAACAGGTATTTGCTAAGCCAGCTCCCCAAATGAACAACCATTCAAATAGGATATTCATTTGGAAAACGAAGAATAAAGAGTCTGTCATCACACTCAGATTGGATATTTCTTTGCCCTATTACTATAGGTCTCTTCTTTCATCAGCTATGAGTTCAGGGACCTGTTTTTTATTTACAGTTTTAGAGTGCAAATATGTCATGTTTGTAAGTGTACAAAACTGCTCCTTAATTTCATCCTTTTCAAAAAGAATGGAGGTAAACAAAAGCATTCAAACAAAATAGCACACAACATTTCATGAAATCTTTAGCTTTTTTAAAGTAATCATTTTATCTGTCTTTTGGATGACATTGTTTATTGTAAGACATAATTTTTATTAAATACACTGTAATACAAGAGACTTTCCATGTCATGTTGAGAGAAGCCGGTCACATGATTCACAAACAAAAACTTTTAACACTGATACCTAGGCATCACCTTGAAATCAGCCAAGATGCAATGAAAGTTTTAAAGCAATGGCTTGTTATAACAAACTGCAAAACAAGAACCACTACACAGAGACATCACATTAAAAAAAAAGAATAAGAAAAAAGAAAGAAGAAAGATAGCTCTACACACCAGGTCACAGTTTGGTGACAATATAGAGATTTATATTTATATGTAGATATCTTCCTCTTTACCTTAAGTGACAAAGAGAGCGGTATCTAGAAATATATATACATAAAGTATAGGTGGAGAGCAGGGCTGGGACAAATATTTCATAATTAACTGATTCTCTATTGGTGATTCAATTAAACATCAATGTTGAATTAAATTACCTGTATACAAAACATTCTTAGCTGCTTTTCTTTAAGTTACAGAAAGATACATACAAGCTGCAAGATATAGGCCTCTGGAAAGATTCTATTTGATCTCTGTTTTCTCACATATTGCAATCAAATGGCCTCACTACTAGCAGCTTCTATTATCCTTGCCCAAAGTATTCAGTGTTTATAAAATACCAGCCGGTCATCACTCAGAACCTTCTACAAGCAAACAAAAAACCCCCACAGACCTGGTCTAGAATGCATAGACGGAAAAATAACATACCCATCATATCCCATTTCTTCTCCTGAGACGTATGTTTAAAAGATGGTAAAATAGTCACTTCGTTGCTATTGTGAAATTCACAGTGTTTTCCTTGCAACATGTAGACTTTTTTTTTTTCTTCATGTTTGTGATGAATGTAGCATATACCCCTGCCCCACCCAAACAAAGGTGTTTTAACTAAGGCTCTGAAGGACCTCTTGATTCAAAGCAGCAGTGGTTCATCCCAGCCCTCACAACAAATACAACTTCCTGTGCTATCAAAACCTTCATCTTTGATTAGTAACCCTGATCCCCAGTCCCTCCCCACTCCCCTCCCTCACATTTTACATTAGTATTTGAAATTCAGTTACAGGCTGCAACAACCCAGACACAGACTTGTTCTAACACATACGCATTGTACCATAGTCATCCAGTGACCTAATAATTTTATTGGGTTATTTAATTTCTTTTTAAAGTGTTTTGTAAAAGTCTACATCAACCACAACAAAAACAATCTCTCAGAAAGGTGGGGAAGGATACAGAGAGAGACAGAAAGAGAGGGAAAGAGAAAGGAAGAGGAAAGAAGGAAAGAAGGAGAAAAGGAAAGACAGGAAAAGAGAATCCAGGAAAGCAATAAAGAAATAGCAAGAGAGGATGAAAAAAGGAAAGAAAATTAGATAAAATAGGCAGTTACTTATTAAACTGTAGACAATATATAGATATATTGGTTGACAAATCAAAAATGAATAAAGTCCTTTTAAAAGGGTACACTCCATCATGCATCATGGGGGGTTGTTGCTTTACAAGTTTCTGTTCTCCACGGCCAGTTCTGAGTTCTGCAGATCTATTGAGGGTGATGGACAGAGTGTGGCGAATGCTGCTATTATTACTGCTGAATTTTGGCATTCTCATTTTCCTACAAGTTGTGTTGTAGTCTGAATATACCAGCTCATTCTTGAAATTATTTCCTTACTGCAGAGGAGTATAAAATCCTAATGGAGCTGCACTGTTATTCTAGGACACTAAAAGAACAATAGCACAAATCCAGAAATGGCAGTAATGCAAACTCTGTTTTCCAAGCTTGGAAGCCTGTCTGTTCATTTAATTGTGAGAAATCAACAAGTGAGATGGGAGTGGAAGAAATGTTTTTATGTAATCATCTGGGGAAGAAAAGTGCTTATTGTTTTATCTCTGGCATTCTAGCACTGCCTCTGCTGCACATCAGTTAAAATGTTGAATTTTACAAACATAGGAAAAGAATTATCAAAGGAAAAAAAGATTATTCTGGTTACTCAGCAGACTTTATCAATTTATTAATAGCACTCTAATCATCACTTGTAATAACGTAGGTGTATGTAAATTTATACATATACACACAGCCCATACATAATGTGCATGCATGTCTGCACATATATAAATAAAATACAACAGACATAGGCATACATGTATATGCTATGTGTGTGTATATATATATGCCATATGCAAACACACATATATAATATATATTATATATATGATCAGTTCATAGCACAGTCCAGAAAGACTTTTTAAATGAGCCTGATTGTCATATTTACTCAGTGTATAAGATTTAGCTGACAGTGCAAGCATGATGAATATGCACATATACTCACCCTTCATTGTGATTTGAACATATTTCTTTCTCTTCTCTGCTCATTCTGCTACACTTACCCACCTTTCCATGAACAAACACAAACTATGTATAGCTACAGTTTATAGCTTGCCTACTGTGATTATAGATGTTATGCACTATCAAGAACATTAATGATATAGGTCAAGGTTATCCATACCGGTGGCTCTGTAGAACATTTGGTCCATTAGAAGTTTAACATACTGTTATGTTATTGCACAATGCATTGCAACACTATTTATTCTCTGAAATTACTCTTATAGTCTCACTAGTAAATCAAAAAGAAGATGCCACTACATACATTTTCAGGGTTTTGTGGTTATTTTTGGTATACGTTCTTTCAGAGCTTGCAAAACTTGCTTTCAGGCCGGAGCCTGCTTTCAAAAAGAAGCAGCATCTCAGATGCCTTTTTCTTCAGCTCATAAGAAACTAAGACAGAATACAGCAGGTAGAAATTTAGCACCCCCCTCCACCACCTGCAGCCTCCTCCCCACTGCGCAGTAAGAGCGGACTCTGACACCTTTCTTTTCCACCACTGTTATTTTGAAAATTTCAAATTCCTTTAAAACACAACATTTAGATTTTCAAGAGAATGGGTTTCACTGGATGCTCAGTCTTTAGCTTGCTGTGTGAATTTCCAAACCAGTCTAGATAAAATTTTAAGGCCCACTTTGTAGGAATCTTCCTCTGGCTTTTTGTGTTGTTTCCAGTTTAGTAGTGGTTAAGAAATAACATCTAGTTTATTACAGAAATACTGAGTATGGCTTTATAGTTACACTGTCATGTTTATTTGTAATGGTGCCTTTTCAGTGACATTGAGAAGGGTAAAACTTGATCAGTGTCCAGTGAACTGTTTTCTTCTGAAAATGTTCAGAATCTTTATGAGCTAGCTCTAAAAGCTTCTGAAAGAAAAACCTAAAGTGCCTCAATAAATAATATATGTGAGCAAATTATATATTAATTGTGCTATGGGAATACTTACAAAAATAAAATGCTTAATTTATTAAATAAAATATCCCCAACACAAAGATGAAGGACTATTTTGATCAGGCTCATATCAGTAAGAAATAACAAAAAGAGAGAATGGAAAGAAAGATCACTTTTTTGCAGTAACGCCCCCTCATAGAGGGAGGCAAAAGTCTTGAGGAATAGGTAAGGTAGGTTTTCGTTTGTAAGAATTCATATTAAAAATAATCCTAACTCTAAATTTGAAATTGTCAACTTCTGGTTTGAAAAATAACAGGTATGCCCATGCAGCTGTCATCAACACAGTGGCCATGCAAATGTTGTACATATACAATGTCAATCCCACTAAAAAGAAATTATTTACGAAAGAGTGAATGTTGGTAATGACAGCACTAGTACCAATACGAACATGGTGCTGAGCTCAGGGTCTTTGCACTCTGAATAGTAAGCCATAACCTCAGAGTAATTTGTTTTCTCTAGAGATCTCTATCCCCTGCTATGGCTCAAACATAACCAGTGATCTCTGTGCTTTAAGTTATTCATGTTATATCAGCCTATTGTATCTGTAACATTGTAAAGGCATTTTAACATGGCTAATGTCCTCCATTAGCCCCTTCTAATGAAATAGTTGTATCATTATGAGTTCGCTATGCCTACTAGGGTATACTACAAGATGAGTGATAGTTTCTGCACAAAGGGCATTAATCGACAAAGACCATGCACAGTTTTGCTTGCATGGTTAAAAAAAAGGATTGAGGAAGCAAGTAATACACTGCTGGACAAGCACAGTATAAGATGCCCCGGCATCTATAGCTTGTCCTATCTTATCAAAACCCTTAGTTTCAAGGTATGATCCTGAAATTAATACTGTACATTAATAAGCCTAGCTTCAGCCTTTATTAAAAAAAGACTAGCTGGAGAACATTTTTATACCAGTGGCATGACAACATCCTACCAGAAGACAAAATAAGGGCATGTGTTTAGTCTATCATGTTGTAACATAATTGTGTGCAGTGCAGGCAGCATCTTTTTCCTTTTTAATTGTATCTAGCAAGGAAAGGTGCTGGCAAAGCGCCTCCTTGAACAATCCCTTTAATCCTCAGAAAGACTCTTCAGGGAAAGTGCTAAACCCCCTCTTGCCTTCCATCAAATCATTTAAGTGTTTTTTTGTGGGGTTGGATGCCATCTGATCCCCTAATTCCTCCAGACAGTGTAGCACACAAGACTGTCTTCTTTCCATCTGGCTTTATCTCTGCAAGGAACATGCTTCATGTAGAGAACACCAGTCTTCTTTTTTTCCACCCACATGCCGAAGCAAAAAAATTGAGGTGAATCCATAGAAACTCCTAGTAGCTGTACAGCAGAAAACACAAAGTTCGAGTCAAATATATTTTTCCCTTTTTTTCATCCACATCAAAGGCATGAATACAACAAGGCATTGTTAGTTGTGGTGGGCAAACTGAAGAGTCTGCTGATATAACAGATCAGGTTTTTAAGGCCTTTGTCTATGCAGAGTTACAATAATGCAGAAGCCAAACTGATTAGAAAGACAGGAGAGAAGAAAAAAATGATAGAAACTGAAAGAGAGAGATAGAGAAAGGAGATACATCTCAGTAATGTCTAAAAAGTCAATACTGTGTCTACAGATGGAGAAGTGCACATTGCTTGCCCTTTGAAAACTTCTCCGCAACTTTGTCATGAATACTGTCAAAGAACACATTTTTAATGGAGTTCAGCGGCAGTTGAACACATTCATTCCCACAGCCCATAAGAAGAAATGCTCGGAGATTTTAGCCTAAAATATCCAAGTAGACTGGAGATGCCTTGGCCAAGTTCTGGAGGAGGGAATGGATTTCTTTGATGTTGAGCCTCATGTGAGGCTCCCGTTGCCAACAGCCCAGCATCAAGTCATACACTTCCTTGGGGCATGTGCGAGGTCGCTGCAGGACTCGGCCCTGAGTGATGCACTCAATCACCTACAAGGAAGCACAAGGAAAGGATCAGCACAGCTTTGCCAACTACATGGGGGTCATCCGTGGAAGAGTTAACTGCTAATCGCCCCAGCACCCTCACTGGTGGCAGTCACCCAGACAACTCTGCCAAGGGCTACATTTCTAGGTAGACGCATGAGCAGCGATCTGTGAAAAGCACTGTAATGTAAGTTGTCAAGGAGCAGTGACTTCACTGATGTTAAGTTCATCCACATTGCCCCTTCCACTCATGAGGGAATGACAGCCAGGAAGTAATCCCATACCTCCTCTCTCTACCCATCTATCAACTTCACCTCATCTCAGAAGGAGACTAAGTTTGCATGCTGCTCACACAGAGCATCAGTACCTCTCCCTCCCTCCCTCCCTCCCTCCCTCCCTCCCTCCCTCCCTCCCTCCCTCCCTCCCTCCCTCCCTCCTTATCATTGTGGCTAATCTCTGGAAAAGGGTTACTTGAGACTGCTTGGAAATCAAGAGATCTCAAGATTACTTCAATCTATTCAAGAATGGTTTTGGATAACCACTCTGCAACAATGACATGTATGATATGGAATTGAAATCACCCAAAGCCCGTTCAGGAGTTAGCTAAGCTCATTTTCATTGCTTCATGATCTTTCTCAATATCCAGACCAGATGCGATCCTATACAAAGGAGAAAGCTAAATTCAAACTGGTATAGCGCTGCTCAGACAACTTACATCCCTGGGGAGAAAAGCGTGACAAGGAAGAAATTCAACCATGACTTTAATGACAATACCATAAATACCTGCTATCAGGGGTTTTGCCTTTACTAAATAAATTTGTTGCTATCCCTTCTCCAGAGAAGCTACACCAACAGTTAATGTGCCAGCCTTCCCAATGCAATTTGAGAATGTGTTACACACACCTCGTTGTTTGAGAGCTGATACCATGGCTGTTTGCCATAGGTAAATATTTCCCATAATACAACCCCTAGGCTCCAGACATCACTCTCTGTGGTGAACTTCCTGTACATGATACTCTCTGGAGGCATCCAACGAATGGGCAGCATGGTGTGACCTCCAACCTGAGAAAAACAAATGAAAGAGTCAGAAATAATTCCTCCAGACCTGCACAAGAGTATCAAGACATTAAATAAGGAGAATCTATGGCTTCTTTTTCTCCCATCTGATACCATTCACTTTGAGGAGCTTTTAAGAACTAGGGATTCATGGTCCCTCAACAACAATCACTACCATGATAGGTTTCTCAACAGAATCTCCAACAACATTGTTTCTGAAGTTCAAAGTCATCTTTAACATTTGCTTCGCACACCATACTCAAGGAACAGGAAGCTCTATAAAATTATTAATTAATTTAGCTTACCAACCTACTTCAAATTAGGCAGTTTTACTCCCCATTTTAACACTCGGGAAACTAAAGAAGATTCATGAAATTAAATCTGCACTGATGATTCTCCTAGAAACTCAGCAATATCAACTGAAATTCATGAAGAAACAGTGGTCTTACTTCATGACAGGGTAGGATCAGGATCTGTATGGTTTAATATCCTAATTTTGAGTGAATTAAAGCAATGCTATTTTTTGTTGATAATTTCCATAGTTAACGCATTAAATTATTTTGTTCCACATTAACAACCCAGTCCTACACAGCTTTAAAAAAAATCAGCCCTTTGGATATATTCCCCGATAATAAATAACTTGTAAGACATGGACTCCTATCCAAATCAGCTCACATTGAACGGGATCTTTCATTGAATGAACGCCATTCTGAAAGTCTCTTAGAACATGTTACAGTTTACCCCTCGGGCAGGCAGACAGGCTGTAAGGCTCTGTGCATCAGTATTTTTAATCATCTTTGACTGAGAAGTCACTCGATGTGGAGAGTTTAAAGTAACACATGAACATGCTGAGATGAAAACAAAGCTTCAGTTTCCCACATAATCATAACCTAAACTGACATGGCATCCAAACAGATCCGAACCACCACTTTTACCCCCATCTTGAGAGGTATTGCATTATAAAGTCAGAAAAGTTAAAAACATGCAGCCACATACACTCGGACAAAGGGCAAGTGCCAATTAAAACATGGTTACTGATGAGAAGTTTTTGGTCTCATCAAATATTAAAAATGGCTCTTAGATCTGCTCATCATATAGTCTCCGCTACTGGTTCTTTTCAGCAGTTTCTTTGACTCATTCTTTTAAAATTAATGAAAGCTATAAACAATGAAGTACGTGTTTCTAGTTTTTCTTATTTGTCACATCCTGCATCAAGAGATTTTGAAAAAACAATTAATAAAACCCCACTCTCCAAATCTTCTTTTGCCATGGTTCCTTGCTACAGAACCACAGAGGTAGGACTCCATACTGAGTTTACAGTATCATTCAGTAAAATGAATGACACACCTCTAGAGTGATAAATTGCCACAAATAATGACTCTTCAATGCACTGATCTGTAACAACACAGACCTAGCTGCCTCTCATAGCAAGACTGACTCATCAGTACTGAGAGCAAGAATTCAATTTACAGGTAAGTACATCAGGCTCTTTGGTGTTCTTTGCACATCATCTTGCCCGGATCTGTGTCCATTTCTGTCCCTGAAGGTAAAAGACTTCACTGGGGCAGAGTATTTGTCCAGGACTGAGAAGTCCTGAGGTCTCTCCATCTCTATCACTATCAATCATTTCAGGCAAAGTTACTGCCAACACCTCAGCATCTTTGAGAAGATAATATTTAATGCCTTCAAAGTATCAATAAATATTATAAAGGGTCCTCTTCTTTCCAGATGGCATTGCAATGAAGACAGTATATCCGTGTAACACTGAGCATCACCAGTAGCAGGCTGAGCATCTACCTGTGGTCCAAGAGCACCTTCAGTTTCAACTCAGATTTCAGTTCAGCCACATTGAAAGCATGGGTCAGGGCCTGGCCAAAGGCACTTTTTCTAAATGCACATTTCCTTTTCTATTAATGAACAGTGGTTACTGGGTCAACACTCACTCAGCTCAGAAAAGCATTAAGGGCTGCATTAGGTATACGCTTAAAATGAAGCATGTGCTTCAGAGCTTTCTTGAACTGAAGCCTGGGGCTCTGCACCATTGTTTGCAGGATGCCTGAAACAAACTGCCAGTCAGTTGTGAGCTTCTTTTGATCCTTCTTGGACTGTAGTGTCCAAGTACCCACAGTTGTGCCATAATAGCAGTAAAGAGAGGTGGAGTGCCTTTTCACTGTTGTTGCCAAACTCTCAGCAAGGCTAAGGAGTGTTTTGCAAGAAGGACCAAGGAAGAACAACATGACTACATCAACCAAACTTTAAAGGTGCTGAGTGCTTCAATAGGATGCCTTCTGCATATGCTTTAATAAGAAACACAAGTATTACACAGGTCTCAGATATCATTAGCATTCTGCAGTTTAAAGTCTCTGCTGTGCGCACTGTTGCAGTGCTGCTTGATACGCATAATTCTAAAATGGTTGTGTGCTAAGCACATTACTGTTGTAGGTAAATAACACCTTTATATTCAGTCTAGCTAAGGTTATGACAGGTTTAAAAGAATTACAGTTTTAACTTAATATGCTATCACTTTAAACTCTATACTGTAGCTGTAAAAATGCTGCAAAAACGACCATTTTGTAGATACAAATTAGGGTAAATTTTCTTGATGCTTACCTGAAAGCAGCTACATTATGATGGTTCATTTTTATGTGGAATAGCACTTCTGCAGATCCTTTTTGGAACTTAGGTACTTGCTTTCAACTGTCAGTTTATGAAAGCATGGACTCCCTAGCCCAGCGGTAGCCTTGTATTACGTTCACTAGTTGCTTTTACTACCAATATTGAGCTAGAATCTGAACCAGAAAGCCTGGTGAATTAGCTTTTGCAATGCGCAAACTATCCACAGGGAGGAGACTGCAATGCCAGGGGAAACCACTATACTGTTCCACATATGAAATGTTGCACTTTCAGCAATACATCATTCCACTTGTCACTACTTTTAGCACTCATCTTTTAAATGAATTTAGCACTTTGAAAGGTGCCAGATAAGCTGACCTTGAAAATTGTTTTCATCTATTTGCAAATGTCAAGTTTCAAGGATTGCTGTACAAGCACCATGTCTTAGCCTTGAAGCCGGGCATCTAACTCTAGAGTTCGATAGTTTGTTCACTTTCTGGCATTGTATGTTCTGTATCCTCCTTCACAAGCACTAGGAAATGGTGAGTCTTGTCTAATGCAGAAATTTGGTTTTAAGAAGGAAACCAGGCCTAGTATGTAACTCTGTGGAAGTTGATTTTTGCTGCCCAAGAGTCTGCACTCATCCATCCATGCACGCATCCATGCATGCATCCATGCATCCATGCATCCATGCATGCATGCATGCATGCATGCATGCATCCATCCATCCATCCATCCAGTGCAAACCCAGCCTTCTTGCACATTAATATTACTGCTAGGAGAAGAGCCCTCAGCTGACTGTCATCAACCTTTAGGTTGTAGGCAATCACTGCAATTTCCCTATGCCAATTAAAAATGCATCTGTTCATAACCTGCCCTGGTCACTGTTTCAACTTCTACTGCCCAACTGCCATGGGAAACCAAAGCCCTGTTGCCCAATATTTGTGAGCAAATGGGTAGCTCTCTTACAAAGAATGAGAAAATGAAGCTTGGTGCTCCTGCTGGGAACAGGAGGCTGTGGGTGGAGCTGGGGGAAGGCAACCTACAGAGATAACAGAAGAAACAGAGTGTATGTGGGGCTGCACAGATAAGCCGCAAGCCACAGGCTGGAAAGGCACAAGAAATAAAGTTGCTAAGATGACCACTCAATCAATTCACACCAGCATTTGTACCATGAAGAGGGAGGGCTGAATGAACTGGACACACTTTTGCAATGCATGCCAGCTGCAATCCACTCTTACCATAGCAGCACTGGGGGCTGTGATGCTGACGGTACCACAGAGGGCTTTGGGGCTCCAGAGCCATGCTGTAGGGTGCTGCAGGCACTGACCAAAGGACAGGACAGGGACTAGCCAGAACAGGGAGTAAAGTCTCTTCCTGCTAAATACTGGTGGCCATATTTGCAGAGGCTCCAGCACTCCTGGAGAGGACGTCAAATCCAACCCCCAGCTTTTGCAGGCACTGTATTACATAACCCTTTCCCCACTTTTTTCAATTTCTGGCTTTCAGTAGTCGATTACTCTGAATTCATGCAGTAAAAAGCACAGCAACCAATTGCATAGCCTTGGAAAACAGACTTCCTCATTTACGTTCAGTGTTCCCAGGTTCCCACGACTCCCACAGAGTGCCATTGCAGTAATATGTGTCACAGTGCTTTGTATATTCTCTAAAGACTAGTGATGCTTTTTCTGCCAACAGAATAAAAGTAATCTTTTTACTTTGTGAGCTCAGTGAACCTGAATGACTAGACCATGGGTTCCAGCCCTGACCCTACCCAATGCCCTGTCTAGCTTGACTGTTGCATCTCTCCAGAGCCCTGCTGATCTCAGACCTTTTGCAATTCAGGGTGGTAGTCTTGAAAGCAGCAACACAGTTCAGCATATGCTTAAATTAACTGTCATGTGACAAGTGTATACTCAGTCTCTTTAACACAACTGGATCTTAGTTTGTCAAACTGGAACCAAGCTATACTTTTTGATTAATTTCTTCACCCCCTCCTAAAAAAGCATCCTGTATACTTGCAGGATTACAGCATTTCAGGGTAGTTTTCACTATTATGTTTTGGTCTTCTGACTTGTTTCCCCATCTCAGGATATTTCCCCCTCATAAAATGCTGGCAAATGTTTCTCTCAGCACAAGAAAAAAATCAATAACTGTTATTTTCCTTTCTTCCATGCCCTAGCCTTGCAGACAAAGTCAATGCCTCCTCTTAAAATATCAGTCCTGCCACGTCTATTTGCAGAAAAGCAATATATTATTTTAACAGTCATAACAAGCCATGCCATTCCATTTATGAAATAAGGCAGATTATTAACCAATAGCTAAAGAGGTGTCCTTTCATTTTCACTTTTAACCCTGCTTTAGTTCATCTCTATTCAAAAGGAGCTTATGTCTAAAGTCCTTAATTAATTCTAACAGTGGTCTTGCCAGAAGACTGAAACAATGTCTAGAACAACATTTATTACACTGTAAATTCTCTCTTCAGTTGCGCAACATCAGTTCAATACTGTGCTTCAACTCTGTGTTGCAGGAGATACAATTCCTCTCATTAGTCTCTATGAAACCATGAGCAGTATGGAGAAGAGATGAATAAAGACCAATTGCTCAGAGTTACACAGAACGTGAGAACCTGAAGACAACAAATTGAATTTGTAAATGTCAGGTTCATAACAAACAAAAAGAGGCACCCCATAACATACTGTACAGTTGCTTGTGGAACTCATTGCCACAAGATACTGCCAACCTCCAAGGCTTACCTGGGATTAAAAAAGTGATTAAACACACTCACGGAGGATAAAATCTGACAAGGGCTATCAAACACAAAGATACCATCTCTGGCCCAGGAAAGATGCTCTGGCAGAGTGCTGGAGGCTAAGAGAGTACATGAGGGAAATAATATATGCTTAACCTGTTTTCACACTATTCCGCAAGCACTGGTTACTCACAGTAATAGGATCCTGGAATAGAAGAGCCATTGGAGAAGCTATTCCTATGTTTTTATGTAGATGGGTCACACATTGTAATACGCAGTTCTTATCAAACTTCTCAGCAATGCTTATGGAGGGCTAGAAACAATTCTGCCAAAAGGGTGGAATGAAGGAGAGCTACCACATGGAATTAAAATATGTGAATGACTGAATGTATCTTACAGTTTGGCATCTTCGAAAGATCTTTTCAAATGCTAAGTTTAAAAGATATAGAAACTGTATATCTATTGTTGTGTTTTGCACAACACAATATCATATTGGGTCAGCCAAATATACAGGATAATTAATAAACTGTAGTCCTTACCGCATTACAGAGCACTTACTCTTCCAAGAAAGGAAGATGAAGTGCCCTGGAGGTAAGATCAGACGAGTGCTATGAAGAAGGTGACACGATTCACATCTCTGATTAACAGAAATGTTCCCTATCATCAGAGGGACAGAAGGAAAGTTAACTGAGTAGAAATCTGCAGCACTGTGAAGTCAGTGTATTATAGGATCTTCAGTGTCCCAGGATTAAGCGTGTATGAATGAAAAAAAGAAGTATATTCCTTTAAAATGTAAGTTTTTTTACTTTAAAATGAGAAACATTTCTGGTGTTAAACAATAAATGATAATCTAAGTGATAAGCAAGGGAGGTGTACTGTGGTAAACTGAAAGGAAAGACAACTTGAACAGTGTATTTCAGTGGACATTTAGATTCATTTCTGAAGATGTGAATTCAGGACCTTGGTGAGAAAGCAGCGAGATGGGATTCCTATAAGCCAGAGAAGACTTGGCATGTTGAATCAGATGACCTCTCCTTTCTAAAACACTTTGCCATATCAAGTTACGCCATAGCATAGTTAATGATCACCCCAGCAACATGACTTGCAACTCAGAATATTAAACTCATGTGAAGTCCTGTGTTTTGCTTTACGAAAAGCCATCACTATGTCACCTGCACCCTACCACTGTTTCCACACCTGAGTGTCTGCAGGTTGTACCAGTGGATGAAGAGAGGTATCAGGTACAAGCAGACAAGCAGCTGGAATAACTCACGTTAAAATTCTCACAGGCTCTGGGATGATCATCTAATGTGTCCAAGTCGACAGCAAAACAATTCTGCAATGCAATATTAATGAACTACAACTATTGCCTTTCTGATTTTTAAAGCAAACAGTTTACAAAATATCAAATTCCACTTTTATATTAATCCCAAGTAGTCTGGGCTACCAGGACCAAGCAGGTTTTAAAAATAACCTTTAATATGCATTGGAAAACTGACCTCTACAAGTCTGTACCATAGCTGAAATCCTAACTTCTGTTTGCTTCTTTAAATAGGGGGTTTGAGGTGCAATGTGATGAGATAATAGCTGAACTGCAGAGTCAATATCAACAAGTAGCAGTTACTCAAGGACAGACTCTGAAAGCCAAGTACGATTCCACGTAAGCCAGTTTGTGTTCACTAGGATATCTCCGATACTGATGTCAGGTCTGAAAGCTACTTCTCAAGTACTAGAGATCACAACCTTTCCCCATATTTATTTTACTGAAAACCACATTTTTTTCAAATTTACTGTAGGTTAACATAGCATGTCTGGCTCTATCGGTCATGTCAAATTACATCACAGGAGAAGAGGGGAGCAACAGGGCTCAGTTTGTAGCTTTACTTCTCCCTTGTGAGTCACAGAAGTGTTTCTATAATGTACACTGCATGGGAGCACCACAATTTTGGGCTGAAATGTCTCAGATGTTCCAGTTCTTTGACTTTTGTTAGAAAGCCTCTCCCCCTTTCCCTGAGTGGCTAATTTATCACAAATAGCAAGATTAACAAACTGTCACACATATACGACGTAACAAAATGAGTAGAGTCTTTAGTTTCTCAAATCTGAAGAATATGGGCAAACCTACTGAGTTCCCGCATCTTCCCCACAAGTGAAAGAGGATGTTTTGAATCATCAATGCACAACAGACATAAGTCAACCATTTTATGTCATCTATTTTGGCTTGTTCTCAGGCTACCTGTACGATGCTGGGCAAGTCATGTCAGAACAAATCTGTCAACTACTGACTGCCTGAAGAGAGTTCAGAGGTGTATTCCTTCCAGCCAGAAGCATCAAGAAGGCAGAGCAAGGTTTCATGAATTCAAAGGGAGACCAATAATCTTACTATTTCAGAGAATTAGCAAATGCTCTTTTCTGTGAAGACTTCTCTCCACTTGCCTAAAGAGCAAGGCAGAAGTATGACCACAACCATAATCCTGATCTGTCTTCAGCGCCTGCACTGGGAATGTCTACACTAATAGTGTCAACAGATTAATCTAAACCTATGCAGATAGACAGCCATGTTGGCAGTGACCTGAGAGATGCTAAATTATACTGGTCCTCAGCCAGATGCTAATAAATAAGGCAATGGTAAGGTCCTTGTGCTCGTTTTCCTTCTCTTCTTCATTCTTGATGATGTTTCCTGCTTCTCACTTTCTCTAGACCATAATTTGTTTACATAAACTGGAAAACACAAGAGAATAGTTTCACTAAAATACAACAGAAAAAATTCTTTTGTTCTCCTTCCATGAATTCTAATTTTTGTCTCCTCACTTGTACCATGACATCATTCTATGAGTTGAAACAGGCATTTGCTCTGAAATGAGGCATCCATCAAACAACATGTAGTATGATCACTAAAGATACCAGTTACCACTACTACCAAAAAAAAAACCAAACCAAAAAACATTACTCAGTGCTATAGGGCTTGCAAAATTCTGAATTATTCTTATCAAATTCATATGTTGAATTATTCCTCAAGCCATGCTTAAAATATTGTTCTTGGACATAAGAACCAAAGTGTAGCCCAAGCAGTAATGAAATAATTTTATCACTTTTGGCTGAATTTCTACACTGGTGTACAGGGAGCAGAGGGCTTGGAACCACAACATTGGTTTTTGGTTTTGTATTTGGTTTTCATGTTTTTTCTTAATTGTGCCTGTCTCTACCCTCAGCACTGTCACTTTCCATTTGGAAAATGCTATACTGCATTGTTTACACAATAGCTCAGAATTCACATGACTGCATTTGTTTAACACCAACACTGAGCTGTAAATTCTGCCTCTGATGCTTGAAGCATCTTTCCTTCTGCCTCTAAAATGAGGCCAAATAATTTCCTGACATGCAAGCATTCGCAGAAAGTGTCAGTCTAGAAGAAATTAACTCTAAGATTTCCCTGGGTGGATCCATTCTGTGATGGCATGTCACCAGGTGGAGGTTTGGCTTTCTGACATAAATCCTGTTGAACTTGTTCATTACTAGGTGATCCCAGGGACCAGAGGAGGGTCACAGTGATCTTTGAAAGGATATAGGACTCTGCACCAGCATTGCTGCATTTCAGGTAAGGGCTCCCTGAAGATTTAACACATACGGATTTCCACACCACACCACGGACTGTACAACGTACTCCACACATCCTTCACCAAATGCTAGTGGCGTGTGGGCAAAGGAGAAGAGGTGGTTGTGAAAGAAACCCACAGCTACACCTACTCTCCCTGCTTTTCCCTCACAAATTTTGCAGTCCCCCAAGGGAGCATTCTGGAAAATCTTCTACCTTCTCCTAGGATGAAGCTACTCCTTACTGTAAACATGCAGCAGTGAGATGGTTCCTTCCTCATGCATGCTCACCTTCCTCTCTTGGTGAATAAGAATCCTCTTAAACATTGAGTCCTCTGATTGCTGCACTGCTGTAATACTATAATTAATTAAAAATCAATGCATAAATGTATTTTTAGTTTCACGGCTCAAATAAAAAAAAAGCAGGATCTGCAGTAAAACTGAGAGCTCAAAGGTTAGACGCCCCATTTTTTAAAAAACAGGCTGCAATTTTACACCAAAGTAGTTAGGTCAGTCATTTAATATTTTGAGATCTCTATTGTTAAAAGTGCAGGTCAACTGTATGATCTTCAATATAAATCTTACATGCAGCATTCCCAGACTCTAGAGTTGTCTAGATTCAAGGAGGTCCTGGAGATATTCGAAATAAGCCATGTGGGAAATGAATGTATCATATTGTTAAGAAAACATATTTCAATTTGTTTGGGGTTTTCTACAATTGCCTACAGTCCCAGTGTTTTGGATAGTTCAGGAATACTTCAGACTAGGACTCTCAAATCAACCTCTGTGAAAATCTGGTACCAAACCAAGTCATATTTAAATTAGGCTGGCACTAGTTTTTTGCCTTATGCTTGTATAATGCCTACTTGTATAATTCCTAGGTTAATGAAGTCCTGATCTACATGAGGCTCCTACACACCCTTGCATATATGTCATACATAATAATAACACCTTTTCTAGCCACTTGTAAAAAATTACAAATGGGCTCACCATAGCAGCTGCAGTTTAACTTGGTTATATGATAGCAGGTTACATGATATGATACCCCTAATAATGTTTGTGAGTCTTTGCACTTCAGAGTATTTTTCATCTGCTTCAGATGAAAACTTTTGAAATATTGTTCCATGAAGTCTGCATTTCCTTTTAAAGCCATGCTACCTTATAATACCCTTTGGATATGTTCAGCTTGATCCACATGGAGCATTATCAAATGTACTCAGTGGTGTTCTTATTAAAATGTTATGTGTCTCAGGCCTTGGTATATAGTTTTCTTTGTTTTCTTGCCAGGTAAATCTATTATTCTTTCTGTGTATTAGGCTGTCACCTTCACCTAACCTTGCATCTTGGCCTCTGTGGTTACTTCCATTGAAAACATCCCTGGATCTTGTATCCATCAGGATATTTTCATTTTATGGTGCACTGTTGCCTACAGGAAGGGTGTGTTCCCATTAGCCTTGGCCCCATACTTAGGCTGCAGCCCTGTTCTATTTTCGTTTCCTCTCTGCCAGATAGGAGTACCCCTTCAAGACACTTCAGTCATTGAACTAGCTAAGAGGGTTTTAACACAAAACAGATGCACCACTAAGTTATCTCCTGAAAGGATCTTCCTCCTTCCATAATGATTTTGAGCTGGAAAGCCACCATACTGTGCAAGACCCATTCTGTATGAAAGCTCCAGTCTTCCAGAACATCCGAAATGAGTGTTACACAAGTCTCATGTTCATTTTATCAGTTGGTTTATCACTGACTAGCTAACACTGACAAAGGAGGGTGCCTTGCTAGCATGGCAATTCCATGTGAATACTGACATTTTAAATGAATATCCTCCAAGTTGCTGAACTGTGCTTCGATCTGTTTTAACTTGCTTTTCAATTCTTTTGAACGCTTTGCATGATTATCCATGTATGAGCGATTGGGTGCTCTGTTGCTGAGAAACATGAACTGGGTAGTGAAGGAACAGAATTAATGCAAGATCATGAAGACTCCATCACAAAATGTATGCCACTTAGTTTTGACATGTATCTGTCATCTAGTTACATAGGATAATATTTACAGAATGATAGTAAATGTACTGCAGTGGTTTTGGTAAGGCTACTTAAGTCTTACTGAGATCTCACTGTTATGGTCAATACGACACCGTTCTGGAAAGTGAGAGGTGGCTCCTGTTTTCTGTGAGAATTATTGAGCTAGGGAAGTAGTCAAGTGGAAGTTAGCCATTTGAAACCCCAAAATAATGCTACGTGTACGTAGTTTGCCTGTTCTGAAGAGGTAACAGTGAGTATCATATGTGAGACAACACAGACCGTGCTTCTACCAAACAGGTATTAAGTCTGACAATTCCTGAACAAAGTTCAATCCAACTTCTTACTCTTTAAGATCAGATAGCTTCCCAGCGTCCATGTCGTCCTGTGACAGGCCTGACACAGTAACAGCAGAAGGAAGTTACTGTCTCTAAGACTGTCTTGGCCCTAGAGAAAGCAGGGGAGAACTTTCCCTGTTAAACGAACCTAATACAGGTTACTCCCCCTGATGGGCACTTACTCAAATAAGGGCCTCTTTATGCTCAGCAAGAGCACTTTAATGAAGAAGCATCTACTAAACTAAGCAACAACAGCATAGCCCTGGGGAATGGAGAAAGGAATCAAGATGAATACCACCAGAAAAGGGGGTGTGGGGATGGAAGGAGCATAGAGGATGAACAGGACCTGGGAAAAAAGCAAAATGGTCACAACCATAGATCAGGGCATGCAGGAATGGATGACCAGTCAGCCTTCTATCTATTACAAAGTGTCTCCAATAAGCAAGCACACAAGCAGTCATCCATGGGCACTATGTCCCACATAACCCTCTTCTGCACTCAGTCCCCTTATGGATCGGCTGAAGCCTTGGAAGACTTTCAGCCCTAATCTTGCATGTGCCTTTCAGTTATTTCAGCAAATACGCAGTAACACTAATAGCTTCCTGCATAACGTGATCTATGATCAACACACTGCCAACTTACGAGAAGACTCAACCCTCTTCTACTTCAGCAAAAGGAATGCAATATTCAGAATGAACACTGCTGAAATGAACACCATATCCAGAATAAGAATAGTAAATATCATTTCACCTCCCCAGCACATAGGACACAAAACCTGCAGTGTCCTTGCTCATTTGTTTTCCCCCGCAAGAGCAGGGTAGCGAATAAGAGAGTAAGGCAGAACTGGTACGTTCTCCAAGAGAACACAGAGACAGTTTTCCACTGCCCCACAGGACCTCAGGGACCCTTATGGGCAGGAGACAAGGCAACTTCCACTGGCTCCTGGGGGATTTCACAGGTTGGGAGCGGCTGTCAGAAAGCCCTGATGAAATTGTGCTTTTCAGCTGTCACTGTCAGTAGGGCTTTCCCCTGAGTCAGGGAGCAAAGCCTCTTGGGGCAAGGCTCTGTGCTCACCCTAGGTGAAACTCAGGCAGAGGTTTGGGGAAAGAACCACAGGACACAGACTGACCCTAAATTGGTAGGGGTCTTGGGATTACATCTGCCACCACAGGTAGATTTTCCCTCCAAAACTGTTAATGCATTTGCACTGTCTTGCAATGGAAGTACAGCTTCTGGTTATTCTGCATTTGTATCAGGAATTTCTTCTGCAATGTCTAATACCGGGTCAACTATCCTTTACCATTACTATCCATGCCCTTGTTCTCTGAGAAGCCTAAGTAGAAATACACAATTGGCAAGTTCAGCATCTGTAAATACCTTTTCTGTCCAAGGCTTGCATACTGTGATCATGCTTTAGCACTAAGGGTGAAATTAATCTTTGTGGGGCCATGCCAAGGCCATCCCAAGCAAGTTGCTCATGACGCTCTCAGCTGGAGGGCAAGAGAAAAACTAATGTACATTTTCTGCTAATTGTTAGCACTGGGATGGATGCCAATCACTACAATGTATTTGCCACAAATTAATCTCCAGAGTAATTAATTTTAACATGACATAATCATGGGAAAATCTTATCATTAATATTGTCAAGATTTTTAGTAAAGATAAAGATATTTTAAATTTAATATTTTATGTTAATACTATAAAATACTATCACTGTATGATTAATTATGAGAATAACAGGTATGTATGCAAAGAAAGAGAAAAATGCACTAACTTAAGTGAAAGATAGAGCTAAATCTATAAGCATGAGCTGGGATGCAGGTTCTAGAGTTCAACCTTTTTCTACTCTTCTGAAGAAATGGGTATTTTCATATTGTGCAACAGTATCCAGAAGCAGTTGATGTGGAACTGAGCCCTTAGACCTTTTTGTTCTGTATTGACAATACAAAGAATAATAGCTATCTCTCTAAAGGAAGAGATGGTTGTCTGTAGTCTAAGGACTGATTGATAGAAGAATCACAATAACTTTTGACTATCATGTTAATACATTGTGATTCAGAAGTATCAGAAGCAGCTGAGTGTAAGGATGGGATAAGCAGAAAAAGACTCAGCAAGGCAGCTGAAATTTCACCTTTTACTTCTTCTGGACTGAGAACATCTCCCCTTAAACTTCTCTTTCCCAGAAATCCTGATTTATATGAACTTCTCCCTAGGCTACTTACAGTCACCTTACTAGTCTATTCAACAAAACCACAGTGGTCAAAAAAAGTTCTGCTCTTTATCAGAATTATTGATGTTTTGAAATGACTTTGATGCTGTATAAGGCAAAAGTACTGAACATTTTCACAACATGAAATATTTGGAATAGTTTTGAGCAAGAAATTTTGAAATGAAAAATATTGGTGTTTTCCAGCAAAACAAACCAGCCAAGATGCTCCCAAAAGATTTCAGTTTCAATGGAAACTTAAAATGTACTCAGATAATTAAAAATAAAATGTGATGGACACTCAATTTAGGTCACACATTCTACAACATGTTTTTTGATATTGTGCATCCTATAGATTGGTTCTGAAGTGAAGCAAAGACCTACAGAGGTCTGCTAAGAAAAATCTCAGCAGTGTGCTGCTGGAGGGCTGGGAGCTGAAAAGCAACATTACGCGTTTGGAGGGCAGCTTCCTGCAGACAGTGGCACCTCCTTGAATATGAGGGAGTCCAACATCCAGAGGATTCCCAATGTGTTTCAGGCGCTGGGCAGTGTGCATGGTGAGAGGTTGGCAGGGGCATGAGGAGCAGCTCAATGCAATACCATAGTCCCTAAATTATTTCCATTATCACTTCTAGAAGGAATTCCTGGAGGAATTCTTCCCCTGCTCAAAACTGCTCCATGTACAACTCAGATACACAAGATCTGCACTGAGGGAAGGCACGTTTTACAAAGATTCACAGGAAAAAACAAACAAAGATTTACACAAGATCAATAAATCATGTCTTGAAACAACTGGATCCCAGGTAAAGCACTAAAACATACTATAGGGAGCGAACATATATTGTGTGAAGGGAATGGATTATATTACAGCCTAAACAAAACCAAGCAAAACCAAAATGATTAATTAACAGGCAAATTCTTCTGAAATTATCTATACAGATTTTTTCCATGCAAAGTGAAATGATGGGAGAAAGTGATCAGTTTCTAAAAAGAAATCAAAATCTGAAATAGCAGCATGTCCTATGAAGATACTTAGAATGCTTTCCTTTTAGAGATTAAATATTTTAGCACATCTGTATCACAAGAGAATTAATCCCTTTAGCAATTTCTGACTGTAACGTTGCATTGTTTAGTCAGAAATATCACAAAACATTTATAGCTCCTGTACAGCTGCATAAAATATATATAGCTCTGACTGAAATATTGTCAGCCCAGGACAAAATATTGAAACCATTTAACAGAACACAGAAATCTAAAAAAAAAAAGTCAAACTAGGTGAAGAAATTAAGAAAAAAATCCATGTCCAACAGAAACTGGATGCTCTACAGGAGGGGGCAGTATGTTGCTCAGCATCAGCACTAGAATTAGGCAGAGCCCTGTTGTGTCTTCCCATGAAAATGCACCCTGGTCTCCAAGCTGCATCTTTTCTAGAAGTCATGCCCTGCCATACTTTACAAGCTAAGTGGCAGCAGAGAAAATATCTTACCTTCATCTCAGTTAAGTTCCCCCTCCCCTCTCTGCAGTTCTCCAGCTGAATGTCACCATGATATCTGACTGGTTATCAAATGCACAAATTTCAGAATGTGTAATTTTTGTCCCTGTTCCTGCCCAACAAGAAATTAGGCGCTCCCTTATTTCTGGGGCATTTAGCTTATGGAGTGTGAATGATGACAGAGAGCTCATCTGCAAAACAGCTGGTATGTGTCTGGTGTGGTACTCTTCTTGCTGCCTCAGCCAGTGGCAGCTGTCCTTCAGCTCCCGCGCACTGTAGCCAAATGCCTGTGACTCCATCTTCCGCTGGTCTGCCGTGCAGCCAGGGCACCCCTACTGCTGCCCGCCTTTGCGAGAACTGCCTGCCACTGCAGCCCTGGCCCTGCATACTAATTGGCACATTTAATGACTTTCTCTTGCTCTCCGCGCCCCCCCCCCCCCCCCCCCTCCCGAGCTGCCGTCTGGGAGCTGAGGAGCCCGGCTGCCATGGAAACCGAGCCTCCAAACGCCCTGAACCTGCCGTACCAACCTTTGGAGAAGATTCCAGTGATTAAGCTCAAAAAAGGGGATGCTCAAGGGGGTGTGAAGGCGGAGGAGTGGGAAGGGGTAATGCTGACCATGGCGGGAGCTGTTCTGGGCTGTTCTGCCAAGGCACTGCACAACCTGACTGTATGCTGGGCATAAGAAAGCAGACATTCAGGGGGAAAACATATTAACCCTCCGTTACCTACATTTTTCTTCAAAATATTTCAAATGTTTCTCAACTGCATCCCTCCCTCCCATCCACTTACAGTCTGTATCAAACACCCCTAGCGCATGCACAGGCCATGTCATCAAAGGGGTTTTGACAATCCCCAATACGACTCACACATCTGAAGGACTGTTTCTAGCCAGAAAAAGTTCTGATTATGGTAAGTGAAAGGTTCAAGGGGGCCTCAGGCTCTGCAAAGCACTAGCTGGCAGAAGACAAATCCCTGCCTAGGCAATAAGGCTGTGATCCCGTGCCCAGCCTTTCAGTCTTGCCTCTCTTTCCCAGGCTAGCTGCGGGACTGCAGTCACATGGAAACACAGCCTTTGTGGCACCGTCTGTGTGCACTGATGCCTTTTCTGGGCAGGCACCTAATTCAACTTCAGCTCTGTGTCCAAAAACATTCTGGACTCTACTTCAGGCCATGTGGCAATGGGAACTGCACTTTTGTCCTCAGTTCTGCCTCCTGAGGATTTCTGGGCATATAATGGGGTTAAGATGAGAGTATACTTAAATCTGAGTTAGTACCCAAATTTCAGCCTTCAAAGGACACCGTCACTTGCACCCAGTAACCTTGTAAGCTTTCAGCAAGCAATGAAGAATCTCCTTGGGTGTCTTTGTTCTAAGCAAAGTTCCCCATGATATGATTTATTCACGCAGGGAGCCCTCAGAAGGTCAATAAAACTGGCACGCTCCCAAAAATACACAAACAAATAAACAAAACAAGGAAGAAAAAAGCCCCACTGTTCTTTTAGTGGAACATTCAGAAAATTTTAGACTGGGTCAGCTCTTTTCTGAAGACTAGATGGAGCTGGTTATATCCCAAGCAGACCCTCTCATGCCAGGGACGTAACAAATGTTTCAACTCTCATTCTCTGTCCCAACCACTTGAACAACCAGCTTAATGCTGGGAGTTTACGTCAGATCCAAGTCAGAATGCACCGTGCCATGAAGTGGTGCAGGGTTTTGGAGCTGAAGTACCCAAGACACCCAATAAACACCCTGCTTGGTATTCCTGTGAGGCAGGAGGATCTACTGCAGCACAAACTGGGGAGCACAGTGACTCAGGCCTTAGGCATGACAGCTAAGGACAGCCCAAACTGTTTCCCACAGGCATACTTCCTCTTTAGCTAAACCCAGCAAAAGCAGACTTCTGCTTGGATTTTTTCTTTCAGAGACTTTATGTTGTCTTGCACCTGATCTTGCCATTAAGGAGGCTGAGCTCCCACTGGCTTGAAAAGGAAGAGGATTGCCCCATTATAAATTTAAATACACTAGGTCTGTGAGACATAAGTTGCTACTATAGCAAACTAGTGCATAAAAGACGACAAAGTGCAGAAGGAGTGTTTGCAGGTCAACATAAAAGAATGCTTAACCTAAGAAAGGAAACTGTTTACAGGGTTTGCAGCATTTGTATAAGCCTCCACTTTCATGCAACTGAGCATGATTTTATTAAATAAGAAATAATGTTTGAAACAGAAAATGTTAGAGGATTACAGGAAGGGAAAATAACTTTTTTTCAAGCAAATACAAAAGTTGTTTGTAATGCTACCAGAACCAAATGGCATTCAGCTATGACTACCATTAAAAAGAGCAACTGTGTCAGGGAGCTGACGCATAGATAAAAACAGTTTGTATCTTTCTGAGCAGAGTAGGAAACAAAAGCTTCTGTAGAAAGGGATTGCACTCTACCAGCCTCGTGGTGGCCCACAGGTGAGTCAGGATGAATGTGAACAAAGGTGATCCAGCAGACAAAGCATATGTGGATTTTCAAAACATTTTTGATAAAGCTCTACATCAAAGGTTATTAAGGAAACTAAGCTGCTGCAAGGTTTAGGAAAGGCCTTTTTATGGACCTAAGGCTGGTTAAAGGACAAGAAGCAGCAAGTAGGACTTCAAGGTCACTTCTCAGGATAGAGAGGAGGCAGTAGTGGAGTCCCCAGAGGTCAGTGTCAGGACCAGCTACATTCAACATCTTCATCAATGGCCTGCAAATGGGAGGGCATTATCAATGAGTCCCAGTGTGGGGTGATCCTAAGTTCTTGGAGAGGCTTTTGCGAGAAGGATCTCACAAAACAGAGAGAGTGGGCAGCAGATGAGCTTCAATGCAGTTAACTACATGCAGGATAAATAGGTGTAATAACCTAGTAACCTATGTTTACACCCACCACTGGCAGCAACAACTCGGGAAGGAGATTTTGGAGCCATCTCTGACACCAACAGCTCAGTGAGAAGAAGCTGCCAGAAAAACTCAACACATTGAGCACCACCAGCACAGGTTCTTCCACTTTACACAGTCATGGGGCCCCACACGCCTTTAGTTCTGTGTGCAGTTCTGGTCTCCACGGCTCAAGAAGGATGTAATGTAATTGGAGAGGCACAGAAAAGCAGAACTAAAACACTTAAGTTGAGGTTTACTTAAAAGTTCAGAACAGATAAAAGTAAGTATTTTTTTACATAATGGGTATTAAACTTCTGGAACTTGCTGCCACAGTTATGAAAGTAGACAGTATCAGTAAGTACAAACAAGGATTAGACAAATTCATGAACAACTGGTTCATAAACAGATACTAATGGGAACTGGCAGGAATGCACCCTAACATCCCTCATCCACAGATTATAGATTCTGGAACATAGAAGCATAAGAAAACACCCATATAAAATGGCTAGAGATAGGGCAGATTGATAGCTTACAAGCAAATGTGATTTACACTTAAAAGTACGCTCAGTCACTTCTTAGAAAGACTGGAGACCACATGCATATTGAGCTTGCCTGGGCAGGTCAGAACAGTCAGGACAGCACCTGACTTGTCAGAGAGAACTAGGCCAGAATGGAGAGCTCCATGTATTTATGAGATGTCTAATTTTGAAGATGGGCCCTGTTTGCACCTCACTATATTGCTTATTCTCATGTACCATATGCATTTCATATCAGAAGGACCGGGTTAAACCTTTCATTTAGTAGGGATATAAAAAACATCCATTGCATGTTGAATTAAAATGTAATGAAATGTTAGAAGATCTTTAGCATTTTAAAAGTTCTGCAGAGTTGGGCTTCTGAGCAGGCAAACATGCTTATGGGTAGTGGATAAAGGCAGAAGCATTTGTGAATGTACTTCATCGGTGCAGCTGATCACATGTTTACATCTGTATAATTTATGTATAAATATTTTTTAATTACATCTATGATATAAATGTGATTTATATATTTATATATGTGATATACCCAGATTTGTTCTGGAGTGAAAGATTCCAGTGCCACTAGCAATCTAAATATGCATTATGGAAAACATTTTTAATTACAAGATCTAAGAATGTTTTTTTCACAGAACCTGTTTAATTCTGTACATTTGCTAGACTGTGCTCAGCAAATGAGGAAACTGTTAAATATTTCTTCTTAATCTCATCATTCAGTGTGTGGCCACCCATTTAACTCCTTCCATATCTACCTTTGTGCAAACATAACAGTCCCCCAGGATTTGACCACGGAAGGTTCAGCTTGCAGCTGAGACATCTAGTTCCTCATTTACCGGACTAACTATGCTGTCTCTGAACTGCTATACTGAAAGAATGTAGAATGGGTCAGCACTGGGACCAAGCATCGGTGTCGTGGTTACAGCAAACCTGTTGCCTCTTTGCTGACTTTCAGAAGAACAGATGCTCATCCCACTTGTGGGATGCCCTGGAAGAGGATACAGTGCCTTGGTAGGAATACTGTGTTCCGTTTCGTGCCCCTCGCTACAAAAAGGACATTGAATTACTCGAGCGTGTCCAAAGAAGGGCAACGAAGCTGGTGAAGGGTCTGGAGCACAGGTCGTACAAGGAGTGGCTGAGGGAACTGGGGTTGTTTAGTCTGGAGAAGAGGAGGCTGAGGGGAGACCTCATCGCCCTCTACAACTACCTGAAAGGAGGTTGCAGAGAGCTGGGGATGAGCCTCTTTAACCAAGTAATGAGTGATAAGACAAGAGGGAATGGCCTCAAGTTGCGCCAGGGAAGGTTTAGACTGGATATTAGGAAACATTTCTTTCCAGAATGGGTTGTTAGGTGTTGGAATGGGCTGCCCAGGGAGGTGGTGGAGTCCCCATCCTTGGAGGAGTTTAAGAGTAGAGTCGACACAGTGCTTAGGGATATGATGTAGTTGGGAACTGTCAGTGTGAGGTTAATGGTTGGACTGGATGATCTTCAAGGTCTTTTCCAACCTAGATGATTCTGTGATTCTGTGAATACAGT
This sequence comes from Strix aluco, assembly GCF_031877795.1. NCBI lineage: Eukaryota > Metazoa > Chordata > Aves > Strigiformes > Strigidae > Strix > Strix aluco. Next base: position 71,640,831 of record NC_133971.1, read on the forward strand.
GGGAGAGCTGTGGCAGGAGGGAACACAGTCTGTGTTCTCCAGATACTGATGTGAGAGCCCTTTTCAGCAGTGTGCTGGAGTGGCTTGGACACTCATACAAGCTCAACCTTAAACAATGCAGTGGAGAAGGCTATGAGGACCTTTTACACTGGGAAGTGTTTAGCAACCCACCTCCACAAAAACAACAGCAATGTACAGATTTGGGTATGCACAGCCCCCTGCTCTTTCATGCACATGAAAGAACTAATTTTAGCATTTACACATCAAAACCTATTGAAACCAAACAAGTATCTGTGTCTTTTAATTTCAGGACCTTAGTCTGACATACTGGAAACTATAATGATTAGTTTTTTTCTACAAAGCAAAAGAAAGAGTTGAGGTGAAGGGCTGGAAATTGCAAGTTATGAGTTGAATGCCAGAAGAATTCTGGAAGGACAAGTAAACTTTTTGTTTTGTTTGTGTTTCATGGAGGCGGGGGATTTGCTATTCAGAGGGTAGTAATCTTGAAATAGCTGCCTGGTAATAACTATAATTTAACCTGCCTGTCCCCAGAAGCCTCCAGACTCCTTTTAAATTCTGAGTAGTTGCTCTGTAAAAGGCAGAAGATCATCCTATATAATTAAAATTACAGCTGCAGAGAGATACTCTCTGGGATTTCAATGTGGAGCAAAAGCTCCACTGCCACCCTGGGACTTGTGTTTCCCGCTATTCAAGGCTCCCAATGCTTGCAGTGAAGAGCAAGACCAGAACAATGCACCCCAATACCTGCTGGAAATCAAGCAACTGATCTTGATGCTATTCAACTTAGTCCCAGCCTCAGCAACAGAATAAAGGATGAACTGTTAAGTGAACTTTAAGGCAACTTCCACCGATCCCTTTCTAAGAGAATACTCTTTTTTCTAGGTGTTGTAGGGAAAGGTAGAGTGAGAAAAAAATACCATTCACATTTTGAGAACAGGTATAGGTTTGCTTTATTACATCTTCTGCTATTGTATCTGACAGGAAAATCAGCCTTTGCCCACTTCCCCATCTCTACCATGCAAGACTCCAGAAGACTGCCATATGGGTGTCCTGTTTGTCAGATCAGTGTTGGACTGCTGCTCCCTTCATTATCATACTGGGGATCTCCAGCACTTGAACAGACCTCCAGAACTTGAAAGCTCTAGACAGTGCTAAGGTTGTAATGGTTTCATGCTGTCTGTGAAAAAAGTTTGGAGCAGGGCATATAACATGCAATAATGAATGTGATGAATCTGCTATACATTAAAACTCCAGTGAGAACCTGGCATAATCCAGCATGGAAGCCTCTATGCTCTTACCACTTTGCACGTAAAGCTGTAGCTTTTTGACCTAAGGGGTAACTTTCGCCTTGCTGAACGACCCAGCAAGGGTCGTAATAAACCTTGTCACAAATAGAAGCCACTCAAGTTTTTGAGATGGGCACGGGCTGAAAAGATAAGTTCAAATTGTCACCCCTCTTGAAAAAAATGAAAATGTAAAGAAAATAGAAGGAAGATACAGATGGAGCAGAAGAAAAACTATTTACATGTTTTCATCCTTTAAAATCTTCTTCTGACTTTACCTAATAACAAGTTGAGAACACCGAGAAACAACAAGGTAGCAGTTATTTGCTCTGACTGTGGTCAAACAGAAGTATCTGTAAAACTAGAATCCAACCTGCCTGGAATGTGGAGGGTTAAAGTCTAATTAAACCTAATCAAATCAAGAGAGGGGAGACTGCATACAGAATTAAAGAATGAGAGGATACAAAGTCAGGCCTGAGTTTCTGATGTGTGTATGGTTTCATAAGCAGGGAGAGAAGCTAAGAAGTTACAAGAGTTGCAGAGCTACTGGCAAGTATTTTCATAAATAAGAAGTAATTTATATTCAAAACTTTTCCCTTGCCATGAAAAATCAGTCACTTTAAGCTGCCTTTCACAAATGCTAGTAACTACTTTGAATATTCTATGCAAACTAAAGATGGGACGAACTGATCCAGACAAAATAAAGTAGTATCTATGCTTCAAACTGTACTCATGTTGACACTGCCGAACCAAATACTTCTGACACAATCAGTAGTTTTGGTTCTTCATGTGCTTCAAGGTACGAACTAAGAATTGTGAGGGATATGCTAAGTCCCTGCACCCTATCACATAGTTCACCTACAGGGCATGATTCCCTTCATAAATTGCACAGTACCACCTTAAAATGAGACAGTTTTCTTCCCAGTTCACAGGCTGTCCAAGAACCTCATTCCTCTGATGGTTAAAAGCCTTTTTCTAGCTTCTGTCTTAAATTTTTTCATGGCCAGCTTGTACCCATTTGTTCTTATTCAAACACTGTCATTTAGTTTAAATAATATTTTCCCCTCCCTGATGTTTATTTACTCTTCTGATGCACTCATATAGCACAGTTCTTTCAGACTCTCCTTCAACAAGGACTTTAAGCAGGAATGCCCTAGTACTGTACTTTGGTTTGGAGAAGTATTTGGCCCTCCCCACAACCAGGAAAAAAAATTATTGGTTTTCAGCTGGATTTTTTCATCAATACAGTTTGTTCAGTAGCTGTAGAAACACCCGTGCTGGTGCAGAAAAGCAGATGATGCAGAAATTAGCTGTTGAGACTAGCAGGAGAGCAGGACCTTCTCTTTGCTGGCTTATGCTGCCTAAAGAGTTCACCGAACTCTTTGTCTCCCATCATAAAACAAGCTGTCCATGTCACATATTGTTTGAGGATCTCTCGTCTATGCCTGGTTCCAGGTTTAGCCTTCATGTTTTCAGTTCCCTTAGCCACTTTGCCTATATCTTCATATTCGTCACTGTTCTTTCAAGACCTGATGTTAAAAATTAATTTTGCTACCAGGTCAAACTGACTCTTGTTTCCACATCATCACGTCTGTAGTGGCGGCACTTTCCTCCTCATTCTCTTTATATTTAACAGTCAAGTGACCTTCTCTTGTTTATTTTAATATTCTTTTCCAAGTCAATCTCAAATGCTTTTAGGCACTTTTCACTGTATCCCTCCTTGGCCATTAGCCCTTCCCTCTCATATGCTTTTGCTTACTCCCAGTGTCCTTTATGCGGTGAAATCACAAATAGTTCTGCAACCTCTTGCTCCCCATCTTCTCCTGTGATTTAGAGACACCATTTTCAAATACTTTCTGCACCTTTATTTAAAGAAAATCCACATTTCCCCAATACTTAAGCTGATTCTTCACAATTAGTTCCCTTAATTTCTCAGAGTTGATCCTCTGGAATGGTTACTCCTGGAATTTTGAGGTCATTATTATTCCAAAGCCAGGAGTTTTAAGAATCACAGGCAGTTTTTAAATCCATCACTACCCGTGAGCTTTACTTACAATAGGGACTTATTCAACTACAGGTGCAGAGTAATTTCTTACTTTATGTAACCTGAAGGCTAAACAGAACCATATCTGTTCTGTTTTTGTTTTCTATTTTTGCTGCCTTTTATCTTAATCTATTAAGATGTTGTAAAATACTGCCAGATTACAAGAAATAACTAGGAAAGCAGCTTTTTTTTTTCCACCTGATTAATTGTGTTAATTAACATAATGCTGTTTTCCACATCCCTAATGACATGACTGAGAACATATAAACACAAGCTACCTTGAAAGCAGATAGCTTCAGCTTTGTGAGTAGCACTGGCAGAGAAGTGTATGCCCCAGAAAAGGAGCATTCACCCTGCTTCTGAATAGTCTGCATCAAGCTCGTGCCACAGTTTCAGAGCTAGCAGTGCCTGCAGATTAGACATACCATCAGTCTCACATTGTACAGTGGAGCTGTACAAACCTCTCTGTGGGTCTTCTTTGTATTTCCTAGTTTATGCCATTTTAGCTGTGCTTAAAGCTGTATTTGAAGGGCTTCTTACTGCGTATAGCACAGCATAACCTTCAGTTTCCTCCTTTTCTATTTAGCATTCTATTGTACTACCTAAAGCTGATCGGGACAGAGAACAAGCTTAGTATTGCATAATATGTAGGCATATGCAAGCTGGCTCAGCACCAAACCCACTATTTAGTCTCTCTCCAAACTGCCATGGAAACATTTGTTGGTCAAAACTGTATATTTCTCCAAGCATGATTGATGTAAAAAATCACAACTGCATTGCAAACAGGTAGGAGTTGTGTAAGATGTATCTTTCGATCACTTTCAACAGAATTCCACTCTGCAGAAAACGGCAATATCGGGCCTTGTGTATCTTAAACAATATATAAACTTTATTTTGTAGATTCAAGTAGTATCTATCGGTTTTCTGCTGAGGGGCACATTCTACTCACTGTGTATTGGCATTGAGCTTTACTTTAATGCAGTTTTGCTTTTCCCACGTAAGTACTCAACACTAGATCCTTTTCTCTAAAAAATGGCTGATATGGCATGAGAGACTAGTCCTAGAATATGTGAGGATACTCAAGGAGCATGGAAAAGTCACACGACTGAAAGCTGCAAAATTCCCTTTTTCACTGGTGCTTTCGATGTAGAAGACAAGATGAGACACGCTGCCAAAATTATGACATGAAATATTCAGCTCTATTTTGATCTGTCTTTTTTCTCTGTGTCTTGTTTTGCTAAAGATGATTTAAAACCCTGCTTGCTGAATCCAAAAAACAAACAGCTCATGGATATAACAGACTGCCAAGAATGCAGGACCCTGCCCTTCGCTTAGCTCACAAGCAAGAAAAATCTCCAACAAGGATACTGTCAGCCAGCTATGCTGCACTAAATCTCACCATCAGAAAATAACATTGGCAGCATAATCAGCTGCAAAAGGACTGCATGCAGAGCAGTAACTTGCAAAGAGCCCAGCCTATCACTTAGCCTTTCAAAGTGACTTGGTGGTGACAGGCATCTGGTAAATCAATCTGGAAAGAATCTATATTCTCCAGATAACATCACATTTTTATTTCATGGGATTGGGCTGAGGCAGTATGAGGAAGGTAGATGACAAAAACATTAGGACAAATGATTTGTAATTGTCATGTCTGTCATTCATGTTGCCTTTTTTTTTTCCCCCTTTATATTTATACTGTCACTGAAACAATTGCAACAGTGATGTGTTATCAAAGAATATGTGGCAATATATTTAATGAACAGGTCTTTATCTTCCTAAAATTCTATCACCAAAAAAATAAAAAGAAAATTAAAAAGAGAAAGAAAATGAGTAATTTCTTTGCCCTGGTAAGATCCCTCCCTTTCTGTGTTGTACAGATGTATACAGACATAATCTCGCAGGTCATAAAATAATTTGAAGGACATCCCCCCCCCCCCCCCGCAATGGACTAAATGATGTTACAAAATAATCTCCTAAGGGAGGCTTAGTCTGCATCACATTTTACATATCAGTTGGAAAAAAAGCCAATTTATATTTCCAGCAAAACATTCGTTTGCTTCATGGTGTGGCATCCAAGGGTTGGATCACAGGCTGATGTGATTTTTTTTTCACCCTTTAGATACAGCAGTGAACACAGAAGTGAAAACAGATGTAAAGCCACCAAAAATTTGCAATTAGTAAGGATAAAGGTAAAAATCCTGTCCCCCTTGATGTCAATGGCAGTCTGCTCATTGGTCTGGAAGCTAGACAAGTTTCCATTCTTTGAATGTGTACCAGCGTCTTTCTGTCTTCTATAAAAATTGTATAGGCTACAAAACTAACTGCTTAGATCATATTCATTTCCAATAGCAACAGAAAAAAACCAGTACTTTGTGCTTTAAAGTATTGCAAGTTCAAGGTTCCTTTATCTCAAAATGGCTTCTAACCTATTTTATTTTCACTTGGTACTCCTTTATTGCAGAGGCTCATTATTTTTTGTAGATGTAGATTTTCAGCCTCTTACACTATTATCAGAAGTCTTGCACTATAACTCTTCCTTAAAGTCCTGGCTTCTAAGTATATGATTATGTGAATAACTGAAATGACATTAATTTAAAACTGTTCACTTCCAAGGCTCACAGTTGTGGAGAAAAGCTTGAACACAGCTACGTGGAACAGAGGATTGAAGTAGGGTTTGATGAGCTCCAAGTATCATGGATGACTATCATTAAAGCTTCTTCCAAAGTGTATCCATTTCTACCTCGAAAGTAGTTGGGCTTCTTTGTGCTCTGCGTTGTTCCCGCTGAAAGGGCTTTTCCAGACTTACTCCTTATACTTACAAAATTCTCACACTCTCAATCAGGTCAGTGCAGACACATTTGTTTCTGAAACAGTAATGACCTTTTGCTTCAGTTGCTCTTTAGCCTCCTGATTATACACATCTTGCCCCATTATATTTCTTGTTCACAATTCTTGCCCTCAGCAAAAGGGCCCAAGAAGGAAAAGACACTTTACAGAATCCAGCATTTGTTTGCGTGTAAGAATTCAAGCTGTTCTTCTGAGTTGGCAGATAGGGAAGTAATTAAACTAATTATTTTTTTTAATAATTGGAACTAGCAATGTTGCAGCATTCCTGATATGGAAAAAAATGGCAGCGCATGTATTTTCTGTAATGTTGCTGGAAGTGGTTTGGTCTCATCTACATCAGCAAGGATAAAGATTCTTGAAAATCCTTGCTGACCATTCATTAATTGCTTCTAACCTGGGGACCACCACATCACCGTTCTTCATGACTCAACTCAGAATAAGGTGGTTTAGGCAAATTCCTCAGAAGTAAAATTAATCTCAAAAAGCATTCTGATTTCATATGTTTTGCTACCCATTTGGATTGGTTTCGACCAATTCTGCAGAATTCCCGGTCACATTAATGCATATGGGAATGTAGCTCTGTGAACCCAACCAAACTCAAACAGTCTTTCCTCATAATTGTTACAAAGGTAAAAAAATCCACAGCAAATTAAAAGCATTATTATTCCAGATCAAATCAAGAGTTAAAATACAATTTAAAAGCTAACTACATTGATCAGCAAAGAGAAAAATATGACTTGAGCAAAATTATGTTTCCACAGGCTTTAAACTAAAGCTCATCTACTCAACATGTTAAACTTTTGACCAACAGAAATATGTGTGGCAGAATAGCTTGAGAACAGACAAGATAACTTTTACATCTCAGTGGAGAAAAACACAAAGATATAAGACTAAATACAGGAATAGTTCTGAAACTTCATTTGGATCTAAGGTTTGGTACCTCTGTCTGAGCATTTCAATGGGTCTGACTCTGGTCCCAAACCAAAGACATGAGACATCACTACTGCAATATCAAGCCCTGGATGAGATGAACTGGGGAGAAGAGGTAGGAACTGATTGTGTATCAAATTTAATGCAAGCCCTTCAAATCCTTAAGGGCTGGCCAGCAGCTTTGCAAGGATACTGTGAAGGGACAAATAAATAGTAATTCCTGAAAGTAAATTTAAGGGTATTAAGCTAGGTATGTTTCTTGAAAGCATTTCAGTACACTGGGAAGAATGAAGTAACTTCCCATTCATGTGACTTTTCTTCTGCAGATTTGTTTACCTGCCTGATGGAGACAGAAACACTTGAGTCACCACGATCTTTTCTAATCTTTTTTATCTGTTCTTGATATCTGATGCATATTCCCTCACCCACCTTAACTCAGGCCTTCATCTCTTCTTAAAGTTAGGCCACAGCTAGAAGCCTGACAGCATTTTCTAAGTGTTTTGGCTCCATTTTATGTAAGATTGGATTAGTGCAAAGCCAAGCTATCTCTGACATCTACTTACAAAGTTCCTGAGCCTGCAAGATGCAAAATCACCTCAGTTGTGGGGTCCTCATCTTTTAGGAAGCTTGGAGAGCTGTTCCTCACCACTCGTCAAAAACTTCAGTACTGTTCATGATGTCTGATACTGAAAAGGCTTCACAAAGGCATGTGCATTACAACTTCACAGGTAATCTAAAGCATGTCCATGTTCTCTGTCACCAATGCCAACAGGCTCAGATTGATGCAAGTCTTTGCCAATGACTTCCCTTCCCCTCCATATTGGAGTGGACACAAGCAAGCTGCCTGGCTGACCAGGTGCTCTGTCAGACAACCGAAGGATGCGGAGAGCAGAGAAGATCTAAATGACCTGCAGTGTCACAAATGGCTTCCCTTCTTCCCCATTTCCACTCACCATCAGTAACTCTTCACTATGCATGCACCAACCCCCAGAACCAGATTTGTAGGCTCTGTGCTATTACTAGCTGATGTTGTCCTCTCATGCTTTCGATCCACCCCATTACAGCACTTCATCGTCTAATTGTCTAGTTCTTCCTTTCTGTGCTTCCTGAGTTCTGTGAATCAAGAGTGTCCACTGTTCTTTGGGCTCAGAAAAAAAAATGCATATTTAGGAAAACTGCCTAGCAACTGCTCTCCTTATTGCAAGAAGAGAGGCCATTTGCATAAGAAAACCTTCCAGCTGGAAGCCTGCAGAGACTCTGCTGGGAGTTGATTCTGTGACTGGTCCTCAAAGGATAACTCCGGTTTAGTCCTGCTTCCCCTGGGTGGCCTTTCTCTGCTGTCCCCACCATCACTGGGGAAGTGGCACGGTTGCACAAGGTGCACCAGTGCTCTGCAGCAGCAAGAGCTGCCGCTCCAGTTTCTGACTGTGCTCACAGTCCTCCCAGAGATCTTTTTCTCATTTTGTTCCCACATTATCTTTTCCTCGCACTGTGTGCATCGCACAACACAAAGTCAACAGCTTCAGCTGCTAACCTTTGGAGTTCTGTCATTTGCTTTGCAGATTTCCTGCCAAAAGTGACAATCTGTAGCACTACAGTACAGTATCTCTCTCTCCAGATATTTACACATGGTTTCTCCCTGCAATTACTAAATGGCAATAATGGCCTGCACAAAGACCTGGCCCAGGAAGAAAAACTCCAGAAATTACTTCATTGTTTCTCTTGCCCTTCTATGCCTGGTTTCCAGAAAATGTTGCCTGTGAACTTTTCACTTTCTAAAGCCCCAAGACAGAACACTGGCTCTAGTAAAGTCAACAGAAAAAGTCTTCACCAATATTCAAACTACAATCCAGCAAATTGTGAACAGGGTTGGGATTGAGGACATGGCCCTCTTTTGTGCTAAACATCTAAACAGCAGTCAAATCATTTCAGCACCTGCAAAAATGGCTTTGTAGGGCTGTGCTGCTACTTAATGGAATGAACTGATTTCGATCAGAGTTCTGCAAAGCTCTCCAAATTGCGGTTCATAAAGCTAATTTCAATGTGTGAATCATTGCTTTCCTGCAATTTATATCCATATGTGTGGTTATTTTTGAGAATGATTCAGTTTTGTATATATAATTTTAAAAGGACTTTTTAAGTTAATGAACATCTGTGCTAAGAGACCCTCAACAGAAAAGCTTGTGTCAGCCACCAGTGATGCTGACTCTGTAAACTTCCTGCTATTCTATAGGCGTGCATATGGATCCTAAGGCTCTTACCGACTGCATACAGCAGGAGTAACCCCACTGAAAATCACACCATTAAAATGCTTTAAAAATGGGATGGGAAACCTAAAATTTCCATCCATTTGAAACTGTAATATCTGTTTTATAACCAAAATGGGACCAAACAGTAAATTCTCAAAGCTTTAACAGAAGCAAACAGAGGGAAAATTTCCATTTGTAAATTTCCAAACACTTTGATTAGGTTTTTGATTGACATACATTCAGAGCTTTTAGCTACAGTGTGGTTCAACAGGATTTCTGCATTTCCTGGCATATCTTTCTAGATGCTGCTTCCTGGCTGAACTTATTTTCTCAAGATGAACCTATTTCTTGACATCCTGCATGAGATGTAAATAATTTTACTGGTGTAAATCTAGTGGGGGTGGATTTACAAAGGAATAATTAGACACCCAAATTCAATGGGTAATCAAGTAACTGGTCACAGAAGCAAGGTCACTCTACTCTAGTTTGTCTTTTAATCATCTCCATTTTTCAGCCTAGTAATTATGTTTTTCTGTTTCTGCCCTCTCTATGCTCAGATCTCACAGAATGAAGGAGAATATGCTCCACGAGCTGTGGAGCTGGCTTCTCACTTACACATTTCATGTGAGAGGGGACTTAAATCTGGCAAAACAAAGTATGTTACAACCTCCCAGTTAAAAATCTCATTTTCTCTATTACTGTCTTGTCATTAACCCTGCAAGATGGAGTTTAGTAAGAACTCACTGTTAAATGCAGCATACTACACATGCTGGACATCTGATGTTCCTCTTCTAACACTAATACGGAAAACTTTCTTGGACTCCCCTCTTAGGATTTGTGTCAGTGAAAACAGATGGAAACAGAACTAAGTAAGACCAATGACCCTGGTGTGAAGATGATGAGAAAACTTCATTTGGGAAGTGACTACATGCGTAGCCATGCTAAAAAAGATGGAACTGTACTTGCTTGAAAACAAAGCTGAATTCGGCCATTCTGTGTAGAACTGAGCAGGTTAGAAAACTGCCATTCCAGACAAAACACCAGCAGTCGGGGATGTGTAAGTAAGAGCTGGGGAAAGAGCATGCTCCCTGCACACAACAGAATATACTCTGGCATGGGCAAGTAGTAACATGGATCAAGCCCTGGTGCTGATCCTTTAGCATCAGGATAACACCATGTCCTGGGGCATACAAGTTTCTAAATGCTGACATTGTGATGACTTTCAGGAAGCTCCTAAAAGCCCTCTAAAATAATTAGGCCTAACTCTGCTTGCAATTATGTTAAGTTCAGAGTTACTGCACTGACTTCAAGGCAGCTAATTCAGATTTCCATCTTTCTAGCTGGCCCATTATTTTCTGAAATGTTTCCAGTTGCATGAAATCATCTGTGCACGTCCTCCTGGGCTGCTGGAACCCTCTGTCCTCCCCAGCACCACACATGATGCAATGAGCCTCTGACGGAGGAGGAGAGCTGAGAAGCCCATGTAGGGAAGCAGATAATTTCCTTTTGAGCAATGGATGCAAAAATAGCAGCTAATAAAATGTCTTCAAACTGTGCTTTCAAACTGTGACAATTCAATACACACACCTACGAGGATGCCTTGACAAGCTGCTTGACTTCTCAGTAACTCTTTCTTGTTTTCTTTAGTGCAGCCTCCTCCAAATTCACCCACACAGGTATTCATCTCTGTAGTGACAGCTGAGACCTGCAGGTGTTTGCTGCTATTGCCCTTTCAGAATAGACAGACACTTGTTCCTCACTGTAAACATTTGTATGGTGGTGCTTGCCTGGCTAGTTACAGCCCAAATAATGATAAACCAGACTTTGTTTTTTTTTTTTTAGCCCCTTGCTGTCATGCATTAATTCTCTTTGCAAATAGGCATTTGGTACTGGAAATAGCTTAAGCAAGATCACTCTCTGGTGATTATTTTACTAGCACTATCTTTTAGCAAATGTGTCATATAACGAGTCACCAGAAAAATGTATCATGCAGTTGCCAGATATACAGCACTCTACAATATTAGGCTCACACATGAAGGAAGGACTATGCCTAGCAGGCAAGATGCTCTTTGCCATTTCACTATTCTAATACTAATGTTACTTCACTGTCTTCAAACTGCTATTCAGCTTTGCTAAGCAACAGTGGAGATCAGAATTGGGACTGTTTGCTGATGACTATAATACTCCCAAGTGTCAAAATGGTTTCTCAAAAGGGTTTTTGAACTTTTTATGTAAAGAGAAGGTCTGAAAGCTGGGTATTTTTAAAATTGGCCTGGAATAGCGAATTGTGTAACCCTTAGTTTTTCTGGGAGTCTTCCTGGGAGGCTAAGAAGTGTAATACTTCTCACTTCTTAACTGAAAGCGCATGGGAACTCTTATGTTTTAAATAGACATCCTTTCCCCAAAATACTCATTTAATGTTAACATTAAATAGAAGTGATCAAGAAACAAAACATTAAGAAACAAAGCTACAAAAATCTAGGAAAGTTCCTTTAAAATCTTTCTCACTCCTTGGCTGTTTACTTTTTGGTACCATGATTCTGTTTCTTTAGTTCTTTACTCACCACCAAATTAAACAAGACCTGCATTTTAATTTTTTAAAAAAAGCAGCCCCCAAAGAAGCTAAAAATAAAAGAAACAGTCTCTCTCAACCACTAGAGGTACAAAATGTGCCAGTATGAACTGCAAAGTCATTCACTGAGGGATTGAAACCAAAAACTTCAAAAACATGGGATGTTGTTTAGAAAGACTGGAAGATGAGAGTGGCCTAGGGCACTGTTTGACAATACAGGGACTGTGTGCCAATGACACAGGCTATAGGAGCCTAGGATGTACTCTGCAGCATGTTTTCACTACAGGCTGGGAAGTACCTCTGATCCAAGAATGGGCAAAATCTCAACTGGAAAATACTGCTTACAGTTCTAGTGATGTCTGTACCAGAAAGAGACACTGAAACTGCTGTTTCACACACTGAAAGTCATGGGAGAAGGCTACTATGAGGAGAAGAAAAATTAAGAACCTTTTTTCCTGACAGCGTGCCTTCTTTAACCCTCCAAAACAGCCTGGAGGAGACAAGAGTACTCTTTCTAAATAGACTTTGAGACTTGAAGGCTACGAAGGGAGGAGAATAATGTGATCAAGTAGGTGTACATTGGTCATGAGTTAATTCAGGTTGCTGATAAAAAAGAAAATTTGCAGCCATTAGGACAGCAAGCTTGTGGAGCAGTCTTCCAGGGGAAGCCCTAGCACAGGATCCTACTTATTTGCAACATCCACTTTGATGGAAGGGGCTGTGTGACACAACAGGAGCGTTCCAGGAGTTAGAAATTCAAGCTTCAGAGACACAAGACTGCTGCTATCTAATTTTGTGGTATCTGAGAGACATTTGAGAAGAAGCCTGTCAGCGTTTTGCAGGCTGCTCTGTATTCATTTATTTAACTAAATTCTTTCTTCGGGACTTGTGTTGGCTGCCTGCATTTTTGTTTCCCTTTTTGCTGTATGATCTGGCTCTGGGTCACCTTCAGTTCCTGCACTGCTCTGAGGTACTGAGGACAGGTGACAGGGCCAGATGTGCTCAGAGGTGCATCACCAAACCCCAGTAATGCCACAGGCTGCTGCAGCTAGCTCATGCACTCACAGCACTATACACTTTGCCAGTTCAGAAGGTAGTTCTCATTGAGACAGACTGATGGGGATTGATGTCACCTCCTGTTGTGTGGCAGGTGTGACTGACTTCCTAAGATCTCTCAGGAATTTTTGCCAAACATAATTTCTGTTTAAGGGCTTAGGACACTGTTGATACCCTTGACATCTCCTCCTCTTTTCCCTTTAGCAGACTGGAATTTTTATGGGGTTTGGTGCCGTATACATAAGGGGCTAAAATGTTAATGAGTGCTGGGGCTTTTCATGTGGCTTGAGGAGGTCTTAGCTTCTTGTAGTTTCTCCTACCCTTAACACCTACTGCATGGCCTCCTGCAAGAGTGAAAGGCTTGAGCTCAGTATGTTGCTTCTTCCAATCCTACATGCTTAAATAGCAAAACATAGTACAAAATATGCAGAAGATTTTAGAGAGAAACCAGGTCACTGGACTTTATACTGAAACACATCCTCTTGGGTTCTTCTGTCCTATCTGTGCCAGAAGTGGAGGAAACTAATTTCTGACTTACGAACCCCTCTGTCCCTTAGGGGCAAGTTGGGCCTAAAGGAAGATGAAAACCTCACTAACAGTCCCAGTCTTTTGACAGATCCTTGCGAAGTTTGTACAAGCAAATGAAAGGAGTGTTTATTTTCTCCACTGTTCCTTGTGCTGTTGCATAAAGGCAAGTAAGTTATACAATAGCTAAACAGGGATTGCACAACTGAGTTCCATAAATCTAAATCAGAAACACAGTTTCTATCCTGCACTGGACAAACATAAAAATGTGGAAGGCTGAAATTCTGGTCCTAATGAAGTTAATGGCAAAGCTCTTGCTTACTCCAGTGAGATCACAGTTTCATCCAAAATCTTGGGCTCAAGCCTGTAGCTGGCTGACCAAGCTGGATATTTAAAGCATATCCCTGTTAAGTTTTTCCAAGTACTGGGATAAGACGACCTTCCTTTTTTTTTTTTTTTTTAGCTATTTGCTTATGACAAAAAAATGCAGAAAAGTATTTTAGGACCAAGTACTGAGCAACCACTTGCAAACCTGCACTGGAAGCTTAAGAGGGGCCAAATACACTATCTCTGAGTGCAAGAACAAATACTAGCAAAGTAGTTGTTCCCATGCTTCATTGTCAATACTTTAAGCCACTGAAAGCTGAGTCACAGTACTTGGGTATCAGAGGGAAAGATGGGAAACCCTGGCCTGTGGGGTTTTGGAGTCCAAACAACAAAAACCAGACATCAACAAAACAAATAAAAGCTCCTAATGAACCTGAGACCTAAGCTCTGCAAGTAAATAACTTTGTGAAACGATCCACTGTGCTACAAGGACTGCAGTGAAGCAGAGTGTCACTGAAGCTGTTTGGCACACAGACCAAACTAATTACTTGACAGTTGTTTTAGTTTGGCCTGGGGTGGACAGCAGTGCTGGGTAAGAAAAGCCACTGCAGTTTCTTCATGTCCCCGGGCTCATCTGGCCTGCCTGTTGAAAACTATTGCTGTTACACTGAATGCTAGCATGTACGCCAGGCCTCCCCCCACCCACAAGATTCCTGCCTGACGAAAAAAAAACAAAAGGAAAGAAGAATGGAGAAGAAAAAGGAGAGCTTGTGCAATCAGGACCATGCATCACATGTACTCCCAGCCCAAGGGTTATTTCTCGTCCCCTCTTCCCTGAAGCATCTCTTAACACACTGAGCTGATTCAATGTAGAATGTCATTAACCATCTAACAGTGAACAAGGACTGGGTATCACCCCTATCTTAGAGAAGTAAACTATAAATAATCATCTTGGGCAAATCTAACATTCTGACAGGGTGGTAGAATCCCACAAAAAATTATTCCAGTGTATTAATGAACACAAATTATGAACCATTTCTTGCAGAGCTCTTTGGAGATATGTAAATCCTTCCAACAAGCATCAGATAAAGCTGTCAAGGTTGGGGAAGAATGGCTTCTACGTATGTGATTAAGCCTGAGCAGTTACAAAGACTTAGCCTGCTAGAAACAATTAGGTATGGTAGGTCAGTGCCATCCCAGTGTTATCGCTGACAGTTTCATTACTTGGGCCTGTCATGGATATAATTCTCCAGGAAAGCATCTCAGAAGTCATCATAGCCTTGACTGTTTCAGAACCAGCTTCTGACCTGCCCACATATGGCCCAAGCAGGGCAGGCCAAAACCTCACAGACTCAACTGTAACTGCCAACTTTTATCACTGTGAAATATGGTGGCAGGGCAGGCTGTGGCTCTGTCCTTCCTCTGCACCAGCTAGAAGAAAGCTGGAATATGAGGGGCCAGAGAAATGGTCCTTCTTGTTTTACTCAGTGTGCAGAACAAGCAACAATCCAACTTTAAGTTTCATACCCATCCATCATACTGCAAGATTACACCATCAATTTGGATGGAGCCATGTTATACAACTTCATTCAGCCCCTCTGGCACCTGTCTACTTCTTTCTCCCTTCATTCGCACTTGTGTCTTTTACTAACACCTCTCTACACTTACCTTTCCTGCCTTATTTTTCCCCTCTCACACCCGTGATTGCACCTTCTTCACCCTACTCCCTCTTTCTTCTCCTTTGTTATACCCTGGACCCCACAGGTCCTCCCTTGGCCTCAAACAAAGTGATGAAGATGAAGAAAAGAAGGAACAAGAAAGTGATTCTGTATAAGAGTCAGTGAGAAATGCAGTGTACCCCTTGAATGAGGTCCTTTGAGAGGTACCCAAGGACTATTCAGGTTACCCAGAATTTCCTTTGGTGAACACCTGCTTTCTCCAGGTCATGGGTCTTCTTCTAAATTTGTGTTTCCTTAGGTAGCAGATTTGCTTGAGTGCTCACATGTAAGGCTCAAGGATTAAACATAGAGGTACACGAGCAGGTAAGATAATGCCAGAGTCAGTATACTATCACATGCCTGTGACAGGCCTCAGTTGTCTCCAGGAAGCCCATACCATTTACTTAGTTTCCATCAGTTTTTGCAGGTAGTTTTGCTAGAGCAGGGAGTTATTATTTTTTTCCAAAAATAAGCAGAGCATTTATTGTTCAAAAATGCTGCCCCTGGCTGTCAAGGCCTTTGCAAACACTTACTGTTAAGCATGGACATTCATTCTTAAGTGTAATGTCAAACATGGTAAACAAATCCAGTCTCACAGAAATACAAAACAGAGACATGCCTCCAGTCCCAACAAGTATTGCTCATGCAAAATCAAGAAACTCTGGCCTTTGGGGCTCACTGGTGCCCTCGCAAACACAGAAGCAGTGATTACCATTCTGTGTATTTTTCCAAGTTCTGAAGTGCAGTCATGCTTGTTTTACATTGATCAAATAGCTTGAAGTGCCAAGTTTCCAAAATAACAAAATATAAGAGGAATCTGTCTCATATGTTTACTAAGTACTAGGTTTGCCTTTTGAAAGAAAAGACAAAGAAGAGAGGAGACTGTTACTTCTCAGCTGCTAAGTGAAACAACACTCAACAGTAATTCTGTGCAGCTTCCTCTGCCCTCTCCAGCCTCAGCCGGATGTAGAGACAATCTTGTTCCAGGCATCCCATAAACACTGACTCTGAGGTGACACTCTCCTTTATGGACACAGCAGCCCAAATTGGGTGGCTAAGGAAGAAGCCTTCATTTTATCTATAAGGAATTCACTGGCAACAAGTCGTGTGAGAGGCAGATAGAGAAAATGTGCTTAAAGATGCTGAGTGCCTTATTTTACGGGATAAACTCTAGGGTTTATAAACTAACAGCTTAGCCACGAATTGCTTTCCCCAAGCCACCAATGACTGATGGCTTCAGTTCCAATCATGAAATTACCAACACAGTAGCAAACAACAAACTGTCATCTACACTACTTGCCATATAGTATAAAGAAAACATCAACAACAGTAATTAATGTACACACTCCTGTTTATCCTAGCGATGCTAGAAGCCCTTTGCAAACTTCAGAGATCATTTTATGGCAACCAAGCTCAGGGAAAACGGCCTGGGCCAGAATGAACAAGGGAGATGGGCTACTCTTACTCACCACAAACCAACTCTTCAACTATAAGCAGCAGGACTAAAGACCTAGTGTAAGGCAGGAAAAACTTACTGACAGCCTTTCAGGTGTGGCATATGTAACAGTTCCTCACCTAGTCTCTTCCTGAGTAAAGCAAACTGGTCCAGTGCTGCTGTCCAGTACTTACACCTCCTCTAGCAAATGGAAACATTATACAATACCTGAAAGTTACAATTTCCTTTTGTCTTAGCAATATATAAGAACGTACTTTAGTAACTTCAGAGTGTTGGCCCAAATTTGATTACCCACTCTTCCTTTTTATCTGCTGCTGCTTCTTCTT
This sequence comes from Strix aluco, assembly GCF_031877795.1. NCBI lineage: Eukaryota > Metazoa > Chordata > Aves > Strigiformes > Strigidae > Strix > Strix aluco. The sequence continues at coordinate 71,658,185 of NC_133971.1, forward strand.
CACTAAAGCCAAGCAAACATGCAAAATTTCTGCCCAGAGAAAAAGACTTTTCTGTGATTTATTATTAGAATATAAAGCCAACATATCTAAACAACAGGACATGCCAATCTTACTCTGATTAACTCTCTCCAAATTTACCAAAACTTTGTAACTCAAAACCAGGGTCTCCATATGCCAGCCTCTAAATTACCTGGCAGACAGATGGTCAAGTGTAAAAGCAGAATCAGTCACATCAATGTGGTAAGATGACTGAACAAGACCTAGGTTATTACCAATTACAGCAGTTCACTTACCCTATAGTAGTCTGTGCTGTACACATCTCTAGACATCCCAAAATCCCCAATCTTCACAAGTAGGTTCTCACCAACCAGACAATTCCGGGTAGCAAGATCCCGATGCACGAAGTGCTGTGATGCCAGGTAAACCATACCAGCTGCAATCTGCTGGGCAATGTGAAGCATCTGGGATTGGGTCAGCTCAGCAGGACGGTTGCCTTCTGCCATCAGTACTGCATCTGGTCCGTGTGCCCTGCACCAAAGTACAAGATGATTAAGTGACAGGCCACTTGTAAACTGGAGAGGTGAAAGGCGTTAGTGAGCCTAAAACCACGCAACTGACTTGCTCAAATATAATAACAAAAAGGGCTACAAATTCATTGGTGCAAAAGGGGAAAATTTGTATCTTGGCTTCTTCCAATTACTGTTTTTCATCACTTTGTGTGTTTTTTGTCAAGTAGTGTGAAGAGCATTACACAGATGATATATTTCTCATGGAAATAAGGCACATGAGTTCATAACAATACCCTTCTGTCTGAAACCACCACCTTTTTCCTGTTCCATTATACTAATCTTTTCTGGACAAAGGCTGGCAAATGTAGCTGTTTGGTAACTGAGGAAAACCTTTATCACTCTAGAAGAGTGAAAGGCAATAGAGTGAAAGGCTATTAAGTGACATGTATAACAACACTTTTCCTATGACTGGCGTTTCTTGATTTGTACAGGGAGACAGGCCATTGACCCTTCCATCATTTCTTAAAGAAGATAAAGCTAACTTCCTTCCGAGATGCCATCTGAGAAACAAGGGAAGCAATTTTAGATTTGCACTTCTAATTTCCTATCCAAATGCACAGCAGGAAACCATTTTTGCTTGTTGCATCATCAATGGTGAGTCCTGCCTGAGATGGGAATTTTTGACAATAGGAATAAGACTCAAAACACTATTTGGAACAATGAAACAGCTTCAGAAATACGAGCTTCAAGTCCAAGCAAGTCCCTAAGATGCAATAATCAATGGATTAATGAAAAACTTGTATACGCTGCAGCAGAAGGAGAGCCATTGTGCATTTGGAAAGCCCAGCGAAGTACTAGAACACATATGCTTCACCCATCTTAACTATGTTAGCTCTGGTATATGTGTAACAACCTAGTATCTTGAAGATACAAACATGCCTACACACAACATTTTATAGTAAGCATTACTAGCTAATCCTTAGCCAATTAATGAGGTCATCTGGCAATCATTCCTCAGTTGATACACCTTATAATATTTTGAATATCCCTTTCCAACCATTCCATTATTCTGCATTTTCAGGAGACTTTTTTATTCCATTCCTGCAGACTATTCTTTCTAAGAGACCACCTCTCCTCTTTCCTCCTCAATTTTTTTTTAAAATACTCTAAAACTGATTTTTATTTTCTCTTGAAAGTCCTTCCTTCCTACAAAGAGGGGTTTCAGAGAATCACCTTCCTAATCCATAGAGGTGAGGCCTTAATTTGTCCCTAGGGGAAGGGCACAGGAGTTTGGAAAAGGGCTGCAAATTAATCAAAGTCTGTGAGATCAAATCTCACACTACCTATTAGAATTATGATATTAAAATTGCCCCAAGGGAAGAACTTCATGAGCAAAGTGACAGATGTGAGAAAGAAATGAAGGAGGGTGTGTAGCATTGCTGGGACTGCATCTGGTACCAGGCAAAGAAGCTCTCTGCCACAGGGTACATACAGGCAGCCATTCAACTGTTCTGGGTTGAGGGGGAATCAATTGGAGGATACGAAATCTCCAACAAAGACTCACAGGCAAATTCCTGTTGACAAGCACTGTATCTTTCCATTGCATGGATTTTTTAAACGACTGCTCTTAGTCATGAAGCTCTGAGTTGCTAAATTAGAGAACTTCATCTTTCACTAGCTTCCTTAAGGACATGGCCTGTATCTAATGAAACTTTTGGATTACTCTTAACACTCTATCCACTTTGCTTGTCCTCTTGGTGCTGGCTGTAAACGAGGTGCTCCTCAGCATGTGCAACAGCCAGGAACATTGACAGAGATTTCCTTGGATCCACATCAGCCTCTACTAGCCAGAATAAGCACAGGGCAGGGATGACTTTGAGGCTTTAGTCCTAGGTCTGCAATAGCCTTTGGCTGCAGGCAGAAGGGAAGGCTCATTTGGGTTAAATTTCGGATTCATTTTTCCCCGACAGCCTTTGGTGGCGCTGCAGGGTAAGAAATACCGGCTCAGAAACACAGCCTGCTTACAGCCTCTGATCTGCAGCACAAGCTGCAGTAAACGTGAGAGGAATGACAAATTGGAGCTAAGGTTTAACAGCTTGTCCTAGCACAATCATTTTATGTTCTAAAGACAAAGACTGATTAATTAAACAAAGAGAAGACCTAAAGTAGGAAATATGCTGTCTGCTAAACTACTTTTCTGTACAATAATTCAAAATCAGAGTTACGAGTTAAGAAAAGGCCAATCAAAAAGAATCAGAGAATAAGGATTTCTTGAGAAATAGAAATTATTTCTTATTAGCTGCAAATCTGGCTTCTTCTAATGGAAATTCAGTGTTCTGAAAAAGTACTGGGATGGCATCTTAGGAAACTGCAGTTCTCTCCTGATTCATGGCAGAGGTCCAAGGAGGCCAATGTAAGTGCCCTGACATGGCTCTGACAATATACTTGCCAGAGACACAATCAGTCTGGGAAAAGTAGTAGTGTTTGCTCTGTATCCTCAGTTCACGTCCAGGTCTCCCTGCCCAACCTGGCAGCCCTGGCAAAAAGGGAGGATGCTAGTTGATGTCATTTGCTTTTGTGGTGTGGCTATTTGTTCAGCGGAGATTAGAAAGACAGCAAACTCGTTTCACATAGGCTATCAAAACTGCATAAATGGCAACACTAGCAGTCACTAGCCATTTCAGTCAAATAGAAAATCTGAACCCATTTAAAGGGACATCAGTTTTGCTTGCTTTACAGATTTGCCACAGATATCTTTCCAAAATGGCAGTACCCCTAGTTATGTTTAGCAGGAGAGATCTCACTACATTGAAATGTCTTTGTGATATCCTTTGATGAAAATGACCATAGAAGACCTTGAAAGAACAGTCCCTTACGCAAATGTTTTTGGTTTTTTTACACAGGAGAAAAAGCTGTCTCTTAACTGCTTATTTTTATGTCAATGAGTACATGCTAGTGGAAATGGCATATACACAAGGCCACTGTTCATAGCTTCCTGGTTCATGAGTTTTATTGTGAACCTTAGGTACCATCTATCTATTTATGACTGCTTTACTGCCAAATTTCAATTTCCGATGCACATTTCTGAACAGCTTTATGAAATACAGCCCTAATCCAGAACCCAAGATGTGGCATTTTCCATTGCACTGAAGTTTCCATGCCTCACAGTTTTCTTGCTTCAGATTACTGTCAGTCTTCCCAAAACACTGAGAGGAGGGAAGAGGAAAGGGGTTAGATCTCAAAAGCTCTTAGACGCCTACAGAGAGTGATAGGTGTTGAGTGGGATCTTCCCAAGCAATACCAGAAAGCCTACAAGAAAATGATTCCTACTGTAAGACTTAATCAAACATTTCAGAATACACTGAAATATTGGAAACAATATTTCTTTGGTTCCCATTCCTGTGGTGCAAAGCATGAGGCTTGACTTAATGCTACTTCCAAATAGGCAAAGAAACAATGAGCCTCACATCCCAGTACAGAACACAAGAGTTGCACAGATTTGCGCTTTTAGGTGTTGGCATTTTCCAGTGGTAGTAGTTAATTTGACATTAAGTACCAGTAACACCTACCTTGTCTGCCCACTTCTGGCTCAGCAGTAAAATATGTGCTCGTGGATTTACCTGAGGAATTTGTTAAGATCTCCGTGCTTCATATACTCAAAGACCATGATGAGTGGATCACCCTCGACACAGACGCCATAGAACTTGACAATATGCTCATGTTGCAGGTTAGTTAGCAGCTCTGCCTCACGATGGAAGTCCTTGCGGGCATTGTCACTGGCATCCTTCAGTGTCTGGTATAGAAAACAAAAATGTAAGGAAGGGAAGATGTTTGCAGAAGGTAGTGAACATGTGGGATGGCAATGTATGGGTAAGATAAGGACACTCTACTGCATAAAGGATGAAGGAAGTACTTCCTTAATAACTCTTTTCAAAATGCAGATGTGATGTTTAAGTGCAATTAAATAATGGCAGTACAATGTTCATTCTCCTGCCACATGCCATCCCAAACAACGATTTGTCTTGTAAGAGGATGTAGGAATTCTCTTGATCTTACTGTGCTAAGTGTTTTCCAAACAAGAACAAATAAACTGATCTCATCCAAAAAGTATACTGGTACACAGCTGGTTCATATCTTTTAGCATTTAACTCAGGCAAATCCTAGTATTCTGTTGGTATTTACCTTTCTTGTAAATTCTTTAAAATAAAACTCTGCTTGCTTAAAATACTTAGTGGGAACATAGACGCATTCTTTACCTATAAATAATGTTGCTGTTGCTGATGTTGGCCCCTATGGTGTGCTATACATTAGGTAGATCTATGCATGGGTACGTCCCTGGACCAGAACATACAACCTGAGACTTCAGCCAGAGATTATGAAATTCATGCCTAAGATTATGTACAAGTAACTGGAGGATCAAGCCTGAATTGATAGACAGAGAAGAAGCACATACAGATCAGAATTCTGGGGTGTCAATTTTTCTCACCCCCTTTTATTTATACAGTTCTAAATCCTTGCATATTTTCATTCTGAAGGAAATATAACAACACTGGATCAAATAGAAGGCTTAACTGTATAATGAAATACTGCTAATTTAACTGCCACACAGGTAGTTTCAGATCTCTTCTTAAGAGATACACTTCCTGAGCAAGAAAACACTTTCATGCACCAAAAAATAAGAAAATTCTGACACCAGTTAAATGAGGAATAATTATAATTTATAATAAACCACTACTATGCTCTATCTTCAAAAGGTACAGTGGATGCACTATACTAAGTCAAACAGTATTTTTAAAACAATAAGAGAAAGACATCAGGTTACAAATGTTCACAAATTATTATTCATGGAAACTTATGTCTGGGCTCTATAACTCTGGACTTTAACTACACCTAGACTTAATGCAAAGCAAGATACAACACAAAAGTAGTGGCATTATTTTAGCTAAAGATGCTTTTTCTTGGCCATCTAATCACTTTATTTTCTACCTTGAATTCATATACAGAGCATGGGACCAACCACACTCATCAGAACACACAGAGAACAAGCTCATACTGTGGAATGATTCGGCCAACAAACCCATGTTTTAGCTGCAGTAGTCACGGTTTGTTGAAGTTTTTTCTTGAACAAAGACAATTCTGTCCACTTTTCTAGTATTATACATATGTATGTGTGAAGAAGTGACTAAAAAGATGACTGTCGGAGAAAACACGTGCTTTACTTGTGAATCACAGAATCATCTAGGTTGAAAAAGACCTTGAAGATCATCTAGTCCAACCATTAACCTCACACTGACAGTTCCCAACTACACCATATCCCTCAGCGCTATGTCAACCCAACTCTTAAACACCAACAATCCCCTTGTCTAGATCATCAATAAAGATGTTAAACAGGAGTGGCCCCAAAAATGAGCCCTGGGGGAACACCACTCCGGCCATCTGGATTTAACTCCATTCACCACAATCTTTGGGCCCAGCCATTCAGCCAGTTTTTCACCCAGCGAAGCGTGTGCCCATCCAAGCCGCAAGCAGCCAGTTTTGCCAGGAGAATGGTGTGGGAAATGGTGTCAAAGGCCTTACTGAAGTCAAGGTAGACAACATCCACAGCCCTTCCCTCATCCAATAAGCAGGTCGCCCTGTCGTAGAAGGAGATCAGGTTTGTCAGGCAGGACCTGCCTTTCATAAGCCCATGCTGACTGGGCCTGATCATCTGGTTGTCCCGCATGTGTTGTATGATGGTACTCAGGATGAGCTGCTCCATCAGCTTCCCGGGCACCGAAGTCAAGCTGACAGGCCTGTAATTTCCCAGATCATTCTTCCGACCCTTCTTATAGATGGGCATCACATTGGCCGGTTTCTAATCTGTCGGGACCTCCCCGGTCAGCCAGGACTGATGGTAAATGATGGAAAGCGGCTTGGCGAGCACCCCAGCCAGCTCCTTCAGCACCCTTGGGTGTATCCCATCCAGTCCCATAGACTGGTGTATGTCTATGTGATGCAGTAGGTCACTGACCATCTCCTCCTGGACTGCGGGGGAATCGTTCTCCCAGTCTCTGTTTTCTGGCTGGGGAGGCTGGATTCCCTCAGTACAACTAGTCTTGTTATTAAAAACTGAGGCAAAGAAGGCATTAAGCACCTCAGCCTTTTCCTCATCACCCATTACCATGTTTCCTCCTGCATCTAGCAAGGGATGGAGGCTCTCCCTGGTCTTTCTTTTGCTGTTGACATACTTATAGAAACATTTCTTGTTGTCCCTGATTGCTGAAGCCAGATTAATTTCCAGCTGGGCTTTCGACCTCCTGATTTCCACCCTGCATAGCCTCATTGTAATCCTTGTGAGTGGCTAGCCCCTTCTTCCAAAGGCCTTTTTATCCTCTCCTTTTTATCCTGAGTCGCAGCCAAAGCTCCCTGTTCAGCCAGGGTGGTCTTCTCTGCCGCCGACTTCTCTTACAGCACCTGGGGACAACCTGCTCCGTGCCATTAAGACTTCCTTCTTAAAGAGTGTCCAGCCTTCCTGGACCTCTATACCCTTCAGGACCACCTCCCAAGGGATTCTGTCAAGCAGGTGCCTAAACAAGTCAAAGTCAGCCCTTTGGAAGTCCAGGACATCAATTCTGCTGTCCCTTCTCCTGGCTGCTCTAAGAATAGAGAACTCTCTTATTTCATGATCTCTGTGCCCTAGTTGGACTCCAGCCACCGCATCATCCACCAGTCCTTCTCTGTTCACAAAGAGGAAGTCCAGCAGGGCACCTTCTCTGGTCAGTTCCCTCACCAGCTGTGTCAGGAAGTTATCTCCCACACATTCCAGGAATCTCCGGGACTGGTCCCGCTCTTCTGTGTTGTATTTCCACAGATGTCTGGGAAGTTAAAGAATCCCACAAGAACAAGGGCAAGCAATCGTAAGACTTCTCCTAAGTGCCTATAGAATATTTCATCCACCTCTCTGTCCTGGTTGGGTGGCCTACAGTAGAGTCCTACTACATCTGCCCTGTTGGCCTTCCCCCCGATTCTAACGCAAAGACACTCCACCCTGTCTTCACTACACTTGTGCTCAAAGCAGTCATAACAGTCCCTAACATACAACGCCACTCCACCACCTCTCCTTCCTTGTCTATCCCTCCTAAAGAGCTTGTAGCCATCAACTGGCACACTCCAGTCATGGGAGACATCCCACCATGTTTCTGTGATAGCCACTACATCATAATTTTCCTGTTTCATCATGGCTTCAAGCTCCTCCTGTTTGTTACCCATGCTGTGTGCGTTGGTATACACACACTTCAGATGGGCTGATGTTCCCAGCACCTTTTCACATTTAGAGGTCCTAAGTCTGGCTTGAGCTTTCACAGGTGTTACTACAGTTACTGATCCATCAATATCCCTTGCATCTTTGTTGTGCTGCATGTCTCCATCCCTTGCCTCCACTGAGATGGCAGGGCGAGGGTCGTTGCTGGCACAACAGCCCACAACCTCTGGTAATCTACCCTGGGGCTTACGTCTGGGAGTTTCAGTTTTGTCCCCCTCCCCCTTCAAATCTAGTTTAAAGCTCTCTCAATGAGCCCAGCTAACTCCTGCCCCAAGATCCTTTTCCCCCTCTGGGACAGGTGCATCCCATCTAATGACAAAAGATCTGGCGTCCTGTAATCTAACCCATGATTGAAAAATCCAAAGCCCTGCTGGTAGCACCAGTCTCGGAGCCACAAGTTCATCTGTAATCTTCTTCATCAATCCCTGCAACTGAAGGGATGGACGAGAACACAATTTGTGCCCCCAACCCTTAACCAGTTTCCCCAAGGCCCTGAAATCTCTCTTCACTGATTTAGGCCTTCTCCTGGTAATATCATCGTTACCTACCTGACAAACCAAGAGAGGATAGTAGTCCTTGGGTCTCACTAGAGCAGGGAGTTTTGCCGTGAGGTCCTTCACCCGGGCCCCAGGGAGGCAGCAGACTTCCCTATGAAGCGGTTCTGGTCTGCATATTGGGCCTTCGACACCCCTCAGAATGGAGTCACCCAGTACAATGACTCTTCTGAGGTTCTTTTTAGAGCTGGTTTTAATACCTGGTCTAGAGTGACCCGGCCTTGGTGGACCTTGGTCTTCCTCCCTGTTTGACTCATTTTCTTCATCCTTCTCTGCTTCATTCACAAGTTCCAGGGCCCCGTATCTGTTGTGAAGGGACACCATGAAAGGTGAGGGAGGTCGGGAGATGATTTTCCTGCCTCCCTGAGCAGGGACCTGTTTCCAATCTCCCCATCTCTTAGGTCCCCTCCTTCTGCCTGGTGATTGCCTGCCTATTTTGGAGCCTCCATTTGCTCCTGTTGCTTCAGGGGTGCTAAGGTGCTACTCCACCAATCTATTTCCCTTTCACACTCCCTAATACATCTTAATCTTTCAACCTCTTCTCTGAGTTCCACCACCAGGCTGAGCAGGTCACCCAGCTGATCGCAGCACACACGGGTGCTGTCACTGCTGCCCTCCGGCAGGACTGACGGGCTCAGGCACTCCCTGCAGCCCAGGACCCGGACCGCTGCATGTTTGCCTGGCAGCTCCGTCTGGGTCACCACGTTCTTTCTGGTGGTGGTTTTGATGTGAGTGGAGACCATGGTTCAGTCTACTCGTGGAGGACGGTAAGATGACAACTATTTCAGATGAGCTCTAGAGCCAGGAGAGGGACTGTGCCCTCTCCACTCACCCTGCCTGCGCCAACTGCCGCGCCACGCCCAGTTCGCCAGCCCTGTTCACCACGGCCCTGGAGGCTGCTCTTGTACATGAGGGTGTTGGGCATCATCACTCCAGTCTCCGCCCGCCCTGAGTCCCCGCTGCCCTCAGTCACAGCTCGCTCTTCCCGCTCAGGGGGAAGGCGACCTGAGGCTCTCCCTCTTCCCTGGGCTTCTGCCTTATCGGTTGTGGTTTTGCAATGGGTTTTTGATGCTTTCAGAAGGGTCCCCTGCTGCTATCCTCCTCTTTGGAGACCCTCTCCTCAGCAACAGAGGACAGGTTTTGAAAAACTAACAGCTACCGTAATAAGGTTCAGGCAGGGGCAGAAGGAGCAAAGCAGACTGGATAGCCATCTACCAAGTCCGGGGGCTTTTTCCTGTGGATTTCAGGCTCTGTGGATCCTAGAGGCAATAGAAATCACTCATGCCACAGGTGTCACTTCCCTGAGGGACTCACATATGAATCTCATGTGTCTTCAGGCCCAGAACCCTTCTTCCACAAGTTTTACCAATAACAATGCAACAAGTATACTGCATCATCAAAGCTTCACAAGCTATATTAGTATACACAGTTATACCATCTAAGGTAGATATCAAATTGGCTTCCCACTACAGTCCCCACACAATCACATCTGAATCAAACGAGGACTGAAATTGAAATGTCTTCCAAAGCTTCTGGGCTCTGGGATAATGCTTTAACATGATACACACACCAACCCACAGTCCAATCTATGCTATATAACGAAATCACTGGGAACAATTCTGTTGTCACTTGAGTTTCCTCTGGTGGTTTCATGTATAAAGCAATTGGACTGTAATTCTTCTCAACAACAGAATTAGAAAAACAATTCATATAAAAACCATTTTTAAATAATAGCAACTCACAAAAAAAAATTGACAGGGAAAAGCACGGGCTGATATTCTTTTCAGCAGGTTCCTTCCCTGGAAAGACAGTGAAAATGCTGACAGCTCTGCCCTCTGAGGATGGCATATTGTATATTTCAGAAGACGCTTTTTCTCTCACAGAAACAGAAAAATTACCATATGACAGAGCAGTTGCCATGGCAATTGCACATTTTCTGTCAAACAGCAAAATGCAGAAAGGTCTAAAACCCAGCTAAAACTCAGGCAGGATTTCTACTACCAAGGGGAGACTTGAATTTCTGTCACCCACCATTGCAAAACCCCCTTTTTATTGTTTCATGCAGTGCACAGAATAGACCCAATACATGAGAGGCAGCTGACAGTCAGGCAAGGAGGAGACTGAAATGTGAAAAAAATAGTAAGTACATAGAATTTACATAGAAATGATATTGACTAATGTATTTAGCTTGTTCTCAGTGCAAGAGAAAAAATAAAACCAAAATAAAAATGTAAGAGCACAAAGAGAGAAAAAGACATATTCATTATTATTATAATTACTGACAAGTATGACAAAACTCTGTATATAAAGCACTCTCACCAATTGATACGAGTTTTTCCCAAGTAGGAACCGAGATACAACCACATGTACTTTCCAACCACTCAGGCCAGCAGCTAAGGAAGAGGGATATGCTCCCTTGGGCAACAGCAGGACCTCCCGGCTGTTACAGAACCTCCACATCTGCTGAGTTCATCCTTGTGACATTCGGACTGCCAACCCATGCTTATTCTCCTCCACAGAGTCCTTGCCCAGGTACCCACATACCATCTGGTCTCTGCAGATCTGTGCTCTGTAGCAAGTGCAAAATACCAGCTCCTTAGCCCACCCCAACACCACAGAGATGCATTTATGGGTGAGTCAGAGCAAATGCAGGGGTATATGGCTTTCGCCGGCATTACATTCAGGGTAACGAAACTCTCACAACAGTTGTCCTTTATACTGTTTCAGCTTTCCCCTATGAAATCCTTATTACTGTTCCTCATCACCATACAAAAGCTGAGTGGAATATTTCCTCAAGAAGTGACGGGGTGGGTTTGACCCTTCTCTGAACTGAAGACCCAAAGGACTGGAAACCTCTGGTTTTCCTCTTCAGGTGTCGTGGAAACGTTCTTCACCTCATGAACACACCAGTCTGCTAGCTGAGCACAACCCAGGAGCAGCACAGGGTGAATCCCCCTCCAACCTCCCAGGGGAGACAGAGGCAGCTGCTAAGCTGTGCCCTAACAGTCATCCTCACCTCCAGCTGGGTTAAACTAGTGCAAGATCCTGGGGATCCAAGCCTATGAGGAGACAGTACTGATCCAGGCCTGAACAATCACTGCGGCATAGCAAAATGGCCCGCAAGGAAATGATAACTTCTCCTTCCTCCATGTTCTGTTCTCTGAAAGTGCCTGCAGCAAATGGTGTAGTGATGTGATGAGCAAACTCACCTGGGGAGAAGGCTAGTACAATGCCCATGCATCCAGCTTAACCTGTGGTTAAACTCACAGGGTTTGACCCACAGAAAGCATTTCCAAACACTCCATGCTCCCCACAAAAAGCCTGATGGTCAAAACAAATTTAAACAGATTGTCTTTCTCCTCTTCCAAGGACCAAAAGCTCAAGCACTTTGGACTGTTTATCCTAAGTCTGAATTTGTATCTTTCAGATTTTTCTGGGCCTCTTAGCTCCTAAATAATTTGCTGCAGTAACGTCATTTTGGATACTGGCCGGCCGAAAAGGAGAAGGATGCGTGTTGAGTCAGACCGCATGATGTTCAGGGCCAGGCACGAGTCCCGCAGTTGCCCAGCAACCAGCAGGCACAGGCAGCTGGCAGGGACCACCAGCCATCCTGATCCACACTGTGCAGGTAAGACTATGCCTCCTCACTGCCAAAATCCCCCTGGCACCACCTTATTCCTCACCAAGTCCATATTCCCACTGGGCTCATCAAGACAGGTGTGTTGTGGTTTTGCCCATGGGGGTGAAGCTCTCTAAAGCCCTTGCTGTGTGCCAGGAGGAGCTGCTCTCTGCTGCTGGCATCCAGGTCTGCTCCTCTAAGACTAAATAAAAAAGTCACACATTTTCACTGCCAAACCCTGTCCCCAGTGGTGGGGTCTAGACACAGTCCTCCAGCTACCTCTCTGCACATCAGTGAAGTCCCATTGCTTGACCTCCACTGTGACTGGAGCATACCTGTGAACTACAGTTGGTACCACGCTGAAAGAGAGAAGCACCAGGCAGTTAACCTCTCAGTTATAAGGGGATTCAATCCAATGACACAGTTTGCCAAAAAATTCGCTCTTTGACAGCAGTCAGAGTCACATCTTCAAGAGCCAGTACGAGAAACATAAAATGGGCATAATCTGTCCTTGGAGGTAATTCCACTGCTGACTGCAAGATTCTTATTAAGGACACTACAATGAGTGGATTTGGTAAAAAAAAGAATAGTATGACAACTGTTCCAGAAAACTGATAGATTTGTCATCTAAACCCATGGAGACATCTCTCCCTTTAAAGGCTGAATGCTTTTCCTGTGAATTACACTGAGAAAGAGCAGTAGAAAGCAAGCACGGCACAGCATTTAACAGCAGAAGTACTAGGCTCCATTTGGTCAGGACTTTCAAAGTGAGCAAGTGAATGGAAAGACTTTTATTTTGCTATCAAGCAGTTCCCTGAAGCGGTAGAGGAAAGGCAATTTCCACTCTAGCTTCCCCGAAATACAATAGAAAATTCATTCAGATCTTGTTTTGTCATCTCGTATCTCTTGCTTTCTCCTGTCTATGACATATAACTTCAGGGCTTAATTTTTTCTCACCAGTCAATGTGACTGAACAACTCACAAGTATCAAAAAGCTTGTAACCTTGGCAAACCCCAAAAACCTGTTATTTTTGATGGAGCAAGAAAGCACTCTACAAGTCCATCCTTTCATGCTCTCTCACTGCCAGATCCAAAACTCTATTTCTTATTTCCAAATTCAACACAATGATTTACTCAATTTCTTTTACTGTATGGTTTGATCTAAAATGTACACTTGGTTGCCTGATTGTGACTGATCAAATAAAACTATTTTCTGATCCCTAGACACAGCCCAAATTCTAAATGTGTACTCCCCCTGCATTTAATGAGATACTTCAAATGCCGAACACCTTCAGCTTTTGGCAGAACACTACAGATGGAGATAAGAGATTGTTTCCAGGAAGACTTTGCAAACTCTTAAGAGTGTGGTTTCACTGATACTGTTTTCTAGCATACATCCACACCTGAGGTCAACAACCAACCTCAGCCCTTCCATTTTGGGGGATGAAAAGGCTTGGTATGGTGAAGTAGGTTTGGTATCCAAACTCTGAGATCAAGCTGGAAATCTTCTTACTTCTTGGTAGATTCCCAACGTACCATGTAGTCTGTGCCTTTTAGGAGAACCAAACAAATCCCTTCTTTTTTCTGCCAGAAATGTGAGAACTATTCTGTGTACTTGAAATTCCAAGGTTATAGCTGTTTTCATGCATTTTCCTCTTCCTCTGGCCTGTATTTATTTAATGGTTGGACTAGATGATCTCCAAGGTCTTTTCCAACCTAGATGATTCTGTGATTCTGTATTTTGGGAGAGTTGACTGGAGACTCCTCCAGGTCTGACATACAGCCAGTGTTTAAGAGCACATGACAATATTATCCACAAGTTTGTTATAGCATTCCTGGCAGCTATATTAATGACAATTACCCATAGATAATTTCAGTGGCTGACTAAAAGAATGGCACAATCCTGAAAAAGAAAGGCTGCCTTTGACTAGCAGTTATACACATAAACTATTCACTTAGCTACTAATAGATTATTTTTTTAGACACACGTCACATGTATTTTTAATGACCTAGACATTATTTTTCACTAATTATATTTTAGATAGATGATAAAAGATTTTGCCCCTTTGTGACACAGTCTGTTTCCCCCTTTTTCCTTATGAAATTCAGCTCTCATTTTATAAGCCACAGCAAGATCAAATATCACATTCTCTTAACACTCCATTAGCCTTGTGAACCCTTCCACATATATCAGAACAGTTACACTGGGCTACATAATAGGCAAACAAGATCATTTACAAATAAAATAGCATTAGTTGCAACTGTGAATTAATAATGAAAACCCTAGATTCTTTTACCTTCACTGCCACCAAGATCTTGTCCTGCTCAGGACAGAGGTTATAGCATTCCGCCAGAAAGACCTTCCCAAAGGCTCCTTCTCCCAGTTCCCTTTTGAGAACGATATTGTGGCGCTTGATGTGCTGCACAACTGTGAAGAGAATACAGAATGGAGGTCAGAAGTGAGCTGCAAGTCCAGGATGGGACAGGGCCCATGCTTACAGCCACATGGAGACAGGGTTGCCTGTAGAGTGGGGTACATGTTGTGGAAGGAACATCTGTCATTCATTCACGCTTTGTTCAAAAACACTGAGTTAATGTATTTATAGTTGAAAGGTAGTGTTTTTGCTGGATAAGAATACATGGAATTAAGAGTCACTTGGGAAAAGGCCACTGAGCATACATAACAGCCAAGGCTGCTTTTTTAAAAACATGAATACAAATAATCAGAAAACAAACCAAACCCTTCTCATACCACTTCTATTTTTGTACCTCTAACAATAGTTGAACTCTCTCATCCAAAGCCAAAAATTTTTAACATTAACTTAATCCAAGAAGACAAAATGCGCCCTCTTTCAATAAATCCAACTTACTCTGTTTCTCTTACCACCTGTTCAACTGCTTTCCATCTCTGTGCTATGCTACAGTTACAATAAGATAGAAATTTCATTCTCGCAAACATGACTTACAGTATTTCTCTGAAGTAAAAGAAATAAAAGATGGACAGAGGTTTTAGTCAGCATAGTGGACAGAGCCTTAGTTCAATTGCTGCCCAGAATCAATCGATTCAGACATTAAAGTCCTTGAGCATTTTTGTTCAACTCATTTTACATTTTCCTTTCAGCAAAAGCTCCCATTAAGAGATTTAATATTTAAAAGACTGTACCAAATTTTGTAGAAGACATGATCAATTTGCAATGTTCAAGCTAAATAAAGCAGCTGTAAGGGCAGTTTAACTGGCCAACTCAACAGGGTTGACAGCTTGTGTTGCTGAAACTGTACAAAACAGTCAGCATCCGGTGATGACTTTAACCTCAGTGCATTTAGCTGCTTTTGCAAACACTGAAATTTAACCCTGCTTGGACAAACCCTATTTGCAGCTTAAATCCTAAACATAGCGAAGTAAATAGCAGTGCACAGGCATCAAGTTGGCTTCTGAAAAGGCATGAATTTCACCTTGGATGCTTAACTGCAGGGACCAGGACTGAACCCTGCCAATAATTTAGGATACGTTCAGATACAGACCAACCCCTGCCTTCCTGCTTGGCCACATGCCTGTTCCAAACTGGGTGACCACTTACACAGAAACCACTTTGCCTCCATTACTATAAGATGGAAAATGGAGTGCTGCTGGTAACAACAGTGGGGAGAAATGGCACAGCCTGTCCCCATTGCTGTCACCAGCATTTGGAGAAAGGGCCCATGGTCTACGAGAGAAAAATACGTGTCCCCCACACCCTAAGCCTACAGCAATGTAACCCAAGTGCACTGTATATAAATGCACTTTGTATCCACAGGCGTGTGTACAAGGGGAGCCTGGTGCTGGAGCAAACCAGGAGAGTAAGAGATATCTCCAGGCTCCTCCATCATGAGCCTGCCAGGCAGGCAGCACACCCAAGCAGTCGACCTCCACCAGACCCAGCTGCCACCCACCAGAAACCCCCAGGCCAGCACACAAGCAGGTCCACCATACCCTGGGGGCAGAATGAGGAAAGCCAGCTTCTCCCCATGCCACACCAAATCCACTAGGGCTTGCTCCTGTCCCCGCAGCTGGCTGCTGCACAGGGGGCACTGCCCGCTCCCCCTCTCCAATGCCAGGTCTCCCAGCAGATGTCACACATCCCATTAATAGCTGAGTACATGTGAAATGAGACTGCAAGGTACCAATGTTTATCACTCACCAAACTCTGGTCTAGCATAAGATTATGTTTTATCATGGTGATGCATTCATATGGGTACGCTTTGTTTGGCCAGCTACCTGAGCAGCTCCCCTGCAGTCAGTAGGAATTTGATTTTTATTTTCATTTCCTCCTTAGCACTGGCTTTTCAAGTAAAGCACAAAATACAGTCAGCACAAGATATGTGTGAACCAAAACACACCTCTTCCCCATGGACACAAGTTAACTGGCATCCCTTGCCTCTGCTAATACCAGTCACAAGGCAGACACGTAGGGAGAACTGCTGCCCCAGCACACCATCTGAGCACAGGAGCGTGGCACACCTTGTGACCTGCGCTTTAAAAAATGCTTACTAATAATTGAGTACTCCCCGCTATCCCCTGCCAAACCTGCCATTCAACTCTGACTCTTGGGAAATTCTTCTCTTCCCCTCTGCTTGATCAATATCAGCAGGAGGCCGCCTCTCTTCCTTTCCTAGAGAGAGAAAAGTTCAGCTCCACGTTACCAGCATCACCATCTTAAAATGTCCACAAAGCCCATAGACAGGGAGTAGGGCTGAGATCCTGTCCTACTGGCGTCAGCAGCAAAACTGCAGCAGAGGCAATTTTTCACTTGGTTCTCTCCACAGCTGCCAAAGACCTGGTGATGAGCACCACTGACTTTCTGAAATTTGTGTGGGTCCTTTCCATTTTGAACCCAGCACATCCCCAATGTTGGCCCTAGCAATACAAAGAGTTTTTGTGAAGTTCCTGGAGGACTTCACAAACAATAGAGTAAAAATAAATAAGAAACATATAAAACATTTCTCTGTAGTACGCTCAGAGCTGCTGCTAAATGCTCTTATATAAACCAAGCATTTGAATAAAAAGCTCATCCCATAAACCAAACTGCCAAAACCAAAACACAGCAAGCCGCAGAAGAGATCTGTGCAGAATATATTTGCACCTTGTCACACTCTATCCATCCCTGTTACCTTTCTGAGCTGTACCAATTTACTAAACAAATAAGAAATGACAGTAAATGTGACTAAATGGGCAGAAATTAAATATAAGAACAATCAAACACATATGATGTGATGGAAATATGAGCTAAGGAAAAAATCCATTTAGCAGACTCAGAGCCCCAGCCATAATGACACTGTCTTCAGTAGGAAGAGATTTCACAAGAGATAGACTGAAAAATTCAGGTCAAAAGCTACTTTCAGTTAATATCAGGATAAAGCCACTTATCTGTGTTGAAGTCCAAGAGATTATCCTGGATTTACATTGAAGAAATAAAGCAGAATTTGGCCATAAAGGTGGCATAACTGAATTACCAAAGAAACGGTCTCATAACATTGTCTCACAGGCAAAGATACAGAAACATTCAAATGGTGGCTATGTATTTTCCTCCTTTTGACTCTAAATTGTGATTGCCTTTGAGTTGCCATTTGTACTTATTAAGAGCACATCATCCTGGTTTAAAAGATTTGTCTGATTACTGTAAAAAATACATTACATTAAGCTAAGAGCTAAGTCAAGTTGAAACACTTAAGAGAAAAATAAAACATAAAATATTAAATGAGACTGAGCAATTCAAACAAGGGTAAATGCTGAAAAGAGGCTGCAGTGTTATATAATAACCACACACCTGTGCTCACAGAAGCAGGGGACTCCCATGGATGACTGCAGGGACTCCGCTGGCAACAGGGAGCACAACTGCAGAGTAAGGGCTCTCTTCTCATCTCAAGGTCTCAAAGATATCCCACCAACAAACCTGGACTTCTAGGTATTTCACTCGCTAACAAACAACATGTTGCACTAGAAATGACGCATCAAAGCCTTATCCTGCAAACACTATCTGCAGGCATGAGATTGCGCTCCCCAGGTAATCTACCTTTGATGGTGAGGCTGAACAGAGAGGGTCACACCACATTCTGGAGTGGGTCCCAGCAAAACAGGCAACTCGGGATCACCTCACCTCCACAGAGTTGGATGTCACTGATTCCAGCCATGAACAGCAGGACATTCAGCAGTATAAATTCTTAAGATGTTTCTGCACGTAATTAAAAAGTGAAATGCTGTGACAGAGTGCAAGTGTTTTTCCCTTGGTCACAAACAATAGGTCTGAACATTTTACCACCGCATGTGACCATTACACCACCTAAGCTGACGTTCTACACAGCACGGAGAATGGTACTGAGTTAAATGATGTGTGCTTGGCAGGAGACTGCCTCCAGAAAGTGGGTGTGCCAGTCTTGATTTGAAAGTCTCATCTATTCACTTGCCCTAATGTGTAATCATTTTCATTGCTAATAAAAATGCATGCCTTTTTCTTTGCCTCTTAAGTATTAGCTTGTCTGGCTTGCATCTCCCTCCCTTGGGTTTTAGGAGACTTTCTCTGTTAGCTTGAGCAGCCTTTTTGGGTCTTGTATTAAATATACATAACCAACACTCTTCTTGCTCTTCTTGGTAAGGCAAAGAGATGGAAGACCCTCCCAGGAAAACAATTTCTCCACCAGTCATTTCCATGGCTCTTCCCTGGAAAAATTGTCAACAACCTTTTAAAAGAAGTTGTTTCCAGTTGTTTTTACCAGCTGGAAGCCACATTCTTGTATCACTCTCCACAAGGTTTTGATAAAAACATAAAATCAGCTCCCTGTATTTCTGCAGCTCCAAAGATCACACTACTCCTTTTAAGTCTGTGTTTCCTAAAGAGCATGAAAATTATATAGTTATGTGGTATGCATGAGTATGTCTCATCTTGAACACCTCACCCAGTTACAATATCAGAAGTGCTGTAAGTTTCAGATATGCCTCATGAGAACAGCAGAGCAGACGAGAGATATATCCTTATGGAGAGAACTGCAACATGGACTCAGTGTTTGATGGACAGTAAGAGCCACAGCGGACAGGCTCCATCATCACTGCTCCCTGTACTACTAACACCAGAAGATCCTGGTGTGTTGCATGCCCACTTAATCATCTGCTGAGTCTGCTTTCTAGGATACTGTTCAAAATTTTGCTAGCGGTACTCACGTGGAACAGTCCTGATGAAATGTGTTGTGCCAGGACTCTGTGAAGAGAATGAGGATCTTCAAGGTGTCAAGTAACCAGGCAAGGTAATATTATAAAAATATTTACAGTTGCATAAGGAAAAAGCAGCTGCAGAAAAGCCTCAGCTTGTGATGTGACATGAGGTGCCACAGAAAGACATTTTGCAAGTTTCTTCACTTCTCCCACCATTTCTCTTGCAATTGTGAAGATTCAACTATTTCTAAGATCTTGCTAGAAAAAAACATGTGTAAATGGCTGAGTGACTGTTCAGACAGTATACCAAATTTGTGTAGCATCTGCCATTCACATAAAAGGAGGGGTGGAATTTCAGAGAGAATCCCATAGCACAAGGATACAAAATCACTACAAACACCAGACAGCAAGTCCACCTAATGGCCATCGGATTCTGTAGTGGTAGCATCTCTACAGTTCTGCATGTTATTGCCAGAGTAGAAATTTTGGCACATTGAGATACCTACTCTCTAGCAATAAAAGCCAAGAAAAACAATGCGGGGTTTTTTTTGTTTTTTTTAAGCTGTCAGCATTGTCTGGATGCAGAAATAGGCCAGCTCAGTTCTGAGAGTATACTTCTGATTATTTATTTATCCCATACAAAATTCATGACTTACTATTTTCTATATATTTTTGTGTAGTGCTAGTGTTGTTTCATTTTTACCATACAGCAGCAACAAATTCTCATGCAAGACCGATGCCCAGCTGTTGTAGGCACAAATGAACCAGCAGGATATTTTCATATATATATATATAGTCCACAGCTGAGATTCAACTCACACCTATTTAACAGAAGGAAAATAAGCGACAGAAAACCCACTCCTCAGGTACTCTGCTCGAAATGAAAGGTGCTGGTACAAGCTTTACAAAACTGACAGTGGAGGATCCACAGAAGAACTAGGCCAGAAAGGCACTTGGGCCTTGCCACATTACCTGTACAGTACTGCTTCTGAAACACTTTGTATTCTGTTTTGTTTCTTTGAAAAAGAACAGTTTAATTCAACAGTTGTAAAACAGTTATCCCTCAGTCATTTGCCAGATTTTTCACAGGCATCTGACCCCAAGTGGGGCTTGAGGAGACATTTAATGGGCAAGCTGAATAGGCAGTGGTCTTCCTGGAAGAACTGGAGAAATTTATGAAAGGCAAATCTGTGAGCACTCACAGGAATGGCATCATTCCCAGGGATTTCCTAGCTGTTGAGAGCTACATCAGATGACAAATCAATCTGTGACTGCTGCAGCTTAACCTTTCAGTTGCTTCATTTACAACTTAAATCCTCACAGGATCTATACTTTAAACCCCAGAGTTTCTATTGTCTTAGCTGCAAATTAGGCTTCCCTTTGTGACAGTGCTGCAGCTCCTAGGAAGGTGCCCAGTCTTCCTCCACCTGCCCGCAGCGGCAGGGGCAGCACAGCTCTTTCCTACTGTAAACTCATTTTGCTGTAGCTGGCGTGGCTTTTCTCTGGCTGAAACTCAAGTGTTTCTTGTCTTTTGGGGTTAATATTTGATTTCTGGTAAGACAGTTTATCTTACTCTTTTGTTATGGTAATTGATTTGTTTTAGTTGGCCAAGATCCTCTCAGTTTGGCAACAGATAGGCATATTGCTATACTTGATTAGATCCTTATCTTCAAATAAGAAATACTTAGTAATAAATTATAGTAACAATGATATCATTGCCTTAAATGCATGAGCTTTATGAGCTAAATTCACCCTTCAGAATAACAAGAATAATAAGCTGACAGTTTTTCCAGGCATGAATTTGCCCTTGCATACAAAACTAAAGGTACATAAGGCCCTCAAGCCTTAGCAACCTGAAACTGCTTTTTATTTCAATTATGAATACGTATTAAATATGGATTTCATCTGTTACATGTTAAAATAATTGGGATATATCAGAATAACTGAAAGCTAAATTTGGTGCTCTATATTCCGAATAAATAGCAGAGAGTAATTGCTCTTCATTTCTCCTTCTATGCTGCTCCCAGCCTACTAACAGCTTTTCAACACAGTACGGTAAATCAGCTTTAAGCAGAAAATTTTGGTGGAATTTTTGCTGGAATTTTGACCAAACATTGCCTTTGCAGATGTGTATACACTTAATTTGTAAATGCCAATCTCAATGCACTTCTTCCAAAAGATTAATGATTGTAAAACTTAAAGGCTATTGTGCGTGAGTTGCTGTATAAAACCTCTGCTAGTATTATTTTATTGTGGCAAATCTGGTCTGTCTTCCATGTTTAAGTTAACTGGAGACAATGATCTCACCACCATCCCCTTCTCTTAGATCAGATCAGGAAATCCTCAGCATGATAATAATCGTGAAGGGTCTTCTGTGCTGCAGAAATAGAAGCACTCAGCAAAGGATGGGGAAGTACCACGTAGCATATTTCATATAATAGACACTTGCAGGGAAGAAGGGCTAATAAACATACTGTCTTCAAAATATTAATTCTTTTCTACCTCTGTTTTCAGAAATAGGCATACTCTGAAAAGCATCCCAGGATGTCAGTCTAAGAAGCAGGACCTGAAAGAAACATCACACATTCAGAGACTGAGCCGTATTCAAGCTTGGCCTAAGTGGCTATAAAGGTAAAATTCAAAGGAGCTTGACCTATTTTTGATGTAGGTTTTTCTGCTTTGCTTTTTTCTCTTCTCATTTTAAAAGGAAAATGAAATCATTTTGTAACTCGATATAAAGGAGGACAGAAGGGTTTTACTGGTGGCCTTTCAAAATGAAGCACGAAAAGTAAATGGAGCTTTCAAGCCTGTGAAAGAATACACCACATGCTTAGCTCAAAGTCCCAAATCCTATTCCGTTATATAAAAGTTAAGCACATACTCAATCTTTACCTTTTGCTGAACTGTTTTACTAAAAGATAGCATAGTCTCTGATCTGCCATGTTAGCTGGGTAGGTCTGCCCTGTTGCAGCTAATTGCATTGTGCATGGAAATAAAAGGGAACAATAGAGAAAACATCGTAGGAGCATGACAAAACCCAGCCTTTTATATATCACTTTTAAGCATATTATTTACTCTTTTCCTAATAATTTTTGTCCTGCTTCAGAGCACCTTTTACAGTTCTATCAGTTTGCAGCACACTGTGCAGCTTTCCATGAAGAAAGCTGAATCTTATGCACACTCATGGTTTGCTTTCTTTGGGTAAACTCCTTTTGGTTTCTGAGGTAAACTGGAAGAAGGTCTGGTCTCTGCCTGCTTCCTTAACTGCACACAGTTAAGTCTTGCCACTACGTGGTTA
This sequence comes from Strix aluco, assembly GCF_031877795.1. Lineage (NCBI taxonomy): Eukaryota > Metazoa > Chordata > Aves > Strigiformes > Strigidae > Strix > Strix aluco. The sequence continues at coordinate 71,680,648 of NC_133971.1, forward strand.
CTCGCTCTTACCATTCTGTGTGTACTGCCCCCTTTCCTAGGTTTTGTCGTAAGTAGCCTTTAAACACACAGAAAACTTAGAGGTTTGGCTATTTCTGAGGAGGACCCACAAAAGACACATAAAGACATAGGGCATTGCAAACTAACCAAAGAAGAAACATTTCTTGCCCTTTGACTAGATGTCTATATTATTCACTGAGAAACAAAATCAGCAGAAAGGAGAGAAAAGAAGTCGAGTCTTCCTATACACAGAAAAGAAAAGAACTTCAGTTTGCCCCCTGTCTGAGGAGGCAGAAGGGGTTAGTACTAACAATTATACGGTCCCAAAGCCCCACATGACAGGAGAGATTAGCAAAACCATCATAAAAGTTGAATGGACCTGGAAAAGAGGCCTTTCTCTTTTACAGATGTGCAGTCCTTCAGCATTTCTGCATCCTTCCATGGTGAGGCATTTGTTGCTCTGCTTTTGTTTCACTGACAGGCTGGCACACCTCTTTGCTAGGGCATGCCATCTACAGAGGCTTATGTCCCCATAAGGCATTTCCCCTTTGGCTCCTGTTACAGTTTCAGAATCCCAGTGCTTATGTGTAACAAAGGCAGCTGTAACTGGCAGCACATGCATGCAAGGTACACCCAGAAAATTCATCTTTACTGCCGGGCTGTGCCAGATACCTCTACTGCAGCCCAAAGCAGTCAAAAGATTATTACATTGTACTAGCTTCAAACAAAAGCCCTACAAGTTCTCGTAGGTCATTCAAATGAAGTCACCAAGGGTTTGCAAGACTGAACGTGCTGAGTGTTTTTCAGGATCTGATCCTCAACAGTTGAAAAGAAAAGATGACTTTTGTCTTGTTGCACATGCACTGGAAAAAAATCTTCCTCTGTTTCCATACGAATATAGTACATGCTTAATCTTCCAAGCTCAAAAAGTACTGCTTATTGTAGATTGCACATCACCTCCTCTGCTGACCTGGTTCTTCCATTCTGCATCCTCCAAAGGACTAAGACTGCAAAGTGTATGTTTACACAACACAAATTATCCTATGTGTAAAGATCATGAGGTTTCTACAGCCTGGGTGACTTCTCATCATTCTCCAGGGACTAACAACCTCCCCAAATCCTAGAGAATGATGCAAATGAGACTGTGTCATGCCCCTTGCTTAAGCAAACAGTGGTGCTCCTGCTTGGAACTGCTCTGTAGATTACACTAAACTATAGCCCAGCAAGATTTGAGAACACTTCAAAGCCTTTTTAATAGAAGGTGCCTATTCTAATTGTCCTGATAGAAAACCCAACCTGACCCATGGATACAGTGAGAAAAGAAAAGCTGTGGCTTGACAATGGAAACAACAGGATTTCCCCAGATCATTTCTCTTGCAAAAAAAAAGTCATGTATTTTCTCCCCTCTTGGATCTGCACATCATTTTCATGTAACATGAAAACAAACCCATCTAGTTAACAGATCTAGCAGAGAATATGAGAAATCTCCTTCCACTCACTTGAGCTCTGGATTATTATGTTATATCTGTCAGTCGAAATTATGTTTCTTTACATTTCAGGCAAATAAGGAGGAGTCCACCTTCTTTTCTGAAACAAATTTGGTGAGCAAGCAAAAGTCTCAGCTACATACAGCCCCTTGAAACTGATCTGCACAACACATGGCCCAGGGCCACTTGCCCTTTAGTGGATCAGAGGCAATGACATGTTCTGTATGGCCCCGTGGTTGTGGACAGCTAGCCACCAGTCACTCTGTCAGCATGTAGCCTGTCTGTTCAGCCAGCAAGCCAAATGGAGGTAGGTTTAAAGTAGGGGCAGAGAGTGCCTGGGTTCCACTACAGACAACAAAACAACAGGTCTGTTTCTCAGCAAAGTTTCCTTCAGAGTTATGTTTAAATAAAGCCTTTGTAAATTTTCACTAACATGTATAAATCCCCTCCCACATATCAATAAAACTTTATTTCAGAGAAAGAGCGTGAACACAAATACATTAATAAAAAGTTAACTATCTGGTATGTCAGCAGCTAATGAAGAACAAAGACCTGTACTCCTTCAGGATAACAACAGCTTCCCACAGGCTCCACTGTGACAATGCACTGTCAGAGCCCCAGTACCAACAGCAACAACACAACCAAACAACCACTAAATGAGATCTTTTAAAGCTGTGGCCCATGATGAGGTTGAGGACAAGTTCAGTTTCTGCCAGTATGCTTTCAGCACCTAGAAGCATCTTGGTTTTGAGTTGATAATTACAGTGTGCTGAGCCAAGCAGCTGTCACCAAGGAACAGGAGCTGCCCAAATGAAGCAAAATGCATAGAAGTTTACTGCTGATTTATCACACAATAATGAACCCAGTTACAGCCTTTTGAGGCATGGAAGTGAAAGACTAAAAGAGAGAGGAAAAAAAAAAGATGAAAGAGAAGAAGAAAGAGCTTTGAACATTTTGTTCCAGTCAGTTTCCAAGAAAGAAGAAAATGCCAGGCATGATTCAATCGGAGGATGCCCTCCCACAGCCCCGCTGTTGCTGGAGAAGTGGCCATTGGGCAGATACCCGAGACATGTATTTCCCAAAGCACACAGATCCAGTCTTTGCTGAGACGTGAACTCTCACTGATGGCAGCACACACACATAGCAGGGCAAACAAGAAGAAGAACGGCAGAAGTATCTGAATGAACTTTATTCAGGATCTGACATATGATGTCAATATAATGAACATGACCTAAAGAAGAGTGTTACGCTCATAAGCAGACTGATTTGGCAGCTCTGACCAATTAGTACCAATTAATTTTATGGTGATAGCTAGTGCACATATATGATGTCACCATAAATCATGGTCACCTTTCTCCCTTGCACTCTTTATGTTTGGAAAGTACTTACAGTTGAATCTTCTGTAACACTACTTGTAGACTGAAATGAATGCAAATGTAATTCTGGCAGTCTCTGCAATAAACCAAAAATGCATGGACCAGAAAGCATCTATATGACTGCTGCTTTTAAAAAACAAAACTGTTTTGTTCCAACTACTGTACACGATGATATTTACAGCAACTGCAGTCTGCACAGAACAAAGATAGGCAAAATGTTGGTTTTTTCTCCCCTTCCTTCTGAAGTTCAAGTTCTCTCCCAGAGCAATAAATACCAGCTGCCTACATACTCATGTACTTGGAAAGCATTTTGAGCAGCAGTAACCAATGCAATTGGCTGCTACATTTGTTGAACTGTAATGGCAGAATATTCCATGTGTTTATCAGTACAGGAAATATTAAAAATTACCATAATTTTTATTGTTAGCAGTGAAACAGCTGGATTTTTGTCTCAAGTTGCTGGGAACTGGCACTTGCAGCTAAGGAAATGGGTGTTGTCCGTTGATATGCATGACATCTGCACTTAACTAAAACACTGAGGTACACAAAGCGTTATTGTTAGCCCTACAGACAAGATGTCACCAGGGTACATTAACAGACCACTTTACAAGCAGTGTTGATTAACTGCTGCCTCCTGCAAGACCACCACAAGCAGGAGGGCAAGTACAGACCTGCTTTTAGGAGGGACCGGTCTGAAGCCTGTTACAGACCTGGAGGGCTACTTTGCTTTTTGGTAGTCCAACATCCACAAAATGGTCCTCAAGCAGTTTCCAGGACTCTCTGTTTCTAGCCTGTCCTTCTGGTCAGAATTTTAAAGGAAGAGGAAGGGTCTGAAGATAACATAATTATTTATAAATCAATTTCAAGATTTATTGAGTAGTTTTTCCAGTGTTTTCCCACGTACAACTCTCAACTAACTTATAGGCTAGTGTGTTGCTTTCACCATTGCTTCTGTCACATTTATTCTTCCCTTGTTGTAACATTTTCTTCAATAGGAGAATGGTAATTCAGCCACATGTTCCAAAAATATAACATGCTCTAACTGCAAAAATAACCATTACTGATTTGCATTTTTCCTTACAGAGAAACTACAGACAGGCAACATTGTTTGCTTCTGAAACCTAGACACACACAGAGACATGAAAAGGTATTTGTCATCAGTGCTTTGGCAAACAACTCTTATAAGGCTTCTGCTGAATTAATCCCTTTATCATTGTTTCCCCCACCCAGAAAACAAGGCCAGAAATGCTTACCTAGCTGTTTCATAATAGTGGGTTTTTTTAAAATACTGATTACTTCCTATTTGGACAGTATCACAAAGCTATAAAGTGCAAGTTTTGTATTATCAGAGTTCTTATTTGGTATATTTTGAAAACAATGGCCCAAACTCCTGGCTGCCATCACTTTCTTAATTTCAAAATCTGAACTGGAAACTCTTCAGATATGGTTGCAACGAATTCTTTCTTTTATTTTTACAGATTCTGGCCTCCTTGCAGTTTAAGGGCATTATAACACAGTCAAAAAGAAAAGCAACTGGAAAGAAAAAAAATACATTCAGAAAAAAGATTTGACAACAAAACTGTTTCTCTTGCATTGCCTTCAGTATTATCTTGCATGCCATTAAACTAATCCTGCTCTCACTCACAAAACCGTAAACTGGGAAACTCAGTGGAGTCCTTCTAGATTAACAGTCACAATGAGAAGCTGCTGAAGAAAGCAATTAAGAAACCCACAGCATCCCCTAATTTAAGACCCCCAAAAAACCCCAAAGACTTGCTATGAACAAAAGAAAATGGAAGGTCTGCTGCTTAGCTAAGTGCCCTAATTCTCTGCTTATTCCAGTCTGTATGTTGTTAGTTTACAGTCTTTTATGTGTACCATCCTGCATAAACAGGCCCTCAGGGATTAACATACCGCAACCAGTACTTCAAAACTACTTGCTGTAGGTCTCTTTCCACACCTTCATGAATGTAAACAAATAAAGATTTCTGAACAGGAGCTACTAGAATAATTTTCCTTCATATTGTGCCAAGCAGGCATCAGAAATACCAGTTGTTGTGGAAACTAGGGAAAATGGTAAATTGCATCCTAATGAGGGATGTTCTAGCTAAGGATACAGGCAACATTGTTGGGAAAAATCTCTTCTCAAGACTTTAGTATTTTTGTTCATAATTAACCAAGTTGAAAGCTAGCTACAGTAGCTAGGAGCAAGTAGTTCGAGAACCTGCGTTATCCCTGCTACTGCACAAGAAGTACTGTGCTTTCACACACACACCTTGCTGAAAGCCCTGTTAAGGACAGCTGTGACAACTCCTGCTCCAGTACAGCGTTTTAAATCCAAGCCCAGCTCTGCAGGAGTCTGATAGAACTTTCCCAACTCAGTGACAGACTTGTCACTGACATTGAGGGAAACATGAAACAAGCAGTCTTACAGAAAATAGGTCTACCTTGCCTCAGAAATACCTCAGATATTGGACAGGTTGTGAGTTTGAATGAAAAGACGGTACACACATAGCAAATGTCACAGAATTTATCACAGAATCATCTAGGTTGGAAAGGACCTTGAAGATCATCTAGTCCAACCGTTAACCTAACACTGACAGATCCCAACTACACCGTATGTCTAAGCGCTATATGCTGCTATATAATGTGCTATATCCTGCAGCTTTCCACCCAGTAATTCACATCTGCAGATATAAAGGAGAGGAAGATCATCCACACCATGGAGTTTATTGTCTCTAGTGAGAAGTGCAAGACTGAACTGCTGGTGGGCTTGAGAAGGAACACAAGGGAAAGATTAAATATGGGCAAGGTGCGTTATGAACTCTGAAAAACAGGACAGCGACTAACTGCTTTAGTTCAAAGAAAGGGACTCTCCAGACCTCCGCTGATTAGTAGTGCTAATCAGATTTTCTCCTGTTTTCTCACTTAAGCATTTTAGGCTCTGTTAATTTATATTTCTTCATCCTGAACAGCCTGTTACAGCTCCTCAGGTACAAGCGAAACATCTGCCCTGCAATGGCTTCCCTTAAAGATTTTATACAACATTTTAATCAAACGCTATTCCTAGTACAGCAAGAATCTGTCCATATTCAAAGCAATATCACAGCCACTTGTTTCTGCACAGTGATGTTTTCTGTGGATACAGGAGACAATCATATTTGGGGTATGCTTAGAAAAAAACACAAACTTTTGCTAGCTTATTTATCACTACTTCTTAGTGACTCAACTTTATTTGGATGCCATATATTGCACAGCTGCCAGCCTGTTGGAAATATTTCTGCACCCCATTTGGTTAGTTATCCTACAATTTCAAAAGCTTGTGATCTCTTATGGAAGTTTGCAGATGTAGTTCTCTCACCCTTCCCAGCTATAGCATGACAATGCATGCCAGAACACAGGCTCTGGCACAGACTTTGGAGACGGATGTGGAAAGGTTACACAATTTTGCAATAAATTCATTATGATCAAGCAGCACCAGTTAAAGCAATCACTCTCCTGGCCAAAGAAATAAGTGAGGAAAAGAAAAACAAAAAAACCAAGTCTTCGCTTTTCTGATGTCCTGTTGCATCAAAGCACAGGTTGCAACAAGCTGAGAAAGTGTAATGTGCTTCAACGTCTTTTTCAGTTGCTATGGTACAGTTTCTTATGGAAAATTCCTTGTTCTGCGTGATGTTTTTCCTGCCTCATTTGGGATGGCAGAACCGTTCCTTGTGTCACCTGAGAAACCGGGCTGTCAGTTTCCACCTATTGGTGAGAAAGAAACTCATCAGCAGCAGAACTCAATGGAAAATTCCTCGGGTAGAAGTTTCTGCGCTGGAGGCCAACATGACACCGGCGGCGGGAAGGACAGATGGGTCAGGGGCCAAGGGAGCCATGCAGGAGATCTGGCTTCCACCTCAGCGTCAGCCACAGATTTCCTGCGTGATCTGGGGCAAGGGATTTAATCTTTGGGACTCCCTGCTCATGCAGGCAGGACAACAAAGCATCCTTCCCCCATTCTTCACCCTCTGCGTGAAGCCCCAGGTCTGTAACCTGCCCGCAGGTCAATCAACTAGCTCCAGGTTACAGGAGTGGGGCCATAGCCTGAAGAGGGGTTATTTGAAGCTATGGAATCCCACAAGCCTTTGCACAATGAGGTCTTGTTCGGACCTTGAGGCTCTGGAGTAACACATGTAAATAATAATAAATAATTGCATCATTCTCCTCTCTTAACGAAAAATATCAACATAGGCAAGGAGGGAAAACTCCAGATCTGCTGTACAGCCAAGCAGGAAAAAACATTTCGCTTTTAGAGGAGACCTGCAATCTATTTTCTGCATAGATAATACCAAAAAATTGCCAGAAACACAGTATAAAGATGATATTATAGCATCACACTAGTAATACAAAGCAATCAGGGAGAGAGCCTTTTCACTAGGGGAATTTCTTTTATGGATTAGTTGGAAGCAATCTGATTTTAATGTGACATTTTTCCTGCTGGAATGTTTTTCCTTCCAAGCAAAAAATAATTAGATTCCACCACTTCTGATTCATGACAAAACCAAAGCATTGTTAAAACAAAGAAAAGAAAAAAGAAAAGGAGTTAACATTTTAATGCAGTTGGATACCTGCTGTACTTCAGAATGCTGAAATTCCCATGGGCTCCCTATGGTGATGAGAAGAGCTTTTGATCTCTCTGAGGAAATGGGTTTTGAGAATAATAAATTCCTAAGTGCTTGAAAAGCGACTCCTTTAGTAACGTCTATCATGAGAATGAAGTGCATTCAAGATGTGACAATGCAATTGCACTTCATGGGACAAATTTTCTGGTGGTGCCAATATTTAAAGCTCCATTGACTTCAGTGGAGTTTCACCCTTTAATCCAAGAAAGTTTGGATTTGTTGCATATCACTTGCAGTTACATACAACCACTTCAGTCTTTTAGAGTCCCTCTCATTCCCACGTAAGTTCAACAAGAAAATTAATGGAAACAGGTGTAGGAATGAAAGAAAATGTGTCAAATATTAATTGAATGCAAGTCAGGATATCCAAAATTTTGATCACAGCACTGATGTCAGCATAAAGCCAGTCAAAAAATTTGACTGAAAAGTGTTAATGGTGTAAAATAAAGTTTCAAAGATTCATCAGCAGGAAAATGTTGATTTTTTCAGATACCTTTTTGGCTTTCTAAAACAAAAAATCAAATTCAACATTCCAAAGTGGAAAAATCTTTTCTTCCTCCAACCCCATAAAACACCAAAATAAAAATCTTACCCATAACTTTGGTTTGCCCAAATAAACTTTTCATTTTAAAATACCAAATTATTTTTATTGAAGATGCAGATTTTTCCATTTCAACATTTTAATTCAAAATGAGACAAAATTGAATCAAGCGCTCTGCTTTAACTTACATTCTGATTTTAAAGCAGAAAGTAATTTTGAAATGCTGAAATCTCCCATATGAGGAAAATTCTATTTTTGAACAGCTTTACTTCTGTGCATTTAAAATCTCAGCTATTACCCTGGAACTTTGGAGGGGGAGTTGTACTGAAGATGGAATAATTCAGTAAAAGCTGCATTATTCTGGTTGTACAAAGTTGTAAAGGCTAGGACCTTCCTCCCTCATTTTGCATTATGTTGGAGGAACCACTCTTTCAAGGCTGTCATCAGATGAAGAACCGGATGCCAATCTCATACCGAAGCCTATGCAGGATGCCTGCACATCAGCACACTGTTCCACTGATCATCTTCCTCATTCTTATCCAGAGGTTGTCATATTTGACTCTCAAGAAACTTATCCAGTAAAAATCACATGCAAGTGGAAAGCATCAGAGTATGGAAGTTAAAACTCAGCTTTAAGCATGGCAAAATTGTAAGAAAGATCTAATGAAGTAATAGAAGTTTGAACCAAAACTCAAGATTTGAATACAACTGACTTTTGACAAACTTTATATCCTGATCTGAATGCCGTGAGTTAAAAGTAATTGCTCAGAAAATCTCTTCCAGACTGAACAAAATAATAATCATCAAAGAAGGATTCTGCAATTTAATTCCTATGCTACTGTAAATACTCATCAATGTACAAATCCTTTGAAAGAGCAAACATTTGCATACAGAAGTATTTTTGTGCTAGAATTTGGATTATGATGGGCCATTTCATCTTCATTAAGGTTGACGCTGTTATATTAATATTCCTAATACAAAGAAAATTTGCAGAATGGCTCCTCTGCTTTTCAGCAACCAATGCAAATCACAGTATCTCTTAAATATCCTGTCCCTTTGATATTCACAAGCGCTGCTGTTACATTTCCCTTATCCCAGCTCCCTAATAATCTTTCTCCTCCTATCTCCAGCAGCACAAGTAGCAGCTGGAGTCTGGAGGTGGGGGGCACAGATGGGTACAGAAATAAATGGTGACCCAGAAGAGCTTTTTGTTCTTTGCTGTCTTGTACTCTATTGATCCTTTCACACTCCCCAAAGATCTGAGACATTTTATAATTATGACCATAATGAAATGCCATCAGGGATTCAAGAGGAATTCCTTCCTAAACATCTAGAGAAGCAATAAACTTCAGTTAAAAATCTATAAAACCAAATCAACGGACGGTTAAAGCTGCAGTTACAAGGCCCTGTCATGCCAACCTCTAGTTCTCTTCACTGAGGCTCCAGAGGAGTGTGGCTAAAAACCCCTTCCAAACCCAACCTGGATATTCAACTAGTTGGCTGTCAAGATGAAATGCAAGAAGAAGGAAAGCTTGATGAACACTAGTGAAAGGCAATTAAAAAGATCCTTAACCAAACACTGCTGCTTTTATCAAGTCAGGTCATGTATCAAAAGCAAAGCCTACTTGTCCAAATCCTTTTGTTCCCTGAATCCAAATCCTGAAGTCAGGGAGGGCAAAACCTAGCTAGTGATTTTAATTGCTTGAACTTTGGAACAGTACAGCTGCAAAATATTGGCTTAATTGGAGTAAATGACCAACAGGCCTACCCTTTTGTCTTTCTTATCTTTTATTTCCTTTTCCTCCCCCACCCTCTCCTTCCTTCTCTTTGGGAGAAGGAGATTTGTACACATCACTGTCTCACTGAGTGCCACTTCTTAGTGGAGCACTCTCTGGTTGTTGCTTGCGATATGTGCAAGTTGTTGGCTTTTGTATTCTCCCTACAGTTTCCCTATTGTCCAAGCATGATTTATCTGCTTCACCTTTGTGATGTTGTTTCAGTTTTCTCCCATCTAATGAGTTTTATTAGTAATTGTATCTCAGAGTTTATATTTATGATGCCACTGTAGAACAGTGTTACTCTTAACAACATGCTTGGTGGCTTAAACAACACCTAGAGATAAGCATATTTTCTCCATGTTTGCAACACGGAAGGTATTCCCTGGAGCAAAGCCTGATGACATACAGTGAATTACAGCCATACAGAGAGCAGCTGCCTGTTAAAAGTAACAAGCAAAATGTTAAAGAGTCTGCATTGCCCTTCCTTTGTTCTGTAATCTTGCTATAAGAGAGTATCACATTAAGAGACTGAATATATTAATATACTTCGTATCTTTTGCATTCATGGGTACAGTGTGCATTTTGTAAGTCTTTACACTATTTTTCCTTGATGCTTTGCTCTGCCACCTTTCATTGGGTTGAAGAGGAAGGGAGAAAAAACTTGTCTCCTATGAATCAAACCATCACCTTCTGTGGATCAGACTGAGTAGTAGTTACCCAGAAGTGCAATTTTATTTAAAGTCATCTTACAGCTTGCACAGCTTAACAACACACACCAAGAACGTCAATAATTCAAGTGTATCAGGATGCAGAAATGCTTAGCTTGCACAGTATTAAATGGCTCGTTAGTTTACTTAAAAGCAACAACCCAAAAGCTAATTTCCAATACACACCTGTCAGAGACAATGAGGTTTGTCACAGATGAGGTTAAATAAAGCTTGTTCCAGCACAGAATCTGAGATGCAAAGAAAACAGTGCTTGCTGGTTTTGGCTCGGATGTGTTCAAATAGGTTTTGATATATGGCCTTCTTATCCTGATTACCCAGAGTTAACATGCCATGCAAAACTCCAAGTCCAGCTCAGCACTGACATGGCTTCTCAGGCTCTGCCAGCAGAAAACAGAGCAGGGAATGATGGGCGGCTTTTGACCACAAAGGGATTATACCTGAGCTTGTAAGCTAGTATCTCCTTTTCTTATTATAAGAGAATGGAGATCTAGGAAAGATTTAAACCCAGGATTGCTATCTTTCCTTAGACTGCATTTCCATTTAAACAATTGCCCTTCTTTGGACAGGAGGATAAAAAATCCTGCATATGTTTCTGCAGCAGTTGTGTTCTTAGCACTTCTCTGAATTCTGTCTTTCTGAAAGGGACACCTACAAAAGCCCTCTGTAAGAGGAGAGAAATTCATGGGACTATTGTGACACAACTTTTCTGTAGTCTGCTGCCTTATTTCTTTATCATAAGGCAGAGATTCGTCTCTCAGCCATTCATATATCTAACAGCAACACTGTGCTGGGTTTGGCTAGGATAGAGTTGATCTTCTTCACAGTAGCTAGTATGGGGCTATGTTTTGGACTTGTGCTGAAAACAGTGTTGATAACACAGGCATGTTTTAGTTACTGCTGAGCAGTGCTTACTCAGAGTCAAGGCCTTTTCTGCTTCTCACCCCCCATCGAGCAAGTAGGCTGGGGGTGCACAAGAAATTGGGAGGGGACACAGCTGACCCCAACTGACCAAAGGTATATTCCATACCTTATCACAATTATTGAATGGTTTGGGTTGGAAGGGACCTTAAAGATCCTCTAGTTCTAAACCCCCTGCCATGGACAGGGACACCTTCCACTAGACCAGAATGACCCATAAGCTTTTGCTTTGCACTTTACTACCCAGGAAGGAGCTTTTCCCCACAGTGCTGCTCAACGCATTTCTGTCTGAAAGCAATCCCATTGCTATTCCAGTCTCAACAGCTTCTTGAGTGGAGACTGCAAATACTACAAAACAGTTGCTTTCCTTCTCATGAGAATAAAACAGGGACAAGACAAATCATGTCCTCCTGCACAAGTGGTAGGAGCAAATCAGTCATGTATTGTTCTTTCTTTGCCAAAGGCTGAGACTGAGGTTCTTTTGGTTTTTTTTCCATTTGTTTCTCCCTTTTTCTGTCCCTCCCTACTTTGTGTGGGACATGTTCCCCTTGATGGATATTGTTTTCAGCTATTTCTTTTCTTTTGTTAAGGCAGCCACAGGCCTTCCAAGCTGTGGGGACCAAAAAAAATGAGAGCACATCCTTGAAAGACAGCCTAAGAAACCAAATCTAAACAAATCCTAAGCAACACTCAGAAATGAGAGGAGCTGTGTGAGAATGGCTTCACTTCACAAAGTTTCTAACTGAAACTATAGCTCAAAGAAGTATTCATAATGGCAGTTGAAAATTCTGTCAGATCTGTACTTCCCTCAAAATGATATAAACTGGAGATTGTCTGAAGTTAGATTTGGCTTCTCCATATCCAATCTTGGGAATAAATAACCACATGATAGAGACAACCACCCCACTTTCCATTCTTTCTTTCCAATGCTGTGGGAAACAAACCAAGGTGGGAGGAGGGAAGAGGGGAAGTGTGTGCCACTGTGAAGACAGCTTCGCTTCCCATTTGCTTAACTCTGACTTCAACCTTCCAGTACAACTCAGTGCTGCTAAGGGATCCTCTTGGAGACTGAAAGCCTTTTCCTGCACCTGTGACCTGTACAATTACTGACTTTCAACAGTTTCCAGCAACCAGTTTTCAAAGGCATTTAGGTAGCTAAAGGCAAAGCAATCATTTACTGGAATTGTCCAAAGCAATAAGCTGATTAACACTCTGATTTCTGTTGACCAGACTTCCAAGCTGTTCAGGGGCTTTTTAGAAAACTAATTAGTTGTTGATTTAGCACCTGAATGCCTTTGAGATGGTCCTTTCATGTGCCTAGCTGACATCTGAGAAGGGAATTTAGATTCCCCAAATGCAGAAATCTTAAAAAAAAAACCAACCTAGAAAGATTATTAGTTATACAGAGATATGCTGCAATTTATAGAAATGAGTGATAATTCATATGTATACACCACATATTGTTTCTAAATGCAAACAACACTCCCATGCAATATGTTTTCCATTTAAGCATTTAATTGCCCCCAAAAGCTAATGGGCAAGTCGCTAGCCAGAGGTACTGCACAAATGTTCATCAACTGAACTTTAACAATTTCAGACCTGGTTGTAGTGTCTTGACTTATGTTATCTGACACCTTTTTCTCCTGCAGGGGTTTTGTACTTCAATCACAGTGATTCCCCCACAATCTGCAAATAATAGTCTTCAATTATTATGAGCATTGATGGGCTAGAGATAAGACCTAGTGAGTATTCATTTGAAGAGAGATAACCTGTCCTCTGTGGAATGTCCTGCTCAACGACAGGCTGAGAAATTCATACCAACCCTCAAGGCCCCAGGAACTACTGAGCTCAAGGGTTGCCTGTTTCTCCTTGTGCCCCTCAGTCACAGCCCCACTAAGCAGAAGTTCCTTCAGCATCCTCAGCTAAGAGAGCTGCTGGTACTGAAAAGTGCCCTCGCTTCTGTCCAACAGACCAAAAGAAAACTAGCTTAAAAGAAAGTGAGAAAGGGAGGGCTATAAAGATATGTTTCAGCAGCTGGGGTTTTACTTTTGTTAAGTAATGACAAAGAATGTTCCTGGAATTGTCTACCCACATAATCATATTTTTTAAACGAGTCAAAAATGCTGAGCTCAGGTATTTTATTATACAGAATATATGTCTAAACTCAAACAGGTGTACTAATTAAACACCTTGCAGTGAGAAAAAAAGAGCCTTATAATTTTTCCCCAACTGCTGTTGTGGAAAATAAGTCTGTTAAGAGGTTTAATTAACAAGTTAATGCTGAAAAAAAATATTTTAAGAATGTTACAGAATATTTCAGAATCTTACCAACTGTGTTACTTTTATCTCTGACAACATTTTAAATGGCTATTAGGTCCCACTTGCTGCTGGCCTATCCTATGTCCATAACACACATGCAGCTAAGCCTGAGGCAATGAGGAGCTCCCCAGCAAAACCCTGTCAAAACCAAACCAAAGGTACTCAGAATTTATGAACCTCAGTAGCGATTTTGCTGGGAAAGGTTTTTCAAGACAGAATGATAATCAAACTGCACAGACCACAGAATAAAGAAAGGTCTGGGAGATCAGCCACCCCAGAGCAGCTGATAAGCCCTCCTGCTTGCAGGGGAAGATGAGACAAGGGTGGGAGCATGGGCTTTCTGCATCCCAGCTGTGCAGATCCACTACCAGTGGGATGCAATGGGAAAGCACCTCTCTCACTGAATCTGAGTACAAACGATGTAGGAAAGGGAGGAACAGAGCAGGTGAACTGCTGGGCGCATGGGCTGCCATGCAAGCCAATACACCCCCATTCCTACACAGAAACACATAAATAGGAGGGGCATGCACATATTCAGAGTGGGCCATGGACCCTTCTGCAGTTCTGATGGCTCCAGGCATAATGTAACCCATTGTCATCCAGAGCCTCCCTGCACTGGGCAGATCTGCAAACTGCACAGTCTCCTTCAGAACACAAACTGCTAAACCGCTCTCAAAAGCCACAGTCTCAAAAGCACTGACAGACTTAACTCCTCAGAGACAGCTGCTGGTGAGAGGTGTGAACATGTTATACACAGCTGAAAAACAACACGGCTCGCACTGCAACTGTAATAAATACTACCCTGACTTAACTGATGCTTATTGTGGACAACTGTATTCATGATCATTTTCTCCCAAAATTCATCTTTGGGTGAGCTTGTGCTCATGACTAACTGCATTTTACACATTTATGTTTCTGAATAACAATGCATTTGCTTGGTGATGAACTCAGGAAAACTAGAAGTAGTGTTTATGAAATAATTTTGGCTACAAAGTTATTTTATTTATTTCTGATTTTCTCACACTTTAGCATTTATTAGACTTAAAAAGTCTCATTTTATTCTTATTTATACTACCTTGCTTCCCTGGGACCTGTATTTCTTATTTAGACAAAACTCTCACTGACACAAAGGAATGAATCCAAGGCCCAATCCTGCTCCTATGCTTAGGCTCATGATAAGGAGGTTTTAATATTGGATTTTTTTTTTTTACCATTCAGCTTAAATATAAGTACTACTCATTTAACCTCTGTCATGTTATTTTCGCATTACGCTTTCATGTACATATGCAGGTTTCTGTATATAAAATCAACATCCATAGAACTCAGTATGCAGCACAGAGTCTGAAAGGCATAATTTAATCATTACAATACAAATGGTGCTATTTGTCATTTATGTATTACTGATCTAGCTACATATTTTGCTGCCAAAATAGTGTATGTATTTCTGATACAGATGTATTGTCAAATGACAAACTGAATGTAGCAATGCCACTGAGATTACATCTACTAAAAAAGCACCATGTTGGGTTTTTTGATCTTGACTAATATCCTAATTCCAGAGAAGGCTTGCACACGTGTTTAATTTCACTTCATCTTTCATAAAGTCCTTAAGAATGCTCTTCACATGAAACCCATGGTTGGACTTGATGTTGACAGTGCATTTCAGTGCTCTGCTGAAGAAGAACAGTGTGCTTATCTGAAGTTTACCTGACAAATTTACACAAGCAGGTGCATGCTCTACCTGAACTTTGACACTGGACACTTTTCTGAGAGTGCATGTTTCATGCTGTCTTGCCTTGTATTCTGTGTCTGTACTTGAAATGCATGCTTTGGATCTTCATTGCTCAGATCTCCTTATAACATCCACTATTTAGCCAGAAGTATGTTTCATGTGCTGTATTTCCAGGTGATAAAACGCTCGTGCCATTCACAAACTAAAGATCATAGTCCAAGCTGTTCTTTCTTGTAGTTGTATTTCCAGCATTTGGGCTTTCAGAGCAAGTAGTTTACCAAGTAATTCAGGTCACAGAGCAAGATTCTGTATGATGAAAGCATGATTTCTTGCTTTTTTTATTACATGTAAATTGACTTCATGGACAAATCAAGACTCCAACTCAAGTAACTTCTGGGGGCAAAAATGGTTCTATAGGTTCACCTCTACACTAAACGTGGAAATATTCCCTTCTCTCCAATTCTGAATTTTTAAGGAGGTAGAAACCCATGCTTTTCAAGTTGAAGGCTTCTGCCTTTGGGAGAATTTCTTCCATCTGGTTGGAAAACAAAAAAAAAATGCAGGTCTGCTGAGTCTCAGAATGAGAAGCAGGAGTTCAAAAATCTAGTTTCTCATGAATTTATTTATTCCCTGTTACATTTTATTTGTTGGGAAAGGAAATATGTGACCACATTATTGGCAAAAATACCTGAGACTCAATATGCTATGGTCTGGGGGACCGATCTCTCGCCCAGTTAATAAAAGTCAAATGCAGCTAATGAAATACACCACCGATGTATATGGTTGACATTTCTGACTTATGTATGACTTGATGAACAATTCCAAAGACACACATTTTAAATGCTGACTGCAATCAAACTACAAAAGTATTTAGTCAAAAAGATAAAATATACGTTCACATACCTTTATAACTTTATTTAGTCAATCTCTCTCTTCTACATTTGCCTAGCCAATAAAATATCTCCAGAGTAAAGCACACAATGGGATCAGGACAATCAATAAATATAATACGTATATCCTTCCTTGTAATCTCAACCTCATTCATGTTTGGCTTTCACCATCTAAAGCTTTTTGGTTTTCAGCATCTGAAGATCCTGAAGTGAGTGCCCTGTTAAGCCTTACAACCTCTGAATCCTGACTAGCTATGAATGTCAATACTGGCCAGTTCAGCTTGGACAGTGAGGTTTTTCTTCTCAGTCTGGATTTCACTAAGATTGATCAGTTTTGCTCCTCTGCATTCTGGCTGTTGAGGTCATGGTGTCTTTTATGGGAAAATGAGCTGCTTATAAATTTTCAGCTCTGCAAACTTGGGAAGTTGATGGAAAATCCCCAGGCTTAAGGCTTAGTTGGCTAAGAAACCACTATACCAGCCTTTCTTTTGTGGTCACTCAGATATAAAAGCCTTTCAAAAAAGATGGAAATGCTGACAGAGTGTTTCTCTTGAGAGACCCTTCTTCTATGCACAGGGACCAACTCAGTCTATTTTTCATCCTGTAATGTGTCAAAAAATACCCCTATTCCTCAAAACTGTAGGAAAGTGTAGGGTGACAGATACAACCTGGAATATGCTATAATTTGTACGTGGGAAATAAAGTCAAATGCAGATTGTCCGTTGCAGGCAGTCTGCTCACTGTGCATTGCTATTTTCTACAGGCTACTGTGTGTGAAGGATGAGCAGCACACAGAAATGAACAAATCTGCTGGTCTGGGTCAGAGGCCTGGCAGATCCTTGCAGCACAGAGGCTCTTGGTGAATTTTCCTGTTTGCCTGTAGCTTTCGTGTTACCAGACTCTCACGTCCCCACTCTGCAGTGAGAGCCCATGCACCCAGCGAGGAGTTGCATGTGCTGGGGCCAGGCTCTGCTGCGGGACTCCAGGATGACTGAGAAATACAAACTGGGTGACTACATCCACTCCTTCTCTTGAACCTGCCCTGGAAATACAGACAACTACTTCTTTTTTCATGTCAAATGGCCCATTGCTAGTCATCCAAGGGTTGGGGAGAAGGTTGTCAGCCTACTCCAAAATTGAGAAACCAGTCCACCTTGCAGGGTGTGACTGGTCAGAGCCATGGAAACAATTGGGTATTGAACTACAGCCAGCTGCACCCTTCCACAAATGGCCTGGGAGAGGAAATGTAACTCAGCAGGTCCTGGCATCTGGCTGATCCCCTCTGCTCTCTGCAGCAGCCATGCCAGGGCCATCTCCCCAGGCTGGCAGAGTGGGGCCAGCTCTGCACTCTCAAATGCTGCTGCTGTGCTCAAAAGCTCCCAAATCATGAAACTGAGGTGAAAAAAACCCACAATGTAATAAACAGAAGAAAACCAAATGCAGATCTTTTTTTCTATTTCCTCAGCCTTCTGGGGTCTGGCTCACATTCTCAAGCTCTTCTTCACAATTTTCTCATTCTAAAATGAAATCTGACATCATCCCCAGACTCCAAGACCTATGGCTTTAAAGAGAAAAGTCCAGTACTGTGGGAGTCACAATAAAATGATAAGAAAATCACTCCTGCTTCTTTTCTCCCTTAAAAGTTATTCAAGAAGGCGGTGGACTCAAGCAGAGCATTTCTGCCACTTTCCTGCCTAACGGGGAGAACCAAAGTCTGGCTAAGCATATGTTAAAAAGAAATCCATAGTTAAAGAACAAGAAAAGCCAGAAGAAGTCTGAGATCACCTTTAACTAAATGGTGTAACAATCCCTAAAATGTAAATAAAAATCCCTAAGCATAAATTGGAAAGTTCAGTGTTCAAACTGGGATAGGAGAGGGATGTTCTCAAAACTTCTGCCTTTAAAATTAGCATCGCACTTGCAACCAGTAATTTTACTGTGGAACTGGAGCTGTAGACTGTAAATTCATTTTTTCAGATCAGCAACATAAATCAAAATTAATTTACAAAAATTACTTCTATCAGCTTGTATTCAGCTGCAGACTTTCTCTAACAGAAGCCAACTGGAAGTATGATGATTATTATCTAAACTGCACATTCAGACTCTTATACTTGAAGGAACACAATCCCAAACTGCAGAAATATAGATGAAATATTAAGACTATCTCATCAATATACACAAATTTCTCATATGAAAGCCACAATCCATACCACATCATCTGAAACACGATGGCTGTATGTATAGCCAGTTACTGAAAACATCTTGCCACTAAACCACCCACGAGCTAATCAACGACCCTGCCAAGTATGCTATTTTCCCCATCATGGATAATATCTTTAGGGATTAGACTGAGTGAGTTGCAAGTATGGATTAGCTGGGAAGTGCAAATTGATGTCAGTGCAGCTGCTATTTATCCACCCTAGGGGGCCTGAAACCTGGAGCTTGCAAACCTCTTCATGAAAAGGCAAAGCCTTCCTTTCAGTTGCACCCAAACAACCTCAGTGACTTCATGGGTCAGGGGTGGGGGTTACTGGGGTGAGATTTAGAATCACAGAATCACAGAATCATTCAGGTTGGAAAAGACCCTTGGGATCATCGAGTCCAACCATCAGCCCTACTCTACAAAGTTCTCCCCTATACCATATCCACCAACATCTCATCTAAATGACCCTTAAACACATCCAGGGATGGTGACTCCACCACCTCCCTGGGCAGCCTATTCCACTGTCTGACCACTCTGTCTGTGAAAATTTTTTTCCCAATGTCCAGTCTAAACCTCCCCTGTTGCAGTTTAAAGCCATTCCCTCTTGTTCTATTGCTAATTACCTGTGAGAAGAGACCAGCACCAACCTCTCTACAATGTCCTTTCAGGTAGGTGTAGAGAGTGATGAGGTCTCCCCTCAGCCTTCTCCTCAAACTAAACAGTCCCAGCTCCTTCAATCACTCCGCATAGGATTTGTTCTCCAGGCCCTTCACCAGCTTTGTTGCCCTCCTCTGCACTCGCTCCAGCACCTCGATATCTCTCTCGTATTGAGGTGCCCAAAACTGGACACAATACTCCAGGTGTGGCCTCACCAGTGCAGAGTACAGGGGGACTGTCACCTCCCTACTTCTGCTGGTCACACTATTTCTAATACAAGCCAGGATGCCGTTGGCTTTCTTGGCCACCTGGGCACACTGCTGGCTCATGTTCAGCTGCTTGTCAATTAGAACCCCCAGATCCTTTTCTTCCAGACAGCTCTCCAGCCACACCTCCCCAAGCCTGTAGCGATGCATGGGGTTGTTGTGGCCCAAGAGCAGGACCTGGCACTTGGCCTTGTCGAAGCTCATCCCGTTGACGTTGGCCCACCGATCCAACCTATCCAAGTCTCTCTGTAGAGCCTCCCTATCCTCTTGCAGATCGACACTCCCACTTAACTTGGTGTCATCTGCGAACTTACTGATGATACACTCTATGTCCTTATCAAGATCATCAATAAAGATGTTAAACAGAAATGGTCCCAACACCGAGCCCTGAGGAACACCACTTGTGACCGGCCGCCAGCTGGATTTAACCCCATTGACCACCACTCTCTGGGACTGTCCATCCAGCCAGTGCTTGACCCAGCAGACCGTACGCTCACCCAGGCCATGGGCAGCCAGTTTTTCTATGAGAATCCTATGGGGAACTGTGTCGAATGCTTTTCAAAAATCCAGGTAGACAATATCCACAGCCTTTCCCTCGTCCAATAGTCAGGCCATCTTGTCATAGAAGGAGATCAGGTTTGTCAGGCAGGACCTGCCTTTCATAACCCCATGCTGACTAGGCCTGATCCCCTGGTTGTCCATTATATGACTTTTAATGGCACTCAGGATGATCTGCTCCATGACCTTCCCTGGTACCGAGGTCAGACTGACAGGTCTATAGTTTCCTGGATCCTCCTTTCTGCCTCTCTTGTAGATGGGTGTTACATTGTAGAGAACAATTTGATTCCCAAAATCCCAAACCCACCTACAAGCAGTTTTTTACTCAAATTCTGCCCTGAGAGTCTCAACCTGGGCACTTCCACTTATGTTTTATGCATGCCCTCTCCTCAGGTTTTACTTTTCACATTGCTACCAACACAGCAATGTTATTTACTGACTGCACTTCCATCATTAATTGTGGAAATGTAGTAATAATGGGCTGATACACTCCAAGCACTAGGCTGCAAGCTAAGTGATGAATGAAGAAAGTCTGTAGCCTTTCATGGGGAAAAACGGCTTTGTTTCTTCTGTCCTGTTTCAACAGGTCTGGTTGACTCAGTTGGGAACTTTAGCAACTACAATTTCTGTGCAGAGATGTAGAAGACTAATTTTTGAAATATCATGGTATTAATGAAAATACCAGATAGATTAGGGGCTGTGACAGCTCACAAGATTAGCAAAGCCAACCATCTAGCAATAGTTAGCATCTATGCCTACAAGCTATTACATTGTTCTCAGTCGATTTCAGGGGACAAAAATCTTTGCAAGGTTTGCCATCCATGCAAGGTTTCTGCACCTGGTGATGTTACTTCACTACAAAGTTATGGCCCAATTTTCAACCACAGCAACCGAACACTGTTGGTAATTCCCAGGCAAGAGGTTTGCAGGCTGATGCTAATACAGCACAATCTGGTTTATAATGACTTAAGTGCAAAGAACATTTCACCACGTACAGGCTGCAGACTCTCTCTCACACATTTGTAATCAGAGTTGTCACTGCTAGCCAAGCACTGCCAAAGACGAAATACCTTTTGATTTCACACAAAAAGGAACCAAGAAGTCTGGTACGTGTCTGAAACATGTCTGTGCACCACAGACTGTAAACTTGCAAGGTGGAAGTATTCAAGATATTGGAGGGGCAGATGAGCCCACCAGCCATCAACAATCAAGCGTACATGGCAGGGAAAGGAAAACCCAGAAGTGCTGTGATAGGGTGTCAGACAGACAAGTGCTGAAGAAGCATCAGTGGGTCTGCTGGCAAGGAAAATGGGTTATGTTCATTGCCAATACAATCAATTTAAAAGTTAAGATGATGAGCAGCAGGAGTGGGAAATATCACCCAACCCCAGTTGGAAGATGAAGAATAATTTTGTACTGTTATGTCAATTAACAGATAAGCATTTGTGCTGAAACCTAGGGCAGAAATTCAGTCCTGAGTAATAACTGGAACCCAAGCCCTTAAGTCTATGGGTCTTTGGTCTTCATCAGTTTGCATTTCACACCTTGAAAGCTGTTTCTCAAGAAGAGGAAAGTGCTCTAACTTTTAGCCTGAGATTGCCTCTTTAGAAGCCATCACTCTTTAGGATTTAGTTATTTAGTAGCAAAAGTATCCATTTACTGATACAGTGATGGAATTTCAAACTAAATGCATCACAATCAAATTTTAAATTATCTTTTAAACACATACACTTCTAATAGTTTGCAATGGAGCTTGATACACTGTGTTCAGAAATGGTTATCTGTATAAAAGTCAAAATATGCCTTAAGTAGATAACAAAAAAGAAACTCCACTTGCTACTCACGGCAGACATACTCCTTCAACTTCTGTGAAAACTACAGTTTCACCTAGCTCAAAGTCTCACCTCCTTCCATAGACCAACATACACTAAATACTAAGAATCTTTTCCACCATGACTCTCAGTGATTGCTGTGTTTAATGCTAGCAGACAATGGAACTTAAACCAGATAGTAAATAAATATAAATGCTAATTATCTTGCTGGAGATGAGAAACCAGATGACATCTGGAGCTGGCATTATTATAAACAGGAAAAAGGTATGAGAGACACTTGGCTTAGAGGTTTATAAATACCAGATATACACATCAGGAGGAGGTTGGCAGGTTAAGAAAGGACAAGGGCAGCTCTGTAATCATAAAAGCAAGTGAGAGAGATGGAAAGAGAGCGTATGTGAAATTATTTCTGGGAAGACCATTTTTGTCTGAGACAATTTTAGTTACATTCTTTATTGGACAGATGCTCAGTGTGGTAGGAGAAATCTGCCTTGGTTTATATGCTGACACAGTTTACCTGATTCTCTCTGCTAACTCAATAAAAAGACAAAGACTGGGACCACCATGACAATGTGGCAGAATGCAGAGCACCAACCCCACAAACCTTCCCAAAGCACCATAGCAAAGTCTTGAGTTGCATCCTGTAAGCATTTATGCACAAATTGAACTTCATGTACTGAGATTAATTTTCCTGACACCATGTGGGTTTCATTGCAGCACACAAAACCAAACACAGACTTACATATTTTTAGGATCAGGACTTACTTAGCACTAGTCAGCTGTGATTTAATGTGTCTGTGCTTAATGTGCAGCTTACTAAATGTGAGCGAATTCTGTGTTTTGGTACAGTTTGGGTTTTTCCCCAGAACAGCATGTATGTTGTTTCAACATTAATGCTGAAAGTCACTGATGTTTATTTAAACAATTATAATGTTATCTGATGCAGCTGGGAACGGAGGTACAGTAGCCTCATACTTAAAAGCATGGCCTTTAATATAACATTAGAGACCTCTAATGGGCATGTTGCCCATTTCTGATTCCCTAGTGGCTTCTATTCTTCACAGGAATTAATGTTCTAATCAGAATGCATCTGTATAACATTTTCCTTGTGCTGATCAAGTATCAGCAACTCAGTGATTACCTTATGCCTCCCACTGCATATGCTAGGCCAGATTATTCAAATATCCTCTGGTAGAAGAGATAATGGAGCATTTCTAATCACAAAATAGTGCTCACAAAAAAGCTATCGTAAGAGCAAGCATCAGGGATGTACAATAAAAAGGCAGAAAAAGACCTTCTGTTGCACTGCAGGAACATCCTTCTGTGGATTGTTCTTAGTGCAACAACCTAGATGTAGATGAGCATTAATACTGACAAGATAGGTAGGTAGTCCAGCATCAGTCTTTGCAATCTTAGAACTCATGAATATATGTATGCATGCATGCCCTTGTGCACAGGTCAAGAAATATTCCTGTTAACGGCATTTAAGCCTTGCAAAGTTGGAAGCAAAGGTTTCTGACCTTGGCAGTAAGCCCCTAGACTACAGTTTGTGCTATGAAGCGATATGATTCAGGGTAGGATACAGATAGGATGTAGCGTCCCTTAGTTGCAAGCCCAATGCTCACCAGCTGTACTGGGAATCTCTAGAGTGACTTCCCAGAGAAACAGTTCAAACTTCCAGTGACACTTCAGAAATATATGTATATCCACACACCAAAAAAAAAAAAAGATGAAAAAAGAGGCAGGAACAACCTTCTCTGCAACACTTAAAGACCTTAATGTACTGATGAAAAATAGTAAGCAGTGCAGTTACCATCAATCACAACATAGTTTAGGTATTTTTTCAGTTATCTGCTGCAATGCTAATCACTGGTTCAAAAATCAACATTTCACATGTCCAATTCTAAAACTGTTACTAGGTTTGAAGAGTAGCATCTGAAGTTAAGGATACTCTTTTTTAACTATTCATGGTTAATTATGTTTAACTCTTATATTTTTTCACATTTCACCTGCTTCTAACTGAATACGAAAAAATCTGTTTGTGACATTTATTGTCCATCATGTGACCTCCTGCTCTACTTTTAAATATTCAACACCTTTTCCAGCTCTAGAGGTTGAATTATACAATGAAATTAAAAGAATTTAAGTTTTAACTTTATCATTCTTATAACTTTAAAAATATTCAGATTTCAAAGTTAGGTTATGTTCATTGCCAATACAATCAATTTAAAAGCATGCATGTAACAATACTGACTTCTGTTTCTGACCCAGGATTTGTTTTTTCCCCAAGAACACATTCAGTGCACAGGACTGGCCAAAGACCACTGAAATCAATGGAAAGGCTACTGGTGACTTTGATGAAATATGGATCGGGCTTTGAGCCTAACACTGCTGACTTCATTGACTCATCACAAGGGCTGAATTTGGTGTTGACAGACGTAAAGCGGTTCATCCCATGTTCCTTTAACAAATTGCATACATTTTTACCCCACCCTTCCACTCCCAGGAATTTAGACCATTTTCTTCTGCTAGCTCTGTTAAGGAGCCCCAGCACTTGCACAGGTAAAATGAATGACTGGAACACATACAGTTGTTTGTACTTACAGGTGTCTGGCTTGAGCTGACTGTTGGTAATTCCAAAATACTGTGGATTTTCAATGACAGGAATCTTTGTCATCCCAATGATGACTGCATCAGGACCCCCCTCTGAAGAAGATGGAGTGTTACTTCCATTTGAGATGTGGTGGAGGGGACTGGCTGAATCATCGTCATTGCTGATAACTGAAGAAGGACCTAGAGTTAGAAACAAAGATTTTCCTGTAACTCAGCACATGGTTCTGGTTTTTTTTTTTTGGACTAGTTTGTTCTCCATCCCTGTAGTCAACAGTTCTCTTTGTGTGCCTTATTGACCTTACCTCAGGAATTCTATATGTCTGGGTGCAGATGGAGAACAGTGGGTTTTTTCCATTAGGAGCTGGAATGTGAAGCAAATTATTGTATGGTAGATCACCTAGACTAAATATGTCAGGGTCCAGCATCGTCTGTCACTGGGGAAGATTTCCAAATTTGTTGAACTCCTTCTGTCATTCTCAGAAATAAGCTACGAAATACACACATTAACTTTTTTACCTTATGCCCTACTTGGATCACACAGCAGTAATTGTCACAAATCCAGGGAATGCCTGCCCTCCATTTGAGGTGGCATTATAACAAGACAAAAGACACAGAGGAGATGGGCTCATCCTGATGTGGGAAGATGGTAATTTCTGAAAGACAACACATTTGAAAGCAAAAATCCAGGGGACAGTTTGAACAGTCACAGAGGTATGGAGCAGACACTGAGAAGAGTAATGGTTAAGACACACCCCACCCTGCTGCAAAATCTGGGGTCATTGCAGAGGGGCTCATCCAGCTCAGGGGAACATCCCACTGGCTCCCCCATCCATACTTGAGTTTAGTCACCTTCCAGAAAGCGGTTTATTTGGATCAGTAATTCAGTCACAGTTCTTGTTTTGTTCTCACTCAGTCCTTTATATTTTTAACAAAAGTGCAATAGAGATAAAATGTTGAAGTCCCAGACTAAGTTTTAAGTTGGACAGAAGGAACAGTGCAGAGGCAAGACAGAGCTGAGTAACGCACCACATAGATGGCATCTGTGTCTACAGGAGAGATGGGGGATGCAGAGAGAGAGAGAGAGAGAATGGGGACCAGCAGCAGGTCCTATAGACACATCATTGAGGACATGAGAGAAGATGGGCAGGATCCACCATAGCACATATACAATTAAGGAACAAAATGAAAACTAAGGCAGTCCCAGACACAGAAGCCAAGAAAGGGCAGCTTTAAAGAAAAGAAACTCTTTTGTGGCTCACTGCATCATTATCAAAAACACTTTATCATTTCATGGCACGGCTCACCGGAATAAAACAAATAATTTGGCATGTGGCTATTCAACCCTACCTTTAGAGACTCAAGTGTACTCCCACCCCTGTTCTGCTTTCCCTCTCTCCAGTTGGTTTAATGGTGCATGAGGGAAATGTTCTCATAGTTTGAAAAAGTACTTCCCCCCTAGCCTGAAACATTAGAGGGCATTTTTCAAATACCTTGCACTTCACTGGAAAGTCACTGTTGACAAATGTAAGCGAAGCCTAGATCTCTGCAATTTATCAAGTGAAATACTAATACCAAGGCTGGTTTTGTCATTACTGATCACCCAGATCCTCAAAAGATTGATTCTACCAGGAAGGCTGCCAGGATTAAGAGTTTTTGGTGAAGTTTCCTCTAATGAAGTGCAGAGCCTAACAAACTGTGGGAAAGGGTCCCTCAGATCGCACACAAGGTACTTACATGAAGACATAACACATTTTTCAGGTGTGCAAGAGTTGTGTGCAGTGGCATTAGAGTGCAAACCCATTTAAAACTGCATTCATTTTTTTCTAGACATCATCCTTACATCTCTAAACTTTCTGAATGTCAAGCTAATGGCTCCAAAAAGCAGGCTGACAAATACACATTTTCTTGGAAAATAAAGTCCTTTTATCCTAATATAGCTTTAGTATGAGGGTCAAAGCCCTTCTTTTACAACAAATGTGTAAATTCCTTTGGCTCTGTATTTAATAGAGGCATATCTCTTAAGTTCTTTTCAGCCCTACTGCTCTCTGCTGCACAGGAGGAGGCTCTTTTGTCATTCTTTGCTTCCACCACACACGCAGTGATGGCAAGGAAAAGTGACCATTACACATTTCTAGACGTTAAAATGGGATAATGAATAGAAACTTGTTCTGTTCATCAAATCATTTATGCGCTACTCCAAGACCCAATTTTGTACAGCGAACTATTTTTTCAATCAGTATAAACCTCAAAGTGCTGCAGGTGAAAAGCAGACAATTGTTCAGTAAATCTATTTACTCAATCAGGCTAACTGATAAAAACTAGTCTTCTGTGTGGTATGAAGCAGCCTCCGAGTATATTCAGGTCCCTGATGTAGGTGAAGAAAACCTGGAAAATGAGGTTCCAAAGCAATTCCTGGCGGTATGAAATGGTTTAAGAAAAATTAAACTCTGGGAACTTTGTGCTGTGTTACTTAGTGATCCCTTTCAGGCAATGTTCTTTGGAAATAGTTGTTTGGGTTCAAAAATCTTATTTCCTGTATATTTCTTCTCTAATTAAGACAATGAGAACTCAACAGATGGAAATACTTGTGTATCAGAGGCAGTTGACCTCACATCCTTTCAAACTTCCCTTTTGCTGGGACCTTTTCATCAGTGTGAGCAAACTGGTACACAGACTGTTTCCACACTTGCTTATTTGCCAGACTATCCACTTACCATAAAGTTACATTTCATTTTTTGAATGCACTAAGTCACATTACAGTTACAGGCCAGCACTGCAGCTGGCTATGACTGATATTCTAGTAACGCAGAACCGTTTTCCAGATGCACGATGAGGCCATCACCTGTACGGACAAGAAGCTAGAGCTGCCCTTTTCTGAATATGCACTGAGCTCAAACTAAAGGATAATTTCTTGAATTGCCTTAAAGTGTGGTTTCATCCAGATGAAATGGGGTCACTGGATTATTTGTCAACGGCAGAATGAGTATGGTAATTACTCTCAGTAACCTATTACTGATTCTGGTTTTTATAAAATCTGCTGTTGGCTTCACACCTGAAATTTGAAAATATTAGTCAAAACATCATTTGTGGGAGTGAGAAGTCATGGGTTGTCAATAGCCGTTAGCTATTGCCAGTAGCTGACTCACAGTCAGGTTGAGCTTTTAAGAAATCTCCAGAGGCCTTCTCCATCTTCAAATATGCTGCTCAACATCTTCACTCAATTTCATTTTTAGACTGTATTCCTTATCTTAAGGAGACAGAAGCTGGTGCCAGATGAGCAATGGTAGCCTGCCTTGGAGAAGAAACATAAGCGCTGCACACTGCAGGGCTGAATTTCTTCTCTCTTTGATGTTGAGCTAAAAATATATCCATTCTGCATCACCTAGGCCCAGGAAAAATCCCTTCTGTGTACAAAAGTCAGCAGCTCTCTGAAAAAGTGGTGACGTGTAAGAAAACCAATTGTATTTGAAACTGTCAAGCTATCATAAAGCCAAAATACCTCCCACACCTAGGTTGTGAACGATCTTTGGCACATGGTATGGGGACAGGCAGAAACAGCAAACTTCTCTCACTGCACATCCCACAGAAACTGGAGACAAACACAGCTGGGGTGTGGGTCATGGTTTACCTTCACTAGTGTCAGCATCCCTCCCCAAAATATAACTCACTTCTGTGCTATCTCTTCAATAGTGCATCTCTGCACTGTCCTTGACATTGGTGGTGCCAACAAATGTGAGTTTCCTTAGGTTTAGAAATAAAATTTTATAAAACTAACTATTTTCAAGATGTGTTGATGTTTCTGGCCAGGAGAAGGAGTTTATAAAATTATAAGATTATAAAATACAGCCTTTCCTGCTGCTCCTATCACCATCAGAGTTAATGCTGTTTTAACATACATGCTACCAAGACCTATCTGTTTGTTGGGGCTACACTTTGCTTTGCATTATTTCAGACTTCTGCTAATACTTAGGTAGTTGGCTGTGGCAACACATCTGACTACCGGCTGCCACTGGAATAATCCACACAGCCTTCCTGTGTTTCAAAGTACAGAAGGAGTCCCAAAGTGAGTAACGGCATGACTCAGCTAAGCAGGCTCAGGCAAAAAATAAAAAGGAGAGGCTCTCAAATGCAGAATCAGAAAGAACATATGGGTTTTGTTTGCACCTGGCATGGTCTTGCCAGCATATATACTCAGACTTTAGTTTAGATGTTCACCAATGAGAACTGTGACCATCTACTTCTCCCTCCACCTACTGTGTCAAAGATATAAACAATCTAATCTGCATGTTTGCTCTCCAAGCTCTAAGATCTCCTGGATGCTACAATATCCTACATCCTCCTCACAACACACTTCTGTGCATCATACATCACTCCAATTATCCCTGAAGTCACTACTAATGGCTGAGGCACACTGGGAAACAATAAGAGTAATAATTATAAAAACCCAGCCTGTTTTAGCTTTGTACTTGCAGCTGTGTAGTTACAATGATGCATCTGCTTAGTCAAGTGTTACAAGGCAGCTCAGGTAAAGAGGATCATTTATTTACAGAGATGATTTTGTGCTGTGATGCCTTCATAACCATGGCTCCTCCCATGAAAAATTACGTTGACTGCTAGGAAAATCTCTCAAGTGACCTTGTGCTAGCATTGGCTCTTACTTCCTCTGGGAACAGGGACCAGTCTCTGCCGTGACATGGTAATGGCACACCATCAAGTCAAAAGCAGGACAGTAAGTGCATGTCACATCAGTCAGCATCACCTCTGCTGAATTTTGAGGTCATACTGAATCTTCTCTCTTTTTCCTTTTGGGAGGTGTGTTCTGAAAAAGCAATTGCAGAAGATTTCTTTGCCCATGAGACTCTGATATTTGCTATAGATTCTAAGTTCTTCTTTTCTGCATGATTAAAAAGTAAGTTTTATGCTTAGCAAGAGCAGATATTCAATTTTTCCTGTTATCAAGCTAGGATTCCACTTTCTTACCAGAACAGATACCTTTTTAGCTTAACTCTTGAATAGCTATCTTATCTTTCACTCCCTCTGGAAGACACCTTATTAATCACGGTTTGGCACACTTTTTTCTGACTAAGGTGCTATAAGCTTTACTCTGAATATTCCATTGCATTCCTAAGTTCAACAACTGTACGCAACTGTGATATCAAATCATGTTTACGCAATTCTATTAGGCTGGATAAGAGAGCCCAGCATAATAGAAAGTAATGCAATTATAGAAACATTATTTTATATTAGTGGTCTCTTAAAATGCTGCATGCTGAATACAGGGAATTGAATTAAAAGGCATAAATAGAACACAAGAAAAAAAATTCAAAGCCAGCTGAATAAGCTTCCCAAAGAGATACCAGTTTAGTCTCACTTTGCTTGGTGGAGCTGTTCAAAGTAAAGTCAGGTTCTTCTGCATATCCAGAGTGGGTTTATTAAACTGATAGTTTTTACTTTGCAGCTGCTGATGCTTTTAATGAGGGAAAGCTCAAGGCAAGGTGCTCCTATGCTTTCTCAGCAGTTCAGCTATGCAAAGCCTCTTTTCTTGCCTCTCCCCATCTTCCAACCGAACCTTCTTGTCACATATCCTCACCTCTGCCAGCTCCTCAGAGAACAGCCATTAGTCTTAGCCTCAGTGAAGTAATCTCAATAGTGAGTGTCACACTCAGTTGTGAAACAGTATTATGAGGTTAATCCTCCTTTATTTGTGGTGGACAAAACACAGAATAAGTATCACCTCAAACAACATTATACCCAGGTCCATCCTGCTGAAGCACACTGCTCTTCACAGCTCAAAGAGTGCATGTCCTTCTATCCCAGTGCAGCACACTGAGCCAAAAACCACATTGTAGACATTAAGTCTGTGACTCAGAAAACTGAAACTTGCCAGGCTTGGGTGTTTAGAGGATAAATAATTTCAAATCTTCTGACAGATATCATTAATCTGTTTAACTGATTTGCACCCACCAGTGCTTGTTTAAGCTTGTACTCTGTTGCCTGTTGATATATGAGATGAGAGAAACTTTCTGACACTGCCCAAGAAGTTCAGTTCCCATTCAAGAGCATGCTCCCAGGAAGTTGGGGGAACCAGAATGGAGAGCCAGAGAACTTTCCCCACACTCAGCAGACAAATGTCTCTGTTCCCTGTCAGCATGCACTTCTAACAATCTCTGAATAACAGAAGGGAGGGGGCTCCTTGGAAGTATCTTGCAGAAGTAAGTAGATGAAAATAAACATTTAAACTCAAGAAACAGCCCTTAAAAGTCTGTTCACTTACAATCATTGCAAAACAAAGTGGAGACACTTGTTTGAAAATCATAATGAAACCACACCACTTTGAGCTAATGTTTCATTTGGATGATCAAAAATCCAAGGTGGTTTCCTTTTGTTTTCATGTGAAAAATCTATGTTTTGTCTTTCCTCATTTGTGGCAGCTTCACAAGAAGACTAAATTGTGTTGTTATCACTGTATCACTTTCATACAGAGCAAATAAGTTACAGAGATGGATTATTTTCTTTCCTACACAGAATAATTTAAGTAATGCTTACTTTTGAGTCTAATGAAATAATAGGTGTGTTATTCAGCTTTACATTACCAAATTTTCAGTGTTTCTAGGTGTCAAAAGGTCAGTTACACTGACTTAAATGCCTTTCCCCCAAAATGCATGTTTCTTTTGCTGGAAAACTTATTTCAAATGCCTAACTCCTCTAGAGAGCAACAAACACACAATCTGGGTAATTTCCACTGAAATGACTGCACACAGATTTTAGCCACTCAAGTATTTCATCAGGCCTTTTTGTTGTGGCGTTGAACCTAAGAGCCACAGCTGCATATTTGTTTGCCTCAGTTTTATTCTGGAACATGATTGTGAAAGAATCCCAGTTAGTTCCTTTCAGCTGCCTTTCTTCTCACAGCCTCATCTACGCCCCTGTATGCATACATTCACACAACCCTTTACACACACGCCTAGAGCATTCCAGAGGTTATAGTTTCTGCAAGGGATGTTTCCAAATAGGGAGGACTCCTTAGGATAACCTATGTGACCCCTTCATAATGCAAGTCACCTCCTGAAAGCCATGGAACCTACAGGACACAGGGACAAAGACACAGGTGTCTAGGTCTGGGACAGACTGGCAAGGCAGTTCACCCAAGAAACCTCCTCTGCAGCACTGAAAAACCCTGTAGGAAAAAGGATGAGGTCTCTAACATGTACTGGATTTGCTAGTACCGTCTGTGCAGGATGAAAGGTGAATGACCCCTCTCTGCCCCAGCTTCACTCCAGGGCCAGCTCTCCCCAGGGATGCCATCTGTGAAGCCTCAGCCTGTGGCACAAAGTTTGCTGATTTCCTTCTCCTTTCAGCCAGAATGGGAGGCATTTGTATAACAGATCTCACAACCGCAATCTGCTACACATCTTCAAACTCCTAAGCACCCTAACCAATAAATCATCACTGTTTGTCCTCTGTGACGTACGTGCTACTATTATTCCCAATTTGGAGATGACAGGAGGAGCTCTGCATGATTCACTGATTTGCCCAGAGCTGGAGGTGGGATCTTTGTCAAAGTCATGACCAGGACCTGGGAAGGGCTGCCAGCTCTGGCTGTTGAACCATAGAGCACTTTGGGACTTACAGCCCTCCTTCAGCTGTAGAATGGCTATACAGCTGTCCACTGCTTTGTGGACACTTTTTCAGTATGTGCAGCTCAGATGATGTGCCCTATCATAAAGAATGAGGAATTTATGGCCTCTCATTATTGGTAGTCAAATGAAACACAGACCTGAGACAAAAATCTAGCACGGATGTAGTGTATTAATCAATATGAGTATGTGAGCCAGAGAAGTAAGGATATAAGGCAACAGAAAATGTGAAAGAAGGAAAGAAAAAATGATTTATCTTTTTTAATATAGATCACCAAGACCATTCATTATAGCCACCTGCAGGTTTGGATATCTTGGAAATGTGGGTAAAATTACAATCCTTCAAAAATACTACAATGAAAAATCACTGCAATAAGAAAAAAGATCAGCTGGAATGCGTTTGTTGGCATCAAGTGAAAAAGAATAATTCAGACAAAATTAAATCCTTGTTGCCTTTCATTTAATTTAAAAACTATTTAATTAACAATAGCTTCCCTCCATACTCCTCATGAATAATCTGTATTAGAATTCCCATTCTTAGGGCTGGGAATGAGGTCCTCTGTTGTCTACAAGATTACAATGTGTACAGAAGCAACACAAGTTTCGCCATGCTGCTTCTGCAGTCAGTCTTTATCTGGGAGAACAGCAAAGTTATTTGCAGTAGTCAACTTGAATAATTTTCTAAATTCTGCTTAGTTAGATGTGGTTAGATGATATGGCAGATATGCTAGATTGTGGAGAAATGCTTTTAAAAGAAAAAAGCACTACTAATGAAACTATCCAAGCAGATCAGCTGAAAACATGATATGGAAAAATCTAGAAATAATCAGAGACCTGATAAAACCCTGAAGAATTGGGGTTTATTTATACTAAACAGAGGTCTGAGGAGGTACACCCGGATAGCCTTCCAACAGAAGTGAACAATCTTTATTTTAAGTCTATGCTGGATAGGAATGAAAAGTTGCATGACAAAAGTGCATCAAGAGAGACTGAAGCAAAATGTTAGGAAAACATCCTCAAGACACTGGAATTGCTTACACAAGACTCAGAAATCTCCATTTTTGGAGCTCTTGAAGCCACATCAGGAAATTATCTGTTGGAAAAGATACAGGTATAGTTGGTACAGGTTTAGGACAGGAAGAATCTCCTGGGTCCCCTTTCAGCCCTAATACTCCATAATGACAAAAAGGTAGACCTTAAGTGGTCTTACAGAAAACACTTTGGGTTCTTCAGATGTTGATTTATGTGTGTTCAGAACTAAATGAGGCCTGTAGCTCAACAAATACATAGTGTATATCAATAAAGTACACACATTTCAATGCATTAGCAGGTTACTTTTCCAGACTGCAGAATCAAGATAGGTTTAGTCAGGTGAGAAGCACACCAGCGATGTACAAATCCACAGTCTACAGTGGGTTATTCTACTAGAACATACATTATTTAATTGCATTCTTTACATACAATTTATTTCAGTGGGTTTTTCCCCCTTAATTGTTTCTGAACAGTTTTCATTTGTGGAAGTGTTAACTACAGAGTCTTGTATCATTGCTCACTTTTTGTGAGTGTAAGATTCTTACAGGCCCCCAAAACTCCATGAATTATGGAGTCAACACTGTCCTACGTTGAAATATACCTCTCAATTTGTTCTCAACAAGCATTCCAGCTTAATAGCTTCCAACTCATTTTTTATTTACAGCTGTACTAGCTAACCTGAAACATGACAATCTGCAAAGAAGGAAAACTAAATGATTATACACAATCAACCCAAACATCATGCTCAAATTATAACAACATCTGCAGAAATCTGGTTTTGCTCTTTACTCAGCTTTCACTGAGATGATCTTGCAGCCCAACTAAAGCTTTCTTGGACTTGCACTGATTTGGACTGGTTTCTCTTCATCTCCAAACATTCCCCATCCTTGAGAACAGGTTTAAAAATAAAATTCAAAGGCCCATCTACACCTGAAGAGGAGGGCATGGGAAGATGGTGAAATAACTCAGTTACCTATTTCTTGTCAAGTAGTTCACTCTCTCCTTGAGAGTAGTTCACTCTCTCCTTGAGTTAACGGGCTTTGGGTCCTGATGGTCCAAATTTTGCATGTGCTCAGGAGGCAGTATCTGGCCTTTGGAAGAGGACTGCTGGAAGGGCAGGAGGCTTCAGCACAGAAGAAGAAAGGTTGTCCAAAACTGGCTCTCAGTGAGCATAAAGCAAGAGATAGCTTACTTTCCCTCCTGAGCATCAATGCCTGACTTTTTATTCCAATTTATATTAGATTACTTAGCAACAGTGAAACTGATTCATTCTGAGTCTCTGCCACAGCAGCCATTGCAGTGGCTTTCTCTACAGGCCCTGTCCCTAAAGCACTCAGCAACTATACACATCCCTGGCCTTCAGAGATCACAACCCCTGCTAAGAAAACCTTGCTGGCCGGCAGGAGACTGGCCAGAACCTTCTGGGAGGATTTTTGGTGCTCAGCAATCATGTGTCACTAGAAATTCTTGTGATACCCAGGTGAAGCATCTGCCATGTTCTCCTATGTTGAATAGCCTTAGCAACAGACTCACCCAGCATGTGGTGGTTTTGTGCACCTCTAAGAAATCATAAAGAAAAGCAATCGTTTTCCATTTCCATAGTTATAGACTTCTGGATTATGCTCAATTAGATCTTTTGGAACATTGTTTAAAAAACAATTCACCTTTGGAGATGGGAGGGAGCTGAACAGACTGTTTGGAGGAATACCCCTGCCAATACAGCTTCAGATCAAAGATGCAGAACTGCCTCTGAACAACACCGTTCCTTCCCCAAGCGTGATTCTTAAGGCAGCAAAGCCTTACATACTCAAAACCCTCTTCGAATGCAGATCTAAAAATTTCTGCAGTGGAGCAAATGACACTCACAGATAGAAAGGCAACATGTCAAATTTCTGTCCCAGCATCATAATTCACAAACTATGGGATTAGCTGCACAAATTGACTGACTTGCCGCTAGATGTTGATACTCTACTGCCATTTACAGACACCTCCTCCTCCCTGCCACATGATGTCTCATTTGCTGGAGATTCCTCCTGTCACCTCTCTCCTGCCAAGTCTCCTTGAATTGCCTCTATGGCAAACAGGAAAATGCCCCACACTCAAAGCTATTTGCATCGTACCAGCTATCAGTGATCCCAGAGGTGGCCACACTACAAACCAAACTCAGGCAGTTTCGCTACAGCAGATTTGAAAATGGACACATTAATTGTAAAACTGGTCACAAAACCACAATGAGGTTTTGCTAAGATATTGAAAGCATCACCGTTTCTACTATGCAGGGCTCTAAATAAAGCAGTGTTTCTCTTCTCTCAGGATGCTGCATATAATGTTTTCACAAATTACTTCTGAATACTTCACAAAGTATTCTCCCCTAGCTTTTTTCTGATGTGCCTCCTCTGTTTATTTACTCACTCCTTTATGAAGAGTTTCGCCTCCCCTTAACTGATTCGGTCTTGACCACTTGCCTTATCTGTCATCTCTTTTTCTAACATCTCTCTGGATTTCTTAACTCTGCAGCTTCCTATCACCTTATAATATTCAGTTCCCAATTGTCCACATGGCCTCCTGTGATGTTGTAATTTATATGTTAGCATTATATAGCAGTATTTTAGGGTGACACTCACTTATTCTCAGTGTAACTTCCTCTTTTACCAAAAATTCGGTCATGGCTGTTTCTTAGCAACAGGTTTATCAGAACAAATTTGCATGTAAATCAAATACTCTCAGAAAGGAACTGCTAAAGGAAGCTGAAAATATAGCCTTATTGTTGGCCACTACTAGAAGCAAATACTACAAGGCAGAATAAAATGGTTTGGCAATTCTGTATGAATTTAATGAAGATGTGTAAAACATTAGCACCAACTGAAGACCATAAAAATATTCCTGATTAGCGTATTTCTGAGTTGATCTGCAAAAATAATCTTCTTGACCTCAGAGACTGCAAGACAAAACAAACCATGCATAGCCACAATCCTCTCTTGCACTGGACTAGATTTAAAATTGGAGTCTGCAATGGTCACATACAAACAAGTCTCAAGGGACCAGAGTGCAAAAGGCAGACACGTGCACTTCCCACGTGCATGAAAAATGCACACTCTCACTTCAAGCACACCAATACTAAATAACCAAGAATTGAACATCAATGCAGGAACATAATCCCTTAGTATTTCACTCTCTGGAGTCCCCACATTTATACCATAATTTCAGTAAACTGAAAGCTTTTAATCTTCACAGTCTTTAGAAAGAATCTGTTTCCCCTGAAGATTTGTCTACACCTTACTTGATTTTTCCAGATGAGGTTTTTGTTTGTTTTTTTCTTAACCCAAAACAATGTGCTAAGCTGCAACTCACTAGTTCATCAAAAATGTAGAGACAAACAAATCTGGGGATAGGGTGAAAGAGTGAAACCAAACATGAAGTGAAATCCTAGAAATAGAAAAAGTGAAATAGCAATACTGAGCGTCTAATTCCCTTCATCTTAGTATCAACTGAGAGTAATTTGTTAACTTGACAATGATGCAAAATCCCTATGAATGACAGTGGAATAAGGACTGCTGTCTTTGTATTAAGAATGATGACAACCTTTTTAGCAAATAAAGTACTGTGCTGCTGTGGCACTTAGTTGTGTCACTGAAAAGCAGCATCTCTAATATATGGCCACACATGAATTATGTTAGGAATGGGTTCAAGTAATAGATCTGTATTATTCCCAAGAGGCAATGCCAAAAAGGTAATTGCCCATATTTGTACCACTACGTTATAGAGAATGACAGTTTCATGTTTTCTTAATGTTTAACGGAAAATCTATAAAATCCACTTCTCTTTCTTGCTGAAAAATTAATATAAGACCAAAATCTGAAATTCCAACTTTTATCATGCTAGGGAGAGGATTAAAACCAGTATGATTCGCTGCATGCTACCAGAAATGTAAAAACTACAGAGCTAGGCTTTCATTATGGTGCTGCTGGGATTATTAAAGTTAGCAAGATTTTGGTCTTTTACCTTTCAGTCATGCAGTCACATGGACTTGCAGAGGAGGGATGGATGCGAGGTGGACAAGCTAGCTTGCTGGAGAGCGCTTAATGCTGGGCTGGGAGCCAGCAGAAGTGAATCCCTCCTGCAGCATCTCCCTTCCCTCCTCTGCACACTCATCATTACAGAAATCTACTGAAGCCATGCACAGTATCTGTGCTGCTCCAGCACTGGGAGCTCCCCTTTAGGAGGCTTTAAGCTGGGCTCTGTGCCACAGAGATAAGACACCTAAGAAGAGATACGGCAGGAAGTAGCCAATACATAACAGCCTCATTGGGCTTCTGCCAGAGGCTGCTCGACCGCACTGATAACCAGAGGAGCCCGTTATCCCTAGCTGGGTACCTGACTCTGCAGGAGGGGATGCCACATTGCCTCTGGGTCCTCAGGTCTTGCTGGCTGCTCCCTCCTTGGTCATGTTACCTTAGATGGATACAGCATCTCATTTTAAAAAAGTACACAGTTTATCGACTGAGTGGTTGGGATGGTTTTGTTCTCCAATACAGTTTCCAGAGGCATCAGAATTTCGTTTGTTAAGACAGTACCAACTTTTCTTACTTTACCAGCCAATTTCTCTGTGTTTTCATGATGTGGTAGCAAAACCCAAGGAACGAAGATATGACAACTTGAAACAGCTAAATTATCTAACTAGCCTGCAAAATGAGGCAAAAATTAAGTCCTGACCTACTCACCCATTTAAATTTTTATGAGGAAGCAAGAATAACGTAGGATTTCACTACAGATGTCATTTAAAAAATGAAACTTCATTTTCAAGAGTATTACAAGAGATTTCTGATGTTTTGTATCACTAGCAGTGCCATCTGGCATCAACGTCATTTCAAATTGCCAAGCAATTATTGCTAAAAAATTAACTAATATTCACATCCAAGGATATTTCTTATAATGTTTAATGAAAAAAATATATATTTAAGGATGACCATCATTTGCAAAATAAAGATAAATACAGTACTAATGATTCAAACACCACCATAAAGAAATTGTGGTCCTGAGTTTAAAATAAGCTAGCCCTGTTGAATTAAACTCACTGATCTGGGTTCTAAAGCAAGTTTCAAAGTATGTATCATAAACTCATTCAATACTAGTAGTAAAAAATAAGATTACTTTATTACTTTGTTAGTAACACATGACTAAAACTGTAACGTATAGTACTATTTTACACCTACATAATCTCCTAAAAGATCATTTTGCAGAAAAAATGAAACTACAGATAAATACAGATCTTTTACAGAATCTGGCTATTATGGATTAAACACCACAAAAACCTTACAGTTTTAGAATTAAAATTGCATTGCTTCATTTTGTTGGCATTTCCTTTTCATGTTAAATGTCTGGCAAGACCTAAGATGATTACTCCTACAAATGTTCACAGACACTAAATTTCAAGCTTTAGAATTTACCATTCCCAAATAGTAGGGAGTAGTAGTACTTACAAATGGCAAATATTTAAGTTGGTCTCTTAGCTGATGTGAATTGGTTAAAGGATCTGACTCATACCTTTCTCAGTCTCTACTGATTTTGAGTTCCTCATGGTTTTGAATCCCATGCATATATATTCACTGCTGGAGAGACTGATCTGTTAGCATTTTACAGTCACATGGTATAAGCATAAGCGTAATGCAAAGAAAGCTACACAATCTGTGCACTTGCTGCTGTAGGCAGCAATTACAAAAAGTTTCAGAATGCTAAAGACAGCAGTTACACATTACTCAGGGACAATTTAATGTGCTACACTAACAGGCCTCCCTAGAATCCTGACGCAGATAAAATTACTTGTGTAAGAGAAGGATGTGACTCCAGGCAGGACCACACACACATGCATGATTTCTCCTGTCCCTAACTGCAGATGAGTAAATACCCCTGATTTATTTTATAGGGGAATACAGTGTTGTGCTCTATCTGGGATCAGAACCAGGGCTCTGGTATAACCAGGCAAGCATCTGCACAGACTCTTTGCATCCTGCAACATGCAGATAGAATTGCTTATAAATGCAGCAAGTTAAAATTACATTTATATTCTGTATTAAACAAATAAATCTCACAGTAGTTTGATTTATGGCACCCAAAGCAAGACCTGCATGTCTCCCAATGTGGAAAAAAAACATGAGAAGTTTTTCAGAATTTCCACTCCCCTCCTAGAGACGATCAAACCCTTTGTAATTAGACTGATGATAGGATAACGCAGTCTCTCTGCTATCAACCGTCAGCCTCCCTGCTTCATCTGCCAAAGGTTGCCCTTTCCTGGCACGAGTATCTGTCCCATGGTAATCA
This sequence comes from Strix aluco, assembly GCF_031877795.1. Taxonomy (NCBI): domain Eukaryota; kingdom Metazoa; phylum Chordata; class Aves; order Strigiformes; family Strigidae; genus Strix; species Strix aluco. The sequence goes on from NC_133971.1 coordinate 71,720,196, forward strand.
CTGATCAAACTGCTATTATGTGGGCTATCTATTAATCACTAGTGGTTACAGCTGCTCTCACCATGGGCGAAGTTCAGACCAGAGCCCAGGAGCAAAAAAATGTTAAGAGCCCCACAGTTAGCAGCCACTGCCCTCAGAGGCAACGCCATTGCCTCTTAACAACAGGTAACAACTTCGCCAGGGTTCTAGGGTAGTGAGTTCAACAGCAACAGTGTTATATATACATTTGGATTACATTGAAGTGTGATGTAGCATCAGGGAATGCCAACTTGGTGTCCTCCTTAGAAAGCAAATATCTTTGCCTCCTATTGAAGAGGCACATGGCCCTTCATGCTTCTTTTAACACAAAGATGAAGAGCGATAAAAGTGTGACTTTTACCTGGAAAGAGATTATGTCAACATCCAAGGGAAAACCAATGATGACATATGGGAAAAGGTAACCTGTTATACCACACAGCAAGTAGAAAGCTGGTCTCTATGTGTTCTGCTTCAAAACCATACTTCAAATGCCTGGTAGTTACTGGAGAAAGGAAATGCTCACGCAATTCACAGTCAACTTACCTGATTTTGATTCATGCTCTCATAGGCAAACAAGTTGATGATTTGGGTCATATTTAAAAAACATTACGTGTGTTGAAATATGAGACAGCTGAGCAATTAGTAATAACACAGAGTTACTGCTTGTGTAGCAGAAGCCTTCACAAGACTGATCAGGGACTGAGGTATCTATCACTGGGCTACTTGGTACCCAGAAGACAGACTTCACCAAGGCAGGCAGACAGCTCTATTACAACACAGAGGTGGTACCTCAGACTTCCAAAAAAATACTTTTGGCTCATAGAAGATAAAACTAAGAGAGAAACTAAATTCCCAGGTCTTTCATCCAACCACCTGACATTAATATAAAAAAATCAATGAGCAGGACTTACCATGAGGAAGCCAACACTGATACTCTTTCATAATTTGTCTCTCCCATTTAAGGCAACATACACTGTTTTGAATCTGAATGAAAATGGGAGGCTTATGTAAATGCTTCCTTCTACAAAGCATAGACTGAGACTTCATATTTTGTTCTAATTCTAATAGTTAATCTGTACAGGTACATGCAGCCCTTGGATTATTCCTAGAAGTCTTAAGACATTTAACAGGCGCAAAACAACTTCTTATGACTATGTATTAATTAGGTACAAGTGCACCAGGAATCTCTGACATGACTAGCCCTATTGACCTTCACTCTGGGACCATCTGGGGCAGAAAAGTGTGAGCTAACCTCTAAGTTCTGACCTTGGCATCACACTACGTCTCATGAGGAAGCACTGGAAGTGGTTACATGGCATGCATCTTTAGAAAAAGAAAGGGGAATTCTGGTTTAAGCAGCAAGGTGTATGCTGGGATGTCTGCTGGAGTAACATAACAAAATGGACATAACAAAAACTCAGCACTAGCTGACATGAATCTGAAAGAAACGTTACCCAGCCCTCAGAGAAAGGTTTATATAGAACTAGCTGTTTTCTTGGAAACAAATTGCAAATTGCATAAATAAAACAAACAAGTGGTTTCTAAATTATTCGTTTTCAACTACCAGAGCAAGCAGTTCATGTTAAACACAGTACCAACTTGTGCACCAAACAAGAACTCTAACCCAAATTAATTTTCAGCTCTTTCAAATGCACCTTTTAATTCTCTTCACCCACTTTTGTCTCTTATCACATACTATGAACTGCTGTTTTATATTTTGAGGGGATTATTTTAGGGGAAACTGCATTCTCTGTTTATGGACCTTAATTACATCTGGCCCCTTTATTGTTAACTTTGCTCTGATGATGAAAGTCTTAGAGCTCTGGATAGTAACTCAGAAGCCAAACAAAACATTATCATTTAAATCTGAAGTATCTGTCACCTTCAACAAACTAGCTAGGGAACACTTAGTTTAGAAACCTGCTTTTTATAGGTAAAAACACATTGTCAGAAAGGTCTTTCAACAGAATTATCTAAATAATCAGAAATGAGAATTCTGTGGCTTTTTGCACCCATTCTCTTTGTATATTGCATCAAACTGCAAAAAACCAAAGCACTGCTTATTATGTGCTCTGTATTTTTGTTTTAGAGCCTGATTACTAACATAATATTGGAAGAAACATCAATTACTCAACCTGAAAGGTGATCTTTAAATTTGTTTTACTTTTAAAACATTAAGAGAATTATAAACTTATGTATGAAATTATCCTTTTATTCTTTCAGTATGTTAACGGAGAAATTAAACAGAAATAACAATTTCTCAAGATACAAATATCCAATACATGCTGCTTGTATTTTTGTTCCATTTAAAAGAACAAAATAAAGACTTCTACAAGAATACTGTTAAGTTACAATTCATGTTAATTAAAAAATGAGCCCTTGTTTGTATTTTTACACTGATTTGGATTATCAAGAACATTAAGACTTTATGCTACTTCTTACCCTGTTGACCTCCTAATTTCCTGAGCAGTGTAAATAGCTATTTTCACTTTTGCCTTTACTCAGCTTAATTTTTTGATTGCTCTCCCTAGGTAATAACTTCCTGCTCTGCTGAGGCTGCAAACCCTATATTAGAGTATTTCAAATGGCAAGCTTGCTACCACTCAAAGAAATATCCAATACATCACAATTTCAATGTGTTCTTCTACTTCATAAAGCATTTTTGATAATCTAATATTTTATATTGTTTGAATACCTTCTTAAAATAATTTTATCTACCAGCTTAATCAATATCACAGTCTACCTGTAATAGCAAGTCTTACTGAAACCTTCTCTTAGAAAAATAAAGGACCTTTCCATCAAGCCTGTTTCTTCTAGATAATGAGGATACATCAAATTAGTTCCAAAAGCATATTTACATGGATGATAATAAAAAAGCATATATGTAACAGTAGGTGCCAATAGATGAAAAATTCTAATTTCCCTACAGGCATACAAAGCAGATTCAGTACAATGCTCAGAGATGCACTGAGCTCCCAGGAGACAAAAACATGACCAATCATTTCAGAAGCAAGAAAATGAACATAATGCAACATTCACATCTGCTATAGTCCAAATACAGCAAATTCACAGGAAAATACGAAATGCCCTAGTAAAAAGCAAAAAAGAAAAAAAAAATGGAATTAAACTGTGACATAACCATTTCAACATTATTGTGTACTCTGTTTCATTATGTCTGTCAAGAAATCCAGATGGTCCAGGCCAACAAACTGAAGTCACAAAGCAAAACACACCTCAAAATAGTTTGGAAAATCAGAACAGCCTACTTAAGTATTCAACCAACCAACTTTTTCTACTTTAAGTTCTGGACAGATGAAGCATGGCCTGACACATAAAATTTGCTGTCTTATGGCCAACAGTCAAATAGTCATCTGATCTGAACACACACACACACACCTGATGGAATGTACATGTTAAACACACATACATTTAAATTAAATTAAATAGAAATAAAACTATTGCAAACGGGGGGGGGGGGGGGGGGGGGGGGGCAGAAGGTGTTTTTTAGGTAGGGTAACCATTCAAGATGATATAAAAATATAATTAAGGAGTTGAATCTCACTGTTTATCAGAGAATAAAAGCAACAATAAGCACATTTATAACAAGAGTTAACACATGTGGAATTCCAAGATTCACATATTTTCCAATACACAGCACAACTACCTATGAAATTGTGATCAGTTTACAGAAAGTAAAAGACACAATGGTAATGAATTACAAAACTTTATTGGCCTGCTAAAAGTAATTTCGTCAAGTACATTTTTTGTAAATATAGATTGTCCAAACTGTTATGGTAGTACTTAGGAATAAAAACAATGGTTGCCTATTACAAGAAATATGAAACAGTTTCAACATGAAGCATTAGAAGGAAGAGAGAGTAAAGACTCACAGCTTGCTGATAGATTACAGCAAACTATTTTTTTATGATGTGATGTTATGGTAGAAGGCATTTTTGTGCTATCATTTACAGTATTACTTTTTGAACATGTGAAAAATAGATTTTAGTAAAGAATGCTTAAGTTCTACACTTTGATATCAACAGAATGACTCTCTTCCTATTTTTAAGTTGAACCTGAAATCTAAGAAAGACCAAGGGACAGAGGGCTCTGAATGGCAGTGGAAGACATTCCAAATGTATTTGCAAAAGACTCTGGTCTCGGATTTCTGCAGTGGCATGGCAGCCCAAGTCTGCTCTCACACTAATAAAGCCAGTAACATCAATGAAATAGCTGTGTTAAAAAACATCTCAGGAAAAAATCAGGATTTCTTTTTCTGTTTTGTGAACATGCCTGAGGAGTGAGACCTACACTGCTTACATGAAGGAAAAATCAAAGCCATCACAAGAAATCCATGACTTCACCCTATACTTGCTTCTTTATCTGATAGTTCCCTGAAATCTTATATGTTTGTTCTTGTCATTCCAGCAGAGGAACAAAATTACAGTGAAAATGTGTATGCGATGAGGGCAGTTTCCTCCTATATTAAGACATAATCTGCTTAGTAACACTGCTGTGAGTTGCTGCCTCTAGGGACTGTGGGTGAATTGTCCTCTTCAAAATGAAAGCAGTTTGGCTCTACGCTGCCTGCAACTCTGCTCCAGGCCAGGACACATGTGCTTATCCATCACACTCCTTGCAGCTGCAAAAATATAGCTAATCATGGAAGGATGCTATTAAAATTAGAAGGACATGGCATGTCCGTATCAAAACAATACACACTCTAATGTGGGCTTTTTCAATCTATTCTTTATGAAAAGAAGTTAACCAGTTAACCATGAGGTTTGATTAAAGGACAGTAACATCTTCTACAAGTTCAATCATACAGTCTACATGCTTGTGAAACATAACAGCTATATTAATTTCTAATTAATGCATCATTTTCTCTTTTCACAGCAGATTTAATTTGTATGGACATGAGAAAAACAGAATAAATGGAAGCTAACTTCAAAAGTTTGGGGACACACATTCCCATGGAAGTGGGACAATGAAATGGTCTGTGAAACACGTGAAAAACCCTGTACTGATGTTCTCTGTGCTGCCTATAATGCTGTATTTACAGTTCTCAATACTTCCAGCCATCCATGAACTCCTGCTGTCAAGATCAGATGACAAAATCTGGCACAACATAGGCCTACATTATAATCTGGAATACTTTACACCATCACATAATGACAGCAAAGGATATTCAAAGACCCTGCACATTTGTACCCTATGGAGAAGAGAGCTTATCACAGCTCACAAAGGAGGATGTTGAGCTCTCTCAAGAACAAAAGAGAAGGAAAGTCAGAAACACTGAAAATTGAAAGGAAGAGAAGAAGCCAGAGAGGATGATGAGGAAGAAGATGAAGAAGAAGAAGAAGAAAATACTAAAAACCTTCAGGCAAGCTTCTGGAGTTTTCTTTTGAAATGAACATGAACAAAATACTTCGCTGCCTAATCCATTAATAACTTTCAAATGATTTCAAATGTTAAATATACAACTGGAAAAGGAGGGTTGAATTACAAAGATGTCAGAGAGGATGCATTTTTTTTAATCTGTCTGATAACGGCTTCCAAGTTTACAGACCATTTGCTAGTTTTTAAGCATTCGAACAGCCGCAAATAAAGCGCTGGTCTTCATGCTGATGATTGTCAACTTATCATGGATGACTAGGTGGAGGGACTGAGAAACTGGAGCTCTGTATGAGCTCTGTTGCGTAAAGAGCCAGTAGGAAGTGTACCAGTCATTCCTACATGGCGAACTTCCATAAGTTTTTTAATCTTTGAAAAACTGTGTTTAGGGATTGGCTGCACCCTAGGAAAGAAACAGGTTTCTAGTGCTTATGCCAGCAGTCAAAAAAGAAAGACCAATTCCTGTGAGAACTATTTCAAGTAGAATTGTTTCCAACTAGCTGTCCACAGGTTTTCTTGGCACTGTCTGCTGGCCCCAAGGAACTTGCTCCCAATGAAATGAATGGTTTTCTTCAATGCTGCATAGGAGAGATCCAGCTGGTAGTCAAAGGCAGTGGAAAAGTTGGGGACTGCCTTGTACAGTTTACAGTACTCAGACACACACATATTGACATGCAAATGTGTCACAGCAGCCTCCATCTGCCCTGGTGGTGAGCTCCCACGACTCCCATCAAAAACAGACACAGTCCTGAAACACCTTTCTGCAGGAACAGCCTTCACGAGGGCCCCCAGCTTGTCTGGCATGGCAGGCAGCTGCAGCAAGCACAACACAGACTCTGGACTCTGCCTGGGAACAACACGCTTGTTTGCAACACAGACCCGGCCACTGGTCAAACTTTCATCAAATTCACACATACAGGATGATACACCCTGCCTCACACCGAAAATACCCCCAGCAGTGCTTCCTCTCCAGTCCCCCACTAATCTGCCCATCAAACTGCTAAACAGCTTATCTCAGTGTCTCTGAGATGATATTATTATATTAAATGTCAATTTAAAATAAATTCTAGTACAAATAAACCCTTCAGAACATTAGAAACACATTTTTATTTTAGTTTCATGTCTGGCACAGTGAAAAAAAATAGCAACTCTGCCTTTCGACATTTCATAGCCTTTTTTATTGCTCAATGAAACAATATAAAAGCTTTTTAATATCAAATCCTGGATGTTCAGCAACTTTTACCATGCTAATGGTTCCTGCATGATTCTTAGTTTGAGTCGCACTTTATTTTAAGGAGGTCAAGAATTTGTAATTAACTGAGCCCTTTGTAAACCAACACCATTTGGGCAGATCAGAATCTCTACAGTTACAAGCAATGTCACTTACAATCAAGCTGAAAGACAGGAGCTAGTGGATACTATAATTTTCATATTAAAAGGTTAGCTCCCTTAGCTTTAAGAGATTCCACATACTAAAAAGAAACCATTTTAGGAATATGTAGTCTTTCCATCAAGCATTTAACATCTCTGTTAAGACATTATTAGGAACAAATCATGTGCTGTAATCCATAGGGTTCTGTGAATATCTGCATCAAGTAATAGTGCACTTAGTAGCTAATATAAAAGAAGTAGTACAAAATATGTAAGAAGGATATTCTACTATATATATATAAATATATATATTTCACTGGTGCATAAATCAGTTGTGGTTTATTAAAGTTACCTCCACGATTACATAAAATCCAAAATACTGTGTCAGTACATGCTGGAATATTTGAAGGTCAAACCTACTCCTATACCATAAAGATGAACTGCAAAGTGCTACAAAATAAATTACAAAAAAATTATGTAAAATCCCCAATCAATAAATGTGCACATTTATGCATATAAATATTATGAATCAGAAAGAACTACCTTTTAATATTAAATATTTCAAAAATCAACTGCCAAATTCCAGCTCTGCAAGTTTGCCTTTTCCCTGCCAGAAGAAAAGGGTTCAGATTCTCACCTCATTTATTTGGCAATAAACTGTGAATACATAACTGAAATATGTTGACTTTGTCCCAGCAAAACTTAAGACTGGAATCTGGGCTACTGGGTCAAGCTCTCTCTGCTCATGAGTTACATCTGATGTAACTCCACTGACTTTAGTTCAAATATTGATGGCCTAAATGATTCTCCATTGATTTATAATCAGCTCAATGGCATCAGATGTTATTTCAACTGGAGGAGAGATTCATGGGTAAGAAAGAAGTCTGAGTAGAAAATAATTAAAAGAAAGTTAGAAGAGAATCAGTAAGCAGAAGAGAAAGTTAGTAGCTCTCTAAAATAAGACTACGTCCACACAGACTTAGGGAGGAAAAAAGGCAAACATTCCTAATATTGTTTCTGAGGAACAGTAGAACACTTGTTGACATCTAACTTCAAACAGGAACTATGATGGATATCCTTAATTGCTGCCATTCCTCCCCAGATCACCACAGTATGTGCAGGGTGACAAAGGCACCACAATTCCTAGGTCATAAGTAGACTTCCAGCTCTGTCCTCCTCTTTAATGTGGGGAGAACAACACATCTTTGGCACAGATTTTGGAGACGGGAAGAAAGCACTTTAGCAACTGCAACTCCCCTTTCCTAGCCAGTGGCAACAGAAATAAAATATCTCACTACATAGGCCTAGAAGAATGCAAATGTGGACATATTTCTCAACTAATAAGGACATTTCCAAAATCTGAGCACAGCAGGAAGAACTTGGATGTCAGAGATTAAAGAGAGCACAAGAAAAAAGTCAAAGGACTGAGTCTTAAAAGGCAAAAAGCAAGTAAGTATATGGAGATAGAACAGAAGAGTTAAGGCAGTATTGTGGAAAAAGAGGGATGGTGTATGCTGTGAAAGACTGCAGCAAAAGAAAAGGTAACAGTGTTTCAATGAAGAGTGAAAATAGCTGAAAGTAAAAAGCAAAAACAATGAAAAGCAAATATAGGAGAGACAAAACAATACCATCTCTTGTTTTTTAACTAAACATAATTGTAAGGAATTAAAATCAAACCACAGCTCAGAAACGTAATCAAAATGCATAGAAAGGTAAGCACCTATCTCAGTCTTTTGTCATGAGTCTTTGTAGCTAACTCTGTTAAAAGGAGAGAAACTTCATCTTTCTTATGACTCCCTAAACTGAAAAGATCAGAGTATAAACTCAGAATTTGGTAAGTAAATAGCATGAAAATGAACATCTAGCACTGTATCTACATGCAGTCCTTGCTCCTGCAAAATGCTTGTGCTTTCACTTACTTTTATAGTAAACTCTTCTCAGAAGAGAGTAGGCTCTCCTCTGAAGTATACTGAAGCACACTCTGAAGTATACTTCACAGTTAAATATGAACAGTTAAATATGTCTGTTAAGTATACCGTTTGAAGGACCAACTGTATAGTGTTGTTATTCTTGCTCTTGGCTCAGAATCAGCATTCCAGCCTACTAAAGATTTGTACATTTACTCAAACTTATGGACTATGTTGAATAAGCACAACCTAACTGAATGTGTAAGTGATGGCACTGGTTCAATACGCAAAGGCACTAACAAACAGTATTGCCACCTTTCTTCATACAGCTCATACTCTCCATCTTCCTGGTAAAGTCAGTGGAACCACATACATAAATAAGGTACTTTATGCCTTCTTTGCCTCAGTCTTTAATAGTAAGACCAGTTGTTCTCTGGGTACCTAGCCCCCCTGAGCTGGAAAACAGGGACGGGGAGCAGAATGATGACCCCATAATCCAACGGGAAATGGTGAGCAACCTGCTACACCACTTTGACACACACAAAGTCTATGGGGCCAAATGGGATCCACCCAAGGGTACTGAGCGAGCTGGTAGAAGTGCTCACCAAGCCACGTGCAATCATTTATCAGCAGTCCGGGTTAACTGGGGAGGTCCCAGTTGACTATAAGTTCGTAAATATGATGCCCATTTACAGGAAGGGCCAGAAGGAGGATCCGGGGAACTACAGTCTGACGTTCGTGCTGGGGAAGGTCATAGAGCAGATTATCTTGAGTGCCATCACGCAGCACGTACAGGACAACCAGGTGATCAGCATGGGTTTATGAAAGGCAGGTCCTGCTTGACTAACCTGATCTATGACAAGGTGACACACTTAGTGGATGAGGGAAAAGCTGTGGATGTTGTTTACCTGGACTTTAGTAAAGCCTTTGACACCGTTTCCCACAGCATTCTCCTGGAGAAACTGGCTGCCTACGGCTTGGACGGCCATACTCTTTGCTGGCTAAAAAACTTGCTGGATTGTTGGGCCCAAAGAGTGGTGGTGAATGGAGTTAAATCCAGCTGGTGGCCAGTCACAAGTGGTGTTCTCCAGGGCTCAGTACTGGGGCCAGTTCTGTTTAATGTCTTTATCAATGATCTGGACGAGGGGATTGAGTAAACCATCAGTAAGTTTGCAGACCACACCAAGTTGGGTGGGAGTGTTGATCTGCTTGAGGGAAGGAAGGCGCTACAGAGGGATTGGGACAGGCTGGATTGATGGGCCAAGGCCAATTGTATGATGTTCAACAAGGCCAAGTGCTGGGTCCTGCACCTGGGTCACAACAACCCCATGCTTCACTACAGGCTTGGGGAAGAGTGGCTGGAAAGCTGCCCAGCAGAAAAGGACCTGGGGGTGTTGGCCAATACCTGGCTGAATATGAGGCAGCAGTGTGCAAAGGTGGCCAAGAAGGCCAATAGCATCCTGGCTTGTATCAGAAAGAGTGTGTCCAGCAGGACTAGGGAAGTGATTGTCCCCATGTACTCAGAAATGGTGAGGCCACACCTTGAATACTGTGTTCAGTTTCAGGCCCCTCACTATAAGAAAGACATTTGAGGTGCTGGAGCATGTCCAAAGAAGGGCAATGAAGCTGGTGAAGGGTCTAGAGAACAAGTCTTACCAGAAGCAGCTGAGGAAACTCGGGTGGTTTAGCCTGGAGAAAAGGAGGCTGAGGGGAGACCTCATTGCTTTCTACAACTACCTGAAAAGAGGTTGTAGTGAGGTGCGTGTCGGTCTCTTCCCCCAAGTAACAAGCAATAGGATGAGAAGAAACAGCCTCAAGTTGCACCAAGGGAGGTTTAGATTGGATATTAGGAAAAATTTGTTCACCAAAAGGTGTTATCAAGCATTGGAAGAAGCTGCCCAGGGAAGTGGTTGAGTCATCATCCCTGGAGGTATTTAAAAGACTGGTAGATGAGGCACTTAGGGACATGGTTTAGTGGTGGACTTGGCATTGCTAGGTTAACAGTCGGACTCAATGATTTTAAAGTTTTTTTCCAACCTAAATGATTCTATGATTCTAAGATGTGCAGGGCCAGCTCTGCAATTTACTGCTTTATGATTTAAGGCCATATCCTGAAAATATACAAGAACTTAAGTTTAAGGGTGTGAGCATTCCCACTGAAATCAATAAGTTTACACATACACTCAAATTAAGCATTTACAGAAGTTTTGCAGAGCCATGCAATAAAATAAAAGCAACTTTGCAGTTCACCTTTGACAAATATTATTTATAAAACCAACATCTTTCCAGTTAAGTTCAAACAGAAAAAAAATTGACAGAGGAAACAATATAACGTAATTTTATCTCAATGTCATTTTGGAAGACACAGTGAGGACAAGGCAATACAAAAGTGTGATAGCTTATTTCTGGGCTTTCTGGAGGTTTATAGCTGCCTCAGGGCTTGGCTTTGCCCTGCTCTTGCAAAAACAGCTACTGATTTGAATGTACTTCTACAGTTCTCCAAACACAACCAAAGTCTAAAACAGAAGTCCAAGGGAGGTGGCACTTCACTGGTCAAGAACACTGTCCACTCCCTAGTGTGCAGCATACAGCTTCCACAAGCTCAACAGCCCCTCTCACATCTTTTCCTTATTTCATTTACCCATCCAGTGGGATCTTATGAAATAAAACAAAACCTAAAAGAAACAAAATAAAATGTGAGAAATCATGCTTTAAAAAAAAAGTCAAAGAAAAACAAATGAATACTTGACAATCAAACACATAAACATAAAATGCATTTAAAGCATACATAAAATGTTAACCAGAAACTATACATGAATTTATGAAAATTATAACATTAGCTCTGAATTGTGGCCAACAATTTTATTTCTTAACTAAAGATGTGTAAGGTGTGTTACTCATTTGTCTTTAACATATCAAAATATTCTTACTGAGTAGTAATGCAGTAGATCTAGAATTCTCCAACCAGGGACTGCATTATGCATGGGTCAGAAAAACCTCAGTCATGTGTCCTGCCTTGCCCGAAGGCCTGTGGTGAACAAGCCTGCGTGCACAATCAAGCTCTCTGTCTGTGGTCTCGTTCACCAATTAAGTGAAGGGAACCCGGCTATACCACACAGTTACTTTAAATACACCTGGTTCCTCTATAACTTCTGTTTCACACCTTAGCTCTGTGCACATTGTTCTTTCTGTCTGCTCCAAATAGGCTCCTGCCCTTAATGTCATTAAATGACTGTGTAATGGGGGAAATTTTAGTTAAGTATTTAGTGGAACTGGGGGAAATATTAGTTAAGTACCCTAACATTTACTGTTTCTAAGTCTCAAAAGGAACTTAAAAATCAACAACTAATTATGATGGCACATTGAAACACAGTAAAAAACTCTGGGTCATGTTCTGATCTGAGATGAAGGAGAAACTTATCGCTGAAACGTTACCTGTCTAAGGCTAGGAACTTTTAAAAAGGCTATGTTTAGCCCTGTGTGAAATCCAACTATCTGCCTCTATAGCACAAATACTTCCTAGAACAGCATTGTCTTACCCAGTCTGTTGTTATCTGATGCAGTTGAGTTATTATGTACATCACTGTTGACAGTCACCATTACTTGTTCTAATGACATTTGAAAAAAAAGTGAGAGTTGCATTATTATCCTGCAAATGTAAACTTCTTCAGTAGTTTTGGTTTGTTTGATTTGGGTTTTTTTTAACCTTGCTTTAGTAAGTTCTCAATGTTTATAAATAGTGAAAGCTAATCCATATTCCACAGCACTTGAAACGACAATTCAGACCAAATCTTGATTTGCCTTAAATGAGTGAGGCTTATGCTATCAGCTTCAAGAGAAGTTGAATTTGACTGTTAGTATTAAGTAACAATGACTAATTCATTTACATTGCATTTTCTTTCTTGTTTTAACCTTGAGGCACTCGTAGTACTTCTACCCTGAAAGTATGTAATGGCACATTCAGAAGCTGAACATGCTAGCCTTGAGCCACCACACATTTCCAAAGGGTGTGGCAAAATTCCTTCTCTCTGAAACAATTGATAAGGTTTAGTGTAAAGCATCAGGAAAAACAAAGGGACCTGGTTAAATTACAGACAAAAATATAGTATCAGTTCAAGTGTTCATTTCTGAACAGCTAGGCTCCTGCACAGGGACTGTTTTACCTGGAAAGGAAGGCTCTAGGCTACACTGACATTGATGAGTTTCTTATGGTCATATCCACATGTAGTGATGAGTATCTTCATCATCAAGAATTTCTAAGGAACACCTCATTATTGTTGGAATCTGTGATCTTACTGAAGTTTACATCATTGCTACTTCTACTGCCTCTTCTCACATACATAAAATACCTAAAAGTGAATTAATATAGTTTTGCCATACCATGAAATTCTCAGTAAGAGAATTCAAAACCAAAACCATATCACCGAAAATTCAGTTCATCAAGCAGTGTATTAATATCACAGCCCTTAAAGCCTACTGTAATGTCAAGAAGAATGCACAGCTGTAACATGTGCTGACCTTCATGACTGTATATGCATGTTGCAAACTCCATCTAACAGAGTTTGAGGAAGACTGAGGATTCGTTTCTGCACATGGTACAAAGGTGGCAGGCTTTTCCAGGTCTTTCTGTAGTATTTTTACTGAGCTACTATAGTTATTTCCTAATTAATTTTCTGAAGGGTGTTTGGAAGTTACAGGTTAGATGGAAAACAGGAAGTATCATCAGGATTTGGCAGTCTAGAATTGAAAGTTACTGCATGGTTGCTACCTTCCCTTCAAATTTTCTAGGCCATTCAGACCTCCTCTGTGAAATTTTGTTTCCTTAAATCTGTGAGATTGCATACATTCTTGGAGACCAAGTCAAAGGACAGATATATGTATTTACATAAAAACACACATCTACACCACACTTCCTAACACTAAAGCAAATCAATGCAAGCAAAAGCTTTCTGACCTTTTAGTTTGCTTCTTATCTGGTCTGCTGCAATCAAACTGAAATCACATTGCTGTGTTTAAAGTCACCTCTGCAACTTCATTTGAGAAGTTGTTAAGTGATGAACTACTATTTAGTGAACAGTACTATGCAAAACACAGGTAGACAATAGATCTGCTTATATTCTTAGTTGCATCTGCATGCATATTAGTGACTCTAGTAGTCAGCAGTGTTGTCTAAAACAACCAGTATGGAAGAAGCCTCAGACCTAGGACCTGAGCAGTCCACAGAAGTCAAGAAGTTCACAAGGGAGTCCTGCAAGTCTTACTGAAGTCACAAGAATTAATCACAATAAATACATCTTTTAAAGAAAAAAATGGTTACTAGAAGTGAGTCTCAAAAAAAAAAGAATCTATTGATTTTGTTCATTGAAACATGGAAAGCAACCAGGTAAAGTATATAGAAAAGGACACCAAAATACAGAATAATTGCAGGGAGGTGAAGGGTAGGGGGGATAGGAAGGCTCTGACAGGACACAGGTGAAATGGAGCAAGAAAAAAGGACTGAAATACGGAGACGAAGAAACTGAACAGAAGTGCTTTAAAAAAATGGTTCCAGGGGAAGTAGAAAAAGCTGCAAAGCCATTAAGCAGCAGGCATTCTGGACTTAAATTTGTATACTAGATCTCTGACTATTTGGAGTCATTTTGCTAATAGAGGCAAAATATTATGGGCAGTGGGTATTTAGAAGATGATTTCTCATGTCCTAACTGCCAACCTCTATTCTGGCTTCTCAGAGTTCAAAAGGAGTCAGTTAGGCTGGTTGAGGCAAAGCCTGATTGTGGCGCTTTGAGTTGCTGATGGGGCACTGGATTCTGAGTTTAATACTGTTTTTTAAAAAACACTGCTGTTATGTAAGCTGGTACTCAGACTTGCAGAGGAAAGTACACTAAAGAATGAAAATAAAAAAATATAAAAGTGGAAGAGAGAAAAAAAGTTATCCATCTTCCTTGTACAAGGAATAACAGAACTTCATTCATCCTTTAAGGGAACACTATGTATCTGTCTCTCTCAGATGCAAATGGGTGCAAGACAATGAAGAAAATAGTAAGTAAAATGTAACCTGCTGATACTTTATGTCCAATATCACCTCTTCATTCAGAGTTTTGAAGTGAGCACTGTATTCATTATTAAACATTATAATGATTTTGCAATACACTGTTTTGGGGACATCAAATTTAAGTCTAGCTGCTCTCTCCCAAAGAGAATGTACTACAGAAAGTGTAGTTTGAATTATGTTATTAATATGAATCCAGTTGAGGCAACGGTGAGGATTTTTTTTAATCCTACAATTGGCTTTCTGGAAGTACCACAGCTGACTGTCTCAAAAGCTTTGCAGATCTGTATCTCAGACACTGGATGAACCCTTCCCAAGAGTTTACTCTCCTAAGAGCAGGACAAAATGCCTTTAAGACCAATTGTTTTTAGCTTTTCTATTCATTTGAGAAGAGAGCATAAAAAGCAAAGTATAATAGCAAACCCCTGTATGTTTATATATTAACTCATTCTAAAAGAAGAGTCTTTCATAAACATAATCCTTTTTATATGTAAAGAAGGCAATTTTTTTTGTCATTTAACCAGCAGACAACACAGAACTGAGTAGTTAATGGAATCGTAACACCTAATGCATAATAACATCTAATGCATTACCGTATTTGAGAACATCACTGTTACAGGGATAGTCACACATCCATGGGCTCAATTTCCCCCTGTCCCAAATAATTTTGATCATACCCCTTCTCACTGGCTGTGTTCCCTACAAGCCTTCACCAAAGTCATTCAGGAAGGAAAATGTTATGACATGGTCATCTTCTGAACTTTTTTCACAGAGATGATAAATTTTAGTTGTCTGAAATCCTTTTTACTCCAACAGGATTTGAAATTATGTATTCCAATGAGTTGTACATAAACTGAAGCTCTGCAGTGAAACTTTTTTGGTCATTACAAACTTGACCTAAATTCTGCCAGAGTAAGTAAAAGTTTCCTGTAGTGATGACTTAAAACTGAATTCAAAACTACATTTCATATACTCACATCCCACTCTCCAAATATGTCTCTACATATGAGTTGCATATATTTGGAGATCAAGCATTCAAGGGAAATCACAAGCAAAAGAAGTGCTGAGCAACTGAAAGTTTCTATGATGTTAAGCCTCATTACACTTTCTCTCTTCACCAAATACATACGGTTTATCCTAAGTAGAATGTTACTTGGGGCCCTGATGCAAACAGAGTATTTTGAAACAAATATCAGCTTACATTTTTACTTTTTCCAGCTTGGAGGAAATTGAATATAACATGACATGTATCTCTGTTTTTTTTAAATGAACAGTGCTTTATATGGAGAAAGCTCATACTGCTGAGTGGAAGACAAGAAAGCAAAGAGAAGATGTAGTTGCATTACCTAAAAAGGTATTCTTATCAAATTTGTCAGTTTCTGGATTCAAGTAGAAAATTAAATGAAACAATTCATTCCTAGTTTTATTTGCTTCTTGGATCTGAGCCACTGCTTCAAAGAGCAGTGCTGGCTAATGCTGTGGCTAAATGAGGACAAAACATCACCTCATTTTTATTTGGAAGGAAGGAGAGGCTCCTGGATAGGTTTCTGGAGAATGTTTATTGCACAAAGAAGAATAATGTCTTGCCTCATTAGGGCAGTGTCTACACAGCCACAGAAGATAAAGTTGTCTGAAGAAATTCATACTTTTTCTTAGGATTTTGCAGATTTTACATGTACAAGGCTCAAAACTGCCTTGCGTTTCAGAGCACAGTAACACAAACATTTAATGCAACTTTTCCTTTATTTTTAAACATTGCTTTTAACCCATGAGGCACCAAGACAGTATTTTCAATTTATGTCATTAAGAGCTCTAATGACATACATAATATTACTTTTTTTTTTACCTAAAGATAAAAGCATAGATAGAAGACAAACAAATGAAAACCAATGATCTAAAACCACACAGACCTGGACACACTCTTAAAAGTATTACAGGCCAGGGATTCCCAGAAAATTCTAGATCTGAATTTCACATTAGTCTCTCTTTCTAGCTCAGATTTTTCAATAACTGAATTTACTTAGTAATTGGAAAAACTAGGGCCAGAAGAGATTAAACAGTCTACCCCATGAAGCTGTATACCAAGGTAAAGAGTCTTGACCCTCTTATGTGCTCCAGTTGCTTACAACAGGAAGGCAGTATACAATACAGTACCATATTAACCTCAGGACTATTTATAGTAACCCAAAACTTAGGAGTTTTTGCTCTCCTTTACAATTCTTCAAAATACTGCAATATATTAAAAAGATTTCTTTTCCACTATCACTAGCTTTTCCTCTAATATTTAAATTTATGCTCCACAGATAAGGATACATAGTTTGTCATTTTATGGATGCTACCACCTGTACGAGATTTTCAAATGGGCTTAATAAAACTGGAGCCATTACCATTAGTGTTACAGGCAGCATTCAATGGTTTGTTTCATTGATCTACAAGCTCATAAAATAAAAAGGGAGTCAAACAGAATTGTATGTACTTTAGTATAGAACCCTATAAAGCTGTTCTCAGTGTGAAACGAGTTAGAACCAAGAGACAGTAAAACTTGACCTGTCTACTCAGCATTTTAGAGGCCAAAAATATTCTGGGCTAACAGTCCTCTACATTGCTAACAAGTATCATTTAATATCTTAATCTGTTTTTCCTTAGTTTGATTTGGATTTTTTATTTTATTTCCCAGTATGATACATTGGAAGACATGTTAATTTTCCAAGCAGGCAGCAGAAAACGAAACATTCATGCTCAGCACTCTTAAGGAGAAAATATTGCATCTTTCTCAAGGAGAGTCATTACCCTGATATCATCCACCACAATATCCAACAGACATTTCCTTTTACAGTACTGCTGTTGATGCTGCAGTTGTTCTGCTTGATATTGATTAGTGAGAGTCAAGGACACTAAAAGCTGAATCTCAAACCACCAGTGCTCAGAGTTAGTCAGTGCATATATTTTGCACAGCTTCTAATTCAGGGACAGGTTAAAGTGAAAAAGAGAGTGTGAATAAGCAACTGTACAGACTTTGAAACAGAACCCTGCAGTAACAGCAACTCCCTACAGAACCACATTAGTAGAACGCACATTAATAGAACACATTAATGTGCATTAGAATGCACATTAATAGAAACCCAGTTCATAGGAAGGGGTGTAGCAATTCCTGTCTGCATACACATTTTAAAACATAGATGTCTGCAGGCTATTTTACACTTCATTTGCATGAAACAATATATCAAGGAACACTTTCTTAAAGCTTTCTCCAAGTATTTGAAAAGCCAAAACTGTTAAGAAAAAAGGCTGTTTACCTTATGACATCCCTAGCATTTACGTTTAATACATTCATTGGTATGCACATAAAATACAGAAATGCTACTACACAGATACACTTTTGACAAGTGTCAGTTTACAGCCACAAGAAAGAAGATCAGAGCACACAAAGGACACAGCATATTTATGTCCTACCCCTTTGAACAAGAGAATCACTGTCAACTTTGAAACCATTCTGTCTCTACCTGAATACTGAATCCAACTCTACCATCATGTTATCTTGCATAATTTCAAGGATCAATAGATATTCCACATTTTCAATACATATGGCCTTTTGACAAGAACTAGCAAGCCAGTTGTTATATACAAATTAGGGAAATAATGTTGCTCATTCCAGTACAATAAGAGTTGTGGAACTATATCATATATATTCATTTATAATAGGATTATTTTGCTTACTGTTGCATTACAACAGTATTAACTCCTTTGACTGTTACAGGTCTTACAGTTATTACTGAGCAATGCTCCAGCTTCCTGTCATTTTACCTTGAGTCTGTGAAGTCTGAATACTTCTTACAAGATGAGTATCTTAATCACTGAGTGCCTCTAGTAAAACAATTTTTTTTTTTACTTCATTAATCTGAACTGCCTTCCTTTACAGTCACTACTATTCAAGCACTTCCATGTAGCAATTAATGATCTTCCTAAAAAACCTGATCTGTACATGGTCAATGATGAGGATAACAGAATGACAGCAAGCAACCAAGAGCCAAACACCAGCTAGCCCAGCTACTGTTTTGCTACATGAACATTACTACATCATTTCTGTGCATCTTTCCTTACTCCATCCTGTGCAGACTTTAAGGTCAGGGCCAGAAATCACTGCCCCATTTCAATACAATCTTGGCTCAAGTATTTCACCCCACAAACTCTCTCCTGATAGAAAAATTAAGACATAGGTCCCATAGGGAAAAACCCAAAATACCCCAAAAGCCCTGTTAATTATTTCTTACCATAAATCCTAATGTCACAGCAGAGGGAAGCTGCCTTCCACTGAATCTTATCTACATCAGTCCTCCTTGACAGCAACACATGGGCTTTGAAAGAAGAGAAGGATGAGGCATAGGATGTTTCTTCATGTACCTCATCATGGTCTGGATTTACACTCCTGAAAAGCCATCTCAAAGTCTGGCACACATTCTGTAGGCAGGTGAAGTATATACATTCAGCTCCTGCACCTATTCCAAGGCTCCAGGGACTTTTCTTTCTCCCCAGATACTGCAGTAAGTTGGAACCACACCAAAGACACTGCTTGGCTGTGAATATCCCCATGATTCGTCCCAAACACAGAAGATGGAAAATATTTTTAAGGAGAAATACTGCACAACACAGTACTAAATGAAGCAGTTCGAGTCTTCTGAATCACAGCTGCTTGGAGCCAAAGTGAAAACAATGTGCATTTATACCAGGCTGGCCTTGGTTTGCTTCACTCTGTTCTGTTTTACATAGGCACAAAATGGATCTCCATTCAAAGGCACACTCTTCACAGGATACACCAAGGAATGGAGAAGGAAAATGGTCTTGGGAAAAAGGAAAGCTCCCACTCTTTCTATTTATGAATGTTACCTCTTACAGCACCCTTTTGATGGAACAAATCACATACTGGATTTAAAAGGCTAATTGCACCTAAATTACAGCCAAAAAACCCCTTCTGAAGACTCAACAACTTTATGGGAGAAAGTAAACAATGTTACTAAATGATACCATGCAATTCTAAATTTAATTAACATGAAATCAATTAGACATGAGTCTATCACAGATACCATGTTTAGTTGATTATTGCCATAACTGTCAGGGGAGGCTACTAGCAAGTAAGTGAATAAGACTATTCTCTTATTTGAAACTGTATTCCTGAAACAGGAACTGCTAGGTTTCTCATCCATGTCTGGCACACAGCATGCTATATATGCTAAATATCGTAATCGAATCCTATTTGTCTGCTACCACTGATGCACTAGGAACAGAACTTTCCAAGCTGTGTGAGCAGCAACAGAAATATCCTTCCGCTCTCTGTGCATGTGAAACAAATTCCTGTCCTGTTACCCAACCAAAGAAAACCACTCAGAAACATTTTACTGTCATATAACTTTGTAGGGACAGAACCAGGAAAGGAATGGTGCTACTGCTCCGTTATTTCTGTAGTATTGCTGAGGTGTGTCTTCTCAATTTCCCTCTTTCTAACAGAAAGAATGATCTTGTAGCTGTATTAAGGTTAACAAAATGCTTGAAATGTGTTTGAAATAAGAGATATTTCTTCCGAAAGAGGAGAGATTGATGACAACTCCCCCTAAAGGGGCTGTGCTAGTACCACTGCAAAATAATCAGCAATAGAGCTCACACTTCCCTTCCTTTCATGAGATGCCACTTCCATCTCATCCCCATCTCCCCAACCTCCTACCAGAAAATAAACTCAGCTTTACATGGAGCAAGTCTGCTGCAAATTAGAGCTTGAATGACTCCACCATACCAGAGTAATCGTGTGAATTCAGATGTGGAACAGACACACAACGAGATCCAAACAGTAGTTAACAAGCCAAAAACTCTTCAGTGTAAATGGGATGTACAAGACTAGTTCCTTCCAGGCCCATCTACTAAGCTAAAGACTTCAAAGACAAAGAGGCTCAGGCACATCTGTGTCAGCAAATAAAGAAAGGCCAGAGCCCAGACTTGAGCAAGGGTGTATCTTCTTTTTTATCCACAGTTACTTAATCTATACTAAATGAAGGTACCATTTTGGCCTAAGATAAATAGCACTTTCCCAGACAATGTCCCAGTATGGTTCAAAGGAGAGCATGACTCAGGAATTATTTACAACACATAGTACGTATGAGACCACCTTATTTGAGGGATAAGGGACAAGAAAGTTTTAAATGTATGGACATGATCTGTGCCTTTCCTGAAGGACCAGAGAATGTATCCTAGCCCCATATGCTTTGATTGCATACTAGTAGCCTCAAACGCTGCTGTGCTTTGCCCTAGAACTGAGTGAAATGATATAGTATACACAAACCACACACTGTGCCTACTCTCCAGGGATACCACTTAACAGATAATACAGAATTGAGTTATTTCTGATGACTTCAAGTACAATGGAAGAGGTGAGTCAGTTACGTGAAATGCATGCTAGTATTGCAACTGGTTACATGATTTTCAAAATAACTGTACCAATTTTGTTAATGTAGGACACAAAACCTTGGTATTTGGCCAGTTCTAATTATTTAGGCTTGCTGCAATGAATCACTATTGATGGAACATATATCAGTTTTTCACATTCTGTCTGAAAAATGTATTAACAGGTACTTGAGAGCTCTTGTGATTTTACTCTTGTCTGGAGTGGAAAATAAGAAGATGATTGAAAACATGTTAGCAAACTTAAAAAACCACAAAAAACCAAAACCCGCTCATCTGAAGACACTCATCTAAAACACAGTATTTGGGACTCTTCCTAGATATACAGCCAAGTTTGCTTACACCAAATGGATTCTTACCAATTGCGTCACAATGTATTTGTAATGAGCAAAACAGGACAGCAAGTTACGTTCTCACACTGTTATTTAGTCCATCCCCATTTATCAAATATTTCAATAGAACAAAGTCCCTACCAAGCCCTGTTGGGTATAATTAATGACATATGTCATTAATTATACACGATTTTGACCGCATATACATTTTTTCAACCAAAAATGTATGTATACACGTACATATACACAACAGGATAGATACAGCCCATAAATATAACTGAAAGCTGAAAACAAATGTAGTATTTTATAATGACATCTGTTCTAAGAATAAATAATTCTGTAAATTCACCACATATATTTAAAAACAATACAGTCTTTGCTCTTTATAGGTTAGGAGTCTGAATAGCTTTATCATCTCACCTTCATTGTCGCAGTCTTGCATTGAAAGCCATATTTGATCTACCAGACCAACTCCTTTTACTTCACCATGAACTGGAATGGAATGCATTATCATTAATGCAATTGTCAAGAGTTTGGTTTGCAATTGCCAATACTCTTTTATTTTAATATTTCTTCACCAATTGCTTTATTTTCCATCCTACTCTGCAGGAGAGAAAACATCAATTGCTATACTTCTAGATTATTCCCAGTTCACATTTTTCACAGTTACCTATCTACAGCATGAGGAGGGCTGTCTCTATTAACTAACACATTTTGGACTGGACTCAGACACAGCTTTTACATGTGTTTTAGAGCTAAGAAATGTGCATGGCTTAAAAATATTTACAAAAAAAAATGTAATATCTTGCTTTATGATAAGCAGTAAGGAGATATTCTTCACTTATTGTATATCCTTGGCCTGCAAAGATGAACTTAATGTACAGATAGCCCACACTGAAGTCAAGGTCAATACTTAGTCATACTGCATGGAGCACTTTTTGCTCAGGGTTTATGTTTTTTATCTGGGGGTTTTGCTTTTTCTGGGGATAATATACAGACAAAAACCTGATTCATTAACAGCCAAGTCAGTAATTCACTGCATTAAAGAATCCTCAGAAGACCTAACATCAAAATGGCTCTACTCCTTACTCCCAGTACTGAAATAAACCTCTAACCAGCTTGCATTGCCTAAAGCTTCTGCAAGTTGCGCTCTGTTGTGCCAGAGATCCTGGTGTTCCCTTGCTGCTTCCTGTAAGACAGGAGGTATCAATGTATCAAAACAACAGGTTTCCATGTCTCCTCCCTTTCTAGTCCAAGGTAACAATGAACATAAAAGATTTGCAAATTCAAGACTCTCTATCCTGAGCTTTTAGGTACCAGTACTCTTTCCAACATGAAAAAATGAACTTCATGTGCAAAAGCAATGGATCTGTGGCCAGCAAACCTGGAGATACATTACAAACTCAATGTAGGGACAAACATCTAAATATAAAAAACATATAAAAGCAAACCCCAGACAAATGGCAGGGTCAACTTAAATCATCTACTTAAATTATACCACTTGAAAATTTGTGTAGCTGCACATTTATATATATATGTATATACAAATTCCCTCCAACATATTTTACATGAATCACTGAACAGTTTTTTTCCTGGAAATTGTATTAACATTAAGGTACTAGTCCCACACAAGAAAGCAATAGAAATAAATTTTCTATTATTAGCATTTTGTGAACAGCATAAAATCAACAGAATATATAAAAAACTGATTTGACCGACATTAAATATGATGTTATTGGAATGAGCAAAGTGAACTGCGGACATTCTTTGACTGATTAGGGATTACAACCCACAGCAAATTTGGATCCATTGTGTTCAACAAGCATTGTGTTCATAATATTCTAGAATAAAGTTGACCTCCAGGAACTCACTCCTGTAATTATTATAATAACTCTGAATTCTGTCATGACTTCAGACTTTTACCCTGTCCAAATTTTCCTGAAGAGCAGGAAAATGAAGGATGCTCTAAATTTTGTTATTTTTCAGCCAACATAAAAATTACACTGGACCAACTTTTTTAGCTCCTACAAATACATCCAGCTCATTTTACTCAAGTTAACAGATCTTAAATATCTTTTCTAAATAATTAAAAACTACAGAATTTTAATTTCAAAAAGCAGACCCTGTTAAGCAATATGATGTCTATGTGAAAACTGAAGCATGTAAGCAGCCTTGCTTGCCTCTAAACAAAGCATCAAACCTGCATTTTAGCAGCCTATTCAGAAAAGAAAAGCTTGTCTGAGAGAATACTCTAACAGGATGACAAACAAAAGATACTAAGATTTCTGTATTTGTGACTGACTGCTTATGATATTTCTCAAAACAGGAAAGCTGTTTTACACAACAAAGGTTTCCACCCCCATTAGAGGAACATTGTTTTCTTTCCTGCAATTAAAATACTGAATCTGGTACTCCCCTTAGGATTTACAATATAACTTCAGGAAGTGAGGTTACTTACTGAGTATGTAACAAGTTTACTTAGTCTACACTGAACCAATTTCTAAGTAAAGCGAAAAAATATACCAAAAAATGTATCAAAAAAAAGTACACAAAACCCTATTTTTTAAATATATCTTTCATTTGCAGTTCTGGAAAACAAATTGCCAAAACACATTAAGAAGTATCATCACCCATGCAGTGGAAACATCTTTTCCTTTGCAAAGACAGAAACTCAATTTTCTCAAACTCAATTCTGTTTTACAAATTTTGCAAAATGAAGTATCTGAAATATGCTATCCCACTTTTTCACAGCCTTCCTGTCCATAATACGACCACAGGATTACTGGGGATAGGAAGGGAGGGGAAAATTTCCTTTCATGACTGACACGAATCCATTCACAAGCACATCACCCCTATACTTGGATCAGGGCAGAGACCTGCCCTGTAATAATATGGCTTTCTGTCCAAGCCTGACTATGCTAAGAGTTATTGATGACAACCTTGAATAAACTAGTAATTAAATCCTGCAAAACACTCCCATGGTTGGGCAAGGGTTGTGAGAAGGACAGAGACCAAGCAGCAGTTGTGACCTTGAAAGAAAAGTATTGATCAGATTTTCCGTTGTGAAAGGAAGGAGGGAAAAATGAAACCAAGCATCCTGAATCATTAATGAGCTCCCACAGGGTGCTCCTAACTCCAGTTTTTCACATATCCAAGTGGATCTTTCCTCAGGCTTCCTCAAAACCAGCACATTTACAAACTATTCATGAACAGAAACTGCAAATTCATTCAAGACAACATTAAGTACCTCTAGGCAACAACTCAAAGGTGTCACTTTTTTGTGTGCTTTAGACTGTGTAATACATAACACCATATATGTTATATATATTTTTAAATAAACATATGTATATGTGTGTTTATATGTATTATGTTCATTATTGTGAGCAACTAAAAGATGTTACTGATTGACTGTGCCACTACCTAGGTTTTCATTAGTACCCACTGAAGCAGAATATGATTTACCAGTCTAGATCTTTCCTAAGACTGAAAGGTCTTTGAGCATACTTTCTATTAGGGATATCCATTTGGACGGAAAAAAGAAGTGGTTTGCTGTTTTGTTTCTTTTTTTTTTTTTAAAAAAAAGTTCTTCATAGAATGGAAGGAAATAAAATTATGTGAAGAGTTGTAATTTGTGTGGCAAGAAAAATCCAGGTAACTGCTGTTTTGTATTGCACCAAAGCAATACAGAAGCATGAATGGGCAGCAGAAAGCCAACCACTAGATGAGATACAGGAAGGTGTATGATAATTTTCTCCTTATTTATCTCACATTTCACTACATACTCCTTCATAGTGAGTTTTCCCTCCTCAATACATTCTTCAGTTTTTATTCTGAAGTCTCCTTTCCTACAAATTGTCTCCAATAGCTTTAATTTGGGTAGGTCCAACTAGTGTGCTACTTACTGCAACACAAAGAAAGCCTCCTCCTTCAGTCTTGGCTCATCTAGCAGTCTACTGAAAATCATTCTCTATTAATGTATTTCTACAGAGAAGTCATAACTTAGGTTATAGAACTGCTTTTCTGATTTCAAAATGCCTTTATTAAACAAATCAACCATGTTAAAATATGGGAAAATTATTAAGCCAAGATTTTTTTAAAAATGTGATCAAACCAAGAAAACCATCCAACAGCCAAATGATCATTGACTGTAGACATCTCCTCTCAGAGAGATGCTCCTCAACAAAGAAAGGTATACCAACAAGAAGCAAATATGAAAAGATTTTTCTGTTTACCATCTGCTACAGGAAGGAATAAATGTAACAACTTCTGCCCCACTGTCACATAGCAGCGCATTGGCATAAGTCTATAGCCTGTATCTGCACAAAGGAGTGCTCAGTGATGTCAAAGACAGTGAGTTCACATGCGTAGGAAGTCAGCTATTTTCAAAATATCGATGTGATTAGTTTCCCTTTAATTGCCTGTTTAACTACCAGTATTTTCACTGTCTAGAGATCAGAAATCTTTCACAGATATACTTTCTTCTTCAAGGACAATATGGTAACATTGACAAAGGCAAGAATTACTATTATGGAATTAAATTCAGGTACCTTCTATAGTAATAGGATATAAAAAAACCACTAGAGTAACAGTGCTGCTTCTATACTTAACAATTACTGAATTAATGTCATAAAATAAAATGTTAACCATTATCTTATATAAAGTGCATAGGTGATTAAAAATTCTGTACTGAAAAATCACACTGAAAAGGAGATTATCCCTTTTGCCCTGAACTATGAAATATAACAGTTCTGCTCACCATGGAAATCCACATTTTTATATGCTAGTGAAAAAAACGTCCAAAAAATATTAAAACATCACAGGTAAGGGAAAAGCAAGCTAGGCAATGATAAGGATACTCATTTAAGAGAGAGAGAAAGAGACGAGTGTGGATTACAGTGGCAGACTACACATGAAGGATAATGTGCAACCCTACACTATAACAAAGCCAGAAACCAATGTTAGTCCAAAACTGCAGTATGACGTCACAGTAAATTTAGCAAGAATCTGGTGATGGACAGCTTTACATCAGGTCCATCGGCATTACATGGTGCAATCAATCATAATGTTATTTTACATGTTATGTACATGTTATGTTATGTTCAGTTTACATTTTCAATCTACTACTGTCTGTTCCATAAGACACAGGTAATGAACAACGAGGTGTTCCAGTGCCATGAACTGGACAACATCTAAATGCCATATCCAAAGGTCTCTAAGACCTATGAATTACTTTTCTGATAAGAACAGAAAAAGAATATTCCAAATCAAAAGGCCATTATTAAATATCTTGTTCCCTTTACATTTCAAAAAATTACAAACCTTCACACTTTTGGTTACATAGTTGTGATCAGAACCATAGCTCTTCCGCAAACTTTGTTCAAAATCAAGGAGGAATAAAATGCAGTGGAACACTTCTCTGTAAAAAAAGTTTACAATCTTGGCTATAACTACTAGAGTCACCTAACATCAGAGAGGACCTGTAATGATTTTTAAAAACTGAGGTGCATACAATCCTATGCAGAAGTCTGTTATTTACAGACCAAGGGCAAAATTCTCCTCTTCCATGCATGCTACAAATCTAGTATCTGTGGATTTTATCACAGTGCTTATTCTGCACTGACTGGTAGCTCCTATTTCCATCAGCAGTGCTGAAAAACCAACAGGATGTGACAGCCAGGCTGGGGCAAAGACGTTTGCTCTCACTGCTGGATGAACCCTGCAGCACGCATCATCACGACACAACTAGCCATCCTTCTCATTTAACAATGCTGATCCACAGTACTAATCAGCTGCTTCTGTATACACAGTTATTTGCCCTTGGTGGGTGGGAGAGGCCTCATTTTTTTTTTGCATTCATTATTTTAACTGTACATAATGCACACACTGAAATTCATTGTATTCCTCGAAATATACAGAGAAACTCTGGCTGCTGCTGACATTAGTTACTTTAGTCTTTGATGTATTCACATCCAACCTTGTGACTACATGTGAATAGCACAGGTCAGATTAAGTAAACCTTTGCCAACAGAGGTGTCCTGGCTAGGGGCCAGGCTGGATGCCGGTGTACAGAGCTTTGCAAAATAAGCTTTCTCATCTTCCTACCTTTATGATCCTGTAGT
The DNA here is from genome assembly GCF_031877795.1 of Strix aluco. NCBI lineage: Eukaryota > Metazoa > Chordata > Aves > Strigiformes > Strigidae > Strix > Strix aluco. The sequence goes on from NC_133971.1 coordinate 71,747,830, forward strand.
GGCTGTGGCACAAAAAGCCCATTTCTTCGCCCTGGCTCTCTGATTTTCAGTGTTACTGGTCTGGCTTTGGTTCATCTCCAGTTTAAACATTCTAATTTTTTTCTTTTCTGTTTTGTTTTCTTAAAAAGGCGTGCTGGAATTCATGATTACATGGACTCAGTGGGGGGCACTGCAAGAGACAGGTGACTGCAGGACACTGTTATTAGCTAATGAGCAGGACATCTCTCACAACAGAAGCACAGATTTCTTCCTCTGGTCCTACGATATTACTCTGAAACATACATACCTTCTGGTATCAAATTCCACACTAACAAACCAGCCTCGTAACTGCACAGTTTCACTGACTGCAAGAGCTTGATTTCAGGTTGGCAGCAGTTAGAGAGGAGAGAAATGCCAGCTTCCCAAGCTTTCACTCTGCTGTTGTATTGCTCAGAGCAGCTCTTGGCCCCAGTTAAGCTGACTGGACTAGGTCTGGCAGTCTTTGCATGATACCTGTGAAGGATGCATTCCCAATACTGGCCTGACCTAGAACAAATGCTTACGCTGTTGTTGTGGGACACATCATCTGGCTTTTCTCTCACTTCATCAGAGTTTGCCAGAGCTGATACTCTCCACAGCTTTCAATCCTCCTCTCTCACTGTCTTTCTCTTGCTTTGATCAGATAGGGTTACCAATTCATTTCTGTCTTCACTTTCCCACTGATTTTTTTGCTCTCCTCCATGACATCAGGGACCACCCTTTCAAAGTCAGGTTGGGACCTCCCCCATACGGACAAGAAATCACACCACCCATTTCTGTCATCCTTCCAACTGACAGAAGTTAGTTCCACTTTCCTCATCATAATTAAGCATTACATCTTCAATTTCAGTCACTTCTCCACAACTTTGGGCTCCTGTCTTAATCCCTTCCTGCTCTTCTCTTTCTACTCAGAATATAATCAATCCTTCCAGTACGAACCTGGAAAAGCCAGCGATTTTTGCCTTCTTTGGCTTGCTTTCCCTTTGTTATATGACAATGTTTTCCTTAAGTATACTACAACCTTTTACTTCTTCCCCGTCACAGTTTTAAGAAATTCCCTTCCGGCTCACCTCTTCCAGTCTTCTCATTTGGACCTGAAGATCTCCCCTCCTAATTTCCCTTACCTCTTTTTTCACCTCCCTCGCTCTTCTCTATCACTTCTCAATTAGCCCAACTTCTCCCACAACGAAGGCAGGCTTTGATCTCGCCTTTTTTTTAAAGAAATCCCATCTGTCTCTCAAACTATTACCTGTATTTCTCTTGAGATCACTGAATAGAAAGAGGTTTACTTGGTCTTATTCTTGGACTACCAGCCCTCTGACTACAGTCTCCCTGGTCTGCATCCAAGACCTTACTCAATGTAGTCTTGACCCATGACTATATTTCCTGTTACCCTTACCTAACATATCATTCACCTTCTGTGCTAAGAGTTTTGCATGACTTATGGTTCAGAGCTATTTGTTCAATCCAAACTGCCACACACTACACTTCTTTACAAAACAATCCTTGAATTCCTTACAGTCACTCTAAGAAAGAAGAAAAGAAAACATAGTTTTCTTTACAACAGAGCAGTCAAGGTGATGCTAATACAAGGAATCTCTAACCACCTGTACTACTGCTGAAGACAGACAAAAATAGACACAAAGAAGTACAAAACATTATTTCGCAGAAGAGGAAAACTGAATCTGTCAGTTGGCTGCAGGAATCATGAAAAATCATGCAAAGATCACTTATTTTTTCATCTTTAAAATTTTAGACCTGTTTTGCATGATTAGCAGCCCCTCTTAGTGAAATTAAACAACAGATCTGTCAGAGCTACAACCACATTTCCGAAGGTGATTCATAAGCAGTGAAGCCATGAAGTATTTCAAAAATTGACATATTTGGTTTTTAAGTGACTAAACTATGACTATACTGGACAAATAAAGTTCTGTTAAACAAAGCAGAAAACTATTAAATTCACACTTAGGAAGGTATTTGTCTGCCTGTAGCTGACAGGCTATACACCAATTCAAGAATGTGTAAGCATACATGAACACAAACATGAATTTACATGAACCCCTCAATCTGTGTAAAAACGATTCATCAGTTCAGGCTACAACCTATGTTCATACCTGCCATCAGACACATGCAGTTTTCTTACTGGCATTAGCAAAATAATTTTTGCTGTATCTTTTGTGCTTTACACACACACCAGTCAATGCAGTCAGGTACATCTGGCGTGCAGCTAAGGGCACCCTCTGAAATTTCAGTTCCTTGAACTCACTCTTCCATAACTTTTTTGTAGTTAAGACTCACCTAGGAGAATTGGTCCTGCCCATATCTCATCCAGAGCAGGTTCAGGAGAGACCTTATTAGCTGGAGCTCTTTTCTGTTGGCTTTTTTTAAGTCCTCCCATGTTGGCTGGAAGCAGTATTCCAGCAGAACACTGATATTTCATTCCCTATTTAAGAAGCTATTTAAGAACCACCCTAAGTTGCCTCCCTCATCCAGAGGCCAGTGTGTTACTGTGCCAAGGTTAATTGAGGAGTTAAAGGCCAAGATTAAGTTCCACCTGTTCTCTGGGAGGATTTAGTTTCCCATGCTACCATAAAGATGCTTCCTAGATGCACATGGAAGCTGACACAGCCAACCGCAGGACCTCTGCCTGCTGCACTTCTCTCTCCAAAGAAATGCTAACCCCCATCAATCTAAATGAGTCCAATTCCCATCTACACTCATTTACTAACAGGGTAGTATAAAGAGGCCATTGTGTAAAAAAGAGTCAGGCTCACTGACCTTTTTTTTTTTTTAAATGAAGGATGCCATCAGCATACCAACATCTTTAGATACCAATGAACCATTCTATGCAGCCCACTTCCTCCTCCCTTTTCCAAAACCTCCCCACTTACCAAGGACACTACTTTGGTTTTAAACATTAAGACAGCTCTTTGACTAGGTAACAGTAATAAACAATTCTGAAGTCTCCACTGTAGATTAGGTTCTTTTTTTTTCCCCTCACACTGAAGCAAAACAAACTGGTGACCAAGTTGTTGAACTGAAAAAAAAAATTCAGTTAAAGCATTGCCATAATATTGCTCGCTGTTCTGAATGCATTTTCAGAATTGTAACAGAGAGGAAAGGTTATCAGTAGTCAGCTGCAAAGGAATGAGGTGGAAAAAGACAGGGTATCTAACCAGCTAACTCTGAAGTATCTAATTAAAATCTAAGTAAACTTGGGAGTTAGGACAGCTGGAAGAGGCACTGGGAAACTCTCAGAAGCTCTATGCCTCACACTTAAAAGGCAAGTAATAAATGACAGGAATTAATCTAGTGTGCACAAATTATGGGAGCTCAGTGGCAAAGAGATGATTGTTCCAAGGCCAGCTGGTGTACGCAACAGTGCACATGAACGTCCTTTTTGTACAAGTAGTGGTCAGTGAGAACAGTGCTCAGCTTTATACTTTATGCAATCAAAGCACCTGTTTGTAGAAACATAGCTTGTACTTAACAAAAATGTCATCCTAGCTGCCGGGAGCAAGTTAAAGTTTGTGAAAGTTACATCGCTGCAGTACCTAAGCACTTAAATGCCAGGCGATGTCCTTGCGATTAACAGTTAATGCCTATTGTGGCACAAACATTTTTCAAAGACACAGTTGGGTCACAGCCAATTGCGTAAAGACTGCAAACACACGGTAGGAATTCCTCTCTCTTTGGCACCAGGAGGGTACGACTGTCAAGCCAGAGCTAACACCAGCAACACCAGCACTGCGCTAGATTGCTGCCACAGAAGGAAAGTACATGAAGGCAGAATAAGACGGTCTCATCCTTCTCCCAGGAACATCAGCTCCTCACAATTCAAATCTGGCACATTTAGGCCTGAATCATGAAACTGAACAGACACTTCCAGTCCCTGCAGGAACACACAGACCCTGACCGGAGCTCAGGAACTGTCCAAACACACCAAAGGGAAAAGCAGGGGTTCAAAGTATCCAAGTCTCTCTGTGGCCTCAGGACAGTATGATCCAACAGCCTGAAAGCATAAACCCTCCTCAATTTCTCTGTTGGTTTGCTATCATGCTCCTCTTGTGCATGGCATGTAGCCATTGCCATGTGCAAGATCCAGGTATAGGCTGCTTTGCCAAGGAGCAAAAGGAAGAAGAATGTTTCCTCTGGTTCCTCTGCACTCATGCTAGGTCATTTGGTAAATTGGTGAATTGCACCCTAAACCAACTACAAGAAATTCCAAACTACTACTTTGCTAAAATAAAGCCATGTGTACTTATTTTATACTCTCTTTACCAAAGTAACAGGGTGCTTAAGAGACAGAGAGAAGGAAACTTTCTCTCCCTTGCCAGCCTTCCTGTATGCAGCACGCACAGAACGCAAGAACAGCCATGTTGGTCCAACCAAATGAACATCTATTGCCCTGTCTCTGACAGGGGCCAAAAGAATCTGCCTGAGGTATCATGTAAGCACAGAACAAGCACATAGTCACATTTATCCAGAATACCTTTGCAGCCCAAAGATTTCATGTGTCAGAGGTGATGCCTTTGTGCTTAATAGCTCTATCGCTCAAACTCACAGCCTCTGGGCAGGGAACAGGCCCTGTGCCATTCACGTGGCTCACAACCTGCACCCACAGGGCACATGAGGTTTACTGCGTCACTGGCAGGTTGCACGACTTCTTCTGATGGCAGCAGAATACCCTGCATTAATGTTTGCCTGGAGCACACAGGGAGAGGCCACTGCAAGAGCAGCTGGAATGCATGAGCTTCAGGCACCATGAGAAGCAGTTACAATACCTGCCTAGCTGGCAAGCTGGCATTCAGAAGCACAGAAAAAGAGAAATTTAGCAGAAGAGGCTATCTACCACTCTCCAAAGTGACTGAGGGCTGTGAGAGCTTACAGAAAACCTCCAAGAGGATGGCAATGGGCAGAAATATTTAGCTGATGGTAGCCACAAACACAGAACTGGACGGCTGGTTTTCATTTGACTCCCAGCAGATAGAGAGGCACTCAACAAATAAGCAACTACATCAGAGCCAGCTGAAGACCTAAAACATGGCCTGCTCTTAGTACATACCCCCACATGCTCTAGGAAAAGGACAGATAACAGTGCAGCTCTAGAGGTCATGGGAGGGAACGCTGCAATTGCCCTCTACAAAAAAATTAAGGGATGTAAAGAAATTCTGGTTCAGACACTACTGTGGGAAAACGAGTATTTCTGAGAGGCACATTTCTGCTTCTGCCTACTACAAATCACAGACATGTGACTTTTTGAAAGGGCACAAACAGAGAGAGATTAGGCCACAAGCCTTTTTTTGGAAGCCCTTCAGTAACAACCATTTCAGCTGTGGCCACCAGCTCCTGTGCCTGAGTGCTCTCAGGTGAAACAAAGGATTATAGTAACTCAATTCACTGATTTTTAGGGACTGTTTCTCTCCAAGTTTGAATTACGCAAGTCTTCCTACCAGAGCCAAAGTTAAAATTTCTCCTACTTTACAAGGCCATATAGGGCACTGTCTTCTTGTTGGAACCGGCCCTGTCAAATGTGAAGGCAAATCCATGAACACAGGCATTCCTCAGAGGGTTACAAATGAACTCCTCCAGTTGCAGATGCTTCCGTGTACTCCCTGCAGGGCAGCTGTGTCAATGCAGAGATTGTGCCATGACTGTAGGCTATCTTCTTCCCCCTTGTGTTAGTCTGTGAGGATGATGCATTTAAAATCTAAAAGGGATCTGAGGGAAAACGTCTGAGTTCTCAGATATGCCAGCTCTGTATTATCATACCATCAATGCTTAGAGTGGGCAAGAAGGAAAGGGGCTGGTAGAGGGAGGAGGACCACAGTCAGACTGGTTGGCCAAACCGCCAGGAAGAAGTGACAAATTCTTTGTCATCTATCAGGGGCACATGAAGGACTTTTTACAAACACTTCTTGCATGTTTGCATTACTCCACATTGTGACCCAGGGCATTCATCTACACTGGGCAGCTGAAGAAACAATGACATTAACTTTTAACACTAAGAATAAAACTGACCTAGAATGGTTACTAAAAAGTTTGTCCACTTTATTTATAAAGGACCCTGTTACATTGCTCCCATCTGACGCCTTTTTTAAGAAGCTCCAAAAAATTGAACAGAACAAAACAGAAAGATTCTCAATTGTGCCTTATTTTTTTTTTTTAAAAAAAAAATCTCAAAGAAACAAGACTGATCTCATTTTGCTAGATCTGGTTTCTCATTTCCATACTGGAAGTGACATCAGTTCTTACTGGTTTCTGGTACTGGCAAAGTGAACAGCGTTAAATGTGACAAAACATGGCAGAATACAAAAATTAAAAGGGCAATTCTGATTTTTTATGTAGGATACAGAACAGGTGTTAGGAGAAAACAGGCTTTGAGGGTAGCAAAAAAAGCTACTTTGAAACAGAGAAGACCATTCTTATTTCACCTCATCAGTCATTTATGAGAAAAAAGGAATTATTTATAATATATTATTCTGATCCTTACACTGGATTATCATCCATGCTGAGGGCTGAATATAGCTCTAATGTTTTACGTAAATAAATGTGAAGGGCTAAAACAGTGGCCACTGTGAGACAGAGAGGCACACTTATATCACACCAGTGAGGAAGCGCTGGGGAGGTACAGTATCTCCAGGAAGAGAACAACTGAAAACAGCTATGAGTCACTTGGAAAAGGTGTGTTCAGCTACCCCCATAACCTTGGGGTGGCAGCGGTGGGCTGCATCAACAGCTAATATACAAAGCTGCTCACAGGTTATAGGTATCCTGGGAGATCATAACCATGGGTCAGTGTGTGTGTGTGTGTGAAAAAGGGATTTAAGAATGATCCATTCATCCAAATACAACAATCTTATTTGAACTTTTGCCCAGAATTGAAATAAAACCTAAAGTTTTCCTTTTACTAGATATTCAAGCAGCTTGGCTACCCTTTGTCTTAATTTTTCTTAATACCTGTGAACTTTTGTACATCCTCATTTCTTCCTAAGAAGCAAGAGCATTGCTACAACAATGACTTTACAGCACTTCTTGTTCATTCTGAAAGAAGAAATGCCATGAACCTGGCAAAAAAAAAATCTATTCTTGATGCTTTTTCCAAAGATTCAGAGCCAAAGAATGTAATATGCCATGAGACTGTCCAAAAATACCAAAGGTATCTTCAGATGCATTAAAGGAAGCTGCTGGTAAAAGGCTACTCCTGTGTGGTTTTGCAAAATCGAGCAAGAACGAACAAGCAGTTTGCCTGATTTGGGGAAAGTTCAAATAAGCATCAGAAAACTTTAAAAATCATATTCATTCTCTGAGGAGTCTTTGTTTGTGGAGCTTTTTTAGACACACACATTTGCCTGGAACATACTTAAATGATTCTTCGTTTCTTGTGATTCCATCCATGCTACTTCAAAAGACACAGCTCCACTGCAGGAAGCAGAACAACAACAGCTGTAAGGAGAGTTACAGCACAGTGGTGTGTGCCAGCCAGGCTCTGAGCCCATGGTGAATCTCCCCCTGTTGTGCAAAATTCAATACTGAATGCTTTTACAGGAATGAAACAAAAAAGGGCACTCCAGCTGTACTAAGATCTCGTTATCTGCTAACAGAATTGCTAAGTAGTTAACATGTCCAGACATTTAAAAACAAAACTTTATGAAGCAGAGTAACGGTATTATCTACTATTCAGAACAAGTACAGGTTTTGTCCCAAGCTCGGGAAAAAAGAAAAAAAAGGTTCAAAATTCAGATCCGTTAACAAAAATCAATGCAACTCAATCAGGGGAGGAATCATCCATCAGTCTTTGAAAGCTGAGGAACACAAATGGAGGGAAACTCACATAAAATAGAACAGGTATTGTAAAAGGAGCGGAGCAAAGTACTAAGCAACACATACTTGTAATCCCCAGTGGTGTTATTCAACTGAGACTCACATACTTGAGCCAAATAATTTCCCTGAAAAAGATGTTGCTGTACCATATGTGATCTACTGCACATGGTCTACTGTAACCTTTCAGTATTTCCCTGTTTTCACAATTAAGCCAGTATTCAAAGGCAACACAAAACAACTCAGACTGCATCTTTGTCTACATCCACATGACACCTTTACGTACCCATTTTGTTCCTCTGCAGTGTGAATCAACTTGTCCAGTGACAGGACAAGCAGCAATGGGCACAAACTGAAATAGAGGAAATTTAATTTAAATGTAAGGAAAACTGTACTGTAAGGGTGACTGAACACTGGCACGCATTGCCCAGAGAGGTTGTGAAGTCTCCATCCTTGGAGATACTCAATCCTAGCTGGCCACTGCATCCATTATTAGTCTCATTTCTCTTCAGTCTCTTTACATTTCATCTCTAAGCTGTCCTCTACTCAGTATCTCCTTAGTTCTCCAGTTCATCTCACTTCACGCACACCACATACATGTGTACTCCTTCATCCCATCACCTGCTTGTACACTTCTTTCTGGGGGAGTTGGAATGGAATATAACAGGTACTTGTTTACATTTGCTTTCCATATATTTTCAGTAGTAACAGCCAAGAGCCCTCAGATAACTTTCCTGTGTTAATACCCACCAGTATAGTACTGTGAGTCATGAAAAGCTCTCAGCAAGTTAGTAACCCCTTTTCTGCCTCAAACATTACAACTGAGTTTGAATTTTGCAGCCAATAGAGATCATAGTCAAATGTACCACCTCATCATTAAAAATTCCCCAGCTTCAGATATGATATGTCTCCCTAAATCCTTTTTTATATATGGGGCATATCATCCACTGCCTTGTTCCTACTACAGAACCAGAGCTACGTTCCTCTCTTATATCTTGCACTTTAGGATCAGTCTCAGGAAAACTAGTAGCAGACAGAAACAGAAAGCTGAGACCTAGAGACCAAATTTTACATAAATAATAACAATGGAAAGCTATAAATGCCTAACAGTATGTTCTGATAGAGTGACATAGCCCCAAAACAATGCTTTAAGAGACATCTCTTAATTGGAACACAAGAGAATGGCAGCTTAAATGTTTTAAGATCTTTGTAAAATTCTTTACACAAAATTACTTTCACGGATCAGTTCACAGGAGCGCTCATTCTTTGAAACACTTATAGCAATTTGTTTCTTCAGTGTAAAATACTTAGGACCATTAATAACTTTATCTTCCAAATGTTCATGTGATAAGTAAATATTACTGCCCCCATTATAGAAGTAATGCACCTGAGACAATTTGTATGATCGGCTCACAACTGCAGGGACTGGAATCCCAATGTCAAACAATAAAAATAGCTTCTTATGTGTGGTTCAGATGAGCAATATCATCATTGCCTTTACATGTTTACTCACTAAAAATACTGCAGATTTGAGCACATTCATTTTTTTCTACACCTTATCTTATGACACTGACTCACGTGAATTAATCCCTCTTTCATATTCTGCTCATTGACTAAATAATGAAATGTTCTAAAGACATTAAAGGATCGACGCCCACAGAATTGGCATTTGGGTAGGTACAACACAGCACAAAATCACTTCCATAGGTACAAATGGAAACTCAAAAAGTTCAGGATTTCAGTGACTTGATGAACGTCAAGCAGTAAGCATGTTCCCAAGCTACAATCTGATCTTCCTAATTATCTGGCAAACACGGCAAAATTGTCCAGGAAGCCCTCACTGCAAGCTTATTGCAGATCACTTTGAACATCAGATCTATTTGCAAACTGCAGGTCTTTGCTGAAGATGCAAAGCTTTTATTTTGTACCTGGTTTAGAATTAAAAGGAGTAAAAGCTCTTCCAGTCTAACTGCGTTTCATTCTTCTCCTAGACTATAAGCAACCCAATTGCTTAAAAGCAAGACGTGATAATGCATGAGTTCCCCTATCAGTACTTCAAACCACTCACTTAGAGTCAACTAAACTCTCCAAATTTAACTTTTCAATCACAAATGTGAATGAAGCTGGGTATGTTTTGAAGTCCCTTGCAATCACCCCACCTCTCACAATAACGTGAAGTAAAATGTATTAAAGCAGAGAATACAATGACCATTTGCTATAAGCTTACAGACAAATAAGACAGAAAAGATCTTTCCTGCTGGCCCTAAAAATATGCAAAAGCCTCAATAAATGGTCATGTTTGGTCAGAACGGTAAAGCACTCCACTCTTACCTGGACAGCACTGTATTTAAAGTCATGTAAACGTGATTACTTGGGTAAATGAGGGTTAAAGACTTGAAGTCATCATGGATGCACTGTGTCAGAATGACAATATTGCTTTGTACGGAGGCTTTTATCATGCAGTTATACAGTGATTCTTACCCAAACTAAAATACCGTAAGACAACTGAGAAATATGCTGCAACTGAAGACAAGTTCCAAGATGCCCTCTCCTGTACTGTCTTTTGGATCAAAGCTCAAAATGTAACAAGAGTTTACAAGCAAAAACAATATAGTGAATTACACACAGCAAAGAAAAAATATTCCTCGACATTCCTGTTGGAACGACCAATGCTTTTAATTATAAAGTTTTCAAGGAAGTTCAATGCCCAGCACAAAAGTTACAAAAATCACTTGAGATAAAAAGGTTATCAAGAAGTAGGAGAAAACACCGTTTTGACTTTGGCAGGCAATATACATGGGTGTGTTCATAACTTTTAATCATCTTAGTGAAAGAACACAGCATCCTGATTGATAGTCCAAATTTTAAACTTACTCTCAAAAAATTATGACAAGAAGCTAGCAAGGGCTTGAAGGAAAGTTTTGGTGTGTTCTGTCCTAAAAGGAACACTGTTTTCTTTCTGAAATCAATCACACAATCTCGTCACCTGATCAGGGAAAGACCACACAAATTTCTGTACCCTGAATTGAACAGACTTGGAAGACCATGAAAGGGGCGAAGCATTCATGGTCAGGACCTTCTGAAGCATTACACGCAGGCTCACAGACATAAGAAGATAGCTAGCACTGCCTAAGTACAATGGGAATTTCAGACTGTTCCCTTACTTTTGCACTACTGCACACAGCTCAAAGCACTGACGGAAACTTCATACAAACATTTAAAAAACCCTCTCTCACCCCAAAGGGATTAAGTTCACATATATTTCCCTCCACTTCTGTCAGATTCTGTTTGTTAACTTCTTAAAAGACAGAAGGGACTGCTTTGGGGAGGAGTGAGTTCTCTCTCCTTTCCGGTTTTGGTAAAACCTGCAGAGACTCCTGTTTATCTCTACAGTAAAGCAGCTGTGATAATACTCTTGTCCATCCACTTCCAGCTTATCTAGCAAGCAAGGAGCACTAAGGATATTGTATTGTTGCAGGAATACCTTTAGCACCCTGTGCTAAAATTTACTGCAGTTCAAATCAGCAGAAGTGTTTTCATCCTTCTAAATTCATTAACTATTTCAAACTTTATCCACTGATTTATCTTCCATCAGTTTCATTCATACCGTTCATGCTTAGTGGCATGTTACTATATTAACAATTGCAAACTATGTATCATTGGCTTGGTTATGCTGCAACTAATTGTTTACATTTATTTTTCAGCACAGGAGGTAGAATAAAACAGGACTAGAATTATTCTTCCACAAAACCTCTTATGGAGTTCACAAACCTTCCCCTGCCCTCTTTACTCCAGTTCCCTTGTTACTTTTCAGTTTCATAGGATGGTTAGTTGGAGTCAGAAATACCCACAAAATGGTAAAAGCTGTCTTGGCAGCCTCCAGTGAATTCCCACCATAAGCACTTTCACATCCTCCAGCAAGCAGCAAGCCAAGGTGTTTCATAAGACCAACCTACAAATCTTAATGAGTACATTTAAGAAATTAACTGAAGTTTTCACCATTTATGCTGCAGCATCTTACAATGGTCTAAAAACATCACCTCCAGATTCAAGCAACCAAAAGCAGCTTTTCACACAAAGTTGTTATCAACAGACCCTGTATAAGAAGTTTAAAATGTTTAAAATGTACACAAGCAGAAAAATAGAGAGAATTGTTCACCTGTTACTCTGATGAATTTTGCAATGTAAGTCTGGAATTCTACCACAACATGAGAGTTTATCCACAGAGTAGAAAGAACAGTATTGTTTTTTTTGTACTAATCCTATTTTAAGTCTCTTCCAGCACAGATCACAGACCAGTTCTGTATTAATACTGAAATTAATCATCAGAACCTGTTACTTTCCCTAGGACAGAGTGAAAAGAAGCAAGGCAAGAATTCAAACAATTGCTTCATACAGTGCAACGCAACTTCAACTAGAATCCAGAATATCACAAACAAAACGTTTTTGTTTTGTTAATGGCGATGAAGGATTGCTTTGCTTGTCCTCCTTACCTGCAAAAACACGCTATTACTGCAATTTGGAAAGGTAACTGAGTGAAATGAACATATCCCAAGTTGTCTGCTCACCTTATATATACAAAATGAAGGGAGAAGCCAAAAGGTGGGCTAAGTTCTTTTTACACAGCTCTTTGACAGATCTTGAGAAGAGATTGATCAGTATTGCCAAAGTACTGGAAGTTCTCAGAGGACCTGGTGCTCCCTGTCACATGAACTGGACTCTTTTCTGCTCACTACAGTAATGAAAAGAAGACAGCGAGGGCATGTGAGCTCTGTGGCTCTTCAGCATGTGCAGTGCTTCCAGGTACAGGCAGCTCTGATGAAGCATAGCTCAGACACAACTGCCCATTCCACATATCTTTCAGGAGATGCTATCACTGTCAGCTCCACACTCCAAACATGCTCAAGCTCTTTAAGCATAAAGAGTCATCAAGGACAAAGTCTAAGAAGTGGGCAGATGATGCCCATGCAAAAGATGTGATAAACTGGCATTTAAAACTATAAGGCATAACACAGTGTCTTCAAGACTTCAAGACGCCTGCTATGAACCCAAATGGGGTGAAAATTTCATCTCTCAGATAAAGATGTTTCCTATGGGATACACAGTGCTGATTGCCTATTTACACATTTCCTTTTCCGAATTTCAGTGGAACACTTTTTCCATGTACATGGTTACACGAAAAATACCATTGAGTGCCAGTGTGACTGCTCCAGTCACTGAGTGACTACTTTTTTTTTCCAAACTGAAGAAGGGTAGGGAGACATTTAATGACAGGGTACCTGAGGTGACTGTGCTATGTTCTCACAAGGTAACAGAAAAATGAAGCACAGCCTTTTGTGTGTTTCTGCCTGGTATAACTCAGGAAGTTCCTTCTTATGAATGCAACATATTCATTAATATTTGGGGGAAGATTTGAAATGAGTATCTTTTAATCTTGTTTTATAAGTGTTTTCAATAGCAATCTGAATATTTTTCTCCTCCCACTTCCTTAATAAGACTGTTTATTAAATCACTAACTATGACATGATGTCTGTATGCTAAGTTGGGACTAATTTTTCTGTCACTGAATTCAATGGCAAAAGACTCTAGTTGCCCACAGGTAGCTGGCTTGATCCTTTTATTCAGAATTTTCAAGATACACATTTTAAATGTATTGTACTTATCAGTACTGATTGCAAAAGATTTCTCTTCACCTTTGCCTTATTTTCCTCAGGTTCAAATACTCCAGGTTGTTTATGTTAATTTATGAATTCTCAATATATAATTATGCTGCAGGCTTTTCAAAGCAGGTAATATTTTATTATTAGTCTAGGCATTACGTATTGATTTGGTGTTCTAACCTCAGGTCTTTACATATTGCTTTAATATAAATGCAATAATACTGATGATGATAAATGGAGAGAACATTCAAGAGTTATTTGTAGTGGCATTTAACCATTATCACACATACCATGCCTGTGATTAGTTTCTGAAGGAGTGTACCTAACTGTGAACCCATTTTACTGATCTTTCTAACCATCACTGGTCAAATTTAAATAATAAAATAAACACCATATATGAAGTTGCTGCCTTTTCATAATTTCATCTAGTAATTTCCCCAAAAGTGGATCCTTACTGAAATATGATCTACACAGACAATTCTGCAACAAAAAAATACTACTGAGGTCAAACTTAACTGATCAGGCAACAGCATTATTTTTGTGAGAAAAGTTGCACCTGAAGATACTAAAAAACCACCACCATGTAAGGAGCTTCCTGGAAGGTAACTTAACATGTTACCACACAAAACACAATTTTGTGCATTCTTCCTCAGGGTAGAGTCTACTTCCTAGTTTCTCCAATAATGTCACGTTGAAATATTCTATGCAAATTTTGAAAAACCTAACAAGAATTCAGCTTTAAGGAGCTAACATCAGATATTTCTCATCATTGCTCTCATTTAGCTTCCACCTACTTCAGCTCTCTAAATGCAATTCAGAAAGCTTCAGACACAAATAAAATGTATGCTGAGCTGTTGTTCAATCACAGAAAGTCTTTTCTAGTCATTGGCCAAAACTCTGCAGCTCTGTCCTGCTGGCTCCATATTGCTATTCAGGATATTACACAATGAATGTCCTCTTTTAACCGTACCCCAAAGAGCAGAGACTATGTCACATCAGAAGGAGGTGAAAGAAAAGATTACCATCCCAGCAAGCTAATCTGCACTTGACTACATTTCTGCCCTGCTCAAATCTCATTTGTTCCAGGAACTCTCCTCTAAACAGAATATAGAAACACAAAATATACAGTAGATGAAATTACAGTCTCTGAAAAGAGCATTTGTCAATAGCAAGTAAGGGTTACCAAAATATACATCCATGTGGTACTATGTCACAAGCACAGCTGAGAGGAAGGACATGTGGTTAACAGGAGCCTACGGAAAGATTACTTACCACTCTCTCCACAGACCTCATCTACACCTCTTAAGGTCAAAAGCTCATCTCCTTTAGCACACAGCAAAACACCTTCTAGTCCTCCCAAGAAGACAGCAAATGTTTTCTTTTAATACAACTTCACATGGCCAGACACAGACTGATGATGTCAGTGAAATAATATGGTAATTAAGTTGTTGCAGGTACCTCTGTGTTACACATACCTCCATCTGGCTGTAAAATAAATAAATTAATAAACGGAAGGGTTGAGACTTCCCCCTTCCACAGGGACATGATCACTTGCCACTCTCTCCAGCTGCTACCTCCCAAGATACAAACAGAAGCACAAGAAAACGTATCTGTCAGAAAGCACCAGTATGACAAGATCCACTGCAAATGCACCTTCTGCTCTTGCCGTTAGTTCCCCTTGAATCTATCACCTTAACATGACATCGTAGTATGGTCTGAAGTACCTCTTACAACATAGATTCTCATCAAACTGTTGTAATCAAACAAGTATCAGAATAAATTTCATTTCCTATCTTCTTCCTACCTACACTGACTCAAGTAGTATTTTGTTCCAGGAAGCGTCCCAGGGAGCTTTGCAACACCAAGGAGAGAAATGGGATTTGTCACAAGAAAAAGAAGATAAAAGTTTGATGAAAAGTCTAAACTCTGTCTACATCTGCCTCTGACCTTACTTACCTGATGAATAAATGAAACAAATGTGATGGCAGTTAATCTAGTTATTTTGACCGCTCTCAGAGCAGAAGCCTATAGTATCAGCTCATACAACCCACCACAATTATGGTAGGTATAAAAAAACTCTGCTTACCTTTCATCCCAAACTTAGAGTGTCTTCCAAACTTCAGAATAATGAGCATTATTACTAAGCCAGTGCACACCAGTGCTGCAATCCCCACCACAACATACACCTAAAAAAAGAGGACACAAACAGATCTGCTTGTTTTGTTCTCATGAACTACCTTCAAAGACATTCAGCATACATTCAGATTAACCCAATTAGGTAAAGAGATTCATTTCAACTTGGAAACATTTGCACTCAGATCAAAGAGTACAGAAAACAGCCACTTGTTGAGGTTTCTTCTATCCTGCAGAGAACAGAGATTCAGACACCTCTGAGAACTTTTTCAACATCCTAGACACTCAAGACAAGTGGGAGGTAGTGCACATCAACCCCTTCCCTTCCAGCAGAGTGGCATGTTATAAGAAAACACTTAAGAAAAGCACATAGGAAAAAAAAAATTACTGTGAGGGTGGTTGAACACTGGTACAGATTTCCAGGAGTGGCTGTGGAGTCTCCAACCCTGGAGATAGCAAAACCAGAACAGACAAACCCTGAGCAATCATGCTGGCCCCGCTTTAAGCAGGGAGGACTGGACCAGAAGATTTCCAAAGGTCCCTTCCAACCTTCAGCCATTCAATGATTCTATTATCAGACAAGGCAAGACTGTCTGGGATCCTCCTGACTTTTTAGCACAGTGTCCCAACTCAACAGTCTGATCTCTGGTTCATGAATGCACACGCTCTCCACTGCCTGCTGCTTTACGAGTGACTGATGCAGAGAGGCTGCAATATCGACCAGGCTGACCACCCACTACCGGTTTCCAACAATTCAGTTCAGGAGAGCATGAGAGGCCAGGCAGCAAAGGAGGAGGTCTACCAATTCAGCTACTTATACTAAACAAAATTACAAGCAATTTTAATTGGACTGAAAAGTGATTCGCTCTTTCAAAAAATGGGAGGAGGACAAGAGTGGGGAGCCTTGAGTTTCTTTTTTCCTTTTCTTCTGAGTTTTGATCACAACACAGTAATACCTCTGGTGTTCTGGTAGCTCAGGGTCCTGCTACAATCTCCACAGTTTTGAAAGTTGTATAGCCAGAAAGTCCGCCAAGACTACAGATCAGGAAACAATGTATATACTTACAGTGATGCTATCTTCATTCTCTTTGTTGGAAACATCCGTAGAAGTGATTTGATTACTGTTATTCGTGGTGTCTCCAAGATCATTAGGCGTGGTTTCATACTCTTAGGAAATGAAAAAAGGTTGCTTTTATAATTTTGTAACCTTAGAAGGGAAAGGGTTGTCTTTATTATTTCTGCTCTGTATGATGGCAAGGCCACTAACAACTCTCAGGATTCTGAGCTCTTTGGAAACAATACATAATTGCTAATGTAGCTGGAACATTTGGGGGGGGATCCCTGTGGCAGATAATCGAACAAGTGTGTTGTGACTGACAAACCTGAGAAGAGATCTACACCATGATGTGTACCTCTACTGGAAAAACTAGTTAAATAAGAACTCCACCCAAAAAGCTATTTTTATGTGTTTCTGACTTCCCATTAAAAATGAAAGACTGCCCTCTACACTGAACTTCTCCAGCCTTGTATTCAGCCAAATATAGGACAGTCTTAGAAATTAGCCTGGGGACTCCTGTTTAGCTGAGAAGAACTTGGCAGACGGGTTTTTAGAGAGTTTATTACTATCAAATGTGAAATAGCTGTTTTTCTTTGTTTAGAAAAAGAAAATACTGTTGTGTGCACAGAGGTCACAGTTTAGCATCATAAACTGTCATACAGGTAAACCTTTAAAACATTAAGTGCCTGAGATGGTATGAAGAAATTTGATTTATCAAAATAACTCCACTGACAGGTCTGCAGGGGTGAATGCAGAACTATTCCATCAAAAGAATGAACATGGCTTAATTATTTGTAATTATTTAAAAACGAAACAGACATTTACAGTCCACGATTTCCTGTCAAAATTATTCAAATTAGATAGAATTAAATAGTGTACATAAGAACTTGGAGAAACATACATTAAAATAAAGTTTTAAATTGCATATATTTTATGATTACATCTGGAAATATACATAACATTTCAATTTTATGACTGTAATGTGTGCAGATGAAAGAAACAAACAAGGGCAATAACTGTATCTATTATCACCTCCAGCACTGTAATTTAAATTTGCAATTAACTGCATATTTCTTTCCACATTTCGATTAAAATCAGTGCCATAAGCCTACAGATGAAATTCTAACTGTGAATCTGAAAAAGCGGAGTGCAGAGGCATAGCTCTCACTAACTGCTGAGGCAGGAACTCTTCTGACTGCAGAGCTGCTGCTGAGCAAGGTCAGCAAGGGCATGCGCCTCGGTAGAGTTATCTTCTTTGGCTCCCAAGGCCAGTTTGGAGAGCTCAGCTGGCAATGCTAGCAACAAGCTGCACTGGGCTTTTGATCTTCATGCATGCATGAACACATCTGTCTTCCCCAAAGCACTCAGCAGGCTGCAGATTTTCTGGTATATGAAGCTACGCAGCTACCTCTAGCACTAGTGCTACAATCAGTACAGTCAGGTTGTCTAATCAGCTCATATACTCTACTTTGGCTCTACACCATGCATGTCGAAGAACAGGTCTTTTTCAAGCCAAAACACATATTAGGTATAGAGAGCTTTCATGAGAAACAAAATCTAATTTCCTGGTCTTTCACCATTTGAATTCTCTGACTCAGCACTGCATCTCTATGCCTATAGCTTCATATGCAGTGAGGTCAGAACAGTAGCAAGTGGCAAACAAACAGCACAAACCCTGCCTGAACAGCTCACCTGCACAAGCAGCCTGGACTATCAGACAAGGTGCTATGCAGACTGTTCGCCACCATGAATACATGCTTTGCCACAGCAAAGGAGAAGACTTCTGCTTCATTCATGTGCAGGCAGAGCCCATTTTATAACAAGTATCTCAGCCTACAAGATCGAGCTTCCTTTACAACTAGTTGGGAAAATCTTCACAAAAATAGTTTTGACTAACCCTACATCTATTGTAGCTTTATAAGACCAATATATAAAATAAATATTTAGAGTCTTTGCTGCTCTGGTTCTGTAATACAAACTTTCAAGAGGGAAATTTTTTGCTCTTAATTTTACCGGTAAATAGCGGTGGGCAAAAGCCGATGCTATTTACACTTCTGTTTATGCTCGTGTCTGTACCAAGCTACTGGAAATCACACCCTAAAGGACTAATGAGAACTATGCAGAGTGTTTCAGGTCTGGTCTGTAAATTCTCTGAATGCACTTTTATATTAAAAAGGGAAAGAGCTAAAGTAGGCCACGTCAGGACTCTGGTGATGCATTGCCATTCCCCACTGTGTAACTGTGAAGTGCTTGCATTTGAACTACTGCCAGGTCTTCAAAGACTCTTGAAATGGGTGAGCCAGGCAAGGAAAACATGCGCAACAGCTATCCAGCCAAAACCAGGTGATTCTGAGTTAAAACAAATTCCTGTTCATTTCACTATGAAATCCTGACATAGACACTGAGCACTCTGATACAGACAGGGTCACACCTCTTGACTCATGCTACGTGGGACTCGTATCGCTTCAGGGCCAGGTTCTCCAGTGCTGCATACCTTGCACAGCCACCTGTGACTACACCAACTGCAGTGAATTGCAGCTGAGGCAGAGCAGTATTTTGCAGTCACTTCACAAACAAGCTGCATGGCGGCTGGGATACAGGCAAGAGCACAGTCACACCAGCACCTGTGTGTCACTCTGCACAGTCTTCTGGGGGGGCTGGCTCATATGGGTCATGTTGTCTCTCTCATGTTCATAATCATGTTAGAAGAAGCAGCATGGGACAAAGATGTGAACTCAGAGCCAAAGAAGCTGGCTTTGCATTTGATTTCCTGCTCAGTCCCTGATGAGTTGCTTTCTTTCTCTCAGTTACTTCACAGACAGGGCCAGGACATCCTCCCCTCTCTGCCTTTTCTGAAAGGTGCTGCAGAGGTGAGCTGGAGGCACTTGCGACAGCTCCACACTTGGGGCAGGCAGTGCCCTGTGCAGCCAGGACTCCCTCGGAAAACATGACATCATGCAGCCTGCTGCGACCTCATCAGTTCTTCTGTTTCCTGTTGCATACTCAAAACACTTAACAGAAAATGTTTGGAAATCACCTCACATGGAGCGCAGTTCACAGAAAGTCAATCCACAAGGGACAGACCAAACCCAGTTACAAAGGGCTTTGCTCTGCACAGAGGGGTAATCAAGGCCAGGGTCCCCTGCTCTCTGTTGCCTCCATCTCCTTGCAGCTCCCATTGACTTTACCCATAGTCAACAGACTGACACACACACAGCTAGTGCCAGTGCCCAGCAAGATCAAATCCGCTGCCGTTGCCTTTACCCTAGGCACATTTGCAACATGATTTAGCACAGGGCTGTGAAAAACGCATTTTAAAGGAAGGACCTGGGGGGGGGGGGGGGGGGGGAGGATGGGGGGCAGTGCCTTAAATCTTCCTTCCAACATAATCTAAATTGTGGGTAACACATTAGCATAGAGTGGTCTGAAAAAAAGTAATGAAAACCACTGTCTCTGGGGACGGGAACCTCATCATCCCAAGGGTCCCACTGTCAGCCACTGTCATGCAGTGGTTCTCCATAGAAGTGTAGCAGTTCCTAGGCTTTCCAGCTGGCCTCATTTATTCACCTCACTAACTGGACTTGTGAATTTGGAATAATTAGGGAAACACTCTGGACTACAAAGTGTTTCTCAAAGCAAGCACTGAGTCACTGAAGCAAAGATCAAAGACAGCAGTTTCAAACACTGGAAAGAAAAGACAGGAATAAAAAGGAAGGCTGCTTTCATCAGGACTAGGTCTTGCAGGCTGTGATCCACTAGCGCAGCTCAAAGTGCACATCTCAGCAGAAACCTACCCAAGTCAACTGAAGCACAGCACTCACATGGTTAAAGCCATACACAGGCATCAGGACCTTGATAAACAGCTCAGAATCAAAATCTTCATGCATACAGCTTATATAATACAACACATAAGAAACTGAGCAAACCGTCACCACCTTCCCCCCCCAAAAAAAAGCATTTGGAAAGGGAGGGAGGGAAGGCTATCCTTTAGTATTTCTAAACACTTAAAGCCAAATTGATGCTTCAATTGCACATTTGCTAAAGTTTAATGACATGGAATGGAATCAAAGCAATAACATTTAAATCAGCTTAAGGAAACTTGAGTCATAGGCCATTTCATCCAAATAAAAAGTACTCCAAACAAGATTGAGCTTCTGCTGGAAGCTAAAGGGTGTTTTGTACATTGGTTAGGATGGACTTTCCTACTCGCCAGAAGTATTATGTAAAACTAACCAGCTGCTTTTCATTTTGCAGCTTCTATTCTAGTGCACACTGGCTTTCACTAGGTGCAGACCAAAACATTTCGCCTAACTAAAAAGCTAATGTGAACACTGTGTCATCAAATCTTCTGGCACACACTCAGATATCACTGAGTTGATGGTCTGCTTATGCAAGAGAGATTAAGGGAAGGTACAAATGAGCGGACAGAGCAAAATAAATTGCCTACAGGAAAACTTACTTGTGCCAACCTCATTTTTAAGTGGGATTTAGGGGTACATTTGTGGAGGCAAAACAAGTATGGAATCATCCCTGAAAAAATAAATTAAGTTATATAAGGAGAATTCACGAACTCTCTCTTCTCCAAGAAATGACTCCAAAAGGTTCAGGAAATCTCATGCCTGTGAGCTACATTAGACAGATGTCATCCTACAGGATCAACTGCAACCATTTGTAGCAGTGGATTTATGCTTCTCCTAATGTGAATCAAAAGCAGCAGAGTAAGTAAAATGTCATATTTTGCTCATGTATTTTAAATAACATAAGGCAGGAGAAGAACCAAAAATACAAGGTACCTTTCAGAATTGTGTTCTAATATGTGTCATTTCAGTTTAACTGAGCCTGATATTCAATCTTTTAATGGTTTCAGTTCCTTCATTTCTATCATTAAAAGAAAAGAAAAAGGAAAACAAATATATACCATAAACGTCTGGATCCACAATTGGGCCACTACCTGCACATGGAGAAGAGAAAAAAAAAAAAAAAAAGAAAAAGGTTTGTAAACAGATTGATAGATTGCAAATGCTGCAAGAGTGAGTTTCTTTAGGATTTCTTTTAAGAGTTGACATGTTATTTGCAACAACAATGATCAGTACCTACACAAATGCAAAGCAACATCAACATATTGCAGTACCTGTTTATGAGATTACATTTACGACCATTTTAGAGCTATCACAAAGGTTAGCATTTTGCTTCATATGAAACAGCTAATGCACAGGGCACTAGCTCTGGCAATGGCAGGCTTATTTCCCAACTGGGCAAAACTCTGCTGTCCACTGTTAACGTACACCTGGAATAAATGCAACAATTAACTATTGTTTTTGAAAAATCAATGGTAAAACTCTCCTGGACCATACACCTATGTAGACTAAGCAGACTTCAGTGAGCATTTTAACAATCACTGACTTTTACCTGGTCAAAAAATTTTGCTGTTAAATGACTGTGAGAGCAAACCAGTTTAGCTGTGGCCTGACAAATTAAGGGTGAGAGGTAGCAATGACCTAAGCAGCACCATTTCATTCACTCTGTAAAAGGATGCTTCCAAGAAGACAGCTGCACAGCTGATACACAGACAGACCTCTTACCAAAAGAGTCAGATGTCTCAGAAGCCAGCCTTTACACAAGCAAATGAATACCCGTCTAGTCTACACTTTTCTAAATTTTACTAGTTCCAGTTTGCAGCTTTTTCTAATTACTGCACATATGTAATGCTGAGCACATATGTGAGTATAATGCACAGTAAGCCCACTGAAATTAGCGTACTATTAGACTGTTCACGCTCTGAAACGTACTTGTGTTGTATTTCAACATACCCGTTCCTTCTGGTCTATAATGTATTTATAGCATAGCTTATGTATTAGGCTCCTAATAATCTCTTCCTTACTTTTATTCTTTCTTTTTGTTGGTTTAGAAATAAAATTAACAGATAGTTAAAAACTCTAAAGATGAATCAAACTTCAAAAAGCATAATTCTATTTATAGTACTTTAGAGTAAATCCATAGCAGTGCCATTACACTGGCATCAAGCCACTGTGAAGTATGACCAGAACCACTGTTTCTGTTTATGACAACAGCATGATAATCTGTGCTGAAAATACTAGAGTTGCAAACCTATCTGCAGAATGGCAGCAGATAATTAGGTTTATTTTTAAATGCATCTGAAGATATTCTAATATCCAGAGATATAGGTTAATAGACCCCATGAGAACTGTCATGTCAATCTGCAGAAATAAATAACAAGTGAAGAAAGCTTGTACTATCTGTCCTCAAGCAACTTCTGACCAGGGTTTTCACTCCATAAAAATTCATGGATTCACTTTGTCCAGTATAAAACATTCATCTGCTGAAAAACAGTATTTACCTTCTGTAATCTGAAGGGATAAAAAACAACAAAAAAATTTCCCAATTATTCCTGAGTTAAATGGCAACATTTTGTTATTGTTTACTGAAACTGGAATAAAGTAATCAGATCAGTGTAATCCCTAACTCCTGCCAGGGATATAAACTATGAAGTTATCAACTCTGTTCAAATACTCTCTATATAACTAAATACCTCACTTCAAATAAAGTTGCAAAAATCAAGATGCTGGATGAAATCAAAATTTCTATTTAACATTCCCTACAGAAAAACGTATCTACTCAGTAATCAAAACATCGGTTGAAGTTATTTTAACATTAAACTTCATCACAGTAATTTTCACATTTACACACAATGATTTTTAAGGCAAGCACAGAACAGCATTGTTGTTTTGGTCCCTGTTAGAACAGGTTGTTGTGTAAATAAACTATTAAGAGACTTATTCACTCATCTTTATAAACTACATCAACTACACTTGATTTACTTAATTCTTTCTTTATAAAGTTGACATTTTCAGAATAAAGCATCAACAAAAGACTCAATCCAAAAACATACTTCTGCAAAACAGCCCCATGTTCTTATGCTACACAAGCAAGATGCTACTTCTAAGGCATATTTAACATATTCTTTTACTTTGACAAGACACTATGTGACTTGGATTCCTTCAGCCGAATTTCAAAATAGAGATGGTAGATGAATAAGCTTAATTAAAAATACTTATTATTGGTAAAAATCTCTCCAGCATTCATTAGCTGTTTCGGATCAACTGTGAGAACAGCCTCCAGAATAAACATGAACATTTCTTCCTTACTGTTTGCTGCAGTGTAGTCTCAAATAAAGTCATCATCAGCAAGAATGGCTTCATAGGAATCCAAGAACTTTAGCAGATTAAAGTTTGGTAAAAATCTAGCTAAAAGAATAGGAAATTTATCCTTCCAGGCCTTCGTATTTAAAACAAAGTCTTAATATTAAAACAAAGTCTTAATTTACAACATTAACTGTGTTGTCATTAACTCAATCCAAATCCCACTGTACTACGTGCTTTCGTCTCCTTCATCCTCAGACCAGTGAAAAATGTTCTGCAAGTAGCATGCTGGAGGTTGAGAGCATCTTAGCACAAACCATGTCTTCATCATGTCTGATACAACTTTAGAAGTGGAGTATTACATTGCTGATGGGAGAACATGCAGACTTAGTTGTATATAATTTAGATAGACATATGGATTATAGGTGAGGGTGTGGCTTTTTTAAATTTTCTTTTGTTTTTACCTTCAAAGCATTTGCCCATAAGTGATGCAATAACCAGAGAACAAATTTAAAGCTCAGTGAGTATACCCCACCCCATGAAACATCGGGGCTGGTATGTAATTCAGTCATGAAGGCATTGAAATGAACATAATACCAGGGCGTGGGCCTTAATCTTTATGCTTCATTTTACAATATGTGGGCCAAAAGAAGAAACTACACAGTAACGACAGCACTGAAAAAGCCTTTTAAGGGTTTGAAAAGGCCTGACAGTGCTTTAAATAGTAATAGTTTAAAACAAAAATTGTAATACAGTGCACAGAGGATTCTAGTTTTTTAACATTTGCTTTTATGCCAGCTTCAGTGGAGAAGACAATAGTGTTATGACGTTTTCTAAAGCTCTATACCATTTCTTATAGGAAAAAAATAACAACAGTATTGAGGAGGCTAAGCAGATAAACAGTTTCCCCTGTTGTTAAGTTTTAAGACTGGTTTGGTTGCATCCACTATGCATGAACTGATTTCCAATGCAGATATATCCTGTCTATACACAGTCCAGTCTCCTCTATACTCTTTTTGTGAAGCTTAATCCACCACAGAGCCTGGGAAATGCTTAAAAAACACAGCATACGCTATCTTGGGAGAGTTATGAGTATAAAGAGGATGGAACAAATAAATAATGCTGTCTTTCTAATTTGAAGGATACCTACAGTTCTATTTACTGTTTTAAAAGACCACAACTGGGAAATTTTCAGTGTACAGGGGAGAAGCATAAAGGAAAAACAGAACAGTAAAAGGGATTTGGGTGAAAGACAAAAAACGATAAACTCACCCAAATGTATTAGAGGAACTGTTACTCTGTTAAGAAAATCAAGCCAGGTTTGTATTAAATAATCAGGGTGTAAGATAACTTCCATTGTACACAGAACATCTATGAGGTGAACTGTTTTACTGAACTGTGACAATGCAGTATTAGAGGATCCCAGTAGCTGAAACCATGGCTTGTTTCTGTAATGAGTATTTAAGAATGAACTCCAGAGAAAAAAGAGGAGAGGAGCACTAAGGACAGCAGGAGTAAATAAAGCCTGGCTGTATCAGCTCTTCACCTTCTTTAAAGGGTGGGAAAGCAAAAGACCTGCCATCTCTCTCCCCACAGAAGAAAAAGCTGATACGGAAAAAATACAGACCATATTTTTACTGTCTGTAGCCTGCAATGCAGGAGAGAGAATTTAAATATTCACTTTTTTTTCTGCCATGTAACAGTTGCACTGCACATTGCTGTTTCAAAAAAGAAGGCTATTTATATCCCATGGCTAAAAAGCCAAAGGTACACATATGCTCATATTTTCAGATATGACTGTGCAATTATTTGTGCAAAAACATGTCTTTATTTTCACTCCAGTTGTGCAAGGTCTGCTCAGAGTTTTTTCCACATACACCAATGTATTTACATGTATGCCTTCTGAATCTTACAGTCACTT
Source organism: Strix aluco (assembly GCF_031877795.1). Classification (NCBI taxonomy): domain Eukaryota; kingdom Metazoa; phylum Chordata; class Aves; order Strigiformes; family Strigidae; genus Strix; species Strix aluco. The sequence continues at coordinate 71,773,600 of NC_133971.1, forward strand.
CACATACGGTTTTGAAGACATGGGAAAAGATCAAACCACAGTGAACATCAACTGCTTACAGCAGTCCCTGCAGTTCAGTGAGTTACTCCACCTTGAGCCTGCTCATACAGCATTTAGGAAGGCTGAGGCGGAGCCTTTAGAGCAACTGAAGATGCGTATATTTCAGAGCAACCATCTTGAGCATGGCTATTCCTAGGCATGTAGGTGCCCAATCTCCACCAAAATGAATGGGAATTGGACATCAAAATGCCTGTGAAGACCTGAGACCTTGTCCATCCTGCCTCTGGGTTACTTGTTTTCCCTCCAGCTCCCTCTGGTGTCCTAAACAACATATCATCATCAACTCACCGGACTGCACTACTGATTTTTCAACAAGGCACTAGATGCCCGTCTTGGATACACTGCCTAGGTGCATTCATATACAGTGCAGAAAACTTACAGAGGTGAATTGGCACTCAGTGCTTTCCAGGATCAGAACACAGGCTTGAGAAAACACTTCAGAAACAGCAACCTTTTACTAGCCTTAGCTGTCACTGAGTATGGTTACTCAAAGGGAAGATTTATAGAGCACTAGCAAGGCCTCCCTTGAGAAGGAATAAACAAGAAGAAAATGTTCAAGAAAAACACTACTTTAATCTTGAAGACATTAATTCAGAAAGGAAAAAAAAAAGTATATAAAAAGCTTTCTCCAAAATAGTTAAACTGGCCAGGAGCACTGTCTCCACAGCCTCATCAATTTGCAGTTGCTAACATACAAAAAAACCACCTGTACTCACCATCTCCAGGCACTGACATGAAATGAGCATCAACCCGTTTTTCATCCTCTCCGTACTCATTCCTTGCCAGTAAGGTATAAGCACCATTATTCAGGTGGGTAGGATTGTCCAGCTGAAGGCAGCCATGGTATTCACTTTGATTGATAACATGTATTTTAGTACAGATGTATTCAGACTCATTCAGTATAGCCCCTTCATAGAACCACTGCAATGTGGGCTTAGGGTTCCCTTTCACAGTGAATGGAATACACCAGTGGTGGTCCGGAGTTGGAGATTCAATAAATGTGATATTTGGTGCAACTATATTGAAAAAAAGAGTGAAGAACATCAGAATATTCTGAACATATTTTTCCTCCCTTCCCTTCCTTCCCGCAGAGTTATCAGGAAAGTATTTTTCATTCATCAGTACAAAAGCACGTTATCAGTAGGAATGATACCTATTTGGAGAATACCCACACAGGAACCGACCTGTTCTGCCTAGGGTACTATGCTCACAGCTGAAACGAAGCCATTCTTTAGAAAGAAACAAAACAAACTAGTTTCAGACAAAGACTGAACACCTGTGAAATCACATCACCTTTAAGGTGTGGGACATTCAGTTACTGGATCACTGAGAAGGGAGAGTGACTCATTTTAGCTTTACTCTGCTGAAAAAATGGTGCAGAGGAGTACTGAAGGAACACAACAGTATTGAAAATATTTAAAAGTTGGTCAAAACCAAGTAGTACTGGAAATATATTCAGCTAGGAAACCAAACTTTCAGATTATATTCTTTATAGAATCAAAGACAGAACAGATTATTTAATTCCCTGGATTCTTCTGTCAGGGAAAGACAATTTTCTACTCTACATTTTCTCATTCTTTGTTCAAACCTGCAAAATGCCTCCAGTTTACAAACTTGTTCTGTTTCCCTCAGGAGATTATTCCAACACCTTGCCCATTATTTCTCTATTGGGAAACTTTCCTTGATATTTATTCTTAACTGCATCCAATTTTATCTAGTTATATGCCCTTTTATCACTCATAACAGTGTCAAACTCAGAATCTCATTTACACTGTTCAATTCTGGTTTATGTCCCTTCCCATAGCTATTACATATCAAATTTCAACCTACAAACCTACATCTACAGTGATCTTTCTGGTTTACTCAGTCAAGAGCCGATGAACAAAGTTTGCCATCCACAAAGCATTCCATTCCCATCTTCAATTAAACAGAGGGTTGCAACTTGTGAAAACATGCTGTCTAGCTCGCATAAAACAAATTCAGACTGGAGCTTAGATCTAAGAAGCCAGTGCCTCTACACTCTATGTCCCTTCCCCTCCTTCCTTGGTCCTGACAAATAAGTATATTATTCAAAGCTACGACAAATAAATTTACATCTGGCAGTACAAATGTTGCAAGTGTGTTATTTTTTGAATAAAGCCGTTGCTGCTTTAGATAGTAAGAACGTAAACATTTGTAATCTCTTATAATTAATCCTACAAGCCTTTTGATGCATTTGCACTTCTTAATTCCCAGGACAGTGTATGTGTACATGCACACCATTACAAGTCTTCCCACACTGACAGTGCCATTGAGTGTTTTGAGTTTCATTTGTTTACTTATAGATTGTTCTAACTGGAAGATAAAGCATTCAGAAATACACTTTTTGCAGAACGCAGGGCTGAAAAAGATAAATACAACTGCTGGTTGGACTACTCCCAGCATTAACTGCAGTAGATAGTTCCCATGACTTAAGGGGTTTGTTTCAACAACCTGCATGCCCAAAAAATATTTGTCCCCAAAACAGTGCTGCCAATGCAGTTTGGCCGTGGGAGCTGTATGGAGGCCTGTGTACGTACAGAATACCGTGAGCTCAGCAGAGGCTTGGTCCTCTCCCACAATGTTCTCTGCTACACAGGAAATCCACAGTCCACTGTCCATGGATGAAACGTTCTTTATGGTTAGCGAGGCAGGGTTCTTACTTGTGTCACTCTACAATTGATTAGAAAAACACGTATGTGTCAACTGCAGCATAAAGAACAAGGAAGAGGCAGGGAATCATTGGCCAGAGCTAAGTGGCATTTTACATTTTCCCTTCCTTTTAGCTGTATCAATCCACAATTAATCAAAGCCTTACTTTAGTGTCTTATCCGAACAGCATAAAACACCTACAAAACTAATTGTAACTGTCAGTGGTAGTGGATTCAAAGCTCCAAAAGTCCTGCTACAAACACTGCACTCAACCATTTTTCTGTCCTGTCACTTTTTGCCTTTTTATTAAACACTTCTTCCCCTCTACACAAATGCTTTTTTCTCTACCCATACCCTTGCTCATCCCTCTCTTCCACTTCATGACTGATTTCTATGCTCTATCTCTGCCCTCCTTGAACTCTTCCTTTCCTTCTATGTTCTGCTCAATACTTGCTTTACTCTTCCTTTTGTCTTTTTCCTTTACACTTACACTTGACATCTCTTCCACTGCTGCCTTCTGAGCTCTACTGTACCTTGACAACAGTGTGTCTTCTCCCTCCTCCTTAGCCAAATTTCTCTTGAAAGCTTCTTCTCATTTCCACAAGAAATTACACACCTTCTACTACCTAAGCTACTGCCCAAATACTGCTTTATGTGTTTAAGTACAGGCTAATTAAGGTAAGAATGATGATTCTTGGAAATCTTGATTCTTATGATTCTTAGCAAGTTCAGTGACCATTTACAGCCTTAAATGCCATATGAATATACAGCTATGCAACACTGAATAAAGAAAATAGGGCTGAATTACCGGAAAAAAAAAAAAAAAAAAAAAAGCAAAGACCCTCATTTTCTTAAATCAGGACCTTCATATGATCTCCAAGTAATTACTATTTCCATATTTGAATTTTCATAAAATGCAAGACTATTTTCTTAAATAGGAAAGAAACCAATACACATTCAGAAAATAAACAATAATTAGGATCATTTTTAAAAACTACTTTTGAGGTACTTTTCTTACTGTACACATACACTTCAGTGCTGCACAGAACACAAACAAGTAACACACTGCATCTGTAAAACCACAGTGACTTTCAGTGGCAAACAATGGGGACATGTGGGAACACTCCTCCATACAGTCCTGTGCAACCAGAATTTTGAACCTCGCGATGACGCCTCAACTCCACTGAAGTTAAAGGTCCCTTTGATTTCAGTGTGACACTAGGGGAGGTGAATGGTAAAGCAAACACCGCATTACACATTTCTCTATATACAACTGCTGGGTCAAGCACTGGCTGGATGGACGGTCCCAGAGAGTGGTGGTCAATGGAGCTAAGTCCAGCTGGCGGCCGGTCACAAGTGGTGTTCCTCAGGGCTAGGTGTTAGGACCATTTCTGTTCAACATCTTTATTGATGATCTTGATAAGGACATAGAGTGTATCATCAGTAAGTTCGCAGATGACACCAAGTTAAGCGGGAGTGTTGATCTGCATGAGGATAGGGAGGCTCTACAGAGAGACTTGGATAGATTGGATCGGTGGGCCAACGTCAACAGGATGAGCTTCAACAAGGCCAAGTGCCAGGTCCTGCACTTGGGCCACAACAACGCCATGCATGGCTACAGGCTTGAGGAGGTGTGGCTGGAGAGCTCTCTGGAAGAAAAGGATCTGGGGGTTCTAATTGACAAGCAGCTGAACATGAACCAGCAGTGTGCCCAGGTGGCCAAGAAAGCCAACGGCATCCTGGCTTGTATTAGAAATAGTGTGACCAGCAGAAGTAGGGAGGTGATAGTCCCCCTGTACTCTGCACTGGTGAGGCCACACCTGGAGTATTGTGTCCAGTTTTGGGCACCTCAATACGAGAGAGATATCAAGGTGCTGGAGCGAGTGTAGAGGAGGGCAACGAAGCTGGTGAAGGGCCTGGAGAATAAATCCTATGCGGAGTGATTGAAGGAGCTGGGACTGTTTAGCTTGAGGAAGAGAAGGCTGAGGGGAGACCTCATCACTCTCTACACCTACCTGAAAGGACATTGTAGAGAGGTTGGTGCTGGTCTCTTCTCACAGGTAATTAGCAATAGAACAAGAGGGAATGGCTTTAAACTGCAACAGGGGAGGTTTAGACTGGACATTAGGAAAAAATTTTTCACAGAGAGAGTGGTCAGACAGTGGAATAGGCTGCCCAGGGAGGTGGTGGAGTCACCATCCCTGGATGTGTTTAAGGGTCGTTTGGATGAGATGTTGGGGGATATGGTGTAGGGGAGAACTTTGCAGAGTAGGGCTGATGGTTGGACTCAATGATCTCAAAGGTCTTTTTGAACCCAAATGATTCTGTGAACTCTCAGAGGTGAGACTGAAAGCAGATGGGCTCAATTACAGGCTCAGGGCTGAAATCTAGAACAAGAAAAATCTAACCAACATCAATCAGATTATACATCAGCATACAAACTGAGTGCATTCAGTTAGCTTTGCAAGACTAGAGTTTAGTTTTAATCTTTGTTAATGTCTCTCTTTGTAAAACATGAAAGAGAGAAAGCAGGGAAAAGCAGCATAGGAGGTGAAGAAAAGGGAGGCAGACACTCAGATATGGAAGTAAGAGAAAGGAAACCAAAAAAAATACTCACAGAAAAGGGAAGGACAGCTGTGAATGGCAAATGAGGTTTAAAAGGCACTCCTTCTTCTGCTACTGAAAAGATTACTGTGTTCCACAGCTAAGGCTGTAGCTAACCTGTACTGCCTCTCTGACATCTCCAGATGAAGTTATGCCAGGACAGAATATTTCTGGAAACCTTGAAGCAAACTGACCATGGCATTTCAAAGATAGGAGGGTTAAAAAATGAGGTGATCTCACTTTTTGAACAGCATCCCACATTTGTTTTAGCTCATAACTCAATAAAAAAAAAAAACAGAAAGAGTACAACTTGGCATAGGTTCCCCAAACGGTTTTAATTTCTTGTTCTCGATGATGACTGATGCCTTTGGTTAGTTTTACAGATTAGGGAAGATTTTAAAAATAAAAATAGATCTCTGCAGAGCTCTTACTTATGAAAGCTGAAAGACAAGCAAGTCAAATTCTATACAGGCTCAACATAATGACCTCAAGGAAGAAAGTACAAACATTATAAGACCCCAGAGGTCCTGCCTCTTCCACACTGCAGAAAGTTTTGGAAGTACACATCCCCCACTTTGTACAGACCAGGACACTTAAGGCAGTCTGCACCATCATGAATATAGACAAGCCAGTGCCATAAAATTGTAAATAACAGAGGGTCTTGCCCGCTGTGTAAATAACGGCAATTTAAGAGGTCAGCAGCTGCGTGTTGAAGATCTGCTTATATGCCTTCTCCTTATCAACACTTCCATCAGAAAGAACTTCATCATTCTATCTCTAGTGTGCACACAATCGAAAGTAGGGACAGAGAACACAAAGATCTCAGAAAAAACAATTACCCTGCCTAGATGATTTTATTGAGGTAACAACTTCATACTTCATTTTAAAAAAGCCATTCTTTTCAGTAAAACCTTCACTTCTATTTCCAAGGCTTCCTGCTGTTGCTTTGTTTGTTGAAGAAAAAACTAAAGAAGCCACAAAATATTTACAACCAAATTCCATCACACCAAGCTTTTGGCATGAAAATACAATAAAATTAGAGACACAAAGTGTTTTTCATGGTTAGGGTAGATTAGACATTCTCTGTATGCAGGTATCAGTGATAATAAGAAAGCCCTCATTTCAGTATCTTGATTCACCACATTATTTCCAAAACTTTACAGTACTCTCATTTACAAGTGAACATCCAAAAACCAGAGTGCAAATCAGCATCAGGAGTGAATGTCTGCCATTCTCCAAAAGCACTGTGGCAGTCACCCTGAATTTAAAATAACTGGAAAATAAATGTAACCCCACCATTAATTTTTTATTTAGCTTTTTAATAAAAAGTTAAGTAAAGATGGACATGAACCTTCATTCCATCCTTCAGGAGGTACCTCCTGTCTCTGACTTGTCATGTATTTGAATATGAAACTTACCTCGTGGTTTGAAACAAGATTAGTGAGCACCCAGGACACATTAGGGGGTGGCCTGCCAGTAGTATCACAGTACAATGTGATGCTCTTTCCTTCCACCACAGTGATGTTGTAATTGCTTAAGTTTGCTGAGGGCAAGTCTACAATAGAAACAACAACAACAAAAAAACCCCTCATGCATTTGTATTTGACAGAAATAGACACTGCTCAATTCTAAGCAAGCTGTATAAATGCAAGCAAAAAGATTGCTAAATCAGATATTCAATGTGGTAAGTTACTATTCAGTCAGGGAGTAAAAACAGCATCTTTGGAAATGTATAACTACAATCTTTAGGCTGCTACGTAACATTTTTCTGTGATTCCTCTGCTTCACATCCTAAGAAAATATTACTGCATGTGGAAATACATTCATCTAATTATATAGGGAAATGTTTCAGGTGAGCAAACAAAAGTTATCCTAACTTTAGTTTTTAACTTCAAAATGAAAAAAAAGCCTTCCCTTATTCTTTAAAACAGGAAATTTAATCTGTCTCTTTGTAACAGCTGCAAAGCAACCTCTATTTTCCACAAACTGACACTGTGGTATTCCCACTGTTCTCCACACTAACAGGAAAATCCTGTTAGCTCCCAGTATCACACAAGACTGCAGCCCTTCCTCTCACGCAGAGAGACAGCTCACAGAAAGCAAGGCAAAACCTAGATCTTAAGTACTAAGTGAGGGAAACAGCACTGAACAGATCAAACCAGGAGAGAAAGGACAGAAGAGAGGGTTAGCAACTGCACAGATCTGCTATCGAAGGCACCTCAGCAGACTTCGCTCTTGCCCTCAGGAAACCAGAAAAGCAGTGAGATGGTACCACTCACCAGGAAACAACCCCAGACTTTGCAAGAATCAGGACTCCCCCGCCATCTCACAGAACTATAAATCCCTCTGTATCTCATTCTTCAGCACCCAAAGCATTGGGAGCTTCCCAAAGAGTAAATTTATGCTGAATGCTTACAGAAACACAAGGAATTATAGACTGACCCTCTTCAAAAATAATGCCAGCAGCAACTTCAGGCACAGAGGACCTCACATTTCATGTTTATTTACATAGCAAACAGTTACACAACATGCTAGTGTCATGGTTTAACCCCAGCCAGCAACTAAACACCACATAGCCACTTGCTCACTCCCTCCAGTGGGATGGGGTCGAGAAAATTGGAAGGCTAAAAGTGAGAAAACTCATGGGTTGAGATAAAGACAGTTTAATAAGTAAAGCAAATGCGTGCAAGCAAAGCAAAACAAGGGATTCATTCACCACTTCCCCATTGGCAGGCAGGTGTTCAGCCATCTCCAGGAAAGCAGGGCTCCATCACACGTAATGGTTACTTGGGAAGACAAACACCATCACTCTGAATGTCTCCCCACTTCCTCCTTCTTCCCCCAACTTTATATGCTGAGCATGATGTCATATGGTCTGGGATATCCCTTGGGTCAGCTGGGGTCAGCTGTCCTGGCTGTGTCCGCTCCCAACTTTTTCTGCACCCCCAGCCTACTCGCTGGTGGGGTGGTGAGAGGAGCAGAAGAGGCCTTGACTCTGTGCAAGCACTGCTCAGCATTAATGAAACACCCCTGTGTTATCAACGCTGTTTTCAGCACAAATCCAAACATAGCTCCATACTAGCTACTATGAAGAAAATTAACTCTATCCCAACCAAAACCAGTACATTCTCCACCCCTTATTCGATAATGTCATGCTCAGGTCCCACACTATCCAATACATTCTCATTAACCACCATTCCCTTCCCATCCTTTGATAGAATACACAGATATCATTCCCTCAGTCTATGGACCATGCCTGTAAAATATCCATAAAATGTCCACAAATGTCCACAAAATGTCCACTGAGTTCATTTAGTCCATGACTTTGGGCTCCATCTGTTATGGTGGTAACTCAGGACAAGAGAGATGGTGTGTTGCACAGAGTTATTATCCTCTATCCTTTCTACTGCTAGAAATACCATATCTTTCTTAAAAGATACTGTACCATTATTTGGAGCTGCTACACTCTGCAAAAAGCCTTGGCCTCCTTTATGAGGCATTTCTCATCAACTGTTCCAGGCAAGTTTTACTTGCAATTTATCACCTCAAATAATCAAGCTTATCTACTGTGCTGGATATATATGTATGATTTTGCAATGACTTTTCTTTTTCTGAACTAATGGTTCTCCTTTTTTTTGGTTGTTTTGTTTTTAGTTAAGAGTACAGTAGTTTCATCATGGACTTGCAGGTATACAAGTTTAACAGAGACTCTTCTGCTTATGTAAAACATCCCATACAAACAATTAACCATCAAATCAGTGTGGACAGATTAGTATGTTTGCTAGAACTTCAATAGAAGCTATATGTATTGGAAATCTCCCTTTACATTTAATTAGTTCAATAAGAATTAAATGAGATGAAGTAATACAAAGAGAAGACAAATAATTTTCCAGGCAATGCTTTCCTGCCTAATAAGATTTGAAGATCAGCACAAGTATACAATAACTGCTTAGGCAATTCTCCCAGTGCTTTAAGTAGTGCTGTAATATGATTCCTATTATAGGCATCATGGATTTCTTCTATTATGTTCACTTATAAATCATATGTTGAAGTTTATTGAGACAGAGCTGGACAGTTTGTATGCCTTGATGCAGTAATCTGTTAGTGAAGGTATCCATCTGCTCTCACCTGATGTGAATTCAAATCTCAGCAGTGTCTGTCAACTAGACGAGCAGGAAATGAAACTAATCTTAGGGCACATTTGGATATTAATTATGCTGGTTAGGGAACAAGGAGAGAAGTAATGAGATCATTTACTTTACAAAGGTACACTTCCACACCACCTCGGAAAACCATTCCAACTACTCTTGCCAGACCTGAATGTGCAAAGAGATTAAAGCCCCCCACTTCTTCCTGGTCCCAGCATTTGGGACAAGGTCTGTATGACACATCAGAGTTTCACTGTGCAAGCCTGTACAGTTCCTACTAACACATCATTTCACATGAAAACTCTCATGTAAGCAAAAATAAAAAAAACTTTGGTCCCTTAGAGCCCTCCTTTAATAGCTGTTAAGTTCTAAGACAAGTTCTTCCTGCAGTGTGTTTATTTACAGGATAGGCAACTGAAGTTTCATTCATCTGGTACTGGTTCTGATTCCCCCACACAATTAGATCTAGTGCTGTTTATTCGCAAAACTCTGCACATGTCATACTGATGTGGTATCTCTGAGGGAAACAGCTACATCACGCTTTTACCCTGCCAGAGGTTATAAAATAACAGTCATTATTCTGTAGATTCCTAAAGTTACACTAAAAACCAGCTGCAAGATCTGGCAGAAAACATTGAAGAAAAAAAGTTAGAATAGAACAGAACAGAATAGATCACATTATTGTGTGTGTCTACTTTTACGCCCTTCCCAACTCATAAGAGGTGGGTGAGAAACATATACAAGAATTGCCTTGGGATTCAATTTTTCTGGTTGGGTAACCTGAGTTAGTGAACTTTAACCACAAGGTCATTTTGGCTTTTATTTCCAGTGGCACCCAGATTGCTCCACAGCAGAATATACACTAGTTGAGAAGTGGCTCTGTTTGGAAAAAGCAGACAGTAGCCTGAGACCTGGTATTTAGAAAATGTGAAACACTGGATTTACCAATAAAACTAAGCAGCAAAATCTGTACTAAAAATAACTGTATTTAAAAAACCACCATGCACCCTAACAGACTCATGTTCTCAATATGTATGCTCAGTGTAGTGAGACCATTTACAGGAGTCAGTAGCATTTTGACACCTACACAACTACAAAGATATCCAACCATGCTGCATTTACTCCTGACTCAATTTGGTTACAGTGTTTTAGATGACTATGGCTTCTGTTGATACATATGTACATTTTAAAGGACTTTGTATACAGTAATTGATACAATAGAGAACAGGTTCAAACACTTTTGTATACTGCTGGAATAGTAAGTTTAGACGGTAGCATAAAAGCCATGCAAGGTAGACATGACATCATCTTTCCACAAGTCTCATCTTGATATCTGTCAGACAGAGATTACCCTGTGCCCCAAAGCTGGAAACGCAGTATCTCTTTCAAACTTTGATAGCATTAATTATTATAATTCTGGATATCAGTAATAACCCTGCTAGCATCCAATTTCTTTTTTAAATCTGCTATATCCTTGGCCTTAATAGCCTTCTGCAGCAATGAGTTTCACAGGCATACTGTCCAGGCCATATACAAGAGCCATTCCCTTTTACCAGTTCTGAAATTTGTTTGTGACGTTAAACTCATTGAGGGCTCTCCTGTTCTGAGGGGACAGAGAAAAGAGTTTCTGAATGATCTTCTTAAGACCACTCTGGTTTATTTCATTTTCTCACGTCTCTCCTCTTCTCAATAAACTATCCAAAGCTTTTCAACCTCTACAAAAATGGGGGGACAGAAACTGCTACTGAGAGTTTTAAACTCTGAAGTAGAGAGTTATGCAGTTCAACAGATGAAGGCGTACACTCAAATCATGTGTTTTATTATGTATGGGTGTATAAAAGCTACATTATTTCACCACACACAGAATATCTTTTCTCATACCCAAATTGGTAACACTTTATTCCTGAGAACAGGCAGGTCTGGATTAGAATAAGCAGTCACTTTCCCCATCCCAGCACAACTGGACACAGCAGAAAAACCAGAGGAACTCATTTATGTCAGCCGAGTCTCTCCAAATATCATCTCATGCTTTAGAAGGAACAAACCCTCCTTTAAGCAGGGGTAGGGGGCGGCGGGGGGGGGGGGAGCTATTTACCTTCACAGACCATCATTAGTGCAAACCCATGGCCCGAGGCCATCAGACAGTGGAACTGTCAAGCATCACTATGGAATGACTCATATCTTTGCTGTGCACAGCTGGGACTTCAGCAATCACAAAACCAAATACTCTGGATGAAATTTTCAAAGGTTACTACAGCATTTGGCGACACAACTGCCAATGGAAAGTAATAAAAAGAATGTACCTAAATTCCTAGAGGGCGTTCAGAGTCTTTATGCCGCTACTTACTACTTCCTACAGAAAACTTACACTTGCCTTGGTAGACCCAGACTGTCACTAAGCGTCAAATGAAGGCTATGACCTAATTAAGAAATAACAGTACTAATAAAACTCTGTAGTCTGTAACTCAACTCTCAGCACCAAGTTAATACTCTAGCCAGAATACTACAGCAGCTTTTAGAAGAAAAAGGTCTTAAGCAAGGAGAATGGAATCCATCATTAAACCCAAGTTCACTGGTTAACTATCTTCACAGTTACAAATTTTTTTACAATATTATTTCCACACTAACTTTTTCAGCTTCAACTTTCACCTTTCAGTTCTGGGATTTGTTCAGCTGTTCAAAAACCTTGACCAAAAAATTCTCTCAATACTGTCAGTTAGCTTCACTAATATCTAAGAAATTACATGATGAAGAAATGAGCACCTGAGAGAATACCACAAATCCAATATCCATTCATTTACGCCATCCTTTGCATGCTAAGCCTCTGATTTTCATCGCCCTGTTGACAAACTCCCAGGAGTCTAGATATGATGCAGTGTCACTAAATGGGTTTTCAGTATGGCCCATGACATCTCTTTTTTGCTTGGCACATTTTTGGAGGTCAACCTGTTCTGTGATAAGAACAAGGAATCACCAAGAAAAGATTGACAGTTTTTTTCTCAAAAGTAGCCACCTGTATCTGAAGTTTAATAAGGTCATTTTAATCCTTACCTGAAATCCTTAATCATCTTTTTAATAAATATATCAGACCCAGAATGATTAAATTAATACTGAGCCAGCAACTATCTATCAACTGAACCATGTAAAGGCAGACTACCAGAACCACTGATTTATAAAATATCACTTGTAATTCCTAAGACACAGTGGCTCAAACCCAGTCAGCTTGCCTCACATAGGGTTTCAATACAGCCCAAGGTTCTTGACTCCCCTTGTTTTGCTTCTTCTCTCCAGGCAGAAAACATAAACTAATTACAGCACTAAGCAGCTTAGTAACACCCACTACTTGTACTTCTGGAACCTGAAAACAGGATGGCTGACAATGCAATTTGTTAAGAACTGTGCACATGGATCTGCAAATTTCAGAGGTCTTACTGGTTCCAAACAGGTTGTATCATGTAAGATGTAAGAAAAACAGAGTTTTCTTAAATCATTCTATTAAAATTCTGCCTTGTTTGAAAATACAGGCATGATTACAAATTCCAAAGGTCTTTTCCTATGGGCTTTTATGGGTATAAAATCAAAGCAAAAAACTTTCTAGTAATTCTAGCTATAAAGCTAGGAGCTGCTGGATATGTGATTCACCTCCTCTGTTGCACTTAGCAACTGTCTGCAGCCAACAAGCTCTGAGCCAGATTTCAGACATGGGGTAAGTGGACATGTTTCCACAGAAGTCTGCAGAACGACAGGGCCAAAAATCAGCCTGGCTGCATCTTTAGAGCACTATAAACAGGATACCCCAGAAGTTTACATGCAAAACATGAATTAGAGAAACATAAATCTTAGTTTCTGTTTCCTGTTGTATCACAACCACAGAATCAAAATGCTCCATACATAGAGATAATTGCAGAAATCTCACCAAAATTACTGCAAGTAAACAACCACAACCATACTCAATGAAAATTAAAACATGTTAAGACAAATAAAATACAGAATTAGCAGAAATGACGAACATTTTTAAAAATTATCATCTCTCATGTATCTTCTTTTTTTCCAGAGCCCAAAGATCACTTTCTTCTCCAGCTACAGGGAAGAGAAGCCCACAACTTCTCATTTCACTGCTCTAACCACCAGGCCCTACTCTCCATTTCTTCACTGTAAATTTGTCATCATCCACAACAAAACCGGAAATTTCCCTTGGATTAAAATGAAAAGTAAAGGCACTAATCTGAAAGGTATAAGGGGGAAAGAGGAAAAGGAATCCTGATGACCCTTTTCCCCAGCATATTTCCATACTCTACTCACTGTGTTAATGTAAATTAAAGAAACTGTCCCAGATCAAAATCTCTTCAACTCTTTAGGAGAATACATAGCCATTGAATAGAGCACTGAATAAACACTGAACAGAGACATGCTCGCCATATGGCACAGCAAATCTTGATGGGTGTTTTCCACAACGACCATGGTACTTTGCACACGTCTGACAGGGTAAAGCTAAAATAGTCTCACACACTCTACAGGGTGGTGGTGAGGACATTATCCCTGAAGTTGTAGGTTAGATTCCTGAACTGAATCTGAACTCAGAGAAGGATGACAAAATCTCCTCCTGTAGCCACTACTTTTTTTTTTTTTTTTTTTTAAAAAAAAGGAGCAGCTCTTGTTATGCCCTTTTGAAAGGAAAAGCACAAGTTTGTACCATTGGGAGAGACTGAGACCAAACGTAGAGGCTCCTTGCCAACGCCCTGAGGAAAGTCATTCAGACCAGAGTTTAGGACTTTCCCATGCCTTCTGCATTTCCTAATGAGCAGCTGGAAGGCACACTGAACAAGCTCACTTCAGACCTCTTCTTGCTAGATGCACTTGCTGCTTCAACATACCTTCTTAGAAGACCAATTCTCATTTTCTTACAGCGCCAGATCTGATACAACATCCACCTTGTTAAGTCTATGGAGGAATGTCTTTCTGTTGGGAAGCAGAATGAGTGATGTGGCAGCTCACTGAGCCACCCAAATATTTTAAAATACTAAAAGAAATCTGCCTCCAATCATGACACACCTGATTGTCACATTCATCTGGGAACCTTTACAGAAAATAATTAAACAAGTACAGCCTCTACCGGAAGATGATGAGTCTTTAAAGTATGCTTTCCCAGAGCAAATAGACCCTTACTTTGCCTTTAAATAATCCATCACTCCCTGTTTAACTGAAATTAACACTAGAAGCAAACTTCTGTAAGTAGAGCCAGTGTGTGCCACAGCAAAGGCCACAAAACTTGCTAACTCATCTTCACAATTACAGCAACAAATGCAACCTCCGCAGAATGTCATCCCTTCTAGGACTTCAAATGCCATCATGAATGCCATGCAGGCAAAAATCACCAAAAGCTGTGCACCAGAACAAATTCACTTGGACAGCGAACCATCTTCTACAGTCAACCTGCACAGAAGCTTTGAAGGTTGCTGCTGACATTTCAAACCAAACGAAGGTCTTGCATTTCCAATGTTTACATTAGCTCCTTAACTTCTGCCCAGGACCTTTCTCTTAAGGTCCCTAGGCCTGACCTGGTTTCTAGTAGGAAGTTGCTGAATAAGAAGCAATCTTGCATCACCTGAATCATTTAATTGACCCCATTCCCCCATATTAATATCAACAGTTTGTCTGCAAGAATTTTCTCGTTATATGTTTCTGTAGAGGCTATCAACCTTATCAACAATTCCTTTGCTAGTAGTCTCCTGAAGGTACCCAGCCATGTTTTCTCTCAAAGTCCCTGAATGGGGAATTTGTAATCCAAGTTATTGAGGCCTAAAACTAGCTCATGCAAACTTCTAACAAATGGCTTCTTATTCACTAAGTGCATGTAACGCAGTTGCAACTGCTGTATCTTTATCTGGGAAATTACATGTCTGTTCAGCAAATACTGAAAATAATGCCAACCTGTCAAATACTGCAACGTGATAAACATGTGATAAAGAAACAGGAACATTTTCAGAGAATTACATAAATGATTAAAATGATGGGTTGCACTCCTGATACCAAGTATACTGTATACCAAGTATACAGCTGAAGGGATGACTTCAAGAAATGTCTCCACTTCTAAAGTGAAAAAAGTACTTTCTTTAGACTTTATAATACAGTTATCTAGTCATCAGTCTTCACCTAGTTACATCATATGAGCAAAGTAAGAATACCACCAGTCAACAGTCAGATAGCTGTAGATCAGTACTCCACTCTAACGCAAATGCGTCAAGTAAGGCACAGAGAGCACCTCTGCAAACCTGCACAATGCACTGAGCTCAAGAACAATACTTGAGTGATCAAGACATGTTTCTTTCCCTTAGTGCCTTACTTCTTTCTATTTCTAACCTGCTTTGTATTATAAACCTGCTTCATTCAAGTTAAAGCAGAAATCGAATCAGAATTATAAAACAAAATTCTGCTTTTTTTAAAAAAATATGAGATGTTTACATGCACCACGTACATTCAACTGTCATTATTCACAAATCACATGATTTATGTATCATACATCTAGACATCTGTATGAGTTACTGGTTGCTTCATGAACACATAAAAGTGTGCATGCTTTCAGAGAAGTTATGTACATGTCTTTGAAAACAAGAATCCTGTTGCCTTTTCAAACATCCATTAATTATTGGTTATTTTCACTTAGAAGTTGGAATAATGAAAATTTTTTTAAGTAAGATTGGAAAATTATAACTTAACTTTGGAGCAACAGTGAAACCCCATTACTGTCAAAACTCTGATAAAATACAGCCCATGATCACAGATAAGAACTAAAACTCTTACAGAGAAAATAAGAACAGTTTTCTATCATACATCATGCATAACATCTAGTTTTTGAGCCAAAATAAACAACACAGGCTAGAAAGCCCCTGAATATTCTGAAAGGTAAACACAGAGAATGTTTAAGGCTTTTTTTAAACTGCATTCTGCCTGTAATGTTCTCCTTCTGATAGTCTTATCTGTGAAGTCTGGCTGATAATGGCAAAAAAATGTCAACACCCACTGGATTATGCCTTCGCTTGTGGTTTTAGACGGCATTGTACTGTGACTGCCTAAGACCTAATGCTTATTTTATTGACTCACTAATACTACAAATCTTTTCTGTAAATTCAAAGAAATAAACGTGTCAATCGTTCAGTTTGCCTTTTCACCCCCTTAGAACTTATAACCCTGCCTCCAGTCTGCCATTACCATTTACTTATTTACCTCTAGGACAAAAATCTATCACCAGAAAGAGGCTGAAATGAAGCCAGATCCAGTCCATTTGTAGTCATCTGAAAAACTGCCTGTAAACATTCATGGTTTTCCCAACCGAGCAAGAAATGGGCAACCCATCTCTTTAGACTGTAATTCTACATTACAACGACTTCTAACATTTTATCAGTCATACACAGGAAGCAGCACGAAGAGCAACACCACAATACTTCATGCACAAAGGAAAAGAGACAAAAAATGTTATCATTCATAAAATCCCATAGTTCTCGGACTAGGCAACATTTCTGGTGGTTGGCTGCATATGTAAACAAATAGCCACTCTGTACATACCTTTGTTGTAATTAGTACATGTGACTAATTTGCCACTTTGTTCAGCAGACTTTAGCTAGCATGCATGACCAATGACAAGAAAGAAAACATCTGCAGAAACAATATATGATAAATAAGCATACAAAGATGGGACAGTAAGAAAAATGAAAGCCAGATCAAGCACCACACCAGCATATATAAAACAATCATGATTAACTAAATTGGCCAGATAAGACAAAATGCCAGATTGAGATCCAGAGCAACAAAAAAACCACACAGGACTGCAAAGATAATTGTGGAAGCCAGGCGTCTCCCAAAAATACCACAAGTGAAAAAGACTTCTTTCAGTATCAGTGAGTTCAACACTAGCAGCTGAGTAACTGAATGCATACCAGAGGGATCAACCAACACCTTAATAACAGTCCCAAAGACACAGTCTTGCCTCCCTGGCATTCAGTGAGCTCCAGCTGATCTGCAGACTGACGGTTTTTTGAGTGACCTTACCCCAGGCATAGGACATGCCTCACTTCCAAGGACATGATACACCGGTGGCAATTGCCGCCAGAGCTTACAGAAGCAGTAATAAAACCGAAGTGTTTACTTATCTAGTTCTCTTTCTTCATTTTCTAATGCTATTTATCAGGTGGAAACAAAAATAAGAGGATAGCCTAGGTGGTGATGCTGTCCATGCTGTACAGACAACCACCAAATGCTGTGAAAATGGCAAAACTAAACACCACCATTCCTTTACACAGAAGGCTCTGCTAACACTATTGTGGTCGATGCAGCTTAAAAACCTTTGACGTAGTAATTAAGTGTGAATTTAAAACTTAGAAGAATCTGACAATTTTCAACTAACTCTATCCTGGCCGAAACTAGGACATCATCATACATAAATACATTTCAAATGCAGTTGAAAAAATAATTCTGCAAACATCACAAAATTGATTAACACTTTTAATATTGCAGCTGGAAAGGATCTTCTAGATAGTGAGCATACCTGCTTTAAACTTCAAGAACATAAATCACAAAGTTGATGGCATCTAAATTGCCACCAGCCTTTAATCAGCACATTAATGAACACTTCCACCATATAAATAATAAGTACCACCGAACTTTGCTGATTTTCACATCAATTATCTATAAACCAGAGCCTTATGATCAAGAAACCACAGTCACCTCTTCCAGCTTCCCAGCAAGAGATTTATTAACAGCACACAATAGCAAGATGTCCTATTACCAAGATGTTTACCACATACTGTACAGGCCACATACTATAATATTATGAAGTAATTAATAACACCTGCACATAAGAAGAGAACATGTTTGCTTAGTTTCTAAATGAAAAAAATTTAACAAACCAGAGAGATGGAATGAAACCATTTCATTAGCAGAGAAAATTAGAAAATGTTTTATTAACAAAATTCAAAGGACTCCATACCCAAAAATTAATCTTGACGTGAAAAGGAGCTAAAAAGGTCATGGAGTTCACAGGATAAAAAGTTCACGTATGTCAAAAGCTGAATTATTCTTCTATTTCAGTTCTATCTATCAGCCTCTCAGAAAGCTCTGGAAATAAACCAGCTATGTCAATGGGTTTTTTTAAAAATTAAGTCTTGTCCTTTTAAACACAGAGAAGTATCTGCAGAAATACTGAAAGCAAGAGCCACACATTGGATCTTTCCAGCATCTTCCAGAACACAGCCCAGGCTCACCAAGACTCATTCTTCTTCACCTGGGATTCTCTATTCTGTGCCTAAGAAAAGGCCATGTTGTCATCTTAATTAAAAACCTAGGTCTTGCACTGCTTCATTTTGAAAAAGGTAAATTAAGGGGAAAGACCCACTAAAAGAAAAGGAAAAAAAAGGAAAAAACTTATGTAAGGTTTAGTGATATTTGGACCCTGTAAACTAACAAATAATTTGCAGGCATGTGTTGATATCCACACAGATCTTCAGCAAAATGCATGTTTCCCATATGCAAATTTCACATACTGCAAATTCCATTCTGAATATTGTATATACTCAACCTTTCCTCCTTCTCTTCCCCCTCTAGTTGGAAGTACCACCTTCCCTTGTCATGGCAAGTATTTCAGTCAAGATATGCCCACAGGATGCACACATGTGTACACACACAGAGCATCAAGAGGTCAGAGATGAGTCTGTTGTGACTGCAGATGGTCAAGAACTCAGGAGAAAGAAATGTCTCATTGGTTTAATTCTGGACATTTAACATCAAAAGTTTTCAAAGGAAAATCCTAGCTACCTGGTAGCTTCTAGATGTGCCAGCCAAGAATGTTATAAAAGAGTATGCTGGAGTTCCTGGTTTGTACTAATTGATCTCAGTCCACTAGGAGACTTTTCTAGACCCAGCAAATTAATCTACTTCTGATCCATCCAGCTGAAGCTCAGCACCATCTCCCAGATCAGGTAAATCAGATCCTGCAGCACACAACACGAACTGTGCAGCTCACAAGACCCCCTAAAGGTTGCTTCATTTTTTGAGCACCATTTTTGTCATGAATACATTACAGTCATGCCTGGCCCCAGCAGGAAGATGGACACAAGACCAACAGCATGATACGGGCCCATAAAACGCACTACTGCCATTAAGCGCCCCTTATGTTGGGTCTGTAGCCCCTCCATGGCTGTTCCTTGCTGGCAGCTGCTATCAGAGGGTGTCACACCCTCAATATAGGCAGTGGAGAAAAGGATACTCAATGGGCAAAGGTGGAAGGAGAAAAGGTATCATTTTTGTGCTCCTCCTGCTATTCACCTTCACTTACAGCTTTCCCAGTGCAAATCAGCCCTCCATGAGGATACCCTTGCTCTCTTTCCTTCTTGCCTGCCTGCTACTGCACAGCCCAGTTCTCCACTCTGCAAAGGAAACTCCAAACTCCTGAAGGTCTCACATCGAGTCAGAAACACCCAGCCTCTGTCCCTCATACAGATGAGAAGAAATCTCAACTAGTGGCTGAAATCTTTCACCAGCTGTCCCAGGACCTTATACAAGCAGCAAAGTTGTATACAAAAAAAAGTAAGGGGATAACCTTCTTGTTACATCGTTTTCCCATTAACTCCAGATCCATATAAGCTAACTGAAAACATGCTGCGAAGTGCTACAGGCCTAAGCTTGTTATGACTCTTCTGCATAGCCTTTACAAGTGAACTAAGCAGAGTTTTATCCATGCAAAGAACAGAGCTATTGCTAATTTGTCTCTATTAGCAGGCAGTTCTGAATTTTCCTCCTATGGTCCCAGAACTAGAGTTTGTATTTTTGAAGGAAAATAAAGACTTCATTAACCTTAAATACCTGAAAAAAAAAATCAAGAAGGTAAACTTTTGAGTCTATTGAGCCTGGAAACACTACTATTTAGTTTAACAAAGGCACATGCATTTTATATAATTCTTGTGTGTTATCTATAATCGGTGTTCCGATTTCCTGCACTTGAATATGGTACATTTTTAAAGGATCAAGGAAAAAAGCAGCTTTACATGAAGCTCCCAAAATTACTCCATGTGGAGTGAAAGACCACTGAATGGTAAATATCTCCACCGAAACCTTTTCCTTTAGCAGCACTGTTGTCATCCTGATAGGTATCTTGTAAAAAAGCATGTTTGTTTTTCCTGTCTCACGATAATTTAGCAGTAATTTTATGTTAAAAGAGTATTACCGCAGTTCGGGACCTTCATATCCAGCAAGGCTGTCCTCTTGTTGTTGTCATCTATGCAATATAAATCCTGAGTTTCTGTGTAAAACTTGGCCTCTTGGAATTTCTTGATCCACATAATTTCACAGGAACACTTGAACGGATTGTCCACCAATACCCTATAGCAAAAAAACCCAATTTATTTAGAATGCAGAATGTCATGCACATAGAAAAAATGAGGGGCAGGGGGACTCCAAGGACGCAGCTGTGTGAAAGTAGAAGTTCAACCCTTTAGTTAAGTAGGACAAGGAACGCAACTTTAGTAACCTCAATGCAATGCAAGCTGTAGGTAGTTAACGGTTTCCATGTAGAGAATGAAGCTCTCCTTGCACCAAGAATCCAGACTGTCATAGATTGGAAAGATCACACAGGGGGCTCGACTAGTATCTCCAATTCACTGGTGTAAATCAGGAGTGCATGGAGAACTGGGCTTTCCATCAAGCTGCATTTTATGTCATAAGAGTCAAGCTGAGATCAGCATTCCTCTCTTCTACACTTGACTCTCTGCTCAGCTACCTCAGACAGATCATGCCAGAAATGGTTTACTGCTGTGACGTGGTAAATTCTTTATAGAGTCAAACAGCCATGGATTACAGGCAAGCTCTAACAAACTCTAATCATAAAAGAAGATTTTACCTAACCTTCAAAATTCATCTGCTACAACACTCTAGAAAACTTACAGTAAAACCCTAGGTAATGTCATGAAAAAAACACTAATTGACAAAATGGCCCTGAAAAAGAAATGTATCACCTAGCTATATGGTATGCTGCATGGAATTTAAACCACAGGTTAGCAAATTTACCAAATTCTATTTTTAAAATTTAATACAACTACACAACAATGTAGTGCAATAATGCCCAAGAAGAATATGAACAGAAATATCCCAATGTCTACATAAGAAGTGACCCAGTGTTATTCTATCTCCTACAGGCATAGATGAGATCCAGTAAAGCATGTGCAAGTGACTGTGTAAGGCCTCTCATTACAAAGAGGACAATTGTTCTTTACAAAATTTCATGGGTATTTTCAATGTACAGAAACCAAACTCAAACTGCCCACAGAGTCTATGCTCATAAACGCCTCCTGAGGACATGAAGTGTGAAAATCATGAAAAACTCAGTTTATCAGAGCTGTAACCTGTTCTCCCAAAAGCCATCTGCAGTTCTGTGAAGATTAACAGCTGCAGCAATCATTCTCACAAGTGTATGAAGGAGCAATTTGTATTCACAGAAATCATCTGCTGAATTTCAACACCACCACAGCACGGGCAAGAATTGTTTGTGCAAGACAGAGTATGAACCTTAGGATCGCTTGGGTCAAAACCTACAACACGCATTTTCAAAACAGCATACTTCCCATCTATTTAACTGTATAACTTTTCTGTAAAAGAGAGATTTCCCTTGACCAGTGACTGAGCAGCCCTTTTCTTCCACTGTTTTATTTTGTGTTAAACCCAATAAGGGAGTTAGGCACATCATAGGCAGGATGCTGGATAGAGGCATGATGGCCCTTCACATGTGTGTAAGAAAGAATCTGACCTAGTAAAAGTAAATTATGTGTCTTTATCTTGTTTGCTGTAATTTTACAGCTGCAGCCATAGTTTGTTCTAAAAGAAGAAGCCTTTCAAAGTGGCATCTCCTTCCCTCCAATACCTGGTGAGTATCTCCTACTTCACTCTACTTTTCATCCCTTTATGTTTTGATTTACAAGAGTGTTAACAACAGGACATGTTTCTCAGATTTAGAGGAAGCTCCTTGGAAGGTATTTATGGCATCATTCTCCTCTCAGATTCCCCTTCCAATATTCTTCTTTTTCGGCTCTTTCTGATTTTCCACCTATGTATTAGCTACTTATGAACAGAATTGTTCAACTGATACTAATTTTATCATGGTTCTTCCTCCCTTCAGGCTCTGCTTTTTTCCCCCCACTGCAAATTTATGTTTGCATAATTTTAATTCTTCTATCCCTACACTCCAACTCTTTCCCAAGCCCACAACACTCTATCTGAATTTTGTATCCACTCTCTCTCTCTCAACTTGTCCCTCACCACATATTGCTTCCATACCTCAAATGCTATGCAGTTTAACCTTCACACCAGCCATTTTTCTCAGGTCTGGCTCACTCCCAGTACTTTTCTCAGGTCTGGCTCACTCCCAGTACCCTTCCCTTGCTTCTACTACCATGACACTGAATGGCCACTGTTTAACTCTGGTATTAGCACCACGAATATATTCACTCTTGATTCACACCAGCCAGTTGTTTTCCCTCTAAGTGTTATTCCCTTGCCTCATTAGACTTTTTTTCCATAATTCCTGTCACATATTTGTAACATTTGACTCTCTCACTCTCTGTCCCAAATCTTTTTTTTACTTCTTTCTGCCCAGGAGCAAACCAACTTCTTCAGAAAGATCAGCACCACTGATGTTGTTCTCCTTCAAGATCTTTGTAAGCACTCACTTCACCCACAGCCTAAAACAAGCTGTTCACCCAGGAGGAAGAGATTCAGGAGTGGCTTGACTTGTGCTTTCCAATAAACCTACCAGCAGCAGACAAACTCCAAGAAACTGGGAGGAGAGTATGTCTTCAAAATTGCAGTCATTGCCTTTTTTGCATGTTGCCTAAGCTAGAACATACCTACTCTTACATTTCTGCAACCTGGGAAGAGGGGTAAAGATTACTCCATTTCTTCACTAACTGCTTAGAAAAACTAAGAGAACACTAAGCTTCACACTGTGTGCTTGGGTGCACAGTCTGGGTCCTGTATCTATTTTTCTGAGGTCATGACAACTACAAAATAGAACCTACAGCCAAGTACACACTTATGATGGCTTTTTGGCAGGTACTAGATACAGCATATGAAGAAACAGGGACTTCAGAAACAACAGAGCTATGCAGGGCATAGAGCGATGTGAGTGCTCTGCAACTAGCTAGTCTCTCCATCAGAGTGCTTGGCGACCGCCAAGTTATGAAAGAAACTTCCAGTGAGCAATGTTCCCTGGGCTGTAAAGAAAGTGATTATACCAACTTAATTATCAACAAAACATACCTAAGGGGCATAACCTCTCTTTGTGCTACTGGGATTTGCTCATTTCATTTCTCACATGCTGAAGCTCACCAGAAGAGTGATTGCAAGGCTGGTGTTGCAATACTTGGGCTGGCATTTTGGACAACTTCTGACTCTACTCCGAGCTCCAGGAGAGCAATCTCCCTCTCCTCTGCAGTCCCAGCCCTCCCAAACCTCCTGCAGACTCTCTGCAGTACCATAGTAGCAAAGAATGCACAAGATGACCAAAATTTTGGAATGTATACCAACACAGAAATTCTGCTTGATGGAACAGAGGATAAAAATGTAATACTGAAACAATCAATAAATATATGTTTACCAGTGCTTCATTACCAAATGATTATATAAAGCACAATGCAATTCAAAGAATTAAGAGAATAAAAATGTTCTTCAATAGCCAACCATAAGCATAGCAGCTGTGGGGCCAATATAATGAAAGAGAGGCTTCATTTGAATATCTTAGAAGATTGTATTTTCACTAGCTCAAATATTTAATAAACACCAGTAGTTTTGTGTGAAGTACTCTCACAATAAAATATTTTAAAGCTGAAAGGAAGAGGCTATTTTGACCTCCACATTGTTTTAAAACATACATTTGACGTTCCTGAAGCCCTGGAATGAAAATATCTCTGCATTTAAGTGCCCAATTGCTGCTTTCTTTGGATCAGAATTTCATTCCTAATCATTGATGGACCTTTACCTTCAAAAGAACAAACTTCAAAGTCCTGTTCTTCCATTCCAACTAAAAATAAACTTTATTTTAAGAAATGTCAACTTACAGATCAGACAAACCCAGATGGCGAAAAGGCTTCTTGGACAAACTTGAGAGCTTGTTTCTGGATAAATTGCTATGGGAAAAAAGAAAGATTGCATTAATTAGAATTGCTTCTTACACGGAAAATATAGTTTGTGTCTCAAAAACAATTAAGAACTCAAACCAGCTCTAAAAAGCCCTTATTCCTTTGACTCCAGTTGCAAAGAAATGGTGCTCAGTCTCGTTTTATGGTTTGATGGGTTTCAAGGGTTTGAATCCAGTCTGCATCAGAAGTCAAATACATTCAAAAATCAAACTCAGCAGGGATCAATATTTTCACTTTTAGCACTTCTGTTCATTGCAGAAAAGCAGCAGATTTAATTGTGTTTCAAAAGTATTTTGTAAAGTCCAGGTGTTAATTACATGCTCAATTTATTCATAAGTGAAATGGGTGTATCCCTTTCTTTGATGCTGCACCAAACTGTACTCACACAGGCCCTCCTCACATGCTAGCACACATCCACATCAGAGCCTTTTAGTTATTCTTTTCAAATTGCATGTACAATATGCACCCACATGGAAGATCAAAAGGAAAACTGTAAAATGCCTATATTGGGCTTTTTTATGTCAATTAAGCATTTACGGTTTCAGTGGTAATTAAGTGAAAGGTCCTCTCCCATTATGCAAAGAAATGTTCAAATGAATCAGAAATACTCCTCCCCTCCCACGCTTACAAAATTGCCTTCTCCACCCCAAAGCAAAATAATGCTGTTTTTCCACAGTCTTATCAGTCCACCAATTAAAGATAGTGAGAGCAGTAAACTGTGTAACTGCCAGCAGTACAGTGCAAGTCAGTGTTATGAGCCAAAATACCACGAGTTTTATGTGGTATTATAAAGGAACCACAGGGGCTCCACAGTTAAAGTTGCATTGCATTTAAAACCAGGGATTAAACCTCTTTTTTTCTCTTTTGACTAAAGAACACAGTGTTTACTTCCCAAACTTTCAGTCCTTGATCTCTGAGTACAAGCTAATTTTCAGAGAAATTAAAGTTGGATCTTCTACAAATGATTAGAACAAAATCTTCAAGAGATTTTATTTACTGTATTTCCTCGTTGATTCCTTCTGTCGAACAACAGCCTGAAGTTTACAAATTGACTGGTCCTAATGTGTGAGAACAAAACAGATGAGCTACTATTTCTTTAGTCAGGTGAACTGGACTGCCCTACGGCAGATGACGGTGGAAACATCTCATGGACCCTGACTGGATGTATCAAAATTAAAGTACAATTTGCACGTAGGACAGAAGTCGTGTTTAAGTAAAAACTGCCAGTATGATTTTTTTCCCTAGTATGTATAAGCCATACGTTGGGAGGTTGAAAGAAAGAAATTGAATCTTCATATGGACTTGGTTTTTTGTCTCCAACACCAAGGCAATGTGAAGCACATCAAACCCCATCCCTCCACAGGGAACTCTTCACTCGCCATGCAGGAAAACCCCTCCAGTTCTGACACTACTAAATAGCACATGCAGATACCCCTGTGGTATTACTAAATGAGGCATGCACCTGCTTCTCTTACCTGCACAGCAACTAAATTCTACCCTTTCCAAAATATAACCAGATATACAGTGGGCTTCACCTGCAGCAGGTGCCCATGTTCCTTGCTACTCTAGTGGAAGGCAACACATTCCAAGTTGTGTGATGACCAGGTCTGACTCCTGGTTTCACACAGCAGAGGACCCTGCCCTTCCATATCTGGAAGACTTCTGAATCATCAGACTACAGGTTCCTCAGGGAAATCTCTGTCCAGATGAAGCCATTTCATTTTGTGTAATCTTCCCTGGTACCCTAATGGGAGAAGCTAAAACTCTGATTCCAGACCAAAAGAAATCAAAGAGGAATTGAAACCCTCTACCACCACCACCTTCTAAATACTAAAGTATCACAATACAGCTCTGAACATGGGCCACAAACATCTTACATAAGAGCCCCAGCCATCCTCTGAGATAGTATTTCCCTCTCTTTTCTTTTAAGAAAGTAACACCTTAAAAATAAAATTTTCAATAATATCTTACAAACATAGACTGACCTAGGAGAGGGATTGTTGTTAGTAACTCAGCACAGACATAACAGACCTCCTACTTCATGGGCAGGACCGATGTCCCATCCTTCCTAAAGATTTCTCCTGGCTGCTTACAGGTTTCCTTGCTCAACTTACTCATGGTCATCTAACTCATCCCACCTCTTTGTGAGGTGCTGAGCTGCCTGCTTCAGAGCTGCGAACTCTATCAGACAGCAGACTGTGAGAATTAGGTGCTGTCATAGCTATATCTTCTTGTCATTTAGCCTTAACCTGGTTATTGCTTTTGGAGGATTACTGCAAACCTTCAGGCAGAAGAATAGCCCTTAGTTGTTCCAATTCATGACCAGACTTACTGCTCAAATATCACCAGGTATGTTACTTTCTGAACACTCTGTGCAGGTATCAATAATTCCATGTGAGACAGTAAAATAATGGGACTGATAATTTAAGTAAAACTATCAAAAGAATAAAGAGTCATTATTTTGTTTTTAACAACTCCAGTTTTGAAAAACCAAAACCACCTTCATAGCTTTGTCTTTTCAGATTTTTACCAGTTGTGCTTAATGCATACCAAGAAAGGGAAGTAAGAACAGTAAGAAAAGTAATTAAAAATTCCTGTGCCTATATTCTTGACCATGGGTTGAAACATTTAGTGCTTCCAAGACTACAGTCTTTTCTCACACGTAGTTTGGCACTTCCAGATTTTTCAAGTTAACAAGTAATTCACCAGAAATTTTTCAGACCACCATTACAGATTTATCACCTTAAATGACACTTCGACAATAAATTTAACATTATATATATTTTTCATAAACTAAACACTTTATATTGAATATACAGATGCCTGCTTCAGTCTTTTTAATTCATGTTAAAGCGAAAAAATCACTACCAGGCTTATTATGGAGTAGTAAAGGACCACATTTCCACTTCCATGGAAAGAGAATATAAATTAGTTCTCCAATTCAACTACACATAAAAAGATCAGGGTGAGCAGCCCAAAGAAGACCCATCTGAGGTTCTAAAGCCTTTTTTCCTTAAAAAAAAAAAAAAGTCCGGAGTACTGAGACTGGCTCCAAAGCTATACCTAAGGAGATGATCCAAATTCAGTCCAAAGGATGCCTGTATTTTACATATGAATATCAAGCTCACTTCAAACTTGCTAGCCCTAATTCAGCTAAAAGCAAACCTGTGGCAATGTAAGGAGTGCAAAAGCAGCCTGAGAAGCTGCATAAATATTCACACAGCTAGCAACACAGGCACAGCTCTACTGCCTATTGCACTCCTGGGTAGGCAAGAAGGAGGAGGAGGGAAGAGGTCTAAGAGGAACTCGGGGGCGGGGGGGGGGGGGGGGGGAAGATGATGTTAAGAAATCGCCATTTTGCTATGCTCAGTCTCCCTCCACAGGCAACTGCCTGCTCTGCCTATGGCTGAAGCCAATCCTGTGTGCAAGGAAGGCAAAACCTGCAGCAAGGCCTCAAATGGTTTAATTTGGCCGCCTTACCTAAACTTGAACGGTGTAGAGATACAAAACACATCTTAGTACCCAGAGCTGTCCATATACTACACTCACAAATCTATGATTCAGAGATGCACTTATACACAGCCTGGCACGTAACAATAGCTATTTTCTAACATTGTTGGAAATATGAACTTGCTGTGAAATGTATTTTTATGTTTAAAGGTACTGATAGCATACCATGCAGGTGTATTACACAGGTCCATTATAATTACTGTTAGCAGCAGATAAGATTATAAATTACAGCACTACTAAACTAGGACTGTTTAATAGCTTGTTAAATGTAACTGTTGACTAATCAGAGTCTAAGGTCAATGAGAATACCAGAATTAGATGAGCAAGGCTATTAATTACACTTAAGTAATATCTATTAGAGCATTTATTTTCCTGGTGTTTACGTTATTACTGAAATCTTCTCATACATAACTCTAGAAAGATATTTGGGCTATAGAAGTTTGGCCAAGAAAATAAGGTATATCATAAAAAAGAGCTCAAAGAATTGTGTGTTAATAAGTTCCTTATAATCTGATAGTCTTATATGATTCATAAAATAAATACTATGTTCATGTAACAAAGCTGCTTAACTACATCAAAAGATTTTTTCATAGAAGAAAGCAAAAACTGTAATAGTATCACTAGCAAAATTAAAGCTCATACAGTTTCATCAGCCTTCAGAAAAGTGCTTGGGGTTTTTGTTTTCTTTATGGTATAGTAACAAACTGTTGTTTCAAATTAAAATGCAAGACTTCTCAAAGATCTGTACTCAGAGGTTACTCTTGCAAAGTGAAATGATTTCAGCTCTTAATAGTTCTCACTGTCCTGACCACAACAGGGGCTGCACTTCATTTCCAGTGCAGTCAACAGGAGTTTTATTGCTGATGACAACAAGCAGTGATTCACTAGGGCTTTTAGAAACATTTTAGTGTGCATCAAGACTTGACAGAGAAAACAAACAAATGCATTTTTTGCAGGGATAATAGATCAGCCTCGACAAAAAATGTCTCCATACTTACTGCTTTTTTATGTGTATATAGAGCATGTGGTGTTACTTCATATTCTACATCTTATCTGGGCTTATCCTGTGTCTGCTAATATTACTAAATCCCCACCAAAAAGAAAACACAGTAGAAGAATGGATAAGCTCCTGGTTTGTAACCTAAGTATTCTGGATCAGGACTCCATGTACATCAACCAAACTAATGTCAGTCAGTCTAATTTGTTTCTAACAAGCAGTTTCATGAACTACAGATCTAGTAAAGCCTGCTTACCAAAAGGTATGTATTCCACATTTGAATGAGTGTTCCAGCTGAAGTACTTCCTGTGGCTGAAGTATTTTAAAGGCATCTTGTCCACGTGGATTCTGTAGTGCCTGGCACGTCACATATGCACAACAATACTTTTCCCTTTAGTGGGAACTCTAATAGGGTCTCCCTGTCCTGTCCAATGGTCAGTTTTCAGAAAACCCATTTACCTCCCTAAGTTTGGGTTAAAAGCAACCACTGGGGACAGAGACACTTTGTGACTGCATGAAACCCATTTCCCTAAGGAAACAGGCAAAAAGCCTATCAAGTGGATACCACCAATTGTCTCAGTTACTTTTTGCAGTGTCTGCTTGCCCATACAGCTGGGAAGGTTTTCCAAACATCTATTTACCTTGCTCCAAATTAAACTTATTATTTCTCACTCTGTACTCATGGTCATGGAGAGAACTGATTGCTCTCCTCATCATAATTGCTCTTCTTTTAAAGCTAAGAAGATGTATGTTCCTTTCCAGTCTTCTCTTTATTGGACTGAACACACTCAGCCTCTGAGTCTCCTTAAATTATTTGCTTTACAAGCTTTGTATAGCTCTGTTGCTCTTCTCTGTAATACCTTTGTAGATGGGTAGATGTAGCGTCCTAATCTATATACAGTACTCTGATAGATGCCTTCTCAGCAGCTAAGGTAACAGAAAAGATGTAAAAATCTAACACAAAATTCCTTTTGATCCCAGTCTGAATTTGCTTTGTTCTACCACATTACGTTGAGATTCTCTCCCAGCGCAGCCACTCAATTTTCTCTGCAAATGTGCCTCTCAGCCAGTAAGTTCTTACTGCACATTTCCACAACCAGTGCATACGCACTTGGCTTTATGGAATTTCATTTTTTACAACCACAATTCACTGAGCAATTGCTACACAGATAAATACATAGATTCACTCTAGAAGATACCTCCCTTGTATCACCAACTGATTATAGTAAAATCTATTTACTTTATTAATGACTATATGAAGTAATATGTAAGCATCATAAGCCAACAAGATCTGGTTCACACTCCTCCAGTGACTGTCTGTCCTGGTTTCAGCCAGGATAGAGTTAACTCCCCTTGGGCTGAGAGGGAGCACAGCTAGAGGGCCGGGTCTGGATGATCACTGGAGTATTCCATACCAGGTGATGTCATGCTCAGTATATAGGCGGACACATGCTTTCTCACGCCTGTTTCGGTTTCTGGGTCAGCGTGGCGGGATTTTCTGGTGTGGTCGGATCGCTGCTTGAGGGGTGGCAGGTTCTGCGTACCTGTCGCCACGCTCGGTAAGCCACTGCTGCATTTTACCTGTTTTGGACTTACTATTGTTACTGTTGTTTTTGTTACTATTACTAAATTTTTTTATTCGACCTACAAATGTCTTCTTTTGTCCCTCCCCTATTTCACTGGGGAGGCGGGGGGCATGGAAGTAAACAACTGGCCACATGGCGACTGGCTACCAGCTGAGTTCAAACCACAACATCGTTCTGCAATAAGGACAGCAGTTAATGTTCTGGCAGATACGGATATTCAAGTTCAATTCCTTCCATTAATTAATTGCCATTCTTTGGAAAACACAGGTGCAGAAAGTGATTTCATTTCATTAGCAAAGCAATCAGCCCTGCACTCTGTTCAACAGTTCTTCCCTATTACAAGGAAGTATCTTACAAGCCTGAGGCTTGGCCTTACGCCTTCCCAATCTCATTAGGACTTTAACAAAAGCAAGGGGTTAAGTGCTAAATATATCTAATGAAGATGGATGGATTGAAACACTTGAATACTTGGCTAAAGAGGGTACCTGTGAGGAACTGAGCCCTTCACATGATCTCAAGTGTTTTGCAGGATTAGATCCATAGTTTTCCATCTAAATAGCAAAGCAAGCTACTCCATGACTGTCCCACCAAAAGGCACTACAGTCCTTCAGGGATGTGTGCTTATACTAAAAAGAAAAAAGTCTTTCATTTTAGCTGATCATTTTTCTCTGTATTTTTATAAAGAAATTTGATATCAATTCAGCCTTTGGTAATCTAAAGTATAAGTAACCTAGAAAAACACAGTCAAAAAGCTGCACAGGCATGAATTCTGCTTCCTGAAGGTCACAAACCACAAATTGCATTTGGGTGCGAAAATAACCTCATTCTCATATTCTGCTTGGGTGCATTAGTTCAGATCTTGAGTGAGCTTCCCAAGTGAATCTTCTAGTCATCCCCAGGACTTAAGTTCATAGTCATACCACAGTCTCTGGGCATGCACACTGGTCAAATTACATTAGATGTGCTCCCTGCATGCACCTATTGCACTGTAGCTACTAAAACATGTTCAGCCCATTGAATCAGACTACAGCAAGTCAAACCCATGTCACTGAGTGTGATGCATGGTGTGGACATCATACCCTCAGCATCAACTCACTCAGCTGAGAGAAGCACTCTTTGTGCTACACTACTTACCACAGAAGACACAGAGTCCATTGATAGAGACAGGATAATGAACTGGACGGTCTTTTTACCACCCCACATTATGTGGGATCTGCCAGTTCCCTACCATACATATCATGTTTAGGGTCAATTAATGACAGAAGACCATTATAAGTCCATCTTGTTAAACATTTTTTATGAAGAAAATGGTAAAAGAGAGAAATAAGTTCACAATTAAATAAATTAACATGAGTTGGGCAGGCACTGTTCTTACTCACATGTATTGTAGGTTGACATTTTTCACAAATGCCTGACGGGACACAAATCTTAAGCCTGAATCCACCACGGTTCTGTGAAAATACATAAAACTGTTAGAACAGGTCATTTAAAATACAATGGAAAGCATAATGATAATAGTGATTATAATGATAATAATGGTTAAAATACGAGCATGGATGAAATTCAACAAGGCTGAACCACAAGATCCACAACTGTCCTCTATAACACAGTTAGGCCTACAGTCTGATGAGGTCTCCATATGCTTCTATAAAAGAAATATAGAAAAAAATAGCTTTATAAAATATGCATCCCATATACTCACAGATTTTTAAGTCCAACATAAAATCCAACTTCATTGTCATTGATACTTTCTAATTTTCGCTGGTTTGCGATATAACTGTTGAAAAAGCAAGACAGAAGAAAATATGAAAGCGGATCCTTCCGTGGCTTTGACTGTTCAGAGATCCAGCACTGATGTCTGAAAGTCAGCAGTGATTGCTGACCCACTGCAACTAACACTAAGATAGTCAGAGCATCTGCAGAGCAAAAAGCACTCCTTAAAATCTTCCCCATCATTTAAATGGTACTTTGTGGGACAGGGCTGGAAGAGGAATAGTTGAGTTTTACACAGGAGAAATGAAGCCTTGTTCATCAGGAAACCAAGTCACCCTCAAGGCACAGTAAATGAAGCTGCATTGCAGGGTCACCATTTTCCAGGACACACTTCCCTACTTCATGGATTTCACAACAGGAAAAGGGCCAACTTTAGGGTGGCAGTAGAGTTACCCCCACTTACACTCGGGGGGGATTGGACTGCCCTAGTCTTTTCTCTCATGTTGTTAATCACTTATTATTTTCTCCCTGCCACAAAGTAGTTTCAGTTCTGTTTACAAGTTGTGGCAATAGGAAAACTGAGGAAAGGGAGACTGTACTTCATGTTACATACAGAAGCAGAAATTAAGAGAACAGAAACTGTCGTAGCAGACCAAAGCACTGAGTCCACTTACATACCATGAATATCCGCCTGAACCCAAAAGGATGTGGGCATGCAAGACAGCCCCTTGTATTATCATCATGTGAGATCTATGAATAACCAGTGATATCCCACAGACTGGGAATCAAAATGTTTTACAGATAATGCATAGTATGATATATACTGCAGCAAGAAGAAGTTTCACAGTGCAAATCGTGACGTCTAGGAAGAAGAAATCGGTGGAAACTGAAATTCAACTGACATGGCAGGCAGAAAAGTAAGCCTGATGTAAGAGATGCCTTGCTAAAGAGTCCATGCACTCGAAAGATAACCCTAGTCCCAGAAAAACTTAAGAGATTAACCATGAGCTTCCAGAACTAACCAAAGCTCCATGTTTTCCTAAAAAGAAGGAGGCTTTCTTTGCTAGAATAAAACTTGGCTTCATTTTAAGAATTTTTTTTTCTTCAAAGGGAATTCTGGTGAATGGGAAATAAGGTGTATTGCTTTCCCAAAGGCAATCCATCTACCTCACCTGCTGTGTTAGAGAAATTCACTGTGTGCCCACATCCCAACAGAAACTTGAGAATCCCAAAAGCTGGGCTGGGCTCTCCTCCAAATCTGCAAAGCTGACTTGGGCTATGCTCTTGCCAAGTACCAGGAAAAGCAAAAAGTTTCCCCTAATGGGATTCACTGTCCCTTGGGAAAAAGGAGGGCAGTAAAAAGACAATGCATGACTCTAGACAAAACACATTACTCCAGCATCATATGACACTGACAGCTCTGCAGGACTTTTTAGGATAGATTAACATGGTGTACCCATTACAAGATAATAGAGTCCTTCATACTTTGTGTTTCCTTCCTTGGATTTTTTTAAGGCAATCTGATTTACTCTCTTGGGGTTTATTAATCTATTTTTTTCTTTGTTGGTTGGTAAATTTATGTATTTTGCCAAGTAAAAGCAGTGAACTAGTTTATAAAAGGCTATCAATTCTTCCATCTGAGAGTCCTGCAAGTGAATGATCATACTTCTCTGAAACTGCCCTGAAGAAGAACTCATGATTTAATTATCACCTTCTCCATCATTTGGACCTCATCATGCTAAAATAAAGTTATGCAAGAGGTATTGAAGATACCTTCCTCATCCTGTCCTCAGTGTTCAACCAACAAGAATCCTGTCAAGACCAGAGATAGGGAGAACATAGAAGAGTAGGAATTGAGGAAAATGGACAGAGAAACAGAGGCAGAAGAGACTCAGAGCTGAGTAAAAGAAACCAAGTGACCAGTTGTACTAGCTGAAGATCAGGCCATCAAAAAAACCTCTGACAAACAGTGCCAGAACGCAGATCCATCACTTAAATGCACTTATCACCCATCCAAATCTGACATTGCAACTTTAATCATAAAAACATTTAACCAGAACCTCCCATTACAAGAAGCTCCAGAACTTGACATAACTTACAGTGTCAAACAGAAATGTCTTAGTGTATTACATCCTATGGTAAGCCTCAGCCAGTGTAAAACAGATCAGCTCTACTGAAGTCAATGAAGCTACCACAATTTACATCAGATGAAGATCTGAGAATGTGCACACGATCTACATAAAAAGATCAGTGTTGGTCCATTAGGAAACAAACCAACAGGATGATATCTGGGAAGAAGAAGCAACATGAAGTTATGATCTTTTCTTTCCCTCACCTACTGCATTCCTTAAAAGAAAAGAGAGGGGGAGCATACTCTACTCTTGAGCTGGTACTAGTGTCTTTATGGTGAATGATTTATTATTCCAGTTCCTAACTGAAACCAAAAGAAACCACTGATTTTCCATAACCATACTTCAAGTAGGGACCCAGAAGAAATTCTGGCTAAGTGCAACTAACTCAAAACAATAACTGCTCTGCAATACATTTGTAAAAACACTTCTCAGTACAGAACATGACAGTAAAGCAATTTTCACACAGTTGGAAATCCATGAAGAAAGAGTGGACAGATGTAATTCACCATAAGCAAGTCACGTCCTCTTATGTTTCCTTACTTGCTTAACAAGTCTGTTTTAAATTAAGACTTTGCAGCTCTTTCATTGCAGTGAGTATGATGATGTAGCTGTACACTGTAAGGGGAAGTCGTTCTTCTGTTTAATTTAGAGGGAGTTTCAAAACAAAACTTCTCTCTAACTGAAGTCTATTTTTACCTTCTTGACAACTACTCTACCTTGATGCTACTTATCATCAAACATTAATACTCTAAAAGCTCTGACTTACAGAGGGCAATGCTGAGAAATGTAATTTGCCTGCCTGCCTTATGAATATCCACCCTATTCTTTTACTGAACATTTTTACTGTAGCACAGAAGGAAAACATCCTGACTCACGGCTGGCTGAAGTCACGTGAGGAGCTTGGAAGGTCCCACTGCACACCACAGCAAAGTGTAGCGCTGCCAAAACCTGGCTGAGTAGTACCCAGTCAGATCACACAGTATCACCTCACTAATAGCAACTGCTGACTTGAAACCAAACCCTCAGCTGCCTACAATACTATTTGCTTGATTATACTATAGCATTCTGCCTCTCCTTCAATGAGTCATCAGTAAACAATACTTGTTTTCAGAGCTTTAATTTTATCTCCCCTTTGTAAACTGCTGATTAATTCTAATAAAGGCATTCAGAATCACACACCTACTGACTGCACACTGCAACCTACAGTAACATATTCATCTCAGCACATTTCAACAGTTACTGAATAATGTCACACATACTTCACCACTTCTGCAACATTCTGGAAAGAGTATTTTAAATTCCCAGCATAAAAGAGTTAATTCCTCCAAATAAGTTCTCCTTTAGAAGGGTGGTCTTCACTTCTGATCATTACATACATGAAAGACCACAGATACAGTCTGTATAACGTCAGTGAAGCAACCTCTGAACCACAACAGAATGAAGAGAAAGCGGGTTCTGCTCTTTAAAGCTGTCTAGATTATTTTGTGCTTCAAAAAAGGATTTCACTCTTTCAAATCCTTCCCTTAATCTGAAAAAAACTCATCAGCAGAAGTATGCCTTCCTAACTTACTTGATTTACTCTATTTCCTCTAGATAAATATATGTTAAGGTACATTACTCTGGAGCTACAAGGACATGCTGGAAAACTAACGCACACTAAACAACATAGATGCAAGCAAATAACAGAAACAGTTTTCTGTTGCCAGAAAACTCCCTTTATGGGAAACATATTTTCTTAACACTCCAAAAAATAAATCAATTATATGTCTAGCTCTGGTTCATACAGCTGGGAAAAAAGTTTTTTTTTTAAATTAATAAGCATTCCCTGGTTAAATGCTTCTGAAATTTAGGAAAACTTTATGCTCTCAAGTTATTTTTTCACTAAATCTTTAGGAGAAAAGTCAGCACACTCCAGACATTGATCTATCAGTAGTTGAATTACCATTTAATGACAGGTCACATATGTCCCTAGTCTACAGTACTGTGAGAGTTGTACAGTAACATTGACAGTTAAACACTGCAAAGTTCCCTAGTGCTGTATTTTCTTACAGACTCAAATGTCAGACCAAGTTCATCAAAAAATACACTAAAACTTAGGGACATTTTCAGCACACCTGGGTTATGCACCAAAACAATGCAAAATCTGTAAGCTTGACACAATACTTCATGAAACTTGGCAGATTCAAATGGGTTTCATTTGCAGCTGCTCTGAAACGAAATTTAAAATCAAGCTTGAGGTGTGTGAACTCACATAGTTTGAAAATGAAGCACAGAGCCACACAATGTTGCATATCAGGAATGCCAGGTTTCAGACAGATGTAGGGACCAATCATATAGTCTCTGCCCAACCAAGAAATCTTCACATAGGACCAAGCTCCCTCTAGGAAGGAAACTTAACAGCAAGCAGTGAGCGTGATATAGACACCTACAAGTGACAAGCTCTCTACAGATATACAGGCTTACTCCAATTATTTTATTCTATCCATCTGGTACCATCAGTGCCAGATTCCATGAGGCCAACCTCAAGAAACAGAACCTCTACTGCTAAAACCATGCTGTAACTCGGGACAGAGGCAGTGTGTCAATTTAGTCCACTGTGGACTTACCTAGCATTCAGCAATTTTACAAACAGGTGCTTGACTCCTTGGCTGTCTTGTGTCTCCTGACAAATTCTGAGCAAGTGCTGTGGTGGTATTTTTTTTTAAACTGTGAATCACTCCTATTTCACAGAGTGAAAAACTGATTGCCACTATCACAGGCTCGTTAAGTCATCCTTTAGGGTTTTTTTTTCTCCCATTTAGAGTATTTAACCATGAGTCACTGAAGACCACAGGAGGTAGCTCTTCACCTGCCAGTAAAGCAGCTCTGGAGCTGACACAATTAACCCTGGGATCTTTCTTTACAGCCACAGGCACGCCCATTTTTTGAGCAAATCCTTCACTATACATATACTACATTCAGGTAACGCCCTGTTCAGGGATATCTGGAACTCAGCATCTCATGGACAAGGTCACAGATCACAGTTAACGTCGAGAAGTCCCTGTTCTTGTGTGGCTGCACGAACTGCCAGGACACAGCAGGTCTCGGACATTCGGCTCCATGCCAATATACTGTGATTATCCAATCAGCAGTATCCAATCAGTAGTACACAGTTGCCATTGGAAATTGCTTCTCCAAAACCTTCATCCTGAGCAATTAGTGCCAACCCAGCAGCTTAAAGCAGGAAAAAGCATGAATCCAGCAGAGATCCCAATCTTGTTTTGGTGCTGCAGGAGCAGATCCATACTCCTGCTTAAGACTACAATTCCCTAGGAAATGGAAAGCCCACAGTTTGCCAGCCAACCTTAGTTCCCTCTTTACAGTATGCAAATATGAAGGCAAAAGTAAAAATAAATGAATATGTCTGCAATGCAGGGTTTAAGGAAACAGTTACTATATTCAGAGGCTGAGAAAATGATACGTAATGCACCCTTGGGCTTACTTAAGTTTCTGGTTTGGCTTCAAGGTGTTTGTTCTGTTCTCTTCAAATAACAGACTATCAAATCAAGCAAACTCTCAAGACATTTCATGCAGCCTTCCAGATTTAAGACTCATGTCCTTGACAAGCTCCACCTTCAGAACTTTCCCCAAATGGCATGCAAAGCTTATTTAACAATTTTCTCCATTTGGAGACCTGTCTTCCCCCTTGAGCTCCATGAAGTTCGTACATTTGGTATTTCACCAAGACATCAATTTTTGACATTTCTCCAGAGGACAATTGACAGCTACAGTCTAGCTTTTCCTTAGCAAAGATATTTTGGAAATATTGATATTCCTTAATATAGTGAGAAAGAAGTATCAGCTAGCCAGACAATAACCTATTTATTCAAAAGTTATGTCTTAATCACTGACCTTATACTTACCTACAAAACACATTTCATCCACTGTGTTTGAAATCATCTCTGCAGACTCTTAGGAAGAGCCTTAAATTGCTGTACAGTTCCATTATAATATACACACTAAAAATCACACATTAAATAACATACAAAAGGGAAGTAGTGAATGTGGCTTTTCATTAGTTCTCAAGAGAAAGCAGACATTAAGACTAATCTTTTTTATTATTACTATTATTTGGCTCTCAAGGAAGAAAGCATCTCAAAGGAATGAATAAATACAAAGATAGGTGACATTTCTTTCTCCTACAGAACCACTTAGTGTGATGACTCTTCAAAGACTAGCAACACAACCACTCTCTTTTTCAGCACTTGCGTACTCCACCTCTATAGCTGTCACTGGCCTTGATGCAAATGAGAACAGCAAACCATCAGTTCCATAACAACAAAGTAAGATTGCTCCTAACCATCCTTTATGTGTATCTTTTTAGGTCTCTTGGTGAATCAAAATTTTAAAGCATCTTGGTTGATGTCAAAATCCTTGAATTCGCTTCTTTCCACATGCCCATGCTCAGGCAGTGACTTTGTGGAAGGGATGTCTTAAGAGAGTTGCACGTCCATCAGAGTTAGATAAGCACTTGTTGACATAAATCAGCATGCTTCACAGTGTTTCAAGTCTTTTTCCTATCTCCAGGTTTTGACATGTTCAGTATGCCCTCACTTTTTGTTTCAGCATAAGAAATTCCCTCTGAAATCAGTCCTCCCCTCCCAAACATTATTTCCACTGTTTGACATTAATACCTGGCTTTATTTAGTTTAAAATTACAGGCTCTTGGAATGTCAAATACTCTGTTCAATCTGCTCGCATATTCACTGGATCATCAGGACATATGTCTGTACCTGCTACACTGTCCACTGTCTCATTCCACTGCATGAAATAGACATGACAAATACAGATCAAAAGGTAGTACTTCCAAACAATGGAGTGAAACTGCAAAACTTGAAGCCATCTATCCAGGAAAATCCATCCAGATCCTGTTAATGCATTAAATTTGCTGAATAATTTGATTCCTGACATCTCAAACAATATTCCTCTTCCCATAAACCAGGAATAGTTTTTCTTCTTCTGTTTTTACTTAAGTCTTGAGAGTCTACATATGGTCATAATCTCTATCCTTTTTCTCTGCAGTTATTACATAGAGAACCCAATCGGTAGATGTTCTTCCGTTCTCCAAATGATACCATCTGCTGCCATTGTTCACAACTGATTTCCTAGCCTCTTTCCCAAGACACGTGAAACACCTTGTGTAGCCCTGACCACTGATCTGTGTTTTCTGCAAGCCGTATCTTGTCCTCTAATGGCAGATATACATGAATACAGCTTCACATTATGTTACCACAGCATTCCAAAAGGGTTATGGGTTGCCTTTTTGACTTCCCATGATATTGACTCTCTTGACATCTACCTCACTCTTCTAGGACCGGAACAGGTTGCCACCTTCTGTATGTCAACACCAATCTTACTATTTATATTTAACCAATGCATTTTTCAGAGAACATTTCAACAGCATTAAAATCACTTTTTTGCTAAAACCTTTCAGAGGCACTCTTCGCTCTTCCACATTTGTGTGTACTTCACAGTTCCCTATTTCACTTTCTTTTATCACATTTATTTCCATTCTGTTCTCTGTCCTGTATAGACCATTTCTCCTCATTTTCATTGGCTAATCTTTTGCATTTATAGCTTCTTCCATTAGCATTCCTAAAAAAAAAATCACTTTCTCTTCACTTGAGGAATCCTGTTCTTCACTTAATATAAGCAGTTTCTTACTTGCACTGCATGTATTAGCATAATGATGTGTTTATTACACTTTCTGCACATTTGTCAGTACCCAGAGTATTTCTAATACTTGTGCTGACTGCCACATTGGTGCCACTGTTTCCATAACTTTTCATGTTCCTGTACTTGGCCAGCTTGATTTCTGGGAAATTATTCTTGCAATGGTACATGCAGACAAGCGTCCTGTGCGTGTCTTTCAGGTTTCTCTTTGTATTTCTGTTCATTCTGCTGCCTGACATATACATATTGCCTCTTCTAGAGTGAGATCAACTTCACTTAAAAAACCACTCATGAATGTCTTTATTGTTATACTTCAGGATAATATACTCTTTTGTAAGCATTAATTTCCCATTTTAACATAATTTCAAGTCTTACATCATCTTCTCTACTATTTTCCCTTCAAATTACACTCTCACCCTGCACATACCTGTTTCACAAGGTGACATCTTTTGCTACATAAGTCTTCATACTTCACTACTTCTGCAAAGCTGCCTTCTCCTTACCCACGACTTCACAGCATTCTTCATCTACTTTTACAGCTTTTGTCTCTGCTGTCCCTGCTTATGAGTAGAGTAATATTTTTCTCATCCACCAGCCTGTTTCTCCTTATGGTTCTCATGACCACACCACACCGCTACACATGCTTTTCAGCACTCCTCCAACATACACACCCTTGCAGCATTCCCCCCGCCCCAGAATGTACATGGTGAAGGCGAAGTGTTCACCTGCAATTATACAAGATCGAGCAGGCATTTTGATGACATCTCCAACTGTCAGGGCTCTCACCATCTAAACCTTTCATTTCAGATACCCACTCTGAAGAGCAAAACTGCTTCAAGTTAAACTGTTCATTAAAAGTTGTAAGAATATGCAGAAATGCTCTACAGCAGGCGAAAACTATGCATACAACCAGACCAAGCAAACAGAAGGAACAACTGCCCTGTCTCCATGCAGACAGGAATGCCTCAGACAGTTGGGAGAAATGTTCAGATCAGGGAAGATCAACAGAGTCTTTCTTCCACCCACGCCCACCTCCAGCACAAGTGGTATCTATTCCTGCAGCTGTGCCACCTAGGTCCATGTCCTTCAAATGACAGAGGCTTCAGACAAGGCATTTGCTGCACACACACATGGCCCGGGCCCCGCAGTGATGTCTAGCACGGAAGTAGTATCCAGCATTAATATTTTCCTATTTAGGTGCCTTGATGTCATATGGATCTGTGCCCATTCAAAATGTTTGTAAAGCTATTTGAATCTAACCCGAAAAGTTTAAGATTTTGTGTATATGTATAAATATGTGTGCAATGCACAGTCTTCAAAAGATACCGATATTGCTACAACCCTAAACTGTAAAATACTTCAGCATATGCTGAAGTACACTACATAGTTAGTAGTCAACAGAACTGCTCCAAGGAGGAGAATGCAGTGTATGTGATTACCAGGTGAGGAGCATAGTATGCATAAAGTGCTCCAAAACCTATTTCTAAAAATTAGGAAGAGACAAGACTGGAGGGGGAAGTAGGAAATGAATATGCAATAGACTATTCACCCACCTAGTGGAAAAAAAAAGAGAAAAAAAAAAAGGAATTTCACCTTCCTGAACTAGACCCATGTTCACCAAATAGATTCACCTGTTTAAAAAAAAAAAAAAAAAGACATGTCTGTGTGAGGTAGACCACAGGTTTGGAAGAAATGCTATAAATAATGGTCCAGTAGCATCCAGGGGTACCAGCTTCAATCCCTTTTTCTCCCTAAGGGAATGCGATCCCAGTCCCTCAGAAGATACCATACTATAAAGCAATCTGAGAGAGGGCAGTCTCAAATTTACCTGTTCGTGCTGTTCTAATTTTTGCTGTAAGTAGTGGAGCAGGAGCAGAACTCAGCTGTCTCACTACACAAATAAGTGTCACCGTCACTTAGCTAAACAGACTGTCCTGCTCTCTGATTCAAAAGTGCATTTAAATATGCCATGCCAAGTAAGGCGACTCAGACAGGAAGAA
Organism: Strix aluco; assembly: GCF_031877795.1. Classification (NCBI taxonomy): domain Eukaryota; kingdom Metazoa; phylum Chordata; class Aves; order Strigiformes; family Strigidae; genus Strix; species Strix aluco. The sequence continues at coordinate 71,815,908 of NC_133971.1, forward strand.
CCAAGGCGAGCCCTCGTCTGTACTCCATACAGGACACCAGTTAAGATGCTGACATGCAAGACCTTAGTTTAGACTCTGCTTCAAGCAGAGTAGCTCTCCACATGCACTGCTGAAATGGTTTATCTGGGACCATGGTAACATCTCACTCCACAATGGGACCCAGCTCACTAAAAGGAAGGTCTTGCTTTTTCCACTCACTGCAGTGAATTGAGTCCCCAAGGTTTTTTTATACTCAATGGAGAGAGAAAGGGACACTTCCATCACATAATTTGCAGTTGGAACCTAATTAAGCCTCCTGAATCACTTCCTGGAAGAAGCGAGCTCTCCATTGCTGGCAGGAGAGTAGCTAGCTGAGTTAAGTGCCTTTGCTACACTGCTTGTAGGGAGTTGCCAGATTTTAAATGCTGAGGACTGGGACAGTCCCAGACATGATTAGCAAGTCCAGTGCATGACGCCCGCAACACATGCTGTGAAAAGTCTCCTGGTCCATGCCTAGCAAGTCTGACATCCCCAGTATGTGCACATGATTTATCCACATATGCTCGCTGTGCCATCCAGCATTCAGAAACTTAGACAATTGTTGCAAAAGAATGGGAAAAGTCACATCCTATACACTGTTCATACGGAATACAGCATCTGATTGAGCAATGTGGGACATCCACACTTCACAAGGTATCTGCTAAATTTGGCCTTAATTATTTTTACATGTATGGTTAGGAAATAAAAAAGGTAAAAAATAATTTCATTTAAATCTAAAACTGGAAAATTTATTTTGGCTCAACCATCAAACCAAGAGAAAAAATAGGTAACTTGACCAGCCCCAACTACAGCTCTATTGACAGACTCTTCCATAAGGAGCTCAGAAGTGTTGCCATTTCACTGCTTTTCTATTTCAGCAATGGACTAACTTTGATTAATGTCTTACCCTTCTTTTATTTATACATCAGACAACTGTATACAGTAAAGCATATATCCGCTATGGATCCAGCACAAGCTTCTGTAGTCACTGTAGCTGCTACTGTTTTACACATGGAGGTGCAGGTTCATTTCAGAATTATCATACAGAATTATCTAAAACTTTGTAAAAGACCCCTCTAAAATACTCAATCTCAACTTCCTCTTGCCTCAACATATTTACTCTTCACACAATAGGAAGACACTTGAGAGCCAAGAAAAGCCACAACTCAAAACCACCGCAAATAATGGAGGAATAGGCTCCTTCTCTTCCTAACGTAGGCAGGAAAAAGCTTGAATCAAAGTTGGTATCATCCTTTCCATATGTCCTCTAAACTACTCTACCCTGGTTAAATGCTAATTCCATCCAGTTTTGTCACTGATTTTAACAAGGCCACAATTTCAACCTCAGCTTCCCCCTGAAATAAAAGACATATAAGTACCTCGCTGGATCAGGACCAGCAGGCTTAGCAAAAGGCTGGTCAAGTCACACTATTCAGAGTTACAAACTCTTAAAGTGCCTCTGAAAGTGCCTTGGGCCTTTAGCCTGCCTTGTTCCACTTTCTCTTACTTACGCAAAAAGAATCTCATTTCTTCAGGCCTTGCCTAGGAACCAAAGAATACTGACCTGAAATCAGATCTTCAAGAATGTATCCTATCGATGACAACACAAGCCAGAAACAGGAATAGCTGAATTAGTGTTAAATACATTTAAGTTTCAGCTGTCGCTTCTGTCGATTATCAACACTCAATGCAGGTCATTTTCTTCCAGGAAAATTAAAAAAAAAAAAAGCATATTCACAACAGAATTTCCATGGCATGGCTCATTTCCGCTAAGTCCCATAAATCCATTGCACAGTAAGACTGTGCAATGTTATGGTCAATAGTAGCTACGTAAGAAACAGGATCTCCATATGCATATTTTCGGGGGGGAGTAGTTTGGTTTGCTTATTGCAGTTTCTGAAAATATAGACTCACAATTGAACAGGAATTAAAGTGCATCCCAATTATATTTGATTTTAATAGAAGCTATGTGCCTACATACATATGGATGAAGAGAGATTACCAAACACAAACAGCGTCCACTAATGGAGCGTATTCACGTTTCAGACAGTACAGGCTTTCAAACCTCTATGAATTTATTTCTCTATTTGAAATGCATGCAAGTTAATGGATTTATACAATCAGTGCTTTACTTTTTAAAGGACAGTTTCCAAACAGAGGTTTTTCAGATGTAACAAACTAAGTATACATTTAACATCAATACAGCATTGAGACAGTTTTAGAGTTCTCTGCTCCGTTTTTCATCTTTTATTACTCCTCACTACCTGCTACACTCTTCCAGGTTGGACGAGGATATTTGGATAGTCACTTTCATTGACATTTTGTAAGACATTCGTGCAGTGACAGATGACAAACACAGGAGAGAGAGAGAACTGCAATCCAAAAAAAACAGAGTGGGGGGCATGGGACATGACGACAACGACATCTTTCCCTTTTACTTTAAAATTAAATCCAAAATGGAGAACTAAGGTCCTTGTTTAGTCATGTAGATGTTTTTGCTTTACAGTGATTTGGGATCTAGAATCTTGCTAAACTACTTTCTCCCTTACACTGTCAGCATAAAAATAATAAAGAAAAAATAGAACCTGAGAAATCTGGAAAATGCCATCCTAAAGATATCACAGGCTGGACTGCCAGGCCCTCCGTTTTCTCATTAGTATGGAAAGAAATGGAAGTTTTTTGAAAACGTATTCAAGACCAAATCCTTGAAATCATACAAATAGCTTTCATTTTAGTATATAAATCCCAAACCTCTCTCAAAACTCTTGAGTGACCAATGACACAGAGGGAGAGGCACTGTTCTGCGAGCCCAACCCTGCCCAACTCTGAGCACCTCCTGAAGGATGCTGCCCTCCTCGAGCATGAGCTCTTTCATCTCAGCCTGCCGGAGACAGCCCCAGGGGACACCCCATGGAGCCCCATCAGTCCTCATCAACACGAAGAACAAGGGCTAAAGCAAGCCATTCAAAAGGTTTCGGGGAAACAAAAAAAGAACCCCAGTATATACAAAACCCAATGCTTTGTGATATTTGGAGTATTTTTAGAGCCTAGAAATTACAAAACTGATTTTCATAATGCTTACTTTCAATTCACCTTAACCAATTACCCAGATCTTTAAAGGAAGACTTTAAAAAAGACAAATTCCTAGAAGCAGCTATCACATCACCACTGTCTAAAACCCCTTTAATAATTTGTAGCCTAATGTCTCATGTTTTATTATACAATTCCAAGTTACCAGAAATAACTTTTCAGTCCAGCCAAGCCATGCAATGCTGCATAGCCAAAAGGTGTTTTGAGGAGGAAGGGGCTTGGGGTTGAGAAGCCTCCTAGACAGTTTAATATATTAAATCTACAACAGCCTAGAAATCTAAAATGAGACATAGAATACCAACAGCTCTGAGCTTCACATGAATTTAAATATGCTTTTTTTTTAGCACAAGCTCACATGACTTGTTAAATAATTTACGCTATAAATTACTTATCCTGTCTTATTTATTAACAATTCTGGAGTGGTTCATAGAACTGCATTAGAAATTTATTTTGTGGTTTTGAAATGTACGCAATACACAATCACCTCTCTTTTAATAGGCAAGAGCTTAGAAGTCACCTACTGTTTTGTTGACAAGCAGTTCTTCCTGAAATACACCGATTAATTTCAAACCCCATTCACCTGAATAATCATAAGTCAATATATTAATGACTTGATACCAGAACTGTGAAACTAGGCCGGGAATATACTTGCACTTCAAGAAGACACCTTGAAATCAAAGTCTTTGAAGAGCCATATACACTGAGATATACTAACAATACATTTTACTTTACGAGAAAACACTAGACCAGTCCTTTCACAAGAAGTCCTGAACACTTCAAAAATGACTCATTTACTATCCTATTAATATTTTTGCTTGAGTGATCTTGCCAAGGACTACTTATTTGCTGCTGTGCTTTCAACACATGGATTTAACAATACTTACATGCTCATTTTGCTCTCACCGCTCTTGGTCCTTGACCCTTAATGTGAGCTTCTATGACTGATATCATGATTTTAATGCAGGATCTCACTCTGGAGTTCAATTTAACTCTAATAATATCAAAACTACCAAACAATTATTACGATTAAGCTCTGTTATGACAAGGTGATTTTACCACTGGCACAGGCTTTCCAGATAAAGACCAGCCCACACCAGCACCCTAGGCAACTGGAGAAATCTAAAATCTTGTTAGAAGCAGAGAATTTTCAAAATCTGTCTTTTATTCACCTTAGTAGAGAACTATGCAAAAACAACAAGGAAGGTGACCAAGAAAAGCACCAGGCATATATAGTCTTATGACCTCCCACACCAAGTTTCAGCAGCTGGCCCTCGCAAGGCTGATGCAGAAGTGCACTGCATGTCTTTCTACTGCTATCAGTAGATTTGGATAGGGGATCCAACCAGGAATCAAGAAACAGCTGAACTGGGAGGAGAGTGTTTATTAAGCTTTAAACCACAATTTACCTACACTCCAAAACAGAGCTGAAGCACCTGCTTCTCAAGTGGTGGAGGCTGCCCGATGCGTGGGACCGCAGCTCTGCTATTCCTAATCCCCTGCACCACTATCGGTTTCACATGCCCACCCTCACAGTGCAGTTACCCCAGCACTCCCAGTGCATGTGGCCCAGGTGAAGATCTTGACTCAGTCCACATGCCCTGGGCACCTGTCAATGTCTTGCCTAGGAGTGAGGGAGCCACTCCCATCAAGAGCAGGACCTAAGTAACAGCTGAAGGATTGGTTTTCACAGCCACTCGGGAAATACATGGGAAAAATTACTAGAAATTAATTGTCTTATATTTTTCTCACTTACTTATACCAAGAGTAATTCTACCATGGACCAATGGAATTGTGCTCCTGTATCTATAGAGCACATAAAAGAAAAACCAAGCTTGAAGCTTTCCAAGTAATACGCAATGCCCCAGCCTCTTAAACCTGTTTCTTAGCTAGAATAAAGCAAGACGTGCAGCATTAAAAAATGTTTCCACCGTCTATATCTATGGTATTAGAACCGCTTCTCTACATATTTACTGTTTACTAAGCTCCCACAATGAAATAACGTGACAGCTACTGCAGTCCAATTTTTAATTTATGCATATAAACTACTTAAAGGGCCTCTGTGTTTTATGTTAAAAGTATGCATGAAGAGTCCATCTTAAATATGTGCAACAGCATCTCCTGAGAAATCCATGACTCAAAATTATTTTTAGATCACCAAACACAAGAACATGCAATGTCACAGAATGATACAGTAAAAACTGAAGAGCTACCAAGACAGTGATGCTCAAAAAACACATGAAAATGAAAACCAGAAACATGAATGCAAAATGATGAGACGTGTTTTAAGTTGATCATGGCCGGAATATATATGTATGTACGTGTTTTCTCCTCTGGCCTTACAAACAGAGTTTAAATTCTAGGGGGAAATTGCCCTGTTACCTCCAAATTGAAAGTACCGGATAATAAGCCTAGGAAAGCCTGGAAAAATGAGCAGAGATGCATAGCTCAAAGCAATCTTTTTTTTAAATGAAGCAATCCACAGAATATTAAACCAACATCTTAAACAGTAACTGCTGCAACAACTCAGAAAGACTGTTTCTTTAACATAGGTCATAAAAATCTACCAAAAGTAGGCCAGTGTATGAGTAGTAGAAATGAATGTCTCCAGCTTTTTCCCTAAACGCATGGGGGGAAATGCAGCAAATTGACTTCAGCAAACTGCAGAAAGGTAGCCCAAAGGCTTGAATTTAATCTAAAGTCACACAGGATTTGACAGTGTTTTTATATTGTTTCTAAAGGAAACTGAAAAAGAGAAGGATGGAGAACGTAAATAGTGAGAAACCTGTGTAGATTTTGGGGAAAATACTCCAGTATCTTTTACATTAAATTCCATGGAAAACAAGCCAGAAACAACGGGGACTGGGAAATACAGAGATGGACAAAACAGCTTGAGGTTTTTTTCCCTAGATCTGTCATCTACAAGTTCAGCATCCAAATTTTTTTACTCAGCAAGACCCTTTGCAGCTTTTCTCAGGCATTGTATTGTGGATGCCACAGAATACAGAGCTGTGAAACGATGCAGGGTTGAACGTGAAAAGCTACAGAAGTCCCTCACCGAATATCGTCTGCAGGCAAACGAGGATGGAAGTAACACACGAGCAAGAGAAAAAAATACAACTTTTTGCACCTTCCCTACTATTAATGACGGTTTCCTAATCCTCCAGCACTTGCTGAAAGACAGCACAATGCTCATTCCTCTACACGCTTAGTATTTTCTCCTTCCAGCCACCTTCCCGAGAAGGGCAAAGCAAGCTCGCATGCCAACGGCCAGGGCTGGGAAGATAGTCTGCTGCCCCTTCCACCAGAATCTGCCGCATCCCCTCCTTTTATTTCCCTTCCTTTTCGGTTTTGGTTCTTTGGGTTTAATAGCACAGGGGAGATCGGGCCGGGGGGGGGGGGGGGGGGGGGGGAGGGGCGGGGAAGCGACCCACCAAAACTCTTGGTTCGCAGGAATAAACTGAGGGAGCGAAAGTAAAAAGAACCCCCCCTTCCAGACCTGCTGCCGCCGTAGAGGACCGGTGCGGGCGGTGCACTCCCGGGGCCGGGACCAGCGGCAGCACCCCGCGCCCCGTCCCGCTCCCCGGCTGCCCCGCGGTCCCTTTGCGACCGGCGGCGACCCCCGCGCCGCCCCCCCCCCCCCCCCCCCCCCCCCGCCCCGCTCCCCGGGAACGGCATCGCGGGCAATTAGGATTAATCATCGAAGCGGGCTCGCAGGGGTGTCTCTGGGAAGTCGCGTCCCAATTAAATCACGCCGGGCTTTTCGGCTTCCAGCCACCGCCTCCGCCCGCGGAGCAAGCGCCTCTCAGCGCGGGCAAGTTCCCCGCCGCCCCCTCCCGCGGCGTCCCCCGGCCGCTCCGTCCCGCCGCCCCCCGCGCCCGGGCTGGGGCCGGGCCGGGCCCGGCCCGTACTCACATCTCGGTGACATTGTCGCCCTCGGCGCTCCGCTGCGGCACGGGGAAGGAGGCGATGCCCGGCGCGGGCTCCGCGCACCAGATCCGCCAGGAGCTGCAGCGGCAGGACGCGGGGCAGCCCAGCGCGCCCCGCCAGCAGCCCAGCACCAGGCAGCAGCACAAGCCCCACAGCCGCGCCAGGCCGGGGCCCGGCCTCCGCCGCCAGGACACCATGCCGCCCGCGCTCACTCCAGCGCTGCCCCGACGGCCTCCTGCTGCTCCCACCGCCGCCGCTGCCGGGGCGCACGCCCGAACGGTGCGCAGCTTTCCGCGCCGCGGGCGGGCACCCCGCGGCCGGGGCTCACATGGGCGCGCCGCAGCCGCAGCCGCCCCGGGGGGGGCTCCGCGGGGCGGCGGGAGCCGGAGCCGGGCGCCGCGGCGGGACGGGGGCGGATTGGGGCGAGCGGGGCCGCCGGCGCGGCACCTGCCCCCGGCCCCGCGGGCAGTCAGCGGCGCCGCCTGCCCCCGCGGCGGCTTCCGATGATGCTGCAAAACGCGCGGAGCGGCGGGGGCAGGTGGCGGAGGCTGCGCTCCTACCTGCGGGGGCTCGGGCGGCCGCTGCCCGCCGGAGGGAGGGCGGGCGGGGAGGGAGGGAGGTGCAGCCCGCGGCGGCGGGGCTCGGGGCGCCGTGCTCGCCGCCTTACGCACCGTCTCCTCCTCCCTGCAGCTGATAATAAAGCAGCCCCGGCTCCCGCTTCAGCCCAAAGCCGGGGAGCTGCCGGCAAGGTGACGTGGGGCTGACGCAGAGAGGGGCAGAAACTCCATAAAATGAGACTGAAATCAAAAAAAAAAAAAGACAAAAGCGACAAGGGAGGGAGGAGGGGGGAGGGGGAGAGAAGGGGGGGGTGGCGAAGAGGAGATACCAATAGGCAGTCTGCGCCGGAGCCTTCAGGCGCTGCACAAGCACACAGACGCGCAGGCACACAGGGACACGCGCGCGCGGGCAGTCCGCCCCACCGGGCGGTGGGGGACACCCTGCCGAGGGGCCCTGGGCATCCCCGCCGGGGCGGGTGAGACACAGCGATGCTGCAAGGGACCCCGGGAGGCGACGGATGAGCGACCCTAAACCGCCGTGTTCGTTCTTTCCTCAAAACGCTTCGTCCTCCCCTTAACAGCTCAGCGGCCGGGGATGTTTTGCGTTTTCCTCGCCGCCCCCCGCCCCGGGTGCGGGTTTTCCGCAGCGATGCCGGTGCGCGAGAGCCGCCGCAATGCCCGGCGCTGGGCGCTCCGCAGGCGCCACCGCGCGTCCCGCCGCCGCCATGCACCGCGCCCCCGTTGCGCCCCGCGGGGCGACCCCGGCCCCGCGGGGGACGGCTGCCGGTGGCGGGGCGGGGGGGGGTGGTGGTGGTGTTGTGTTTAACTGCCCCCCGGCTGCCCTATGGACCAGTACAGTGCCCGCTTTGGGGGGGGGGGGGGGGGGGGGGGGGGACAAGGAGTTACTATTTCCGTGCATCGCGGTTGCGGCAAGCCCGACTTACAGCTGCCTATCACATTCCCGCAGGTGCAAAGAGCAGCTGATCTGGGAAATTGGGCCCAATAACGATGTTCTTCCCTTGCCGTTTCTGAAACTGTGTTCCTTCTGTCCTGGCAAGTGACAGGCAGTCCTTGTTTCTTGTTGGGAGACTGTTTACGTACCTCTGTACCATTATATCCAAAGACGATGACGGCCCTTTCTTATCTAATTACCCAAACTGAGTACCTTGAAATGAGTAAATCAGGGTGAATTAAAAAAAGAAAGGTTACCGAATTTTTGTTACAAAGGTACAGAACAAGTAGTCAATACACTGTTATAGAAAGTGCTCAGAAATGAATTTGACATGGCCTTATTAATTGACAGCACACTCTGTTCTTTTTCCATTTGCTCAGGCTACAGAAAAATCCAGTTCTTACTGGGTACATTCATAGGCCTGGTGTAGTCACAGTCTGGGTCAGGTTTGCTTTCAAAAAACATCCTACTAAGAAAGTCATAGCCATACCTAGCTGAAACACTGATTCATACCTCCCTATAAGGCCATGAGTGAAGACTAGATATAAAGAGACATAACTGAAAATATTGTCAATCATGCTATCATATTTAAACCAAATTTATTTGAAATTTAAGTAAAATTGTAGTATAGATACATTCCTTCTACTCAGAATATATCTCCTCTTTACCAAGTTCAGCACTTTGCCCTTTCTAAATAAAGCACAAGAAAGATCAAGAGAGATCCAAGCAATAACAAAGCCAAATTCTGCAGCATAAAACCATGGAAGGACCATAAAAAGTATTATTCAAGTACAAGGCATTTTGTCTACAAGTAATACAAAACTGAGGTAAAAGGGCGCTCAGAGCTTTAAAATAAGGTATTTCTCTAAATAAAGGTATTTATAGAAGAATAGCAAGTAAGATAAAAATTTCATGGAACAATTTTCTAGAGGCAAAATAGTTTGGAGTTTTAAAGGATTTGGAGGAAAGTGTCTAAGCGAAAAAGAGAGACAGAAAAATTAATAGCATAAACTGCAATATGATGCCATTTTCAAAAAACCCCGAGAAAGGTCTCTTATGCAGGACAGAATTAAAATTTCAGAACCCTGGAAGTTGCTGCAAAACCTGCGTTATGGTTCTCCAGCCAAGGCTGCTTACAACTTTGAAAAATATGCTTAATTCCCCCTCTCTGTCCTGGATGAACACAAAGACATGGCCTCTTTAAGGCAATAAATACTCATCACAATACTCCTCTACTGATTTTATGACAATAAGTTCACAGTTGTCTAATCATACATGGGCACATACTGTACTTTATTACTTCACAGACATGTCTCTATTTTCTGTGATTCTGGGAATTGAGAAGTTGTCAAAGAAGTTTCAGGTAAAACCACACAGTTGGATCAAACTGGCTAATTAGATAATTCAATAGTGTTGGAAGAGTAAAGTTCTATAGGTAAGACCTTGAACTTGTAAGGCTGCAGGTAAGTGTTAAATAACGCTAGAGCATACACTGGAGAGAGGTATCATCAACTGTGTGGTAAACGTCAGTTTGTATTTTCAGCAACTCAAAGATATTTCTCACAAGAGTGTTGCTGAGCTGTACAGTAATGATTTCTTAGCAGAGTCAGGAGTTACCCACATAGATCTCTGTGTGACGGTGACAAAAATGACCAGGTGTGAAAATACATTGGTAAGTTACCAAATTCTGTTAAAAATATGTTTCACCCCTACAATTAGTATTTTATCAAATGGACTGGGGGGGAGAATGTGGGAAGATAACCAACTGAAAGTGTAGTATGCTGGGGCCACCAAAGTTGCCAAAATGAAAGCTAGGGAATGCCCCACCAAGAAATACCGTTGCTGGCCTACTGGGGGAAACAGCAGCTCTTTCAATAGGCATAGCTGGATGCTTTGAGTCTTTTAATTCTAGATTTACAAAAGGATAGCTGTACAAAGAGATGTTGTGATAAGTTGTGACTTTATTTCTACACAGATAAGTTTTATTTATAAAGGTAATACCATTCTTCTACGGGTTTTCTTACAGGTTAAAGAAAGTGGGAAAGAACTGCTCAAATACTTCCTATGAAACGTTATTGAAAGGAGAGCCACAGCTAAAGCACTAGAGACAAGTAGCTTTCTGATAACGCTGTAAGAGCAAACATCATCCTGAAGGTGGTAAAACTAGAACAAATACTTGAAAATATGACAAAGCTATAGAGTGTGATCAGAGGGCTAGAAAATATGAGCTCTGAGTCAAGATTGAAAGACCTGGCTTTCTTCAGTGCATGCAAGACTGAAGGGAAATGCAATAACACTCCTGAAATATGTAAAAGGCTATGCAAAGGGATGGGTAATAATTTTTTTTTCTAGTCTATGGGATAGGACAAGAAGTAATACACTTGATTTACAGCAAGGAAGATTCATGTTTGACATTATAAAAACCTTTGTATGGAAAGGACAGTTAAACATGACAAATAGATCATCTTGGAGAATACTGGAATCTTGAGCAATAGAGCCTTCTCAGAGCAGGTGAAGTAGAGTCACATTTGCCTTAGGTAGCAAGAACAAATTAACAACCTCCCAGAGATTCTGCTCCCTTGCAATATACATTTCTTTGCCTGTTTTTTTTACTGCCATAAGTAAAGTTATGAGAGCACATTCATCTGAATGTATGAGAAGCAAACCTGAAGATGATTAAATACTTAGTGTTTTCTTGAAATTACTGTCCTGAAATTGAGTTTGGTCACTCTGAAACTTTAACTCGTACACCGCACATAAAGTATCTTTGTATCATAACACAGAAATTATAGTAAATATCTGAAAAGGTGCGAACATGGATTTCTGGAAAAGGGATAGGAACTGAAAACTCAAAGAATCCCTGTAAGAGTACTGTTATTTAGGTGGGGGAATAAGAAATTATACCACAGAGTCTGGGAACAGGTAAGGGCCACATGATTTGTGTCTGTACTGGAGTATCCTATCCTGTACAAAGGAGCGCATACAGTCTTACCAAAACTGCGTAGAAATAAACTGCTTACATTTTGCTTACAGTCTGGAGATTTTTAGCTGTTACAAGAGGGAGAGCTTGGACAGCTCACAGGGATTCCTGATTTTATCAGAAACCTTTTGTTTTCTAGAGAAATATCCTGATTCCCATGAAAATTCCCACATGAAGATTCTCTTGCATTCAAGCTAGAACTGTGGTCAGAGACACACGTCTGCACTGTGACCCAGAGCAAGCATATGAACTCAAATCTTCAGCATCTGCTGGGCTAATAACTATTCTGACGTGTACTTGCCTTTCTCCCCTGAGCTCCCACATCTTTTCCCTCAATGACAAAAATCAGCTTCCACACAGCCCTTTTCTGCATTGCCTCCAAACACGAGGCACTCTCTGTCTTAGCCTGGCTTTTGTTATTTCCAGTGTTCCACCTATTTGCAGATTTATTTAGCTACTTGATCATAGCTGATTTTGCACTCCTGAATAATGGAAGCGTTTTTACCTGATCTGTTACTATTCAGAGCTTATTGGCTTTGCAGTGAAGCTGAATCCTGCCACCTTGTGCTCAAGAAAATTAGCACACCTCTTTATTTTGGGAAGAAGGAGGAAAGGGGAAGGAGAAGTTAACTGTAACTACCATGTTTCTAATAAACAAGGAATTAAATGAGGGCCTGAGGGTCTAACGGTTGGGTCCAATTCGATATTGCCAGAGATGTCCACCTGGGACCTTTTCACAAGGGCAATCATTCTTCTAAGGGTACTGTTCATACCACAGAGTGTCACTTTTCATATCCCTCCTCTGTGACCTAACGGCAGCAAGGCATTCAACCCAGCCTCTTGGTCCATAGCCTGTGTCTGTCTGATGGCTGGAGGTAAATCAGAGTTTCCAGTAGCCCTTGGTCACATCTGTTTGCTACGAGAACAGTGCTACTTTCTTTTCATCAATAAGAAATCACATCATAGGGTGGAGGGAAGGACCCTCCTCATTTATTAAAAAAAAAGTATTTTTTGAGGGGTCAGTAAAAGTAATGATTATAAGGAGCATGGATCTCATATTTCTGCTGAAGTCCAAGGCAGCACTCTTTTTTTCTGACTGACAGGATTCCACAAATAGCTTTCTGGTAATGCTAGGAGAGCAAACACCATCCTGAAGGTAGTAAAACAATAACAAAGACTTGAAAAGGATGACTTCATCCACCCCATGCTTGATTGCCTCCTGTCTGTGTCACCACAATCTCCTACACCTACTGCAGTCTATCTTATCCACCACTCTTCTGAGTCTCTCTGTAGCCAGCCAAATAGGGCAGCTTGTTGATTCTGCAACTATCCATTTACCACCTTCTGGACACCTTCTGACAGCAAATGGAAATGCTGTGTTTACCAGTAAGACATCAGCGATAGGAATCCCAAAGCAGCCAATCAGCTCTAATGTTCTCTTTTGCTGGTTTTGTCAAACAGTATTTGTTCAGGTTAGGTTTGTATCAATTGCATGGTCTTGCTGAGTTCACAGAAATCATTTCCCCCTCAGATAAACGAGCTGACTGGCTGAATGCCTATTTACGTATTTTGTTGTTGAAGACACGCTTGTCTTTCTGATTACAAAGGTTCAACAGGTGGAAAATGCCAACAAAAATCTGACAGCCAGTTTACAGTTTTCTGCCAATTTAAAAACAGTCTGAACAGTAAAGATTTTTTGGTCTTACTGAGATGATGATGCTCTGAATCCTCCTCTACAGTAATCTGTGAAAAAGAAGGGAAAAAAAAAAAAACCAAAACAAAACAAAACACTACCCAAAACCCAGTCTCCAGTACACTAATTAAAAGAATCAGAAATCATCTGAAAATTTAGCTATTGGAACTTCGTCAGCCTACTTCAGTTGACATCACAAGTTACTGAGTTACTGCTACTCTCATCATTGTTTGCTATTCACATAGACTACATACCATGAACACGCGTTGCTCATGATTATAGGGTTAAGATCATTTCAAGTGAGAGGCGAACATGATTTTTGACTCCTTGTCCTTCTAGGCCATATGAAATACACTGACGTGAAGAAAGAAAGCCCCATTGTTTATTGCTCAAGATAGAAATCATTTAATTTATGATGCAGATAAGCTTGTTATGGCCATGATAGTGTCTCATTCAAACTGAGGTCAAATCTCATTATATGGCCTGTTTCTCCAAGGGTAAATATTGCTTGTTGTTGATGGCACAGGCAGGACACTGTAATCATGTTCCAAAACTACTGGTGATGTCTGAGCATGCCTGTTCTCACAATGGTGTAGATAACAGCCATGAGCAGAGAAGCAGTCAAGCTAATAGAGACCTAGAAAGTCAGAAACCAGTCCTTTCCCACTGATCGATTTAGGACTGAGAGATCCTGGTGGTGTACTGTAAATAAAGCTGTAAATGAAGGCAATTCTTCCACTTATCTTAGGGATAATATACTGTGAATGGCTTGGTAAATCTAATCTCCTATCTGAAAATCATGTATATGGGAGCATTCTTTTTTTTTCTTTTGTTATGTTAAAAATATTGGTGTTAGAGATGATACTATGTAAATCTAGTACTTGTTAGTTTCTGTTTCCTTTTCATTTGCCTGTGTCTACTGATGTTCTACAGGTGCTTGGACAGCTTTTATACAATAGAAGACATTACATGACATTAACCATTTTTAAGATTGAGCAAGAGGAAAACAGAAGAATTGTTCTAAAAGTCCTGCCAACTTCTTTTACAGAACAGTAAAGTACTCTACTCTCAGAAAATGTCTGTCGTGTCCCCTGTTTATGAAATCACTTCTTGATGCACACAAAATTCATTGCCACCCTCTGGCCTGACTTGAGAAAACATGTTGACAAGTTTGTTGCTAAGCCACTCTTCTGTCATCTGGATACTTTCCTGTTCAAGTTAAATTTCAGGATTTCATCTAGAGTGGAAGCTATGAAGATCCCTTTGATGAATATTTTTCCCACCCTGCTCTTTCTCTCTCTACCCCTTCACCCCGTCAACTATGGATAAACCACTCCCTTGCTGATTATCTTCTGTGACTCTCACAGCCTTTGTTGGCCACCAAGATGTTGTGATCTTTTCCCCATCTCCTTCAGAGCCTTTTCCTCCCAACAACACTCAGATTTGGTCACAGGGCATGAGGGATTCTCTTACATAATGTTCTGCAGGTTTCTATGGTATCTCCACTCGGTTTCCCACAGCAACCACACGGAGCAGGAGACATTTTAAGCTGCACCATCATCACCAATTCTTAATCCTTTTCACAAGATTCAGATAACACTGGTTCTTCATGCTGTCATGTCCAGCTAAGACAGAGGCGTCATTTGGTGTCAGTTTTCTGAAGTTCAAACAAGCAACGTTGCATTGTGGCTTGATAACATCTGGATCAAAGAAAGAGCTGATAGTTATGATTCTGCTCACAGAGAATGTCATAAAAGTTCACAATCTGAGAACATTTGGGTTTTGAAAGTGTTAGCATAAACTAATGTCAGTATTTTTGGTACCTTCTCCAAATCTCTAGCTAAGGCAGTGTCCAGCTGCCTCCCCTAAGCAGCCAGGCTTATTGCGTGAAGCACATTATGTACAATTCAGTGCAGGAAGGAATATCTGTTGACTACTGTTAACAGTATTCGCATTAATTTCAGCTGAATTCACCTTACAGCTTAGGTCCTGAAGTTGAAGTCAGTGAAAGATTCCTATTGCCTTAACTGAAGCTTATCTATCCTGTACAGCTTAGTCTTCGGCAGTTAAATGCTGTCTGAGTTGTACATTTTTGCCTTGGCGTTATGTTCCATCTGTTAGCCTGAATTGATAATGCAGCAAAAGTTTTTACCTACTTTCATTGGATTTTGCTTGCAGTTTTTGTAGGGATTATCTCTTTTAAATGTATGAAAATTCTTGTTAATATACTCTATTCATGCCGAAAATTCTTGATTATGTTCTCTTCCCGTGTTGCTTTTTTTTTCCACATTGCATGTTGATGCCTGAACTTTCACTAAATATATTTTTCACTTGAACATTTCATCCAAGAATTACAGAGCAAAAAGGGAGAGCAGGAAGGAAAGGGATGGTTCCTCTTTACTCACCTCTGTCAATGCAAACTGAAAATTAAGGTTTGCTTTCTTTTTCCATAGTTTATGCCATCACTTTCAAAACCTAAAATCAGTGCATTCCAGTTAATTGCATTCCGTTTTTTAAAGGCATGATCCAACTGTCCGTCATCAATACCTCCCTGAGTTCACTGGTCTTTGGGTTAGACTGTAGTTTCACATAAGCCAAGAGTGATGATGGCTCAGTCTTTCCTTGCCCAGTAACAGATTTAACTCAGCAGTTTTCTGAGAACCTGCCATGAGCCAGACCCAATTGCCCTTGCAAGCACTGCTTTCCACTTAGTGACTCAGCTCTCCAGCTCTTTGGCTGGATCCCTGCATCTTAGGATGTTTCATTAATTCCAAATGGAGTCAGCAGATTTTAGTAACCTTTCTACTGGTGGCAAGTTGCAGAGGAAATTCAGGACCTTCTATTGAGAGTGCCAATATAAAGCATTTAAACTTGTTTTTTCTCCATCATTTGTAGTTTCATTACTCATCCTACCTGAAGAGCACCTTCTCTTCAGTCACTAAAAAGTGTCTGAAGAGACACTAAAAGACACACAGGTCCTTTTATTTGTCATTTACATAGGCAATGCTCTCTGGGATCTGTTCCTGTCAGAAGTATTTCTCAATGGCTTCTTTCTTCCTGGGCCTCTACTGTCAGGTACCACACCTCGCTCACATCATAGATCTTCTCCTAAACTTTTTAGGTAAGTACAAATATAAGGGTGGAGTAACTGCCAACACAGATGGCACATCATCAGCATCTCTCAGGTGTTTGCCAGGTGTTTTATCTCTCTGTGGTGGTTTGACCTTGGCTAAATGCCAGGTACCCACCAAGTCGCTCTATCACTTCCTCCCTTCCCCCTTTTTTTCTCAACAGGGCAAAGAGGGGAAAGAAAATAAGATAGAAAAAAACCAACCCTTGTGGATAAAACAAAAGCAGTTTTAATATAAGCAAAGTGAAGCAAAGGTCCGCATGCAGAAGCAAAAAAAAAGAAAACAGATTTATTCTCTACTTCCCATGAACAGGCGATGTCAGGCCTTCTCAGGAAGCAGGGCTCCAATACGTGTAGTGGTTGCCTCAGAGGACCAAGGGTGACCCCACCCCCTTCCTCCTTTCTCCCAGCTTTATACTGAGCAGACGTCATATGGTCTGGAATATCCCTTTGGTCAGTTCGGGTCAGCTGTCCTGGTTGTGTCCCCTCCCAAGATCTTGCCCACCCCGTCCCCCCACAGTGGTGGTGTGTAAGCACTACTCAGCAGTAGCCACACCACCAGTGTGCTATCAACACCCTGCCAGCTCCCAACATAAAACACAGCACCATGAGGGCTGCTACAGGGGAAAACCAATTCTGGCTCAGCCAGACCCGGTACAGTCTCCAACTGTTTCAAGGGATTTCAGTCCATCCCAGCTGAAGAAACAAGCAGATGAAATAACAGGAGATGAACTCACCCCGTGACAGGGAAAGGGGAATGTTTACCATGGATGCATTGCTCCCCATACCTAAGAGAGGAAGCCTGTGTTACACAGGTTTAACTTACTCCGCACAAGTGCCACTGGGTACTCCTCTTTGCCTTGCTTCTGCAGCAAGAATTCTGATTTTGTTAGAAGTTTGGTCCTCTACCTAGAAAAGAAACTGAAAGAAAGCTAGAAGTTTTAAACCTTTTGGTTTCAAACACCACCTTTTCACCATTTTAATCTGGTTTTGAAGACCTCTCCTGAAGAATTCATCTTCTGAAGGAGGTACATTTTCCTTAGCAACAGAGGCAGGCTTTAGTGGCAGAACTCATCTGATTACATGTAGACCACTTAACTCTGTGTTCTTTTTATATTTAACAGGGAGAAATGGACAATGCTGGACATATTTCATCCTACAGTAATAACTGGGTAGGTCAGATGAGTCATGTCCTGAAAGTGCCTATTTCTCTACTGTCTGCAAGGTGAACTAGATATGGAAGTTTTTATTCCAGATACATATATTTAAGTGGATACGGATCCCAGAGGGATTTCTGCCTTTGAATGTCCATTGGGGAAATATGTTGACATTCCTGTAAATATTTGGAGACTACAAGCACTACAGACAAAAATACCTTGACTCTGTGATCATACTGTCCCACAAAAAGACATTTCTTGATTACAAACCTTGGCCATCTTTTATTTCTGTCAGTGAAGTATAAAAGGCTTGAAAGAGCATTCTCCAGAAAAATGGTGAGGAAATTCCCCATAATTTCAAGTGTATCATATTCCAATACAGCTTGTATATCTACAAAGTTACTTCCATTGACTAATAGCCAGTAAGACAGGTTTTCACCTTGATTCAAGCAGGTGATTGTTTCTTCAGCATGTCTACATGTAGCAGAACTACTTTGCCAACTGTGTAGCTGTTCAACAGCAACAGTGTCTGTTTCCCAAGACATACATCCCCCTTTAATTCAGCCCAGTTTTTGCCTTTGGTATCTGCTCTTGGGGGCTTTGTTGCTTTTGGAGTAATTGATTGGATTTTTCCTGCTGAATCCCAGCTACTCAAATCCTTCACCCTTTTCTGATCAATGTCTGAAGACATCATATAACCTCAGGAAGGAAAGTCAGTTCTGAAATCCATGTTCAGCATCCCACTCCTATTTGATTCATTTACCTACCACAGTAACCCTTTCTTCCCCTGTACTGGCTTCAGCAGTGTTCAAAATCCCACAATTCTTGTGGTGCAGCATTTTCTTATAGCTCCTATAGTCAGGACAAGACACCTCCTGTGCAGCATTCTTCTTCCCAACGCACAACTGTGCTTCATCAGAGTTTTGTGCAGTCATGCCTACCAGAGATTCCCCAGGTATTTTGTAGCTAAGAATAACTTTCCATAGTCATGGTTCACACATGGCCAAACCCAATTTATGTCCTGGTTTTGCCCTTTAATGCAGATACGGGTTACTCACAGCTGGATGTACTCTTTCTTTCACTTTTGGCATGCCCGGTTGCTGGGCCAGTCAAGATCCTGCTGCAGCTACAAGGCTTACACCAAGCCTGGAACAGATGTCTCTGGCTTTGCCACGAGGAGCGGCTGAGGGAACTGGGGTTGTTTAGTCTGGAGAAGAGGAGGCTGAGGGGAGACCTCATCACCCTCTACAACTACCTGAAAGAAGGTTGCAGAGAGCTGAGGATGAGTCTCTTTAACCAAGTAATAAGCAACAGGACAAGAGGGAATGGCCTCAAGTTGCACCAGGGAAGGTTCAGACTAGATATTAGGAAGCATTTCTTTCCAGAATGGGTTGTTAGGCGTTGGAATGGGCTGCCCAGGGAGGTGGTGGAGTCCCCATCCCTGGAGGTGTTTAAGAGTAGAGTCAACATAGCACTGAGGGATATGGTGTAGTTGGGAACTGTTAATGTTGGGTTGATGGTTGGACTGGATGATCTTCAAGGTCTTTTCCAACCTAGACAATTCTGTGAAATTCTGTGCTGCTCGTGTGACTAGACTTGGAGGCTAAGGTGCTTATGTTCAAAAACAGCAGTGATTTTTTTTTGCATTGCTTCTTTAAGGAAAAGGGTCTTACATCCTACTTCATGTTGCATATATACCCACATTAGCTCTCCTGAGGAGGCTCAGGAGGAGTCACTGAGACCCAGTTTAGTCTTCATTCTCATCACTATTGAGTCGACTAGGTTTGTTTCATGGGATGGCTCTTGAATAGTAGTCCCTACAATTTTTGTTAACTTGAGAGAGGGTGGTGTAGTTGAAGGGATTCCCAGGGCTTCATTCAAACCACAGATTCCAGTTGTAAGAGCCTGTAGGATGTATACAATCCCTTGCTTTGCTCTTTGAACCAAGAGCAATATTTCTTGAAAAGCAGATGGCCTGATGGTTAAAAGGTTAAAAGCTTTGTTAAAATGTGTGTGCTTTGCCATTGATTGTGGATTTGATGGTATTTAAGTGTACTTTGAAAGGAAACCACTGACACTCCTTGTCATCCTTACTCAATCCCTAACAGATTGTCAATTTATTAATTGACCACAGAGTGTGGGTCAAAGGACTGAAGTACATGGGTGGTAATTACTGTGGTTTGATAAATCTAGGCACATGAAAGTTCACTGCAGCTTTAGTGTAACTTTCCATGCAGCAAGACAACTAATGAAAACCTGGGGCCAAGTTTGCACAACACATTTGGTATAGCTGAATGCCAAAAAATCTTTTCAGGTCATTATCGTTAAAACTATTATCTTCAGATATTGCTACAGGACCTCATTTGATTTGTCAGGCCAAGATAGACTTAGCCATGTGTGAAAAAAAAGTGTCACCATTCTGAAAACCAAGAAAAGAAATACTAAGAGTATGATCAGGAGATACTAAGAGTATGATAGGCAAAGCTTATGTCATCACTAAGATGGTACACAAATTGCATGAGAGTTTAAAATCTTGTAGGACTGCCTGATGTTTGCTGTTCTTCTTTTGACCTGATGTTAAAAGAGGTTGTCTGCCGTGCTTCCTCAGTTGTACCGGGATTTCTAAAATATGTATTTAATTTTAAAGGTAGGCTACATAAGAAGTGAATGTAAGTAGCAATATCACAGATGATATGTAAATAATAGTATAAAAAAATGAGTTTGTGAATCAATTATTAACAGATTATTGTTATGATAAATGTGTAAAACACATTTTTTTACAATAAGATATATCCATTAGATTATTCTTCCCAAGCATATAAACCTTCATAGTCTAAGAAGCCTATGTAATATATCTATGACATTAAGATAATTAGTGTGGCAGCAGTATCCCAGAAGACAATGATCCAGCTAATATTTTGTAAAAATTATCAAAGATCAACACACTAAGTGTGTTATTTCTGTCGACCTAGAAATACAGACCATAAGCACAAGAATGCAAACACTTTAAAGCTGACAAAACAGAAATCGCATGATTCTGCAAGCAAAGCAGCATCCATGAAAATGTGTTTTGACTGTTCCTGCTTTTGAAATAAGTTCCTGTTCTTGAATATCTGGGATGCTTCCTGAGAATTCACAGAGGCATATAAAGACCAATGTGTTGATTAAAAACTTGCACAAAAGTGAAAAAGCAGGCTGTCGCTTATTAAAATGGGTGGGATTTCTTCCACTTCTTAAGATACAATGGTTTTGTGGAGTTGATTCACACAATCATCTGCACATCCTGAGCATTATCTGTGCTGGTGACTCAGTTAAACTGAGCAGGCTGTTCAATTGCCTGCCACTCAAGAGGACTTGGGAAATGGTGGCAGAGCATATTCTGGAGTAAGAAAGAAAAATATTGGAAATGCCTCCTACTTGAGCCTAAACACAAGGGAACTTCACAAAATCAAGAGCATCTTTGAGAACTTACAAAGAGACCCGAACACAGAACACAGGGCTGGCTTAAGTGTGTTACTAGATAGCATTCAGTTGGCAATGGCAGGGAAAAGCAGAGAGATGGTTTGCCTCAGAGCGATAATTATTAGGCCGTAGAACAGTCTCCCAAGAGAAAATTGCTGGAAGTGCCAATACTTGGCACATCTAAAATCACATTAAATAAAGCTCTAGAAACTCCACTGGAAGCAATGGACTATCACTGGCGTGCTAATATTCTAACCTTCTACCCTACTGATGCCCAGAATCGTAATACCCAATGTCCTGATTTCTAAACCTGTGACCTAACACTTCTTTTTCAAGTGATTTCTATGTTTACATAAATACAGGGTCGGGTCCAGGGTTATTTGCTATTTTGCCAAATGATAATTTTTCAGCTTTTCTCCTGCATTTTAAAAAAATACTGTCCTTCTGGAGTAGTGGGCAAAAAAAATGGAGCAATTCATGTCTCAGTAAAGTCCACTCCCTTTTCTGTGCTATTTGTTGGGTGTCTTCCTTTTACAGAAGACAAATTCTTATCTCCCAGATCATCCCTTAGCTTTATACTTATGTGGTGTACATTGGTCCTGCTGGATTTCAGACACTGTGAAAGTGGATGTACCTAACTGGAAAATTGTCCATTGGTTTGTTGCAGGCACATAATTGACCATTTGACCTTTAAACTCAATCTCAGTCCAGGGAGGTGGATTCTTTTGAGGTTTTGCATGCTTTTTGACTGCATGGAGTGGGACAACATTGAGAAATGCAAAGTAGTAAGAAAATACAGCAGCGTTTTGACTCCTGCTTAAAGGTAAACAAAGGGAATAATAAGAGTAGTATGACAGCTGTAAACACAAGAGTAATACTGTAGTGTTCTTAATAGAGGCCTGGGGCATTGGAGTAAGTGAGGCTATGCTGAGCCTGCAAAGCTATCTTTATCAAAAATGCTAGTATCTCTTTGTCTGGCAATAATAGCGCTAAAAACTGTGCTTGTCACAGAAGATACAGTAAGACAAAAGGCCTGACTCAACAATGAATTATCCTACTTTTGTGTCATGGTAGTCACTCTAAAAACAGAGGCAATAGAATATGACTGGGGAAACAGAGGTGCTAATCTAGCTCATCTCAAGGCAAAGATTTCTGCTTGCCAGTTTTGTTTAGTAAAAACATCTTACTTTGTTGAAATAGAACACCAGAGAATATTCCATAGTATATTTTCTAAACTACACTATATTATAAACATTATAGCAAACTACAGGAATGATATCCTACCCATCTTAATTATGTTTTTATGACAGTTGTCATCAGGGACTACCAATACACCCAGTCTTCAAAATATTTTTCTTAACATACAAGCAGAAGAAGATATACTGTAATTTGGGGGAGATTCCATATGAAGGCAAGCAATCTTGACAGAAGAGTTTTTACTTCTGTCTTAAAATGGAGGCAATTTCTGAAGAAAAGTTGTATCTGAAAATAGGAACAAGTATTATTGCTGGATTGCTGAAATAAGAGGTTGGCTATATGCCATTTAAAGGCGTCGAGTCAAGGATGAGTGTGAATACAAAATATATGCCTTGGAGTAATCCTAGACTTTGTAAATCAATCATTTCATCACCTGAAAGACCCTGGGTGTGTGTTACCTCATGATGGTGAATGGTGGGTGACCAGAGCAAAACCAGTGAGGCCCATGGAATGGCTCCTGTCAGAAAGAGTTGCAAAGATAATAAGCATTCCCTAGCTAAACCCAGAGGCTCAGAGGTCCCGGTTCCCAAATTCAGAGTGGTTACCAAGGCACCCAAACGCAGTGCCAAGTAACTTCCCAAGAAAGTATAGCGGAGTTCAGAGCCAAGGTAACAAGCCCAGAACCAGCTGGGTCACTGTACTCAAATGTGTGAGCTGGTTTATTGTTTGTTCATTTGTTTGATTATTTGTTTCAATTTTTACTCCTTTTTCAAATAGACTTGTTTTCTAGAAGTATCATTTTGTCTCATGAATGAAGCCTCTATCTCCAAAGATAAACATTCCTACGACTCCTTCCAGCAGACTAAAGAGAGGCGTGGTTTGCAGCATATGAAGCCACAAAATCAACATCCCTAATTACATTTTATCAAGGAAATTATGACTGCTTTGAAACCAATGAGAAAATTTACACCAACTTTTCAGGATCAGAGCTGAATTTCAGTCACACAGGACCTGTGTGAAGCCAGTGAGATTCTCCTGCAAATTTCAGGGGGACTGATAGACTCTATTTCTAAATTTTTTTAGATCTTTCTTATAGGATGTATCTAAACTATGAGAAAATAACATATCCAAATGCTTTGTTTCTTTCTTCATCCCTGTACCCTATTCACCTTCAATACTTAGAAATAATTTGGGACAATTTAAATCTCATTCAGTGGAATGGATTTTCTAATGACACATTCCTGATACAAGGAAATGATGACCTACTTTGCAACTTATTTACTTATAGCAACTTGTAGCAACTTCTAATGATTTCTGAATATTGCTTAATAATCCTGCTTGCCCTGACTGTTCTGTGGAAGCTTACCAAGGACTATTGTGTTCATCAAAACAAAACAGTTTTCTGTGGAAACTTACCAAGAATTACTATGTTCAGCAAAAATAAAGACACATGTCCTTGGAAAACAGATGTGTTCTAGCAAGTTTATGGATAGATAGCCATATATGGGCGGTAGAAATTAATAGACTGGTGCTTTTAGATAAGATAGAGGTGGTAAAACAGTGGGAACCACTCCTGTTATTCAAGAAATTGGCTGAGAGAATCTGCGCATGCTCCGAGGAAAAGTACAAGGTGAGAAAGACTATGAGCCTTCCTCCAAATGACCCCTGAAGACACCCACCAGGAGTCAATGCGCAGGTGTAAAGATAACACAAATTGCTGACACCAGCCTTTTGAACTAACCCAGCCTTACTTATGCGTATGGATATTTGTGTTATGTAATCCAATGAATATGTATATCCACACTCTATAAGTTTCTGGTAAAATGTGCTGTGGGTGTGCAAGCTTTGTGGAGAAATCCCCTTGCACCCCGGCGCTGGAGGAAACATACCTGCTTTATAACTCTCCCCGAGTTGTAGAGTCTGTTTCCGTGAATCATTCCCATGCTTTGCGTGCACAGCATTCCTATTATCCGGTGTGGACCAGACCTTGTAACAGTAAGAAATAAAAGTTCCCATAAGTGTTGATAGTTTTCTATCTTGAGAGAGCAAACTCCCAGAAATTTTAATAACTGTATCAAACTGCTTGCCTATGCATGGTGTGATTCTTTTTCCTGGATCAGAAACCTGGAGGTTCGTCTCACAGGCTGTGAGCTGGCCTCCTACATGAAGCTGACATCATAATTAATTAAAAGGAAGTCACTGTACTACTGGTATTTTTGAGATTAGGCATTAGTATAGCACATTCTGGACAGCATCCACTCCTACAAATGATATCACAAATTGCTTGGCATAGATAAAAGCTCTCATCATTAAGGGAAAGTGCAAGAATGCCATTGGGATTCCTGGCATAGTGTAAAAACAAAAAAAAAAAAACCCCAATTATTCAGTCTTCAAGGATGAATAGCACAGAGACTACGTTAGTGGGTACCTGGTGGCAAGGTGTAAACTGCATCAGATTGTACCAAACTACGCTAAGAGGTAGTAGCTGCCACTAATCCGTCACCAGAAATAGGAAGGTACTCGCACTCCTCTCATATCACCACTCTTCTGTAACATGGTATGTTCATTCATTCATTTCCCAGGATGAGGCTAAGCAGCACATCTGACATATTCCTATTGATTCCTTTATTCTGTATTTCTAGGCTTTTTTTTAAATGGTGGTAGCAAATGGGTGAATAATACTATCTATTCTCAGCTAAGTATTCACAGCTCAAACTCAGTGACTTCTGCAGCTGTCTGCACTCCTGTTGGTTGATCATCCCCTGATCTCTGTCATTTCTTGGTTTAGATCAGGACTTCCCGGTAGGGCTGATGCCTGTGACAAGCCTTCTTGACTCTGTGATTCCCAGAAGATGAGGAGAACAGACACCCAGTGACTATGACTCATGCTTGGAAGCTGCTGCAGGTCGGGGCTCATAAGCTCTCCTTCTCTTTTGGCTTGACTCATCAGCAGTGTAAAACAGTCCATGATCTCTCACTGCTGCTAATTACAGCCAAACTGGAAAGAGGAAAGAAAAGAAAAGCAAGCTCACTTCTGTTAATAACTGTGTTTTCACTGAATTACTGAGAAGTACTATTTCTCTGCCATACTTTGGGGTTTTTTTTTAGAAAAGTCATCCTATGTTCTGAGCTGGGTAGAGATTCTAATTTCTGAAGCAAATAAACCTCTTTCTTCAGTTGTTGTTAGGTGATAAATTTACTAAAGCAGCTCATTAAATGAGCTGTTTCAGTTTCCTGGATCTACCTTGTGTTCTATCTAACATGCAGAGAAAAATTTGATTGCCAAAGCACAGACTATTTAGGTTTCGCTCACTGTATTTCTCTGGTCAATAATTCTGTTAACATGTAAGGTATGGGATAGCCTTGTATCTATAAACATAGGACTATGTCATAGGTGCATAGGAGTAAGTCACAGGTGCATAAATTGCAGCTTTTTTTCAGTGGGGTAGTAAAGGATAACTGGTACTTCTGCATTACAGATTGACTGATTAGGAACATCTATGGCTCACATGTGTGCCCTTTGGTGCATCCCTTTAGGGGAATACCAGACTCCTTGGGCCGCCTCTTGGTCAGGAACTGCAGGCACACTTCCCAGTTCTGCCAGCACGTGCACTCCAGATACCGGAGAACATCAGCCATGTCCTCCCTGTCTTGTGGTTCTGGTGTCTGCAAACAAAACCTGAGCCACAGCTCATCCCAGAAGGTCACAAATCTGGGCAGCTGGCGTCCTCCAGATTAAGCTATGGGGTCTGGAGTGACAGTCAACTTTTTTCATCAAATTCTGATGGTACGGTCCTTCAAGCCTGTAATGTTAGACCTCTCTGTACTTCCAGAGGTCCCTTGTAGTTGTGTGGACCAGTTCAGGATGAGGAGAATGAACTGAAAAGGAAGGGGAACAAGATTAGGAATTACCAACACAATCTCATATTCTCAAAGCTCTAGATTTCTACAGTTGCTCAAAGAAGGAAAAGAGAAGTTGTGTAGCATTTTCTTAAAAGCATACAGAAAATTCTATAAAATCATTGCTACTTATTTGAAAGGAAATCAACAAAAGGAGGTTTCATAAACTACAGTGTACACCTGGCACATACAATGTTTTAAGAGATTTACATTTTCAAAACAAGCTTTGACTCTGTGGTTCACCTGTGTGAGTTGAAGTTACTGTTCTGCCATACCAAATTCCTTGCACTTATGGCATTTAGCAGATAAAATTGAAACAGGGGAAAAAATGAAACAATACCAAGTTATGCTTTAAACAGGGAAGCAGATCTTTTTTTCCCTAAACTGCACAACTATAACACAGTATAAACCAGCTAAAAGTCAGACTCAAACTACCAGGTAACTTCTACTTTTAAGTCACAGCCAGGTGATGAGTCCAGTCAAAAATGCCCAGAGATCTTAAAGTGCTAATAATCCAATCAGAATTTCTTGTCAGTTTTCAGTCCACCAGTTCATTACAACTTTTTACAAGACACAAGGGAAGAAAGACAGCTTTTCAAACTATGGAGGCAACTTTACTCTTTAAAATTTTTTCTGTCTTCTGCTTCCATTTCCCTCTGTTGGTGTTGTTTAGGTTTTGTTTGTTTGATTGATTTTTCGGGGGGGACACTGAATTAACTACAATTTAAATAAATTAATTTCTATCCTTCGTTCCCCAATATGTTTCACCTATGTGAAAAGTTGGTCTTGGGTTTTTGGAAGCCTCTAAAAGATCACTTAACTGGCACTTAGAGTACTTAGGGAACAAAGGTCACAAAAATATAAATCAAAAGCACCTGTGACTTCCAATAAAATATTTAAACCAAAGTGTGAAATGGTGTTAGCTTGTTTTCACATCAGATCCAGATAGTTCAACAAAGTTCATGCTCTGTGTACATTTTCATTCCTGTTAAAAATTTAAAAGGCAAGCTTTTAATGTCTCAGCATTAACTTAAATTGTAGTCAGTCTGTAAAACAATCGGACAGATGCTATTAAAAATATATTAATAATAAAACAGATGCTTTAAAGAAAGCTTAGTATCACAGCAACCTCAGTCTAGTTTGTTTTCCATGTAGTGGGCCTTGTTGAGAATTACTGTGCTTCTCTCAAGCTTAAGAGTGGAGCTCTAGGTGGAAGATTCTAACTTTTCCCTAAAAACCAAGGCTTGAGTATCCTGTTTATGTGACACTTTTTTTTTGGAAAATAAACAAATATTGCTTTGGACTTTGATTTAACTCCTGAAAGCAGTTATTGTGCTCACAATTTACTTCTAAGGAACGTTAAGACCCAAGTATGAAATAGCCATCTGTGGAGAATCAAATGAAAACATATAAGATGGGCAGAGGTTTTCTGCTATCAGAGAGTCACAGCAGAGAAAAGAGAAGCTGTGATTATTAATCCCCGGTAGTTTCAGCAGCAAAAATGTTTCCAGAAGCAAGGCTTGATCCCAGCTAGTCCAAGATCTGAATACCAAGGTGCAGCGAGGCTGTCCTGCTGCAGTCCATACTAAGCAGTAGCATCCTCAGGCATGGCCACAGATCTGCATTTACTTCAGAGTCAGCACATAAGTAAAAATTTTTAAGGACACCTTTAGAGCCAATACTATTACATAGAAACACCTACTATATCCCTTTTCTTACCAGCTTCCTTAGCTATAGTAAAGGTGCTCTCTTATAAGATACTAAAAAATTACCAAATTCCTACACTAGATTTGAATAGAGTGATTATTTCCATATTTCCAGTGCCTTTACTACCCATTTTGTGGGCAGACACCCAGTCTTGCCATTACTACACATGCATACATTACTTCTGGAATACGTATAACAGATGCACCGTTAGCAAATTCATATCCATTCTAAAGAAAAACTCTGCACTATTGATAGCACTTCTTTTTGAAAAGCTGAAACTGACATTTAGCTTTTAAAAACTATTAGTTTCGAGCATGTATAAGTTCATGATAGCTATCTTTACGCCTACAAACGCCTCTGCTTTGTTCAGATTTTTACAGACCTATTTGCTCTGTCTGCTGTTACCAGTAATACAGGCTTATCAAGCACAAGCACAGGACAGTTGTGCTCAAATACCTGTAAAGCTTATTACAAACACTGAAGCAAAAATTTGTGTTCGGCACTTACAGCAAATAAAGCCAAAATATCAATAGTACCCTTTCTAAAAGAGCCTGGATCGTCTCAGTCACAGACATCTAAGTTACTTCTGAATTTACAGAGGTTCCTACTTCTCAAGTTATATATGCAAGTATACATTAAGTAAGTTTTGGGCCGAATGCTCTTCAGGCAATTCTTACAACCAAGATAATTTTTTCAGGGCTTCAGTGAAACTACTTATCATGTTTGTAGTAACACACTGCCTCAGCCATATAGAAGATGCTGCCTTAATAAACATAGATTTATACCCTACCTCTCTTGTAATAGCTTTAAAGAGCAATAGGAACTAAGCACATAGTTCTAAAACTGTTGGACAGTCTCCAGCTGACCCAGGGCATCTCATGTTTAACAGTAAAAATATTCTTTTGTACTCAGACTAGAAACCAGTCATAAATTAGTTCCTCCTCTTCTTTCACATCTGATATCATGTTTTCTACAGAGACATGAGTTGAAGGTAAATACAGAGCTCAGGCATGAGCCAAGCACCCTCCCTGACATACAGAAAAAAAATCTCTTCTCCCCCAAGTATGTTTAGGACCTCTTCATCCTTCCTAGATGGAGAGAGAGGCTCTTTATCTCCAGTGAACTTTCAATAGCAGCCTTATCTTCTGCTCCAGCACAATCTGTCCAATTAGCACAGTCCATGGGCTAAACGCCAGACAGAGCTGGGGAAAGCAGAGATCATTCTAAAAAAAAAATCCTCTTTCACATTATTTCACATTGCCACAATCCCTTGCACTGGACCTGGGGTTAAGCAGTCACGGGACATAAGACTGGGCCCTTACTGACAAGGCCACAACCTCTGCCGACTGTGCTGCCATGTCCCACTCCTGGCTCACATTTCTGTGCAGAGCAGCCAGCCCTTGCTGCTCTGATGTCTACTGCAACGTGGGGCCTCACCTCAACACACAGTCAGGACAGAGCCAGGTAAACACTCAGAGCTGGGAGGAAGGACAAGCTCCAGGAATCAGCCACATGGATAAATCCAGGAAAAAACCCTGTGACTTTGGTAGTCAGAGGCAGCCCCAGCTGCCTCTTCAGAGACTTTCACTTCTTGACACTGGCTACAAGGAATGATGCATAAACTTTAGAGCAAGACTCTGGGCTGTGTATCTGAAATACAGGAGCTTTGGGAAGTCTGGATGCTGAGCAGCTCTGTTAGCATCACAAGGATGACGGTGTCTACCACATCCACATTTAGTAGTAGTAAAGTATTTATACCTTGTTTCTCATTTGTATATTTTTGGAGAGCAGCAATGAAGGAGATCCCAGACTCTCTTCAGACTGGTGAGTAACAAGCTAGAAGGGAGAGGCAGGGTCCTATCAAATCCTGTTCATAAAAATAAAATGGTGAACATCAATATGTGAGGTTTGCAAATGGTGACAGATCAAATGATATACAGTAATCTGTGGTGACCTCTTTCTCCACCTCCCCACTGAATGCTGTTAATTCCACAGCCGGCTATCACTGGTGGTAAGGCACTTCAAGCAAGTTTTGATGGATAAACTGACAGATGCTTTGTCAAGTACCTGTTGTCTCAGGATTTGCTAAATACTTAGCTGTACACCACATGTTACTATTATAATTGTATAAGCCATTTTAGCTTTTAAAAAAACCCAAACTGTGCCCTGCAATCTTTAAGTTACTGGACTTCAATTAGAAACCAAGCAGAGACAAAAGCCCTGAAAGGGAGTCTAAAACAGTGAACGAACTCCCTGCGAGGGAGTTTAAAAGAGTTACAGCCATGTATGCTGAACTTCCCAGAGAGGGAACTTAAACTTTCTATTGGTTTCTGTCCTGGTTCAGCCAGGATAGGGTTGAGTTTCCCCAGCAATGGGGAGAAGCTCTAGCCGGGTTATTCAATACCATGCTGATGTCACATCCGGGGTGCCCAAGCAGGGAAAGAGCAGGGACGGGTTTTGTCCGGGTCGTTCCCCTCACTGCTGTATCCGTGCGGTATATCTCTTGTTCTGCTCATTGTTATTACTGTTATTGTTATTGTTGTTTGGTTTGTTGCTGCTACACTGTTGTATTAAACCTCTCCTTATCTCACCCCCAGGGTTTGTATTTCACTCCCTGCCCCGTCCGGTCCAAGGGTGGGGGAGGGGCAGCAGCAGCGTGGTCTCGGGTCCCAGCAGGGCCTAAACCACCACAGCCTTTTTGGCGCCCAACGTGGGGCACGAGAGGGTTGAGATAAGGACAAAAGGAGAAGGTGTGTTAGAGCAATCTTTTAGGTGCAATTTTTCTGTTTTTACTTGTATTGTTTGATAAGGAACACTGGCAATGCTGGCCAACTTGCTTGCGTGGTGGGGCTGGATTAATCCTTATGTCCACGGTGTGCTCCTAGTGCTGGTGTTTGTTCTCGGTGGAAAGTGTGTCAAGGGTCTTATTTTGCTGTACTGGCTACTGACTGCTTATAATGTGCTTGTATCACTGCTTGTGGGGTGAACCAGTACCTGTTTGCTGCCTGGGCTTTTGTTAGGGGTCTCACCCCCTCTATGGGTGAGCCAGGGGAAGAGATCCTCTTGGTTTTTGAGAGTTTCAGCTATCCCTGGAGCATCCAGACCACTGTGTTCATGGCACAATGTTTTCTAAATGTCTGCCAGATCTTGTTTTGGGCCATGTGGTACTTCTCCAATAATAGCACCACCTGGAAACCTGCCCCGTGGGCAGATAGTTATGAGTGGCAAGGTGTGTGGGAAGAGATGGGCAAGTACCTGAGTCAGTGGTCACCCCCAATGCTTTGGAATTTCACTCCTGAACAAATGCAGAGTCCTGATAAACTGGTGGAGTGTTTGGAAAAGGTGTGCTGCCAATCTGACAAACCCCGGGCAACACAACTCGCTGTGATGTGCTGGGGGCTTGCCCATGCTTACCGTGTCATCTTTAACACTGTTCACTGCCCTCAAGGGGGAGAAGGGGCTGCAGGATCTGGAAGTGAACTTACTGGTACAGCAACTGGGCCAGGGGGACAGACAGTGCCAGTGCCAGTCGCCTCCACCAGCACAGCAGCTGGGCCAGAGGGACAAGCAGTGCCAGTATCAGTCACCCCGATACAGAAAACCAAATATACCAAAAAGTCAGCTCGCATAGTAAGGGATGGAGATGAGCCAGGCCCAGCACGAGAACAGGGGAAAGAGCCGGAGGTAATCATCCGATCTCTATCCCTGAGTGAGCTGCGAGATATGCAGAAGGATTTCAGCCGCCTTCCAGGCAAGCAGATTTTCACCTGGCTGCTCCAATGCTGGGATGGTGGAGCTGGTGTTTTGGAATTGGAGGGGAGAGAGGCCAAGCAGCTGGGATCTTTAGCCAAGCAGGCTGGTATTGACAAGGCAAAGGGAAACAGACTCAAACCCTCAGCCTTTGGAGGCGACTCCTGCTCGGTGTGAGGGAGAGGTACCCCTACAAGGAGGATGTCCTACGTTGGTTAGGCAAGTGGACCGACATGGAGAAAGGCATTCAAAACCTCAGGGAATTGGCTGTGTTTGACATGGTCTATGGTGATGTGAATGATGAGCGGTCACCCATGGATCCAGATCAGGCCCTTGCACACAGCTGATGTGGCGGAAGTTCCTGCAAAGTGCACCAGAGGCACGTTCCAAAGCATTAGCAGTAGTGTGTCCTGGTGGTGAGACACCCAGACTCAAACAGTGGATGAAGTGGCTGGCCAGCTCCGGCAATATGAGGGAAATCTCCCTTCCTCCCAACATGCCTGGGTTTCAGCTGTAAGGGAACTGTCTCAGAGGCTCCAGAAAGTGGAAGAGGACATGTCCTACATTCCACCTGCACAGGCCAATATCTCAGTCATTAGAAGCAAGCATTTCCCTACCCAAGAGAAGGGCAGTGGAAGGTACACACCAGGGGGCACCCTGTGGTTCTTCCTCTGTGACCATGGGGAAAACATGAGGAGGTGGGATGGACAGCCCACTTCCACCCTAGCTGCACGAGTACAGCAGCTGAAAGGGAAGACCACCATGAAAGGGGAGTCTTCCAAGAGAAATGCAGCTCCAGAGTCCAGTTGGAAATCCCCCAGACAGAATAGAATGGCCAACGTTATGCTTGACCCTCTTGAGGGGACCTGTGAGTCGTTCTCACAGGAGTCATTCTTACAAAAAGTGAGTGATGCTGAGCAGAATTAGAGGGGCCCTGCCTCCAGCCAGGTGGAGGAAAGGGATAGTCAGATTTACTGGACGGTGTGGATCCGATGGCCTGGCACATCAGACCCACAAGAATATAAGGCCTTGGTAGATACTGGCACACAGTGCACCCTGATGCCATCAAGCTACAGTGGGGTTGAACCCACCTGTATCTCCGGAGTGACAGGGGGATCCCAACAGCTGACCCTATTAGAAGCTGAAGTAAGCTTAACTGGGAAGGACTGGCATAAGCACCCCATTGTGACTGGCCCAGATGCCCCGTGCATCCTAGGTATAGACTATCTCAGGAGAGGGTACTTTAAAGACCCAAAAAAGGTACCAGTGGGCCTTTGGCATAGCTGCCCTGGAGGAGATTGAGCAATTGTCCACCTTACCCGACCGCTCAGAGGATCCTTCAGTGGTGGGGTTGCTTAAGGTTGAAGAGCAGCAAGTGCCAACTGCCACCAAGATGGTGCACCGTGGCAGTACCATACCAACCGAGACACCCTGGTCCCCATCCATCAGCTGATCCGTCGACTAGAAAGCCAGAAGGTGATTAGCAAAACTCATTCACCCTTCAACAGCCCTATATGGCCAGTGAGAAAACCTAATGGCGAATGGAGACTGACCGTGGACTACCGTGGCCTGAATGAAGTTGCGCCAGCGATGAGTGCTGCAGTGCCGGACATGCTAGAGCTCCAGTATGAGCTGGAGTCGAAGGCAGCCAAGTGGTACACCACAACTGTCATTGCTAACGCGTTCTTCTCCATCCCAATAGCACCAGAGTGCAGGCCACAGTTTGCGTTCACTTGGAGGGTGTCCCGATCCAATATCGGGGTGGGTTCTTAAACAATCCCAAGAGCAAGATTAAGACACAAACGAGGTCAGATGCCGTACAACCTTGTAAACTTTATTTTCTATAACAACTGATAACAGCGATAGGACAGAGAGAAAGGGAAAGTTAGAATCCCTAAGCAAGAAAACGGTAGAGATGCCGCTAGTTACCGCCATCACCAGGGATTCAGCGATGTTCCGTAGGCTCGGCCTCGGTGCAGGTGATGGTGCTTCAAGCTCCGCCGAGGTGCCAGCTCCAAGTAACAGGTGCCGAAGATGGAGACCCCAAGAGAGGAGTACACAGTCCTTTTATTGTCCCAGTCCCCACTGTTTCCTCGAAGAATCCGCCCATTTCCACGGAACTCATTGTAATATGTGCCGCCCTGTGGTCTACTATGCGCACATGCCCAGGTGTCCATGGTGGTTGTGCTGGCAGGGGGGGTCGACCTGCAGTGCCTTCATCCTTTGCATGTCTTCCTTGCCCCACACCCAGCTTGCACGCAGGTACAGCTTGGCAGGCACTGCCAAGGCCGTCGTTGTTCTCGCTTTGAGCGGATGTCGTGGTTTTGTCAGGGACTCGGTGTCTCCTCCAAAGCGTACTCCTTTAGAACAACAGGATGCTGGGGGCAGGAAGTGGTGGTCGCGGAGCAGCAATGTTGAGACAAACAATGTCTAACACAGTTCCTTACAGAGGGTTATCCAGTACACCTGGAATCGATTGCCCCAGGGGTGGAAACACAGCTCCACCATTTTCCATAGACTGGTCCATACTGCACTGAAGAAAAGTGGGGCTCCAGAACACCTGCAGTTCATTGACAATATCATTGTATGGGGGGACACAGCTGAGGAAGTCTTTGAGAAAGGAAAGAAGGTAATTGAAATCCTCCTGAAGGCTGGTTTTGCTATCAAGTGACAGAATGTTAAGGGCCCTGGAAGGGAGGTTCAATTCCTAGGAATAAAATGGCAAGATGGGCATCGCCACATCCCAATGGAGGTGATAAACAAGATAACAGCCATGGCCCCACCAACCACTAAAAAGGAGACTCAGTCTTTCCTGAGCGCTGTGGGGTTCTGGAGGATGCACATCCCAAACTACAGCCTGATTGTGAGCCCTCTCTACCACGTAACCTGCAAGAAAAACGATTTTGAATGGGGCCCTGAAGAACAACAAGCTTTTGAACAAATTAAGTGGGAGATTGCCCAGGCAGTAGCCCTTGGGCCAGTCTGGGCGGGGCAGGAGATTAAGAACGTGCCCTACACTGCAGCCGAGGAGAATGGCCCTTCCTGGAGCCTTTGGCAGAGAGCAGATGGGGAAACCCGAGGCCAACCTCTAGGCTTTTGGAGCCGGGGATACAAAGGCTCTGAAGCTAACTATACACTGACTAAGAAGGAGATACTGGCAGTGTACGAAGGAGTTTGGGCTGCCTCAGAAGTGGTCGGCACTGAGACACAGCTCCTCCTGGCACCCCGACTGCTGGTGCTGGGATGGATGTTCAAAGGAAAGGTTTCTTCCACACATCATGCAATGGATGCCACGTGGAGTAAATGGGTTGCGTTGATAACACAACGGGCTCGAATAGGGAACCCCAACCGCCCAGGAATAGTGGAGGTGATCACAGACTGGCCAGAGAGCGAAGACTCTGGGATGTCACCAGAACAGGAGGTGACACGTGCTGAGGAGGCCCCACCATATAACGAGCTGCCAGATGGGGAGAAGTGATATGCCCTGTTCACTGATGGGTCTTGTCGCATTGTGGGAAAACATTGACGATGGAAGGCTGCGGTGTGGAATCCCACACGAGAAACCACTGAAGTTGTTGAGGGACAGGGTGAATCAAGCCAGTTCACAGAGGTGAAAGCCACCCAACTGGCTCTGGGTATTGCTGAGCAAGAAAAGTGGTCGAGGCTCTATCTCTACACTGACTTGGTGATGGCAAGTGCCCTATGAATGTGTTTGCAGCAATGGAAACAGAGCAACTGGCAACACAAGGGTAGATCTGTCTGGGCCGCTGAAGTATGGCAGGATATTGCAGCCCGGGTGGAGAACCTCGTTGTGAAGGTGCGCCATGTGGACGCCCATATACCCAAGAGTTGGGCCACTGATGAACATCAACACGACCAGCAAGTGGACCAAGGTGCTAAGATCAGAGTGGCTCAGGTGGACTTGGACTGGCAGTGTAAAGGTGAACTGTTCATTAGCCCGGTGGGCCCATGAGACCTCGGGCCACCAAGGCAGAGATGCAACATACAGGTGGGCTTGAGATCGAGGGGTGGACCTCACCATTGACACCATCGCAGAGATCATCCACGGATGTGAGACGTGTGCTGCAATCAAACAAGCCAAGCGGGTGAAGCCCCAGCGGAATGGAGATCGATGGATGAAATATAAATATGGAGAGGCCCGGCAGATCGATTATATCACACTGCCACAGACCCACCAAGGCAAGCACCACGTGCTCACAATGGTGGAAGCAACCACTAGATGGCTGAAAACTTACCCAGTGTCCCACACCACCACCCGGAATACCATCCTGGGCCTTGAAAACCAAGTCCTGTGGCAACACGGCACCCCAGAGAGGATTGAGTCAGACAATGGGACTCACTTCCG
Organism: Strix aluco; assembly: GCF_031877795.1. Lineage (NCBI taxonomy): Eukaryota > Metazoa > Chordata > Aves > Strigiformes > Strigidae > Strix > Strix aluco. The sequence continues at coordinate 71,851,794 of NC_133971.1, forward strand.
AAACAGCCTGGGCAGAAGAACATGGCATCGAGTGGGTCTACCACATCCCCTACCACGCATCAGCCTCTGGGAAGATCAAGCGCTACAATGGACTGTTGAAAACTACATTGAGAGCAATGGGGGGTGGAACCTTCAAACACTGGGACACACATCTGGCAAAGGCCACTTGGTTAGTGAACACAAGAGGATCTGCCAATCGAGCTGGCCCGGCTCAGTCAAAGCTTCCACGTGTTGTAGACGGGGATAAAGTCCCTGTGGTGCACATGAGGGACCTGCTGGGAAAAACAGTCTGGGTTAGTCCTGCGCCGGGCAAAGGCAAACCCATGCACGGGATTGCTTTTGATCAAGGACCTGGGTGCACCTGGTGGGTGATGCAGGAGGATGGAGAGGTCCGATGCTTTCCACAAGGGGACTTAATTTTGGGTGAGAACATGCCATGAATTATATTGTACTTTTGTTAATTGTTTTTTGGTTATTGTTAATTGCTAAATAGCAGCTGGGCATGACGCAGATGGTATAGAATAAAGGTGTGGATTATGTCCTAGTTCAGCTAGGATAGGGTTAAGTTTCCCCAGCAGTGGGGAGGGAGCTCTAGCAGGGTTATTCAATACCATGCTGACGTCAGGTCCAGGCGCCCAAGCATGGGAAATAGCAGGGAAAGAGCAGGGATGGCTTTTGTGCGGTTCAGTCCCCTCATTGCTGTATCCTTGCCGTATACCTCTTGTTCTGTTCATTGTTGTTATTGTTATTGTTATTGTTGTAGTTCGGTTTGTTGCTGTTACACTGTTGTATTAAATTTTTCCTTATCTCAACCCCGGGGTTTGTATTTCACTCCCTGCCCCGTCCAGTCTGAGGGTGGGGGAGGGGCAGCAGCAGTGTGGTCTCGAGTCCTGGCAGGGCCTAAACCACCACAGTTTCAAACAAAGTTTGTCTCCAGAGCATCTCTGTCCTCTGCTCTCCTTGGGCATTGTTTGGCTTTCCTCAGACCCTGTGTTATTCTCAGATCCCTCACTTTCCCTTGCTTGGAAGGGAATGTCAGGGTCTGTACAATATGCCATCCCTCCAGCTCACGTTTTAGGCCAGCTTGATTTAGAGCCAGACACCGATATGTAATGTCAGCTCTGGAGCCAGTCCCAGGCACTTTAATGGGTCAGACAGAAGAACTCACATCTGGATCCAAGGACAGAGAGAATTGCTATGCAGAGACACAGAAATATTCAGGGATTCAAATAATTAGACAATCACACCTCGGAAAAATAAGTAAAGAGGTTCTATTCTCATCCTTTGAACAAAACAGAAACACGGTATAATACACAAGTACAACATCATGAAACTAGAATTTTTTCAGTTGGATAGGATTAAGCACAGTTTACGTCTGTATTTTTAAATCTATATTTTTACTATTCTCGATATCCAAGGAAATCTGAAAAGTCTAAGGTGGTGTTGAAGTACCCTCTTTCTCTGGGTCATACTTTCCTCCTGCTATGAATGTCAAATATTTCACAGAATTTCACAGAATCATCTAGGTTGGAAAGAACCTTGAAGATCATCTAGTCCAACCATTAACCTAGCACTGACAGTTCCCAGCTACACCATATCCCTCAGCGCTATGTTGGCCCGACTCTTAAACACCTCCAGGGATGGGGACTCCACCACCTCCCTGGGCAGCCCATTTCAACACCTAACAACCTGTTCTGTAAAGAAATAGTTCCTAATATCCAGTCTAAACCTTCCCTGGTGCAACTTGAGGCCATTCCCTCTTGTCCTATTGCTTATTACTTGGTTAAAGAGGCTCATCCCCAGCTCTCTGCAACCTCCTTTCAGGTAGTTGTAGAGAGCAATGAGGTCTCCCCTCAGTCTCCTCTTCTCCAGACTGAACACCCCCAGTTCCCTCAGCCGCTTCTCATACGACCTGTGCTCCAGACCCTGCACCAGCTTCGTTGCCCTTCTTTTGGACATGCTCACATAATTCAATGTCCTTTTTGTAGTGAGGGGCCCAAAACTGAACACAGGAATCGAGGTGCGGCCTTACCAGTGCCAAGTACAGGGGCAAGATCACTTCCCTGTCCCTGCTGGCCACGCTATTTCTGATACAAGCCAGGATGCCATTGGCCTTCTTGGCCACCTGGGCACACTGCTGGCTCCTGTTCAGCCGGCTGTCAGTCAACACCCCCAGGTCCCTCTCTGACTGGCAGCTCTCCAGCCACTCCTCCCCAAGCCTGTAGCACTGCTGGGGGTTGTTGTGGCCCAAGTGCAGCACCCGGCATTTGGCCTTATTGAAACTCCTACAGTTGGCCTCAGACCATCGCTCCAGCCTGTCCAGATCTCTCTGCAGAGCCTCCCTACCCTCGAGCCGATCAACACTCCCACCCAACTTGGTGTCATCTGCAAACTTTCTGAGGGTGCACTCGATCCCCCCGTCTAGATCATCAATAAAGATGTTAAACAGGAGTGGCCCCAAAACCGAGCCCTGGGGGACACCACTCGTGACTGGCCACCAACCGGATTTAATTCCGTTCACCACAACTGGTGGTGAACGCCCTGTCGTAGAAGAAGATCAGGTTTGTCAAGCAGGACCTGCCTTTCATAAACCCATGCTGACTGGCCCTGATCATCTGGTTGTCCCACATGTGTTGTGTGATGGTACTTAGGATGAGCTGCTCCATCAGCTTCCCAGGCACCAAAGTCAAGCTGACAGGCCTGTAATTTCCCAGATCATCCTTCCAACCCTTCTTATAGATGGGCGTCACACTGGACAATTTCCAATCTGTTGGGACCTCCCCGGTCAGCCAGGACTGCTGGTAAATGATGGAAAGCGGCTTGGCGAGCACCCCAGCCAGCTCCTTCAGCACCCTTGGGTGTATCTCATCCGGTCCCATAGACTTGTGTACTTATGGTCTGTGATGAGATAGGCACACAAATGTGTTGGTGGGATATCTAAACAAATGCTCTCCCCTTGCTCCTGGTCTCCATGTCACTTCTTTCATCCCCTTGATGAGACAACAAGACACTTTACATCACGGGCGTTTTGCAGCTGAGGTGGAGTTTGTTAGGCTTAAAGAGAGCAAGTCACAATCTCTTGGGGACTAACCCAGCACTGTTGTCATTTAAATGGGAGAACTTCAGTTGTAAGTCACCTTTCAGGAGTCAGATTCTACATTTATGGAGGGAAAATAGAGAAGTGAAGCATTTGTTCAGAAATCTGTTCTGGTGAAATGCAAAACAAAAATAAGAGCTTTATCCTTTCCTGGACTGCATTACATGCTGCTACTTATATGAGGATTGGAGACTTTATCTACAGCTTACGTCTATAAGAATTTGCAGGAGAGTTTTTAGAACACAAGAATGTGATAGAAAAAAAAAAAAAAGGCTTATTATTAAAACAAGCTATATTTAACCTAACTGCTAAAATTGAAGGACAGTACAGCTTTTGGTTATGTGCATAAAAGACACTGTAAATGGCAGGGGAAAAATATTTGTGGGCATGTGATAGCAATGCAATTACAGTTATATAACAAGCGTGCAAATTCAAGAAAGAAAAGTCTGAGTTTTCTTCAGCAGAGTAAATAAATGAGTGTGGCTGAAGCTGTCTTTCTAAGCACAAAGCGCACATATACAAGGTTTATAAAGCATGAACTCAATGAAAAAGGTAGTCTTTGATGTTTCTAGATAACTGCTTTCATTTAGAGTTATAAAAAAAATCTAGTGTGATCTTTACTCAGTATTCATTTACTAATTATTACTAATGATAACACATTCCAAAATTATTCTCATAGAAATTTATTTAATAGATATTTTACGTATATACAAGCATCCTGCAGAACTATTTTCTTCTCCTTTGCTCTATTCTTGATTTTGGTAGTAAATCCAAGACAAACTGTAGGATCTAAAAAACATAGGTAGAACTTAACTTTACAGCAGGAAATACTTGTACTGAAATATAACCCCCCATAGATTCTAGGTGCCTTTGTATTTGTTGTAGTGAAAAACCAGGCAAAAATCCTGTGACTGAATCAAATAATGACGGAAGTCTGAAGACATACAAGACAATCCTGGAAGCCAATGAACTTCCTAGCTTTGTTTGCACAAATCTTTTCTGGAAGTCAATTAAATTCCCAAGTTCTAAACTAATGCAGAACTTCACCTTTCTAATAGATTGACCCTGCCCTTTTATGCTTCTTGTCTCCTTCCCTCTTCATCCCTCACCTCAGTTACATCTTCCTCAGTTCCTTTGGACTGCAGCTCGTCAGAGGTCAGACAATTTTATTGCTGCACCTCCACAGCTCAGCATGGTTAGGTACTGATTTAGATTGGGCCCTTTGACTACCACAACAAGATCAGATCATGCTAGAAATACACTTCTTTTCATCAAAAGTCTTTCCAAATGGGACTACCAAGTGGCATATAAAGAAATGTAGTCCTGTACATGCTAGTACCCATTCGCTCACATACAAAACACATCAAAACTACAGCTCTGACATGCCAGTAACACTGATTCATCCATCTAAACTCCTTTCCTCCCATTTCCTGAATATTTCTAATGTGACCCATCAGTTTTTCAGATTGAGAACCCTTCATATCCTGGTATGTTACATACTGATTAATTCAATGTCTTGAGATGAAATCCGAGAAGATAAAATATTGTATGTACAAGCAGGCACTTTTCTAATAAAGTCCATGTTTTCTGTAATGGAAACTTATTTTTAGAAAGCTAATAGAGAAATTAATCTTCCAGAGCAGAGGCAGTAGGGAAATTAACACTTGTTTAATCATGCAGAGCAGTAAGATGCTGTACAATGTTAAGTGTAAGACTAGTCACTGACCGTTTCCTGTGAGTGAATGGATTATTATGTTCAACATTTCAATTTAGCCCAGTACCACAAGTGCACAGTAACTGTGATTTTATTATACAGTCATATAAATAATGCAATACTTTTAATGATCCATAGCCTTTAGAACACCACACTGAAAACTGTCTAATACAATAAGAAAGTAGTATGCATTGTTTAAGTTTTACTGATACTAAATTAGTAAGAAACATTAAGAAATTTCAACAGCTTTAAAGAAAAAAAATCAACACTGTAGCAAAGAAGTTGTCTAGCTGTAACACAACACAGGTCAATAGATATATGGATCATTGATTAGAAAAGGAATCTGGTATCACAAAAAGAAAGTAAGCACATTGTAATAATAAAGTCTGACAACACAACATTATTTTGTTATTCTATTAAATAGCATCTAATACATGTAGGATATTTTAAAATTTAACAATGCAAACACTAAACTGCTAATGAATCAACCCTATGTATCTCATCATTTTCTTTAACTCCTCCAAAAGCAATGTATTCCCATCTTCCTCCCTAGAAAGAGCAAGGATTTTAGTGAAAATATGATGCTGAACAAATGCCTTTAATACAAGGATCTCTAGGGAGGGTCTTTTCCACTCTCCATGGCAATGGACCATTTTGGTTATTTTGTTCCTAGAAAACAAAAATCTGAATAGTGTGTGATGCAGTGAAAAGCATCATGAAAGGAGGGTTGGATGTACACATACAGATGTCAGTGAGTGTTATCTGGGTGATGAACACAACCAGCTTGGGCTTTCTCTCTGAACCTCTACCTTTCAGACTGTCATGGGCCAGTATGTATACTCTTGCTAAGCACTTCCATCCATGCACAGAACTCTTACCACACAGTAATGTACATACAGAGCCAATGTTGCCTGCTCAGCTATAGGTACAAGCAGAAGCTCATGCTGCTGTTGAAGCACAGCCCTACCCCTTCATTTCACAATTACCAGAAACTAAAGCACATATACATGCATTTCTAATATGTTCATAACTCTCAGAACCTGTCTCTTGCAGTTCTCTAACTATTCTATGCCCAGTCACCCTCTATGGGCTGCTTGCTGATTTATTTAAATGGCTGTGGTCATCTTCTCTATAGGTCAGCACCACCAAGTACTTTTTAAGGCTTTTCCAAACATCTTCCACACTTCTAAAGAACAAAGGTGGTTCTGTTTCTTTTCTCAGTGTATTTTTTTAGTTTGGTCTAGTCTCGTTAGACTGCTCATTAATCACTCAGTGACTCACCAAATCAAAAGCCTCCTCACCAGGAATCCCAGAGAAGCATGTTCTCTATGCCACGATCTGCACAGAATCTTATTCCAAAAATTATGTAATTAGCTAATCAACTGATTTGGGTACATTGAAAGTACAGGATGATACTGCTTTCTGAAGCTAACAAGAGACTTTCTTTGTGAGTCAACAAAACCAACCACAAATGTTCCTCAGCCTCAGTTCCTCTCTTCCTTATTCTGTGTATCACAGTTAACCCTACAACCCTCACAAGTTCTCTGAATTCACAGCAACAGATCTGATTGACTTCTACCTGACACCTGCTAGCTGATGCCTGTGAGCAGTTGGTGCCTGCAAGTTGAGGCCTGTAACAATTAGTGATAAGAGAAGCATTCCATTATATCTTAAGTGGTCATGTTGTGTATACCTGGAAGTCTCAAAGAGGGGAATATTAAGAAATTCTTTTACCAGACAATGTTTAACTTTGTATTTAACAAGGCCTGAGTGATTAAAATGTACGGAGAAGATATCCTAACCTTGAGAATAGATACACCCTGGCAGAAATGCTCAAAAAAATGGATAAAAAAGAATAGCTTGGCTGGACAACAGAGTTGGGAAACATCCAGGGAGAAAAAATTGTCCTCAAAAAAACTTGTGACCATAAAAGGGAAAAAGAAGTAGAAAGCTAACTCCCCAAAAAACCACCAACAACCACCTGAGACCCCTGCGCATGCGTAATATAGTTTTGTAACAGCAGCGTTATGTAAATGTAGTAGATAAGCAGAAAGGTAGAGACTTTTTGAAAAATGTATGAATATTCTTGTCTTTAAGGTATATAAAGGATGAACTTTTGTTTTAGTGTATGCATGTCAAGTGGAATGATCCCCCATGCATCCAGGGATGCAACAACAAATGCCTGCTTTCTAAAACTCCAGAATGAGTCTTAGAGAGTTCCTCTTCTGGCTTTTACAGTAACATACCTATGAAAACACTCCAATATATTCAGTCTTAAACCTCACTGAATTAGTTTCTCTCAGTATAAATCTGCTTCACCTTCAGAGTAGCTGTACTAAAACATAATCTAAGCCTATGTCTGATCTTGAATTTCTCCACAGCTGATTTGGGTTTTTATAAATGCTGTCAAAACCGATAAAATCTGAAATGAAAAGTAAGCAAGAAATGTGGTCACATGCACATGCCTGAGCCACATAAAATGTAAATTGCTGAACGATCTGTCAGTATAACATCAATGATCTGTGAATTGTGCTTTTAAACACCACCTTACTGACTGCTGTGCAGCAGCTAAACCTGGGCATGAGCTGCTGCTACCCGGGAGTGCTTGCATGCTACCAAAGTAACATCTACAGGCACTACGAGATGTCCAACTCCAGAACCAGAGGAAAATAACTGTATGGTGGTGAGATATGGAGTGTGACTGCTGCCTGCTGCTGTCATGTCAGAATTGCTAACATGGACCACAACTGATGGGTGAGTAATTCTGGACAAAAGAAGAGGAGCCAGTTCGGTTTTCTGAACTCTCAAGACTGGGGGTGGAGTGGGGGTGTTGAAGTAAGAGGGCTTTCTTCTCTCTAACCCAAAGACTTCTGTAGCTTCTTGTTACTTTGACAAAGAGCACAAAAGTGAAATATAACTCTCACTTTTCACAATTATCCCCATAATTAATACTACTGTTTCAAAATAACATCATTGACAATTAAACATGAAGAATCCTGACTTTTAAAAACACAGCCCTCATGTGTCCTAATTTTCTATTTCCCCTTATACTACTTAATTTCTAAAATCCAAGTTAAATAAATAAATATGCAAAAGCTACGGTCTACTATTTCCCATCTAAATACTGTGATGCAGAGACACAGAAGTTGTTTCTTCAGATTCTGATATTTACTAGTTTAACAATATCATAATTTTAAATTCATCAGTTTCCTATCAGCCCTAAATGAATGACAGCCATATATAGCCCATCACAGAATTTCTTTCAGTGAGCCTCATATATGCAAGCTTAAGGAATTCTGAGATATTTACAGAAGTGTAATGATTCTCTCACTACGAAAGAATATAAGAGAGAACAAGCTAATAGTTCTCCTGATGAATCTGTTAGGGCTAAATCCAGATTCCTTTGATGTGAACAGGAGTTTTGCCATGAATTCAGTAGGGCCAAGAGCTCATGAAGTACTGGGACATTCTGATGGTCATATAAATTGACAGTAGATTTAGAGAGTTCTTCTAGTCTCTCTCCCTACAAGCACAATTTAAATTCTGTTTTACTTCTTTGTTGCCCCTTGATGAACTTGATCTTACAAGATTTGAAAGAGGTTTTTCTCTGAAGCACAGCTGGTGTTTTTCATTTGGAATTAAATGACACAAGGACTAAACACACCTATTTGCTCTATTTGAAAAGGCCAGAAGACAGTAAACTTTCAAATAATGTCCCTGCTGCTACACTAAAGGGATTGAACTGAGTAGATAACCCAATGCCTACACAATCCTTCTTACTAAATCTGCTAAATCTGCCAGCAGCTATGCTGGTTTGATTAGATTGTTTAAGAGAAATTGGCCAAGATGATCACATCTTTCCATGAACACCATTTGATAACAAATATTCTTGTCTGTAGCAACCTGGCTAGATTCAAATCAAGAGAGGTTCCACAGCTTGTTATAAATACCCTTGTTAGCCATAGTTATATTTTTTAGTTTTCAATCTTGATACCTGCATGAGATTTCCTTTAGTTCATCACAAACATCATGAAGTGCTTTATACTTTATACGAAAGAAGTCAAAAAATGATTTACACAATAGAGAAATACAGAACTAAAAATCAACCATGAGTTGGACACTTATGACTACACAGGTAACGAGTTACATGTGTAGTTCTGCAAGTAGTTCTGGGCTGATAAATGACTTATTTCTTTAAACTTCAGATGAAAAAAATCTCCCAGCTTGAACATGAATTTTCTGTAGCAACTCCATAAATCACAGAGGTCATTAGACAAAAGAAAGAGTGAAGCAAACAAACAAAGAAGTTAATTCAAAACTTGTTCTTCCTACTTTTTTCTTGGTACTGCTTCCAATTTACTATGCTTCTGCAACATATGGGCCAAACCTAATACTGGTTATGCTAGTGTATCCCAATTCTCTTCAAAAGTATTAATATAAATACTTGTTCATGTACCACAGTGCTAATTTGCATACCAGGTATTAGAATTAGGGCAACTGCTGGATATTCTGCTTGCTAACCAAGCTTTTTGTTGAGTATTATCAATTCCTGAGTTCTAAAGAAAAAATACACTGCTTGTCTTTTAACTTAGAAAATACTGTTAAAATGTGGTTGCCAAGTGAACCATTTTTTGGAAAACAAAATCTCGTCAGTATTTTTAATTCTCAGACTCTGCTCAAACAGCCCCATGGTTTACAGTTAGGAGAAGTAAGAAATCATTAGCTGTTTAGTCATGTTTCAATGAGCATTCCCTCATCTTGCACTAAGCAGGTTTAACCCTTATAATTCCTAGCCCTTTGGAATGCAATAGTTATTACCTGCCAGAAATCAGAAAATATAATTTCACATATTTTCCACTTTTCATCCTTAAATGAAAAATTACTGCATCCATGTGGAAATTTTAAGAAAAGGAATCTTTTGCTCCTGATCTTTTAGTGAGTGGGCAGGAGAAAAAAAGCAGATGTCCCAGAAAACAGTGTACAAAATAATGAGGTTGACTCTTCAAGTCTCCCAAACCAGAGAACTCTTGTATTTCAGTACAGGAATAGAACTGGTGCTGCTGACTTGCCCCTCAACTGAAACTTGTGGTATGCCCCCAAGCTCAGAAGAACACATATTCCTGGTTCTTTTTTACCTAATTAACAAGAAATGCAAAGAAACAGCATTAGGATAAATTCTTACAAACAGTCAAATGTATCTGGGAGAAGCCTCAAATTCACAAGCTTTGGTTTTCATTGAGGACTTTGTCCTGGTTTAACCAGGATAGGGTTAAGTTTCCCCAGCAGTGGGGGGGAGCTCTAGCCGGGTTATTCAGATACCATGCAGACGTCACATCCTGGCACGCATCACATTTTTCTGGTGCGGGAGCGCGGGAAGAATCGGTGATCGCGTGGGGTTCGCACCGCCGGGTTTTCTCTCACTGCTATATTGGTAGCTATTTTGCCCTGTTCATTGTTATTACTGTTATTGTTATTGTTGTTGTTTGTTGTGTTGCAGTTGCACTGCTGTATTAAACCTCTCCTTATCTCAGACCGGGGCTTTGTATTTCACTCCCTTTGTGGGGGAGGGGCAGCGGCCGCGTGGTCTCAGACCCCGGCAGCGGCTAAACCAACACAGACTTCAAGCACCTGGTTGTGGTTGACCAGACACCTCTGTCAGCTGAAGGGACAGTGCAACAGGGCACAAGCAGTCAGGAGATTTCTGAACAGTGCTGATGACAACTTCCTGACAGGTGATCCAGTAGCCAGTGAGTTTACAAACATGGAAGAACTGAGCAGGGATGTAAAGGCTGGGAGCATCCTTGGCTTTAGTGACCATGAGATAAGGGCGTTCAGGATCCTGGGAGGAGAAAACAAAGCAAAAAGCAGGATCACAAAACTGGACTTCAGGAGAGCAGACTGGCCTGTTCAGGGACCTGCTTGGAAGAATCCCATGGGGTACAGCCCAGGAGAAAGAGTGGTCAAGGAGACGTCATTGATTTTCAAGGATCACATCCTCCAACTTCAAGAACAGTCCATCCCAACATGAAGGAAGTCAAGTAAAGGTAGCAGGACGTACCTGCTTGCATGAACAAGTAGCTCCTGGCAAAATTTGGACATAAAAAGGAAACATGCAAGAGTTGGAGGCAGGGTAAGGTACAAATAGAGGGCAGGAAGGAATGGGGTTAGGAAAGCCAAAGCCCACCTGCAGTTGAATGTGGAAGGGGATGTGAAGGGCACCAAGAAGGATTTCTATAGATATATCAGCAGCAAAAAGACGTCTGGGGAAAATGTGGACCTGCTGCTCAATGTGATAGGGGACCTGGTGCCAAAGGACATGCCAAAGATCAAGGCACTTAGTGCTGCCTTCACCTCAGGCTTTACTGTTTATACCAGTCTTCATGAGTCCCAGATGTCTGAGACCTGTGGGAAAGTCTAGAGCAAGGAAGACTTATCCTCACTGAAGAGGGATCAGGTTAGGGAATGTGTAAATAGACTAGCTATACAGAAGTCCATGGGATCTCATGGGATGCACCCATGAGTGCTGAGGGACCTATGGCACTGTAAGGCCACCCTCAATTACCTTTGAAAGGCCATGGCAAATAGAGAACTGGAAGAAAGCAAGTATCTGTCAGTCTCACCTTGATCTCTGGGAAAGCAATAGAGCAAATCCTCCTAGACACCATTCCCAAACATATGAAGGATAAGAAGGTGATTGGGAATGGTCAGTATGGATTTATAAAGGGAAAATCATGCCTGATCATCTTGATAGTCTTCTACAATAAAAAGATTGGCTTGATGAATGACAGAAGAACAGTGGATGTTGCTTATCTTGACTTTAGTCAAGGATTGACTTTTATAGATGTCAATCTTAAGGCTGTTGACACTGTCTCCCTGATCCTCCTCATAGGCAAACTAATGAAGTACAGGCTAGATAAGTGGACAGTGAGGTGGACTGAGTGAACTGCTGAGCTCAAAAGGCTGTGATTAGCAGCATGAAGTCCAGTTGGAAACCAGTCCCTAGTTGTGTACCCCAGTGGTCAGTACTGGTGCCGATGTTATTTAACATCTTCATTAATGGTCTGGATGATAGGACAGAGTGTACCAGCAGCAAATTTGCAGATTATACAAAATTGGGAGGATACAGTAGATATCTGTGCTACCTTTCAGAGGGTTGTGGACAGTCTGGAGACATGGGCAAATGAGAAATGTCATGAAGTTCATAGGTAACTGGAAAGTCCTGTCCCTGAGGAGAAATAACCCCATTGTATTGTGGGGGAACTATAGTACCCCATGTACCATACACTGAAGGCTGACTGCCTGGGAAATGACTTTTCAGAAAAGGACCTGAAGTTCCACAAGGTGAACACAAGGTAGCAATATGCCTTTGTGAAAAGAAAGCCAACAGCCTTCTGCTTTAGGAGAAGCATCAGCATCAGGTCAAGGGAGGTGATCTTTTCCCTCTACTCAGCACTGGTGAGACATGTTTGGAGTAATGTGTCCAGTTCTGGGCTCCCTACAAGAGATGAACATACTGGAGCAAGTCTACCAAAGAGCCGTAAAGATGAGTAAGAGGCTGCAGCATCTTTCACATCAGGAGAGGCTGAAAGGGCAGGGACTGTTTAGTCTGGAGAAGAGATATCTCAGGGGAATCTTATAAATGTATGTAAGTCCCTCATAAGTGTGAGCAAAGAAGATGGAACCAGACTCTTTTCAGTGGTACTCAGCAGTAGGAAAAGAGGAACTGAAATAGAGGAAATTCTGTTTAAGCATAAAAAGCACCTTCTTTGCTGTGAGGGTGCTCTAACACTGCAACATATTTACCATGGAGGTTATGGTATCTCCATCCTTAAAGGTATTCAACACCAGTCAACACCAGACTAGACCTGGCCCTGACCTGCCCTTGCTGACCCTGTTTTGAGCAGAGGGCTCATCCTAGAAGAAATCCAGAGGCACCTTCCAAACTCAACTGTTCTGTGATTCTGTGAATTAGTGTTTGCTATCTGCAGTCAAGTTCTGGAGACTGATCAGTTCTTATTCCCTCACAGTGTATTTCTTGCCTCCTTTTTTTGGAAATCTTCTGGCCTTTACATAATAGTTGGATATAGACATACTACCCTGAATCTTGAAAATCTCAAGCCTCCAACACACATAAACTGTCCAATTTGCATTAAGTATAACAGGAAAGTAGACAATTTATTACAATCTTCCAAAATATTTGTGCTAGGCTTAACCTAAAATCCTCTGTGTTGTTTCATCTATTTTCACAGTCTGTTCCCATCTGAACAAAAGTGACTTTTATTTAAAGCAAACTCCACTTTACAGTTATGGAATGCTGTAATTTTTTCTCTTTTCTCTGGAAATGTTACAGTGCTGAAGCAACAACAGATGTGATACAGAATAGAGACCAAATTAAAATACACCTTTAAGATGATATTGAGTGGGATGAACGGGATACCTAAGAAATACCTGACAAAAAAAACTAGAACTCTGAGAAGAAAACTGTAAGGTTTGCTATCAGACTGGTAACTAGACTTGTGCTTAGATGTCCCACTGATGTGAGAAGCCAAAAAGGCAGCCTAGAGGGGAAAATTGCTGAAGAAAAGAAAATGTCTGCTGAAAAATACTGACAGAAATGCCTTCCATCTTGTGAGCCCAGGAACTAGGCATGTGAAGAAGTAACATCCTTGAAAAGGGCAATTGGAACATCATCTATTGACTGCTACAGGTGAAAAATCAAAATTAACAGCATCTATCGGCTGCTCGAAGCAGTGATGCCCTACAGTCTCTTACATCTCTATGTTATAAAAGGAGCTCAATTTTTATACAAAGTGGAGCCTCTCTCCCTGAGAACTTCACTTGCCCCATGTACTTTTTCTTTTCTAAACAGGTTGAATTCTCCACATGAACTTTCTGCAAGGTCTTGGGCTCTCACCAGGGATGCCTAGCTGACTCCAGACTCTGTGACATGGATCACCTTTGAAGTGAGACTCTGTAATCTCACTGGTGCCCCTTTCTGGGCCCACTTTTGAGGTCAGTTCTTTTCGCCCTCTCACTTATGGGATGGTTGGGTCTACCTCCAGATTGGTTTGTTCCCCTCTTTGGGATGGTCTGTCCACTTCTGAAATCTGTTTCATTCACTTGATATTGATATTATAAATCCATATAAATAATCTATTATATCTGCTGTTATACTGTTGATCAGTTGCTTCACTAATGAAAAGTTCATGGTAATGTAACCTATAATAATATATACCTAATTCATTGTTGCTATTATTGATCGTTGCTACACAATCACTGCTGTTATTGACAGCTGCCACACTACTGATGGATACTATATTATTGATTGCTGATAGTAATAGCTGGATATATATATTCACTTTATTAATCATAAGTATGTTTTATGGTTGGACTAGATGATCTTCAAGGTCTTTTCCAACCTAGATGATTCTGTGATTCTGAGTATACTTCTTAGAGGTGGGGTTTTTAATTATTATTTTTACTTTTGTGCTATTTGTGGTAACCTGTAATAAAGTAGAGAAATTTAGAGGATAAAGTCTCCATGTCCTTGTGCATTGCAGAATCCTACAAATCCATGGTCACAATCTCTACCGGGATAACTGTTTAGATCTTGACACCCACCCAACTCCATCTCCTTTCCATAAAAACATTATCAATAAGGAGATACAAAGACCATCTGGGGATGTTCCATGCACACAAGAATATCTAGGTTGCATATTAGTTGCCTATTTAGTGCCTCTGGTTCTGTTTCACAGTCTTACATAGTATGTCTTTGGCTGTATCGTCTGTCAGTTTCAGGTGTTCCCAGACAAAACCAACAGCATCCACAAGGCAGTTACTTGTCCACATAGCGTTGAAGGCAATGGTGAAGAGACAGATGGAAAGGAGGATAGCCACTGAAAAGGACAGAAAGATGGGGAGACAGAGGAAGGCTAAAAAGAAACCTGAAAGTATGATTTATCTTTACCTTGCCTTTCCCATCTACATATGCAGGTATTTTTCTCTTTTGCAAAATACTCAGCTGTATTTAAGACATAATCTGAGTTGAGAGCACTTCAGCCAATGCAAGATACCTCTCAGTCCCATCAGGATGTGAACCGCTGATTGTAGGTGGTAATGAATGTGTAATCCTGATAATGTGGCTGACATTCTGATTTTATCTTTGCACACCTGAAGAAGTTAAATAGCGATTGTGACTGTCAGTAATACCACAATCCAGCTGTAACCTACTGTGTACAAGAAAAAAAGATGAGCAGAGCATGACAACTCTACTTCATGAAGATTTGAGGGATTTCAAAGACCTTTCAATTAGGAAAGAAACATAAAAATTCTCCACTCTGAGGAAGGTATCTGTAAAATAAAGTATTGTAGATCTTGAATGATTTAATTCTGTTGAAGTCTAAACACACTAGGTAGGATTGATCTTAGCTTCAATTTAGGCATCTAAACTTGGCATCAAATGCAATGCTACCAGCCAGGCTCCTGTCAACAACAAGAAACAGGTACTCCTGGAGGAAGCTCATCTAATTCATCTCAAAAGCCAGTCAAAGGACTGGATTAATTACATTCTGAAGGTGATGATTTTTTGTAATTACCTTTTACACACAGAGCTTACAGTGACTAGCTAATGCCTCACCTTTTAGCTTCTGATGCTCATGTCAGAACTGATGAAATGTACTCTTTAAAAAAAAAATAAATCAACTTACCTCAGTTGATGAGAATGATGATTTAGGAAACTAGTCTATGTATAACACATGAATTCTGAGCAAAGTTAAAAACAATTCCACCACTAAGTGTGTCAGGGTATGAGGATTCAGGCTGTGTTGTATATCTGCCAGGAGGAAGAGAGGCTGCTGCCCTCAGTTACTCTGATTTGTACTGAAATGCTGAGGCATATGTTAGGGGAAATGAGATTTTTCCAACTTCTCAAAAGTAGCATGAGTATATAGATTAGGGCAGAAATATGATAACTTAGATGCCATATGCTTCTTTTAAAATACACAAGGGCTCACACTGTTGCGAGCATTTCAAAGAACACAATGTAAGCTGGGCCAAGGGAGGCAAAAGCACACTTTTCCATAGGGAAGGGTGGAAAGAAAGTAACACAAGGAAAAAAAGACTTTGTGATTTGTAGGAAAAATCATGTTTAAGTAATGAAAGTTAAGAAGACAGTATCATGAATGACAGACTTTGGTTTACACTTTTCTAAATCTTACTATTTCTTGAGTTACTGTAAAACAAGTAAACCTATGTATTTGTTTGCCTTTGCCCTTCTATCTTGAAGAACTGCACTTTTAATCAAGAATTATTTCTGTACCTCCCATGTGGGAGGTACAGAAAAGTCATGTCCAGGATGAGGATGGGTTAGATGTCATCTCCTTCTCTCCTTGACCTACCTGAATGTCAAAGCCTCTGCCTCTGGCATGTGAAACAAGTAGACTAAATCACCCAGCTAGTGTGATGAAAAACCCAAGACAAAAAGTCACAGAATCACAGAATCATCTAGGTTGAAAAAGACCTTGAAGATCATCTAGTCCAACCATTAACCCAACACTGACAGTTCCCAGCTACTACACCATATCCCTAAGTGTTATGTTGACCCGACTCTTAAACACCTCCAGGGATGGGGACTCCACCACTGCCCTGGGCAGCCCATTCCAATGCCTAACAACCCGTTCTGTAAACAAATGCTTCCTAATATCTAGTCCAAACTTTCCCTGGCACAACCTGAGGCCATTACGTCTTGTCCGATCGCTTGACACTTGGTTAAAGAGACTCATCCCCAGCTCTCTGCAACCTCCTTTCAGGTAGTTGTAGAGGGCAATGAGGTCTCCCCTCAGCCTCCTCTTCTCCAGACTGAACACCCCCAGTTCCCTCAGCCACTCCTCATCAGACTTTTACCAGCTTTGTTGCCGTTCTCTGGACACGCTCAAGTAATTCAATGTCCTTTTTGTAGTGAGGGGCCCAAAACTGAACACAGGAATCGAGGTGCAGCCTCACCAGTGCCGAGTACAGGGGTAAGATCACTTCCCTGTCCCTTCTGGCCACACTATTTCTGATACAAGCCAGGATGCCATTGGCCTTCTTGGCCACCTGGGCACACTGCTGGCTCATGTTCAGCCAGCTGTCAATCAACACCCCCAGGTCCCTCTCTGACTGGCAGCTCTCCAGCCACTCCTCCCCAAGCCTGTAGCACTGCTGGGGGTTGTTGTGGCCCAAGTGCAGCACCCGGCATTTGGCCTTATTGAAACTCCTACAGTTGGCCTCAGACCATCGCTCCAGCCTGTCCAGATCTCTCTGCAGAGCCTCCCTACCCTCGAGCAGATCAACACTCCCACCCAACTTGGTGTCATCTGCAAACTTACTGAGCGTGCACTCGATCCCCTCATCCAGATCATCAATAAAGATGTTAAACAGGAGTGGCCCCAAAACCGAGCCCTGGGGGACACCACTCGTGACCGGCCACCAACTGGATTTAACTCCATTCACCACAACTCTTTGGGCCCGGCCATCCAGCCAGTTTTTTACCCAGAAAAGTGTGTGCCCATCCAAGTCACGAGCAGCCAGTTTCGCCAGGAGAATGCTGTGGGAAATGGTGTGAAAGGCCTTACTAAAGTCAAGGCAGACAACATCCACAGCCTTTCCCTCATCCAATAAGCAGGTCGCCCTGTCGTAGAAGGAGATCAGGTTTGTCAAGCAGGACCTGCCTTTCATAAACCCATGCTGACTGGGCCTGATCATCTGGTTGTCCCACATGTGTTGTGTGATGGTACTCAGGATGAGCTGCTCCATCAGCTTCCCGGGCACCGAAGTCAAGCTGACAGGCCTGTAATTTCCTGGATCATCCTTCCAACCCTTCTTATATATGGGCATTACATTGGCTGATTTCCGATCTGTTGGGACCTCCCCGGTCAGCCAGGACTGCTGGTAAATGATGGAAAGCAGCTTGGTGAGCACCCCAGCCAGCTCCTTCAGTACCCTTGGGTGTATCCCATCCGGTCCCATAGACTTGTGTATGTCTATGTGATGCAGTAGGTCACTGGGTATCTCCTCGTGGAATGCAGGGGGGTCATTCTCCCAGTCTCTGTTTTCTGGCTGGGGAGGCTGGATTCCCTCAGTACAACTAGTCTTGTTATTAAAGGCTGAGGCAAAGAAGGCATTAAGCACCTCAGCCTTTTCCTCATCACTTGTTACCATGTTTCCTCCCGCGTCTAGCAGGGGATGGAGGCTCTCCCTGGTCTTTCTTTTGTTGTTGACGTACTTATAGATACATTTCTTGTTGTCCTTGATTGCTGAAGCCAGATTAATTTCTAGCTGGGCTTTAGACCTCCTGATTTCTGCCCTGCACAGCCTCACAGCATCTTCATAATCATTGTGAGTGGCTAACCCCTTCTTCCAAAAGCTGTAAACTCTCCTTTTCTCCCTGAGTTGCCACCAAAGCTCCCTGTTCAGCCAGAGTGGTTTTCTCTGCCGCCGACTTCTCTTACAGCACTGGGGTCAGCCTGCTCCTGTGCCATAAAGACTTCTTAAATAGTTTCCAGCCTTCCTGGACCCCTATACCCTTCAGTACCATCTCCCAAGGGATCCTGTCAAGCAGGTGCCTAAACAAAACAAAGTCAACCCTTTGGAAGTCCAGGATGTCAGTTCTGCTGCCCCCTCTCCTGGCCTCTCTAAGAACAGAGAACTCTATTATTTCATGATTGCTGTGCCCTAGTTGGCCTCCAGCCACCACATCATCCACCAGTCCTTCTCTGTTCACAAAGAGGAAGTCCAGCAGGGCACCTTCTCTGGTTGGTTCACTCACTACCTGTGTCAGGAATTTATCTCCCACACATTCCAGGAATCTCCAGGGCTGGTCCTGCTCTGCTGTGTTGTATTCCAGCAGATGTCTGGGAAGTTAAAGTATCCCACAAGAACAAGGGCAAGCGATCGTGAGACTTCTCCTAAGTGCCTATAGAATATTTCATCCACCTCTCTGTCCTGGTTGGGTGGCCTACAGTAGACTCCTACTACATCTGCCCTGTTGGCCTTCCCCCTGATTCTAATGCAGAGACACTCCACCCTGTCTTCACTATACTGGTGCTCAAAGCAATCATAACAGTCCCTAACATACAATGCCACTCCACCACCTCTCCTTCCTTGTCTATCCCTCCTAAAGAGCTTGTAGCCATCAATTGGCGCACTCCAGTCATGGGAGACATCCCACCATGTTTCTGTAATAGCCACTACATCATAATTTTCCTGTTGCATCATGGCTTCAAGCTCCTCCTGTTTGTTACCCATGCTGTGTGCATTGGTATACACGCACTTCACATGGGCTGATCTTTTGTCCCCTTCCCCCTTCAAATCTAGTTTAAAGCTCTCTCAATGAGCCCAGCTAACTCCTGCCCCAAGATCCTTTTCCCTCTCTGAGACAGGTGCATCCCATCTGATGACAAAATTTCTGGCATCCTGTATACCAACCAATGACTGAAAAACCCAAAGCCCTGCTGGTAGCACCAGTCTCGGAGCCACAATTTCATCTGTTGAGTTCTCCTGTAATCTTCTTCATCAATCCCCGCAAGGGATGGACGAGAACATAATTTGTGCCCCTGACCCCTTAACCAGTTTCCCCAAGGCCCTGAAATCTCTCTTCATTGATTTTGGACTTCTTCTGGTAATATCATCAGTACCTACCTGAAAAACCAAGAGAGGGTAGTAGTCCTTGGGTCTCACTAGAGCAGGGAGTTTTGCCGTGAGGTCCTTTACCCAGGCCCCAGGGAGGCAGCAGACTTCCCTATGAAGCGGTTCTGGTCTGCATATTGGGCCTTTGACACCCCTCAGAATGGAGTCACCCAGTACAATGACTCTTCTGGGGTTCTTTTTAGAACTGGTTTTAATACCCGGTCTAGAGTGACCCGGCCTTGGTGGACCTTGGTCTTCCTCCCTGTTTGACTCATTTTCTTCATCCTTCTCTGCTTCATTCAAAAGTTCCAGGGCCCCATACCTATTGTGAAGGGACACCATGGAAGGTGAGGGAGTTCAGGAGTGGTTTTTCCTGCCTCCCTGAGCAGGGACCCATTTCCAGCCTCTCCCATCTCTTAGGTCCCCTCCTTCTGCCTGGTTATTGCCTGCCTCTTTTGGAGCCTCCATTTGCTCCCGTTGCTTCAGTCAAACAGGTATACAATCAAAGGTAAGTTTAAGAAAAACTATCCAGCACAGTGAGACCTGGAACAAACAGACTCACAAGTAAGCAGTCAGGGAAACTCTTTAAGTGCTTCCATGAAAAGATGATTAAAAAAAAACCCACACCCAACCACCACCCCCCACCACCACCAAAAAAAACCCAAAAAACCCACAAAGAAACAAAAACAGCAAACAAACCCCAAACATTTTTCTCCACAAATGTCAAAGCAGTTTGCACTGTTCCTTCAGATCTTCCCTGAAACTTCAGCAAGAGTAGCAAAAAATATAATTTTTACAGATGATTTAGTTTCATTGGTAAATGGTTCTGCCAGAACTTGTGCAGTTCTAACTGCAAAATAAGAGTTTTACAATACCTGTAAGACAATTGTGCTGTGGGGCTAAAACTGAGAGCAGAATTTAATATATTACTTTTAATGGTAGTATTCCACAGACAGTCCCAATATTAGAAGCTTGGATTTTTCCTCTAAGGAATGGTTAAAACATTTTGGCTGGTTTTGCATTCTAGTGTTTTACATTAGTTGTGTGATGTTCAAAAGATTGCATCTTTTCGTGTGGGTACTTTCATCTTTACATGACTGAAACTCAATCAATATTCTCATGCTGTATTTTCAATAAGTCATCATGGACAACTTTGCTGAATTAACAAACTTTGAATTGACATGGAATTAATAAAAATCCCCACAGGGATTCCTTTTTCTCACTTGCACTCAGTGTATCCTTTCCTAGTAAGGGATAAGGACTGTGGTCTACTGTAAGGTCTAGATTTTGCTCTCACAGTAACATTAGATACAGATATTTTCATGAAGTTAATGGAGCTGCCCCTTTTATACCCACTGTAAAAGATCATAAGAATCTAGCCACCAAACAAGCAGTACCACCCACCATATTTCAGACTGCATATTACCTTTCATTCTTGTTTTTCCCAGTTTTCTATGAAGACAGGGGTAATACAGCCATGCATTTGTGGTCTGACTGTCAATGTGATCTACAGTCTGATGAGCATTTTTCCATAGACCATCACATTTGAACCTAATAGCTAGTTTCAGCCAAATTGATGGAGGCATCACTGTTCTTTTAAGTTCTGGGAAAACAAGTGATTTTGTAGTTAGACTTAGTAAGTGACTTTTTAACTCAGTTTGTAGAATTTGTTATCATCTCAAATGTGCAAAAGAGATTAACATAAACTCAAATGTTGCTAGAAGCCTGAGAATCCACATTACACATTCCATACCTTCAGAAAAACAGCAGTTATGTCCTGCATCTTCCTAGAAAAGTAAAGTCTATCTGGCCTAAGACACAAACCTGCAGGAATCCAGACTTACAGGATGTTTGCTATTACTCATACATACGTTTTTCTAGTTGAAATTTTCCAGAAATATTTTTTTTTAAAGTAGATGAAGTTTGGATGAAAAAGTTCAATGCCTTTGGAACTCAAAGAAAGCTGAGGAAAACAAAATACATTCCTTTTCTTTTTTTTTTTTAAACTTTACTAGCTGGGAACAGAAGGAAGATAAAGCATGGAAGTTCTTGTCCTGCCACTGTCTTGAGCAGCAGAGAGCTTCTCTATGACTGTCAGTCATTTGCTGATTAACAATAATTTATGCTTATAAAAATGCTACATCTTTTCCAGTGTAAATCAATAGTTTTAAATCCAACAAATAATTGATGACAAAAGTAAAAGAATACTAAAACCAGTATTTAGACAAGAAAAATATACTGCATTGTTTAATAGTGAACTTCTTAGCAGCAACTGAAAATATTTCTGGCATTACTAGAGGAGGTTGTGGGTTCCTTTGGACACTAGATCCTAACTACATGTGCTTAATCATTTCATAAAATGAAGATGTGACCTGTTAGCACTCTTGTAATTGTTATGTCTGCTTTACTACATTGCTGTTAGCCAATCAATCTCATTGGCATTTGAGCAAAATACTGCATTTTGAAAGTGAGCTCTTCACATGGTCAAGTGTGCTTATTTCACTGAGCAATTTTATGAATTGCAGCCCAGCAAAACTCAATAAAGTATTCTACACACCCTGAAAACCCAAAAATTCAAACACCTGCCATTTTCATTGTGATGCAGATTTGTTAGGTTTGCCTCACAAGTTTACCTCATAAACACAGATTTTCATGTTATGTAAAAGGTTATTTACATTTAGTATACAAGCCTTATGCTTCATTAGCATTGACTTTGTAAATTAGTCTGAATATCTCTTAAACACTAATTTTTTTCACTTCTTTTCCTTTTGTTACCTGAAGAAGCATTATCCTTTCCTTCTTCAAGTGACATAAAGGCAAGTCATGACCATGTCTTTTTAAACTATGAATACACATGAATAAACTAATCATTAAACTATGAATATTTGGGGGTTTGGTCGCAAGAGATATAATATCCCAAGTGATATTTTGGTCAACTCCATGATTCAGAAAAAATAAAATTTGTTAGCATATAGGTTCATCAAATTGAAACCCAGTTTCTGCCTTCCTTTATAACCTGTTGCTGTAGTTAACATTTAGATGTTCCTATAACCTGAAGAAATACAAATAATTTCCATCAGACAACAGCTGTTATTTTATCCTTTGCTATTTTTGCTTCTCTTTTGTCTTTGAGATCTTTAAGTCTGAACATGTAGAAGTAAATGCATATTATTCATTACTATTTCCATTAGTCATGACACAGGTAGCCAACCATCCACAAAAAAATCAAGAGATTTAGGAAGCTGTACAAATGCATAAACACAGATTTTGTTCCTGCCACCTACTTGGTTCTCACAAAATCCATTCCCCTTCCCATGAGTTATCTCACATAACTTGCAATTACTTGGCATAACTGTATATAATTTGAATATCTGTGTTGGAGGTTCAGAAAAAAATAGCAGTTTTCAGGCAAGCATTATGCATTGGTTTATATAGTTAAGTTTAGAAAATAAAAGTCCTACTCCAGCCTTTAAGGGGACGATGGTTGAGAATCGAATTGCCTTATCCATTCAAGCAGGATATTATCCATTCATCAGCTTGATACATTTTCTTAAGACTGTCAGTGGTAGCAAAGTGATAAACTAATAGAATGCACTCATTTTAATTATCTGGAATATTTCCCCAGTGAAAGCTGAAAATAGTTCCAGTTCATTTTAGTAATGAAGGGATAAAGAAACTAATAACTTTTTAGCTAGATATATCTGAATAAACAAATGTTGCATAGTCATTTACAAAAAGATCTATTTTGCATAAATTCATTTGGGAGTTTTTTGGTTGGTTGTTTGGATTTTTGTTTTTAATATGGACATCCATCTTAGAAATAAGAGGTAACCTTGTGACTGTTGCATTTTCTTCCGCTACAATTAGCATCATTACCATAGATTTTCAAAACTGCTTTTAAATATATATTATCAATTACTCACTTGATGTAATATTTGCTTTTTTGTACATTGAAATGTTTTAATTTAACAAACTACTATGATTTTCTGTGCAGATCATATATAGGATCTGCGGACAGTGTGGTATTCTGATGGCCACTACCTCAGCTCCACACACTGATGAGTTCCTTTATATTACACTGCCCCATTGAACAGTCATCTATAATTCACTATGTAGTTACCATAACCATAAAGATTTAACATTTGTAGTTCCTCCAAGTAACTGAAAATGCACATGAGCACAAATAAATCACAATTGAGGAGACTTACTCCTACCTAATCTCAGTGATTAATGTACCACTGCCTGTTAAAAAATGACAGAGACAGGAAATCTGGAAGTTTCTATTGAAAGACAGATTTTGATAAAAGCAAAATAAATAGAAAATATGGGTTTTAGTCATGGTACTTAAGGTCAATGCATCACTAAAAAACACAGGATGTAACCATGAATATGCGTGGATTTAGTAAAGGAGGCTTTTAATAGTATGTGATTTTCAATAAGTGCAGATTAGTGAGGTGGCTCTCCCTGACATACATTTCCAGTTATGTTTCTAGCCCATGTTAGACCAGGAATAACTTGATTAAACCACCATGATTAAGTTGTAAATCCAAGGTGAGTGAGAGAAGGTAACACATTTTATCAATTGGGTGAAGGATTCTGTTCAGTCCAAGGCTCTCGGTGAATCTGAGCTCTCCACCAACAACAGATCTTTCCAAGGAGGGCTGCTGAAACATAGTGCATCCAATGCCTGCTAGCAGCCCCCACTACCATGCAGCTGAGCTCAAAGACGGGTGGAAAGAGTGCAGCCATACACAGAAAAGCCAGAGACCCCTTCTCATAAAGACCATACCAAAATAGCTACAGTGAAGATCTTTATAGCAAACACAATCTCCTCTCTCCAATAAAGCTGGCTTTGATCTTGCATAATGTTGAAATGAATTTATGAAAACACCAGGGCAGGAATTCTGGCTTAAAAGTGCAGAGAAGTATTTTCTCATACAGAGTGAAATATGATTATTCAAGTATTAGGATGATGCACCGGACACGGAATTGGGAGTGAACACATTTCATGCAATAGTAAGATATTCCATCCTCCACTCATCGTTCTTACAGCTGGTAGAATAGAAACTGAATTGAGAATGGAGATTTTTCCTGGGCAAACTGGTAAGATACAGACTAGATGGGTAGTTTGCAAGATGGGTAGAAAATTGACTAATAGGTCACACTCAGAGAGTGGTGATCAATTGTTTTCACTCAAGCTGGCAGCCTGTCACAAGTGGGGTCCCCCAGGGATCAGTGCGGGGCCTCACATCTTCATAAATGTCCTGGATGATGGGACTGGAAGCACCCTCACCAGGTTTGATGGTGACACTAAAGTGGGTAGTGAGGTGAACACGTCAGAAGAGACAGCCATCTTACAGAGAGACCTGGACAGGCTGGAAGAGTGGGCTAGCAGGAACAGTGTGAAGTTCTGCAAAGACAAGTACAAAATCCTGCACCTGGAATGACATAACCAAAGAGCCCAGCACAGGCTAGGATCTGTGTGTCTGGGGAGCAGCCTTGATGAAAGGGACCCAGGATTCCTGGTGGACAACAAGCTGAACATAAGTCATCAGTGCGTCACTGCAGCAACAAAGGGAAATCAGATCCTGGGCTGCATCCACAGGGGCACTGCTAGCAGAGGTAGAGATGTGATCATCCTGCTCTGCTCAGCACTTGTCAGACCACACCTGGAGTATTGTGTCCTGTTCTAGTGCCCAAATTCAAGAAAGATGCAGACAGATTGGAGAGGGTCTGAAGGAGAGCCTTCCCTTTGAGGAAAGACTGAAGGAGATAGGTCTTTTCTTTCTGGAGAAGAGAAGGCTCAGCAGGGACGTCATCACAGTGTTGCAGTACTGAGAAGCCAACTACAAAAAAATACAGAAGCTCTCTCTTCACATGGAGCCACATGGTGAAGACAAGGGGCAAGGGGTACAAGTTGCACTGGGAGAGGTTTTATCTTGACATAAGAAAGAACTTTTTTACAGTAAGAACAATCATTCAGTGCAACAACCTCACCAGGAACTACTAGAGTCCTCATCACTGGAGGTTTTCAAGATGTGATTGGAGAGGACATGAGATAATCTCATCTAGGCTCCCTTTCCCAAGAAAATATTAACCAGATGATCTCTCAAGATCACTTCCAACTGGGCTGTTTTATGATTCTATGATTTTATGTATTTATTTTTCATTAATGGTCACATGAATTATAACTTACCTTTCTCTCAAAAGGGAAGGATTGTGTTCAGAGACCCTAATTATAGTTATTGATGTCTACTCTAACACACATCAGAATTTCCCCATGGAAACAGGAAGTATGAGGAATCTGAAATAAGAAAAAGGAGGAGTTAAATCTAAGTATCAGCTGAAAAGTGCTTCAAACAATGATTAGTCTTTCAGCATTCAGCTAATTGCTCAAGATGACTGACTGTGATTAGAATATTACTGATCATATTTAAAAGCAAACATATTTTCCAGAGAAAGAAAAAATAACACAGACTTGATTCTGATCTCATTTATATTGGTTTTTTACATACACATGTAGCTGGAGCTTGGTCTGGTTGCAGTTACCTGATGAAAATTCAGAGTATCTCTACTGAACCGCAAAGACTTCCTTCAGATTACACACAGTGAGATCAGGATCTAGATCCTCCATTTTAATGGGGTAACACCTAATTTAGAGCAGCAAGAGATTAGAATCAGGCCTTGAATGTGAAGAAACAGTGGAGTTACAGTTTTAAGATATAGAAGACTAATAATGAGAATATGGTGCCCAGTACACAGGGTGAAATATGAAAAATGAAGCTTTATTTTCATGCTCACACCTGAAACGCAAATGTGTAACAGATGTTTAGCTATCTCCTTTCTTTCTATCAGCCTCACATTCATCACAGTACAAAAATATATAACACATCATAATCGAACTGATGGAAAGCCTCTATTATACAAGTGACTGTAAGGAGTTCTCTATCGTTATATCTAATTCAGTTTGAAACCGTGAAGTTGGGTCTTCCCTTACAGCAGGGCTAAAACACTTCTGACTGAGAAATCATTCACTGCAAAATACTCTAATAATAACTTGTAAGTCTCCAAAATTCTCAAAATGTAAGTCTTCAGTGAATTACAAACCTATTTATACGGGGTATGAGTTTACATTTACATATTTATATGTATCTAAAATTGCATGAACATACATAGTTAACTTACATTTATTTGTATTATACCTAAGTTGCTATTCTTCCATTGTACTTCAGCTGAATCTCCCGTTATCTCATTTATGGGATACATGGGAAACATGGGTTTCTTACAGTAGGTGTACTGCGTCTGGCTGAGCCAGAATTGGTTTTCACCTGTAGCAGCCCTCATGGTGCTGAGTTTTATGTTGGGAGCTGGCAGGGTGTTGATAGCAACTATGTCTCCACCGACCAACAAGAAGGAAACACAAGCTTTCTTAGGACTTGTGGGATTTTGGAGGATGCATATTCCAGGTTACAGTCAGCTGGTGAGCCCTCTCTATCAAGTAACCCAAAAGAAGAACAATTTTGAGTGGGGTCTTGAGCAACAACAAGCCTTTGAGCACATCAAACAGGAGATAGCTTGGGCGGTAGCTCTTGGGCCTGTTCGGACAGGACCAGCTGTGCAAAATGTACTTTACACGTCAACTGGGGAGCATGGCCTCACATGGAGTCTCTGGCAGAAGATACCAGGTGAAACTCAAGGTCGACCATTAGGATTTTGGAGCCGGGGATATAGAGGATCAGAAGCCCACTACACTCCAACTGAAAAGGAGATACTAGCAGCATATGAGGGGATTCGAGCCACTTCAGAAGTTGTTGGTACAGAAGCACAGCTCCTCTTGGCACCGCGATTGCCTGTATTACATTGGATGTTCAAAGGAAACATCCCTTCTACGCACCATGCAACCAGTGCTACCTGGAGTAAATGGGTAGCGTTAATCACGCAACGAGCTTGACTGGGAAAACCCAACCGTCCAGGAATTCTGGAAGAGATCATGGACTGGCCAGAAGGTAGAGATTTTGGAGCACTGCCTGAGGAGGTGGCTCGTGCCCAAGAGGCACCACCATATAACGAGTTACCAGAAAATGAACGGCGTTATGCTCTATTTACTGATGGATCCTGTCGTGTGGTAGGAAACCATTGGAAGTGGCAAGCTGCTGTGTGGAGTCCCACAAGACAAGTCATTGAGGCCACTGAAGGAGAGGGCGAGTCAAGTCAGTCTGCAGAAGTAAAAGCGATCCAACTAGCCCTAAAGATTGCTGAACAAGAAAAGTGGCCAGTACTGTATCTCTACACTGACTCCTGGATGGTGGCTAACGCCCTGTGGGGGTGGCTACAGGAGTGGAAGAAGAACAATTGGCAGCGCAGAGGTAAACCCATCTGGGCTGCTGCATTGTGGCAGGACATCATTGCCCGAGTGGAAAACGTAGCTCTAAAGGTACATCATGTAGATGCTCACGTGCCCAAAAGCCATTCCACCGAAGAACATCAAAACAATGAGCAAGTAGACAAGGCTGCCAAAATTGAAGTAGCTCATCTGGACCTGGACTCGGAGCACAAGGGTGAGCTATTCGTAGCTCGATGGGCCCGTGAAACATCCGGGCACCTCGGGAGAGATGCAACGTACAGATGGGCTCGTGATCGAGGGGGGGACCTGACCATGGAGGCCATCTCACAGGTCACTCATGAATGTGAAACATGTGCTGCAATCAAGCGACCCACACGAGTAAAGTCTCCCTGGAACAGAGGGCGATGGCTGAGTTTTCAATATGGTGAGGCCTGGCAAATTAACTATATTGGACCATTGCCACGAACACGCCAAGGCAAGCACTACATACTCACCATGGTGGAAGGAACTACTGGTTGGCTTGAAACATACCCTGTAAATCATGCCACTGCCCGAAATACCATCTTAGGTCTTGAAAGGCAAATTTTATGACGACACGGTACTCCTGAAAGAATCGAATCAGACAATGGGACCCATTTTCGAAATAATCTTATAAACTCCTGGGCAAAGAAACACGGCATTGAGTGGGTGTATCACATCCCTTATTACCCACAAGCGTCTGGAAAGATTGGAAGATACAATGGACTGTTGAAGACTATGTTGAGAGCATTGGACAATGGGGGATGGAAGCACTGGGATATAAATTTAGCAGAAGCCACTTGGCTAATTAACACCAGAGGATCTGTTAACCGTCCTGGTCCTGCCCAAACAAAACCCCTTCATATGGTGGGAGGAGATAAGGTCCCTGTAGTACACACAGGGAAATGGCTGGGGAAGGCAGTGTGGATTGCTCCTCCCTTGGGAAAAGGCAAGCCCACTCCTGGGATTGTTTTTGCTCAGGGACCTGGATGTACTTGGTGGGTAATGCGGGAAAATGGGGCTACTCAGTGTGTGCTTCAAGGAGATTTAACCTTGCTGGGAAAATAATCTGTGGGCTGAGTTGTATGTTGCAGGAAATGATGGAGGAAGTAGGAACGACGAAGAGTGAACCAGATACGTGCGATGATGACCCAAACCTAGCCGGTGCTGGAGTCCAACAGTCAAACATACTGCTCTGTCCTGAACATCCATCTTGACAGATGGGAACCAAGTCACTGAACATCTGGAGGAGTGAAGAAAGCTTACGGAATGAATAAATGAGTGTTATGTGGGACCTGGACATGACGTAAATGGTATGGAATAAGGGGTGGAGACTGTACCGGGTCTGGCTGAGCCAGAATTGTTTTTTCCCCTGTAGCAGCCCTCATGGTGCTGTGTTTTATGTTGGGAGCTGGCAGGGTGTCGATAGCACACTGGTGGTGTGGCTACTGCTGAGTGGTGCTTACACAGCACCAAGGCTCTTTCCGACATTTCTCCCCACAGTGGGACGGGGTGGGCAAGATCTTGGGAGGGGACACAACCAGGACAGCTGACCCGAACTGACCAAAGGGATATTCCAGACCATATGACGCCTGCTCAGTATAAAGCTGGGAGAAAGGAGGAAGGGGGTGGAGTCACCCTTGGTCCTCCGAGGCAACCACTACATGTATTGGAGCCCTGCTTCCTGAGAAGGCCCGACATCGCCTGTTCATGGGAAGTAGAGAATAAATCTGTTTTCTTTTTTTTTACTTCCGCGCGCGGACCTTTGCTTTGCTTTGCTTATATTAAAACTGCATTTCTTTTACCCACAAGGGTTGGGGTTTTTTTCCTATCTTATTTTCTTTCCCGTCTTTGCCCTGTTGAGAAAAAAAGGGGAAGGGGGGGGGGGAAGTGATAGAGCGACTTGGTGGGTACCTGGCATTTAGCCAAGGTCAGACCACCACAGTAGGCCACACTGGATTGGGAACAGAAGGAAATGAACAGCGTTGGAATATACAAATTATTTGTTCTGTGGCTAGAGTAAAGCAACCAGGGATTTACACAAGTTTCTTTTATTATTTTTCCACCCAAGAGAATCACTAGTGTCTTTGTGTCTTGAGATACACACCTACATGGAGCTTAGAAAATACTAGTACATCTCTTTATCACAAAGGGGTAGTCCATGTATTAGATAAGACATGAAAAAACTTCAGAAATGTATTTTAAAAGCCTTCGGGCTGCTTTGCGGTGTTCTTTTCATGTTCTTTAAAGTTTTGCAATCCTTTCCCATCTTAGCCTCCCAGTAAAATGGCAAATTGACATCATTCTGTGAGGTTCACACAATCTATTGATTTGTGATCTCCTACAGTGAGATCATGCAAGACCCTTCACTGACCAGAAGAGTATGGGATAAAGATGGGTACAGAAGAGTAGAAGTCCCAACACATGGTGCTGTAAGCACCACCTGAACAAAGCCAGTAGTTCATTCAAGAAAGAAAATGTTCTTACTATCGGAACTCAGTGACACAAATAAGCAAAACAAAGGCCACAAAAATCTGTTCTCACAGGGATGGTCAATAAAAGAACATCACAAAAGAGAGAACTTGTGTTAAATGACGTGAAAGGGGAAAGGTCTTATGTCAGCAAAGACCATGGAGTGACACTGGGATTCACTCAAAGCATCCTTTTCTGAGTACCTCTTTTTGACTTCAGCAGGTTTTGGATACATCATATTTTGAGCAGGGAGGAAATTCAGAGCAATTTCTTACTGTACAGTTGTGCTCACAGCGATCCAAAAGGCCTAACCCCAGCATTAGATTGCCAGATGCTCAGGGGTTCACTAATCCATTAGCTATTACATCTGCATTCCAGGGTTTTCATAAGAAATGCTACAGCTGTGAATCTCTGAAGTGTCTCCTAAAGCGATGACTGACTTCGGAGATTATCACTCACTTTTCCCTTAGAACAGGATGGAGCTTCCCCAGTGGCTTCATGCCACTGGAAATTATTCTGGATAACCTCTGGCTGTTTAATCCCTACAGGCCTTGGGAGCAGTGCAAGTGTGGGTGGTGGATGGAGGAAAAAGTTTTCCTACTGAATTCTGAGAATTCTTACCCTTCAGGTGCTCCCTCTTTTCCAGAAGTGTCAGTGATTTGCTGTCAAAATTTTCATGAGACACTTGCAGGAAAACATTTTCCCTTAGGCTGTGATAAGCCCCATGTCTCAGAGGTGCATAAGTAAGCCCAAAAAAAGCCAGAGGGAGAGGGGAACTTGCATATAGACCTTTTTAAGAAAAAGACCAACTTCATTTGTTAAATAAAGTCATTCTAAGGAATTGCTTACAGTCTAAGAGCATGCTAAGCACATGTATAGTGAGGAAAAGAGTCAAAATTAAATTTGGAGTTAATAAATAGCATTTACACAAGCTATGCTACATGTTTCAAGTCAATACAGGCAAAAAGTAATGAATTTGATTGCTTAAGATATATATGCGAAGCTCAGCAAACACAGACATTGCTAGTGAAGAAAATTTACTGCAAGAGATACCTAAACCCCAAGCAGGATATTTAAATCAGTTCTCCCCTCTTTGCTCTTAAACTTTGCCTTTGATCTTAAAAAAGGAGCTTACAGAGGTCTTCAAGCTTTTCTCAGATCTCAATTTGAGATAATGAAGACAAAGATAGTTTCTCTTTCTGAAAATTATGATCTCTGCTCTCTCAGACACGGAGGAATGGCAAAGATAGACAACATGTCTCCAGTTGAACACCTTCCTTCTAACAAAACATAACCTGAAATTCATGCTGAGACTTTGGTCAACAGTCAAGTGAGTTGCATTCAAAACTGAGTGTCCATAACAGGTTGTATTTTGTTTGGTTATGTCTGGCCTTCAGAGGAAGCACCAAATTTTTTTCTCTTCACAATATATCCATATTGAATGAAAGCAGAAACACAAGTGAAGGCTCCTGAGTCCAAAACTGCTCTGCATTACAGCCCAAGGTGCAATCCAACATGAAAATGAAATTGAGTAAATAAGGCCAATGACTATAAAAGCAATCATATTCCTCCTTGAACCTGTACCAGTGAATAACTCACCTTATAAAAATTGCTTTTAATATGGGATCTTCTGGTACATTGGCAAAACATTTAGCATTTAAGGTCTCCATTAAGATTATTCCTTGATCTTGAGAGTGTTGACACTGCTTTGTACTGTGATGTTTCCTTGTCTCTTGTCAGGGAAGAAGGCAGAAGAAAAGACAGGAGAGAGAGGATTAATTTTTAATTTGGGCATGTTTAAAGTAGTTTCTGGCCATCATACCAAGTAATTGAGTGTCAAAACAGATACACTGAAAATAAGTACTAAGGTTGTTTGACGATCATGTTACAAGGATGAAAAGAAATGCCCTCCCAAAACAAAATAATTTGTTTTAATGATGAGCTCAGGAATTCAGCATAATGTCTTATATGACTAAATATTTTAGCTTGGGTTGTATCATTTTTAGTTATATTGAATAGAGATCCTTTTAGCATGTATCATGTCACTGAATTCTACAAGATGACAAATGAAAGAAGGTACCATTTCTGTGGTTCCCACCCATAACAAATTTTCCAGAGGAATAGAAGATACCACTTCTTTGTTTAGACTCAGCTGCCAAATATATTTGTTCATGTTATGTTATTTCTAAAACATCTAAGACCTGCCTAGGAAGAATTTTTCCAAGAGCTGCATCTGTGTTGGATTTAGGGAGCTTGTGAAAAGCTAACGTCAAATGAAGCTGCATACCTTCAGTGCTGAAGGATGAAGAAAAATTACTTAGAGCAACATAGATTAGTTTAGAGCAATTTATGTCAGTTTATTACTATACGAAACATTCAGGCTATTTCTTGCTAAATTGTCATGTTAGATGAAAGAAGGACACAGGGTGAAGAGATAAGATGTGACCACAGAAGAAAATTTCATAAGAATACTAAAATATTAAATTAAAACTGATGTTGCAAAGTTTAAATAGAAAAGATTCAAGATTTTCAGGAACAAGTGTATGAGGCGTTTGCAGTTCCATATTTAGAAGTCTATCTTCAATGTACAGAGCCCAATTTTCAAAGCTGTTGACTATCTAGATGCCCGAGATGGTCTCAGGGATTATGTCTAGATACTTAGAAAGCTTGCAAATTATACTAGCTTCTAATATTTCTATCCACACTACAGGAAGTCCCATTAAAAGCATTTTCAGAAACCTTATTAGTACAAATGGTACAAGCATGTCATCTACTTTGTAATATCAAACTGTACTAATCATTCTCTCAACACAGTCTGTTAATAGATGAATGCTTTATCCAGCTCAAGTGAGGTACCAGAAACTGTGCAATGGACAACAGTGTCCAAAGCATAAATACCAAGAGGCCACATTTGTTGCTGTCATAGCTTTGCATCAGTCTAATTTGTTACTTCAGAGACTATGGGATCAAGCAAGGTAAGGGCATGAGGGAAGCAGATGCTTTTCATCTACCAAAATACCAGTGTGGGACAGAAAGGGAAAGAAGAGCAAAATGTAGTTTAAGATGATATTGGGCAGAATGGAGCAGACGCGACATTGGAGCACACACAAATTTATATACCTCACAGAAATAGAACATTTCACTATAGGTTCCCTCAGTTAACAGCTATAGGAAGCTAACTGGATGTAAAACAGAGGGAGCAAACTTGCGGCAGGAAGAAAAGTCATCCCAGAGAGCAGTTTCATTGCTTTGTAGTTCCAGCAATGCTGCTGGCATGAGCATAGTGTTTATACTATAAATCCTCAGTCTACTTCTATTTTATGGTCTTTTTTAACTTTCCACTTCTGGATTGCTTTATTGCAGAGGGGATTATGTCATATTTTACCAACTGTGATGCTCTAAACTAATAGCTGGGAATGTGCTTGTTTTAAATGTTTCTGTTCAATGCAAGGAAGAAGATTATCATTATAGGTTTCAATATGCTTCTCCTCGCAGATGCTTCATTGCCTCACCTTTTCATGTTGAACACCCTTTATTTTCTGAAGCTTTAGGGTTTGCTCAGAAGTAAAGCACTTTCCTTTATAGACTTGAACTCTCTACTCTTGATATAGACTGCTCTTTATTCTGTCTGATTTGGTTCTCATTTACTTTATTTTTATAATTATTTCATTCACCTGGGTGTAGATGTTAATGAGATTTAGACCAGAAGGCTGTCTCCACGTTATCACTGCTCACATTGTCCACCCATGAATCTTTTCTGTTTTCATGCCCATACATGTACACTCATGGTATTTCATACAATAAGTGACATTCACTGACCAGAAACAGGTTTTGCACTTTCTTGGCTTCATCCTGCAACTGCATTTAATTCTTAGTCTCCCCTGACCTACTGACATCAGATAAGCAAAAAAAAGCCTTATCTATCCACACCCAAACCACGTCATGTGCAAGGGCGGGAAGGAAGGAGAAGCTGAGCGAAGACGGCCCCATTCAAACACTCTTCCTTGGGACCATGCCATCCCATGCCAGGTGTCTCCCCAGTCTCCTGTGCTCACACTACCCTGGCCCCTGCAGCAGGACAGCCCCATATGGGACCACTGTTGGTCCCAGGTCACCCAGATCACAATAACTAGTCTGGCACTGAATTATGGCTATCATAGTGCCCACATGCACCCGCTGCCCTCATCCACTGTGCTTCGCCTAAAACCGATGCTGCAAAAGAAGTAAGAGCAGCTCATGAGCAGCCACATAAGACAGATCAGATAGTCATTAATAAAAGAGATTCCTCTAACCAGATCCAAAGCAATGTATGGTCATTTAAAAAAAAAAAAATAGAAAAAGTGTACAAAATTGTTTGACAACTACTGACATGTTAAGACATGCAGTTATTATGGAGTGGAAAGGGGTTCACTTAGACCAATAATACAAAATTTTTTTCAGGCAAAAATTCCATTAATTTTATCTGATTGGCTTAATTTGTCAATTCAGGGTAAACACATTCATTTACAGCAGCAGCTAACACCAGGAACAATGCCTGGCATTATTTCGCCCACACCTGTCAACATCCCACTCAAAAAGAATTAAAACCCATGTATGTAGCTTTTCTGTAGCAACAAACAAACAGTTAATGCTAATTAGCCACATTTATATTCTCTAAATGTGCTATATATATATATGGAAAAACCATGTATTTAACTGTGTACATGGATGAAATTGTTTACTGTTCTACCTAAAAATAAAGCACAAAGCTATAGGCTAAGACAGAAAGGAAGGCAAAGGAATTCCTAACGCATTTACAAGTCCTTAGAATTAGGGTTTAACTGCAGTATAAAACAATTTGTGATGAGAATAGGGCAGTGTTCTACCTTGAGGCAGCCCTTTTTTTTTTCACTTTGATAAAAAGTTATCCCACAGACTAGGCCAGACACCCACAGCAGTTTGCAAGATGGCTGTTGCTGAATATCCTTCACCCTGATGGCTGTGATGGTGCCAGGAGCCCCCATGGAAAAATTCCTTCCATGCGGAGCAGTTCAGGTCCTTAAAGCAACATAATCCATTCTGGATTCCTTCAGTTTTTGAAGTATGAGACTGACTTTTCAATCACTAAATCTACACTTTGGCTGGTATTTTTACAAGTACTCCTGCCTCTTTGTGCTTCAAACCAAAACACAAAAGTATTTGCCAAAAATTCTAACAGCAAGAGTTAAACCAGCTCCAAACAGATTAAACTCAGCCTCTTTACTGTCAGGCCACAGAAACGACCCTAGTGCTTGACTTTTATCTTCCAGATTAAAAATTCAAAGGAGAAAGAAAAGCCAGATAAGATACTGGAACTGAAGGGATGATCTGGCGTTTTCAGTCCAGAAAGAAATCATGTTTATTGGATATCCCAACTGTTCAAATTCTATATAGTTTCTTTAAGTAGAGAACCTGAAGAATTTATCCCTCTATAGCAAGCTATGCACAGTTTGGAAGATAAATTAAGATTTATCTGTGCTCATCACAACTTCATGAAAGATCATTAAAAAGGTTTCCAAAAGTCCCAGTTGTAAGCAAAAGTAAAAGCATGAATTTATGAGAATATAAATCAGCTCTTGCTGATACAAATTTTCCAATTTCCTAGGCTTCTCCAGCTCTATAGGGCACACTGGTGCTACTTAAGAATGGCATAGCTTTGTGAAAAAAGGAAATCTAGCTTTCACTTAAATATTAATGTCAAATACTTTACAATAATCACATAAATACCTTTGACTGCAAGCGTTCAAGTGGAGGAAATTAATTGCTTCACAATGCAGAAAGATTAAAGTTATCTGTCAGAAATTAAGAGGCTGATTGGGTAACATCAGTAATCTTCTTTCCATACAGACTGAGGTAGACTTTTCTGGACAACAGTGAGAACAACAGCCTCTTATGAAGACCTCATAATGAGCTTTTATAATTGCTTTAGTAATTCCACTGATACCAAAAGAAGCACATCAATAATGCACCCTCCCTAAATATAAGATGCCTTATTACCTGATTTAAGTTACCTGATTTAAGACTGTATTTTCAGAATCACACATGCTTTCCCAAACACCTGCCCTCAGTGTAGCCCTCCTTGGTGTGGTGAATCGTAACCCAACTATACTAATTTATCTGATTGCCTTCCAAGGGTGATGTGGGGAAAAGCAGCTGACATCAACCCATAGTCTCACTGGGATACAGAGAACCCATCTGGTGTGTGACTATTCAATCAAAAAAAAAAGGTATTGAGAGACTCCTGTTTTCTGAATCCTCATAAGGGTTAAGAACGTACTGAATACATCCAACAATGTACATAAGGGAACATCACTGGTGGGAGGTTGGTACTGGCAGCACAGTAGGATGGGAATTGACTTATTGCTGTGAATGGTGACATACACCCCAGAGCCGAAGAGGGATTGGAGCCACAGCTTGGGAGTAAGCATAACAGGTACAAAATGTCTTAGTTTGTCCCTTATGTGACATGTAATGAAAGTGAGTTCTGCCCATGTCAACTTGTGCAGAGGTCCGGATCCTGGCATTTTCCTTGGTCCTAGTCAGGCTGGGCTGGAGGTGGTCTGAAAAAACTGGCTACTAAAACATCACTTGGAAACTTGTTTTATCCTGGGATCCAGAAGTCTCCTCCTGGCCCTGCCACCACTGCTGGCTAACAGCAACTCAGTGGACATCCTGGATGGAAATGGCTATGAAGTTTTTTTGCTGTTTTGTTAGTAGATAATGCTACGCCAGCAAGATGTCCAAGGCCATTTGATTATAGCAGTGGTGCCAGGACTGTCAGGCTGATGCATTTTAAGGTTTATAGCTGGCAGCTAATAAAAACAATTGACCATCTCTGATAGCAGATGCTTCCTTAAGGGTATATAA
Source organism: Strix aluco (assembly GCF_031877795.1). Classification (NCBI taxonomy): domain Eukaryota; kingdom Metazoa; phylum Chordata; class Aves; order Strigiformes; family Strigidae; genus Strix; species Strix aluco. The sequence goes on from NC_133971.1 coordinate 71,888,988, forward strand.
ACAACATTTTACTAGAGTCATCCAGTTCAGCACTGATTGCTTTCCTGTATGTGACAAAACCAGATGTGACAATAATAACATAGCAAACCACTGACTCAAGATCCCACATTACAGAACTATGTAGAGCAGAGATGTGGATTCCTATATGTAAAGTTAGGGAAAGGTCAGTGCATTGTAAGTGTCTCTTAAATGCACTTAACCATAAAATCAGAAAGGTCTCATTTTTGATGCATGGTGGGGTTTTGGTATTTCTTGGCAGAGCTTCACTGTCAAAAGACTTTTAGGTAGCTATCACCCACTTACATGGATTTCCAGCTTAAGCAGATGACATCTAGAAAACAGTTATCCCCACCTTTCCTATTAATGCCTCCATAAACTTTCACTAAAATAATTAGGTTTATTGGTGTTTCAAGAACTGTTTCCTTACACATTGAATCTCTTGCCAACACAATGATGTTACAGAATTCACATGAATTAAAATCCCAACTAACGTGAGGCTTTTACTTTAAAAAAAAAAAAAAAAAAAACACACCATAAAAACTTACCAAACTTGTATGAGAGTTTAATGTCTGTGATTTGAGTCATGAGGCACTTACTATGATCAGCTAAAACCAAAAGTTGCTTAGTATTCCTGATAAGTGATTTTCAGTTTAAAGCCAAAACTATTTTTCCATACTCTGTCTCCAAGGGAATTTGTAAGAGAAAGCTCCTCTTTCAGTTTACATTACGCTTATGATAGACTGAAATATCTTTTTCTGTACTCTGCAGTTAATAATCAGTATCTTTTATTTTGCTTTTTGACACTTGAAGAGTCTTTTGATTAATAGACCCTATGAGCCCTGTATGATCTCAGGATGATTTTTCAGGTAGACTTCAATAAAGTGTCTTCCTAGCCTGTCACCCAAATGTATTGCTGTTTCTTATCAGTCATGCATGAATGTGCTAGTAGAATTTACTCATGAATCTTAGCACTTTCAAATAAAATGGAATTGAGATTTCAGCTTTCTCGAGGCCAGGATCTGTATTGTTAATGGTCTTTGATTACAAAAAGCTTTTGGCTTTTTAATGATTAGTGTAGAAAAACACATCAGAGAACTTCATGGGTGTTTTTCTTTTTTTTTTTAAATACTAGAACTGCCAAGAACACTGATTTTTTTATCCAGAACGTTTTGACATCAGAACCGTAAACTCTTAAAAAAACACCACCCAGTTGTTTGTTGATAACATCATAAATGTACTAAAACACATTCCACTCATTTTCAGCATTTGTCAGTGACATTACAATTGCATGTATATGAGTGCTTCTCAGGTATGTTTCAGGAATTCATCTAATCCATGCAAAATTCTTTGGAATGGAAACTCTTCCACTGCAAACATGACACTTGCAGAACTAAGGTCTACGGTTGTGTTTCCCAGAATTTGAAGCTGCCTCTAGATATAAAAACAAGGTATTCTAATGGAGAAACAGACTTTATTCAGGTTATCTTTTCATATGTACTGATAACTTACTGCACTCTAAGGGGAAAAGAACTCAAAGGAAGGGGGAAAAACACAAATGTCAAAAAATCAGTACAATGCAAACTGTCTGCTCACTTTATTGTGAGGTGTATGAAGAGCTATAGATGCTTTAGGCTAGCGAAAATGAGTGGAATTCTGTGTATGACTTTTTGGTGTTATTTGTTATACACGTAACGATGGTATTATCTATTACCTTTCTTAAAAATAAGACTGTATTCCTGCTGAGAAAAATGGTATCATAGCAAATTTGATAATATCAAACTCCCATTTCCCCATTTACCTTGATTTTTCACTATTCCCTTGCCAAAATGAAAGGTAAGTATTATGCTGAGTACATACTTGCTGAGTATGTTTGGGTTTATGGTATCCTCTGCTTTGATACAATGAACTCTGCTTTTGTCTTCGAGTGTAATTCTTGTACATTAAAATATGTATGTTCTCTGTGTTATTACCATATACAGTGATGATGTGTGAATAAATCTGTCAGTTTAAATCCCTGGGGAAGGATGTAGCTTTTAAAACCATTGGGTAAGTGAAAGGTTTGTATTCAAGAATGCTAACTCATTTCTAAATATACATTGGGCTCCTTTGAAACCTTGTTAAAGATTCTGCATCCAAGAGTGAAGACAAAACTAAACCATTTTGACTGCTATTTTTAGAAACACCAAAGGACAGCAATTCTAGCACAGATGCAAGCAGAGCCAACCATAGTTTTTGGTATCCCCTTCAACCAGGTATATAGGCAACTTGGTAGACTGGATCAGGTAGCTCCAAACCTCTCAATGAAGTTAATGTTATCAGCAGTTTGCTGTCTTATTTCCTTCCTCCTCCACTCCTGCACAGACACTCTCTAACTAGGTTTTCTATCATCAAGGAAAAATTTTGATGTTCACCACTTACAAGCAGAGTAACCTGGGAGATGCTGCTGCAGCGAGCTGAATGAAGACATCCTGAGACACAGTGACTGTATCTCTAGGTGTCACACACTGGCATAGTCAACAAGAACCAGTGAGAAAATAGCTCCCATCTTTCCAGTAGTTCCTAAGTCTGCTACAGTTTTCAGTGTTTCCCAAATGTAAAATATTTCCTTTTAACTAAAAAAGTTATGGAAATATTTAGCTATGAAATCGTACCTCTTCAAGAAGACACATTGTCTGCTTTTAACTTTGAAGAGGGATACAGCTGCTTGGTAGATCCAGAGGATTTACCTTTTGGCTCTAGCAAGTTTTGCAGCACAGAGAGAAAAATGTATTGAACAGAGCATGTACCTTCCTTATAATACAGTGTCAGGAATATGATTGAATTCACAATCTCAAATAAATTGATTTTCCCAAAACTGCCTTTAAGTGTGGAGCTGTTGCCTATAAAATATTCAACAGCAATATTAAAAGACAATTCCTCAGTTGTACAAAAGCAGGAAAAGCAAAGATAGCTGGGTTTGGTTCAGTTTGATATGTTTTGTGGATGGGGTTTGCAGGCAGGCCTGTGCAACATAGGGTGGGTGTGCTTAATTGTACTGGTTGCAGTAGCCTTCTGTGGCAGTATCTTGGAGTCGCCCAAGTTCATCTGATTAATGAACTTTCATAGCCTACTACTCTGACCACAAGGTGCATTAAACAGCCCTCTGGGAATGACTCCATTTTCACTAAACTCTTATTTTATAACTATATTTTAGTATGGCTTTAGATAGTACATTTTCAAGTCTCTGTTTTACTTTCTGGGGTAAACTTAGGGTTTCATACCCCTAATCATGAAGATGTAACACATGGGTGTTTTTATCTACTTTCATGGAAACTGATGGAATTGAGCACTGGCTCTTGTACTGAAGTACTGCAATGAAGCTGTACAAAAATGGAGCAAAATTAGACATATCAATCATGTTTAATAATATGTAGGAAAAGAAAACAGTAATCAGAGCAAAAGCTCAGTAAGAGAAAGACACTAGTTTAAGTTTTTCACAGTCATTTTCTCTGTCGGACTATGTTCTTTTCAGTGTTGCATAGAATAAAGCTAATCTTAATGCAAATATTGTTTGGAAAAGGAATAATGGTATCCTGGTGAATATTGGAATGATTTGTAATGTGTAGTAGAATCACAGCTATCTGTGACTTCCAAATATTGGTGTTCAACAACTCAAACATTTTTCATTTCAGTGGAAGAGTTTAAGGCAAAAGTACCAAATTCAGAACTTGTCTAAAAAGTCATAGTACCCAGGACATTGAACTTAAATTCCTTGCTCTTTCAAAAATACACGTAAATACAAGTGCAGCAAAAGTAAAGCTTGAATTCAATTTTTAAGTGCAAATTGTCATTACTATTTCAATGTTGCTTATCGAGATTTTAGTGTATGAATAAATGTGATAACTGAGCTTACACCTACTTCCATAGTGACTACATGGCAATTTACTGGTGATTCATGATGTCTTCATTTTATTTCATGTTAGAATATCTCCCTAATTATTCCTTCATAAGCAAGTATAAAGACCTTTTGTTTATCATGTTACCAAGCTGGAAGAATCCAGACCCCTGTCACAGTGCTGTCAGTTTCCCACACTGCAAGTGTCTGAGCACATTTATGAATCATGTGGTTCCTGATAAAAAAGAAAAATGCCGGTGGTTCATGCACATGCATGTAACTTGGTCTCCTAAAATGGTGACATGTTATTTTGTTTTGGTGTTATTCTGTACTATGGTACTGTGGTACATCCCCCCAGTGGGACAGGGAGACGAATTGGAAAAAAAGAGTAAAACTTGTGGGTTGAGATAAGAACAGTTTAATATCTGACATAAAATATAATAATAATAAAAATAATTTTATTGAAAAGGAAGATAACAAAAAGAGAGATAAATAAAAACCCAAGAAAGACAAGAAATGCACAATGCAATTGCTCACCACCCACTGACCAATGCCCAGCCAGTCCCCAAGCAGTGATCGGCCCCTCCTGTCCAACTCCCCCAGTTTCTATATGGACCATGACATTCTATGGTATAGAATATCCCTTTGGTTAGTTTGAGCCAGCTGTCCTGGTCATGCTCCCTCCCAGCTTCTTGTGCACTTGCTCACTGGCAGAGCATGGAAAACTGAAAAATCCTTAGCTTAGGCTAAGCACTACTTAGCAACAACTGAAACATCAGTGTGTTACCAACATTATTCTCATACTAAATGCAAAATACAGCACTGTACCAGCTACTACGAAGAATATTAACTGTCCTAGCTGAAACCAGGACACTTGTAAAGGAGACAAATATTTTATCCCAATCACAGTTCCCTTTATCCCCCAAAAAGGTGACTTGAGGTATCTTTAGACATAGAGCTGGAATGTATCTCACATAAAAAAATATGCTTCCTTCTGCAAAAACAGGGTGGGAACCATTGTAAGGGCTTTACGTTCTCCTAAGGTTACTTATCAGCCATAATTACTCATTTCCTGTGTTGATTTTTTTCAGAAAATTGCCTATTGCCTCTCTTTGATAGAATCAAGATCTACACAGTTGCCTTAGGACTTTCCTAGTTAATCTCCATCCAAACAGAGAACCAGTATATTGCAATTTAGGCAATCAATCAGAGCAATCATTTTGCAGGATGGGGTGCTTTATGCAGGACAAAAGGCTTCTGATTATTAATGCCTTTGCCTTTCAAGTACAAAAGTACATTTCAGGAGAAGAGAAATTTTTACTAATGAGGAATGAGTTATGGCAGACTGATAATAGCAGATGATTATTCCAGTTCAGACATCAATTCCATACTCTACAATGCATGAGAGAAAGGGATCACAACAGAATTTCTCAATTCAAAACAATACATTTTATATACTCCAGAAGATCCAGAAGAAACTGCAGCTATGCCAGTTAGATGGAAAATGCTGACAAATTGACATTATGACTTAACTTACTCCTGAAATCTGAGGGGAAAAAACTTGAGCACTATGCTTTTTGCCATTAGGTTACCAAACAGATTTATGATTCTCTCACTAAAGCAAGTCCATATTTGGGCCTAAGGCAGGATATCAAGCTTTCCAGCTAGCTGAGTGCATCCAAATACACATTTGTTTAGAATATCAACCAACATACCTGAAAATAAATTTCCTATGTTATTGTTCATAAGATCTAAGCTAAAGGTATATTTGTGGAGGGCCTGAAAGCAAAGAAGGGGAACCCATCTAACACTGTTCAGTAGGACAGCTATCCTCCACCACACATACTTACACCATTCCCAAGAACTACTAAGGATTTAAGGCTGAGGTTACCCACGTCTCTTTTAGAGGGGGGTCTCTCATGGTGACAATTCCCTCCTAGCCTGGAAGGAAGGGGATAGAGAATCTCTGAAGTATGTCATTGCTTCAAGAGGCATTTAAAGGGTGCAGCTGAACCATTTCTTATGAAAACCCTGGAATGCAGATGTAATAGCTAGTGGATTAGTGAACCCCTGAGCATCTGGTAATCTAATGCTGGGGTTAGGCCTTTATGGATTGCTGGGAGCTGCAGTGCTAAGGCTTGGACAACAGGCCCAAGCCAGAGTTGACCTATAGATGAATCCTGTATATTTTATAACTGCTAACCATTGTGCTAGTAGGTATTGTACTAAGTAAAAACAACCCACTTATGCTGATGTAAAAAGTGCTGAAGTGTTGAAGTACTGAAGCCTGAACAACAGGCCCAGAGCTGAAGCTGCTAACTTAGTATCATTAACAAAGTATGTAAGCTCACTAGTGAAAGATGCAGCTTAGACAGAATATAATCAGTAGTGAGGATGAAATGCTGAGAGAATGTATCCAACTTCCCTGTTTAGCCTTGTTCAAGGCTGAGAACCCAAGTGTTTGGCCTTGTTAGAAACTCCTTTGCTTTCCCCTCCCCGAGCCCAGGCCAGGCCATTCACAGGAGAATGAAATCAGAAATTTTACGCTCAAAACAAAGGTACCAGTTATTCTGGCTTGCCAATCTCTAGTATATAAGGCTGGACCTGCTTGCAACGACTTTGGATGCCTCACCTATGGGTGGACGCACCGCGTAGGATTTCCCACTTGCCGGGACAGGCTCTCCAAATCCTCGCTGTAACCGGGGCTCCCCAACATCTGCGGATCTGGATGATGGTAACATATGCAAGTGGTGATGTATCTTTCTTAATCACTATTCTCTCTCTCATGTAGTAATGATTTGATGCATTACCCTGTATTTTCCTATTTATTTCTTTAGGTGCATTATTCTGCCTTTTCTTACTGCATGTTTTCTGTATTACTCTGTTACATTATTTAGTTATGCCCAGTAAAATACGCCTACTCTTTTCACTCTGGTGTCTGAGTTTAATCGGTATCCTTAATCAGCAAAACAGGAGCACAACTGGATCACGAACGTGCTCCACATTTCCTCCCTCTTCATAAAGCCACAGCATTTATCTAAACAAGGCAAAACACCCCATGGCCTGATTTGCAAGTTTAACCCTACTTAATTCTGTAAGGCCTTTTTCCTTGCCAGTTGGGATGCTTTGCACCAGCTGTAATTTCCATAGGATCTTCAAGGTTAAGTCCATGTGGAGGACATTACAATAATCCCGTCAGGAAGTAGGTGCTCAGAGCCTGGAGCATCAACGTGGAGTACAAATTTTGGTTTGCTTCTTCCCATAGAATTGCAAATTTCAGTCTTTGTCCTCATGAGCTGACATCTTACTGCATCTGGTCTGGAAAATGCCCTTCTTCCAGTTTGTAAAGCTGAAAGCTGCTGAAGTTGATCGGTCTTTATCGTTCAGGTCAGTGGAGAGGTCTGCCTGATCCATGCAGTGCCACTGGCAGGGAAGCTTTTGTCTTCCAGCTGGCACCATTATGGGGACTGGCAAGGAATGGTAGGTTAACAGCACTGGCATTTCAAGTGGCACTTGCTGGCCACTCCATGGAGGCTTCCTGGGGGGGGCAGGAAAGGGCCAGCAGCCAGGGCTCTCCCACCACCCCAGCCAGGGAGCAGGGCAACCGAGGAGCAGAAGGGCAACCCTAGCTCTGGGCACCAGCTTAAAAGTAGCTCCCAGAGGACAGGGGTGGTCTTTGGTCACCACCTCCCCACAGGGCATCAGGGAGCCTCTTCCCATGGCACTAGGCAGGCAGGGCTGCTCCCTTAGCAGGATCATCCTGAGCCCTGGTGGCCAAAATTCCTGGAGACCGACCATGTCTCTAGGCCCTGACATTAAGTGCAAGAGGTGTAAAGCTCATGAGCCCAATCTTTGCACTGAACACCAGGAACAGTGGCATCCCAGTTGTCAGTTTGGATACCCTCTAAAAATCCATTTCTCTTTCAAAAATTATTCTGTGTGCTCTGTCCTGGTTTAGCCAGGATAGGGTTAAGTTTCCCCAGCAGTGGGGGGGAAGCTCTAGCCGGGTTATTCATATATCATGCGAGCGCGGGAAGAATCGGTGATTGCGTGGGTTGGCGCAGCCAGTTCTCTCTTTGCTGTATCGGTATATACTTTGCTCTGTTCATTGTTATCGCTGTTATTCATGTTGTTATTGTTTGTTGTGTTGTTCTTGCTCTGTTGTATTAAACCTCTCCTTATCTCAGTCTCGGGGCTTTGTATTTCACTCCCTTTGTGGGGGAGGGGCAGCAGCCGCGTGGTCTCAGACCCCGGCAGGGCCGAAACCACCACAGCTCATGTACAAATTTTAAGCATCATGACATTACAAATCAGACTCTAGACTTCTTGGGAAGAGTTCTGTGGTTTTAGATATTAATCAGAGCATGCTTTGCATTTGGCTAAGATACAAAATCAATAATAAAGCCAAATTCTTTTCTCAGTTTTTAGGATCTTTGTAATTTTGAAAGTTCCAACAAAAAATACGTGCTTTTGAGTCCCCAACCTCCTTTGTTTTCTTTTAATCTTTTCTCAGAATTGTGATAAGCAGAAAAGGGAACAAAAAATACAAAAAATAACGGTTTAACCTTTCAGAAAAAAAAACTTTCTTATCATGTCCTGTCCATTGTAAAGAGACTGAAGAATAATTTTCTCCCTTTGGCTTCAGTGCAGCTGAACTGAGATTAAATCAGTGAAGACATGAGAGAATCAGGTTCATGTTCTCGTAGCCACATGAGATCACAAACAAAGCCTGTTAGTAAGGAAGTACAAAAACTGACTACTGCCTAAAGAACATACATACAGATCTTGAGTGCAGATCTTGATCTTGAGTGTTCTGAATACAAAGAGCTTTCCACATACTGCAGTGTTATGACAACAGGACTCTATCATGAAACTTAAGCAGTTTGCAGTCCATGAGAGTCTGTATTTACCCAAAGTTCATAGGTTACTGTAAGACTTCTAGCGCACCATACATAGGCTCAGTCAGCTATGGGAAGATATAGCCAACCCTCCAGAGCCCTACTAAATACCTTCTCAATGAAGGTGAGAAATCATATTAGAAGGAAAATTATGTTAGAGGCAAGATTCAGCAACTCTGCTTATATATGATTCCTGACTACTTGTATAAATATGGGCTTTCTGTGGATTCCACTGCACAGCTTTAAACCTTGTTGCACTGTGACCTGAAAATGGTGTTCAGGCACCTTAATACTTTGCATCTGTTATGCATTTGCTTTTCAAGACTCCCCAGGAAAATAAAAATGTCAGTTTTCATCTTGTGCACCATATGGTTCAGGCATTTTAGATCTGGCAGCTTAATCTCACAGATCTGGCAGTTTAGTCTCACTGTGTTGTTTTTCAATTTTAAAACAAAAACCTCCCCTTTAATACATAGCACGGTACTAAATGAAAACCTCCATGTAGCATCTAGTATGGTCCCAATTATAAATGTTGGCACAGGGATGTGTGCTGAAGAAAAGGACTTCTGGGTTCTTAGACAGAAAACAACCATAATTCACAAGTGGAGATCATATCATAAGGGATGCATCTCAACACAGTGCTATATCATCCTTATCAGTCAACAGCATCCCCTTTTCACTTGTGAATTCCTGGGAGCTCAGATGTTTTTGTATTACACATTCAGACACAGCTTTGCACAACAGGGTCCTGATCTACAGTGGGCATCATGAAGGCAGAGATGACAATTCTAAATATTCAGCTCTGATGGCTTTAGAGTCTTTCCCTTGGATGTTACATACTCTCCTAAGGGAAAAATTTGCCATTTTGGATATCAGCTGGTGTATTTGAAGAGCTGTGTATTTATCTGAACCAGGTCCAGCTGGGAAGAATAATGCTTTGTTGTGACTGAACTCATAAACTCCGTAGACTACCAAGGTGGAGATGTATGCTTAGATGCACTCTCTTGTCTGCCTGTTATAACATAGCTTTCCTCTGACTCACAGCAATAGCAAAGGCCAAAAGGCACTTTTGCTATCTGTGTCTCTTCATTATAGGCCTATAGTAAATGCAAATGCAAAATTGTAGTCTTCATCTGAAGGTTGTTAGCTGATGTGGTAAACTTACTGCCTTTGTGGTATGATAAATCTTCTGATTTGTTTATTGTTGTTAGTGTCTGCTTTCTGTTACTTATAGGCATCAGAAATATAAATTTCTGTTTATGGTAGTTGTATGTAATTTGTTAATTACAATCCACCATGTATTGTATATCCGCATGCCATGTCCTGCACTTGGGCCACAACAACCCCATGCATCGCTACAGGCTTGGGGAGGTGTGGCTGGAGAGCTGTCTGGAAGAGAAGGATCTGGGGGTTCTAATTGACAAGCAGCTGAACATGAGCCGGCAGTGTGCCCAGGTGGCCGAGAAAGCCAACGGCATCCTGGCTTGTATTAGAAATAGTGTGACCAGCAGAAGTAGGGAGGTGATAGTCCCCCTGTACTCTGCACTGGTGAGGCCACACCTGGAGTATTGTGTCCAGTTTTGAGCACCTCAATATGAGAGAGATATCGAGGTGCTGGAGCAAGTGTAGAGGAGGGCAACAAAGCTGGTGAAGTGCCTGGAGAACAAATCCTATGAGGAGCGATTGAAGGAGCTGGGACTGTTTAGCTTGAGGAAGAGAAGGCTGAGGGGAGACCTCATCACTCTCTACACCTACCTGAAAGGACATTGTAGAGAGGTTAGTGCTGGTCTCTTCTCACAGGTAATTAGCGATAGAACAAGAGGGAATGGCTTTAAACTGCAACAGGGGAGGTTCAGACTGGACATTGGGAAAAAATTTTTCACAGAGAGAGTGGTCAGACAGTGGAATAGGCTGCCCAGGGAGGTGGTGGAGTCACCATCCCTGGATGTGTTTAAGGGTCGTTTGGATGAGATGTTGGTGGATATGGTGTAGGGGAGAACTTTGCAGAGTAGGGCTGATGGTTGGACTTGATGATCCCAGGGGTCTTTTCCAACCTGAATGATTCTGTGATTGGACAATATAAGATGGAGGTTTTTTCCTATGTGTTAAGTACCTTCACTTAGAGTTACATTATTTGTATTTTACAAAGCAGCAAACAAAATCACTGTGAAATCTAAAAACATGGTAGGCAAAGTGGGGGAAGGAGGCAATCTAAATTACTGCTGCAACATAATAGACCAGGATATTTACATGGGGGCAGAGGGTTGGATTATAATCTTAAAAGGTAAGAATTGTTTTACAATGAGATCTTTAGTGCCTCTAATCCATCTTTCCATTTCACAGTCTGAGCAGCACTGGGTGCTTCAGAGGAACATATAAGAATGCTACAGGAGTGATAATAGAGTAAAAGTCCTTTACAGCTGTATTTATCTAAGCTCTAGTAGTTAAAATTCAGTTTAAATTCTAGAGCTTTCATTTAACAAACCCATTCCTTTCTAAGTACCTACAGTTGTGACAAGTCTAAATTTTGAGATCGTAACCATCTAGTCTCATTTTTAAACTTGCTAAACTATCATCCTTGATTACTTGCTGTAACGACGAATTCCCTGGGCTCAATATAGTACACCTCTGTAAAAATAGTCTTTATCAGTTAGGAGTTTTATACTTTCTGATAAAACTGAATAGTTCTAGTTTTGCTAGAGAATGCTAGTCTTAACCCCTGATCTAATTTAGCTCACTAATAATTTTATACACACACACATATGCATTAAAACAGCACCTCTTATTTATCTCCTTTCTATGGTAAGATATCTTTTCTACATCTCTTCAGAAGAAAAAACTTCTTTCATGTCTTAACCATCCACAGGCTTTCTTAACACCTGACGAAGACTGTGGTAGAAAATGGAGAAACGACTGCTACACACAGATGAAGATATGTCACTATACACATCAGTGCTATTGTGCTTTCCATACTGATCCTCATGTCTTTTTCTCTGTATTTTCCTTTTTCTTTTCTGTTTTGATGGTTGTTTGGCTTTTTTTGCTGTAGCTTCATATTGAATTGCCCATACAGATGATCTGCTCCTTGTCACATAACTATAAAGAACTCAGTAAAACATGGAAGTTAAATGTTTTCCTTCAATCAGCAACAGATGATAACACTTGTTAACACTGGATGCTGTCTGCCACCTTCCCACTATGGAGGGAAGGTGATGGACCCTCAGCATGTGAATCTGATTCTTGTTTGAGCCTCTCTGTTCAAAGGTGGATCAGGGCTCAACATAGCAAATAAGTTCAGGGAAGTAAAAGTGCTGTCCTCTTCTGCTTGCCTGTACTTTTGCTGCCTTAGAAAAAAGATGGATAGCTTGCTTTCTGTTGATCTCCCATTTAAAAAACTTCGACTATCTCACAGCTCATCTGAAGCCACCCCTACTTAAAAGGCTGGTAGTTCTGCCAGTGCTGTCAGTAGAAACACCTTATCTCTGTTCTGCATGGTGTAGAAGAAGAGATCATGTCAGAACTCTTTTGCAGTAACTTGGCTCAAACTCTTTTGCAAAATAGTAACATGTACTTATGTTGCATTACAAAGCAGATGTTTAAGACAACTCCTGCAAAAAAAAGCATCTAAGTCTAGGCTTCATTATTAATGTCTTTTTTGGCTTTTTTAAATTAGGAATTCTATAAACCTTTTCAAATTGCCGTATTAGAAAAGAAATTACAAAGCTGCACAGCCCCTTAGTTTAAAAGCCTTGTCAATTTGTCATCTTGGGATTTCATGTCCATTAATCTTATCACTGAAACATGTGATGTTCAGAACAATCAATGAAGTGTCCTGTCTATAAGAGAGTAATAGCTTCTGGAAATCTGAGACCACTATTATAGATAGTGGTTGCTATAAACTAATAGAAAATAAATGGAAGAGGAACAGAAGCCCAGGAGAACCCATAGCAGAAAGATAAAATAAAACAAAAAAATCTCTTGTCAGGCAAAAAATAGAAATGAAATAGTGTAAGTAAGGGAAAAAAGTCACAATGGGTACCTGCAGGGTGACAGAAAAGCATACAATTGAAAGAAAGCGTGAAATATAGATAGCCAAAGGAGCTATATCTAGACTTCTCACATGTGCTCATACTTTAGGCTTTTTTGTCACGGAAAATGAGTCAGATTTGCAACACAATCACACAAGAAACCATTCCCTCTCCCATCCTATTTCTCAGACAGCTCTCAGGATGGTGAAATTAACAAAACACCTGAAAAGGGAGAAAATAATACTATCTTGTGAAAGCTTTTGCTGTTTCTTTAACACACTATTTTGATCAACATTAACATTGTGTTACACTTTGTGTGTATGAATTACAGTGGATGGATGGCACTGAAAACTGAAATGATCTTTACCTACTAATGACATGATGTGAGCTTTTTCCCATACAAATGTATCTCAGACCTGCTCTAGAAGCAAAACTGCCATGGGTGAGAGAAGTCAGTGATGAAAGATAATCAGTCCTTACATTTTATGACTAATTGTTAAAGAAACACTTGATTAGTACAAATTACAGGTAGCTCAACATTCAGTAAATCTAAAAAAGTACTGCAAATAACCAGAAGCGTTAATATGTTTAATCTTTCCTCATTTAACAAGCACAGCTGGCACTCAGTCTGCAGGGAGGTGGTCACAATTTGAGACTTGCTTTTCATCACCGAGGTGAACCAGTGATCAAACAAGAAAGGTCCTGTCCCCACCAATTGCCTACTTCTTTTGCAGTTACAGAAAAGGATTCCTACCAACACACATGGTATTTAGAAGCCTAGTTGCTGTTCACCCTCAGTAGAAATTAAACCTTTAATAACCATCTGTGCCTCAAATTTTAACTTCTATCAAAAATCTAATGGTGATTGGCCTCCTAAATCCCACCGGTTCCCTTGCAGAATCTCCTTTGGAGTTTGAAAAAAACACTTTTACACTTAGAACATTGTGTACAAACTGCAGGGAATTACAGAGTGATGCATTTCTTTCATCTCCTATGCATTATCAACTGATAAAATCAGATGTTACTGCACACTCTGTTAGCTAGGATCCCTTACAACAGAGATGCTCTAATATGGGAATCCCTTTTGGCTTTCATTAATTCAATATAAATCTGAAACTTGCAGATTCAGCAAGGCTGTCCGTGGTAATTTAACTGGCCTTGCAGGGCAACTGCATTGATCTGTTTCACTTGGATAAAGACAGGAACACCACAAGAGCAGGTTTTGTGTTTGGAGGTCACTGACGTACAGTCAAAAGCTAGCATGCAAGGAGGTATTGCTCCTGTCATTTCTGGGAAAAAAAAAAAAAAAAAAGGCAGTTGACCAATACACATTAAATGATCTCTCTCACTCTTATATGTTTACCAGGAGATGTTACAGAGTCAGCAAAAGTGTTCATGAACACTCTGGAAGAGTGTAACAGGCAGACTATGCAAATAACATACATAAATAGCAGTATGCCAAATAAAAATTAATTTCCAGCTGTGAAAAGCCTGTCAAGTGTTTTCAGCTGGTAAAGACAGCATCTTGATACCTCATCATATGAATAATTACAAGTGCAGCAGGCTCTGTAAAAAACACACATAAAGAGCCTTCATCCTTTAGGAAAGTGATACTTGAGCAACACAGTAAGTATTGAACCTGATTCACTGCCTGTCATTCTCTGTGGAAGGCAGAGTTGTGTACAGTGTTAGTTTGCCTAATCATTTGTTAACTCAATGGCTTCAATATTTTTTTGCCTAATACTGAATCAAAGACATGCACTGTGTGCTTCCAGTGATGTGATGTGAGGCTGTACCTGGGTTTTCACCCTCCTAGTGACAACAGAAAAAACTCTCTCCCCACTCAAGTCAGCTTCACCAAAGGATGTGTCTAGCAAGGAGTTTCTGACAGTTTGAAAGGACCACCTAAGCGTTCTCCCAAACCAAAAAATCTATTTTGCTCTAAGCTCAAGTTTAATATGAAAAACAAAACCAAAGAAAAGAGTAAGCACCCCAAACAGTCTCTGGATATATTTTATATGCAGTTACATCTGGCTAGATCAGGTGTTTTCTACGGAATATGGCTGTATGGAAGATATGTCTATATGTTTTATATGGGATATGTCTCCTGTAGAGAAGGACTTGGGGCTACTGGTGGAAGAAAAAATTATATGAGCCAGCAATGTGCCCTCACAGCCCAGAAAGCCAACTGTATCCTGGGCTGCATCAAAAGAAGTACAGCCAGCAGATTGACAGAGGAGATTCTTCCCCTCAACTCTGCTCTGATGAGACCCCACCTGCAGTACTGCATCCAGCTCTGGGGTCCTCAATATAAGACACAGACCTGCTCAAGTGGGTCAGAGGAGGCCATAAAGATGATCATAGGGCTGGAGCACCTCCCTTATGAGGATAGGCTGAGAGAGTTGGGGTTGTTCAGCCTAGAGAGGAGAAGACTCCAGGGAGACCTTATAGTGGCCTTCCAGTACTTAAGTGGACCTACAGGAAAGGTAGGGAGGGATTCTTTATTAGGGAGTGTAGTGATAGGACAAGGAGTAACAGTTTTAAACAGAAAGAGTGTAGATTTAGATTAGATATAAGGAAGAAATTCTTTCCTGTGAGGGTGGTGAGACACTGGCACAGGTTGCCCAGAGAAGCTGTGGCTGCCCCCTCCCTGGCAGTGTTCAAGGCCAGGTTGGACAGGGCTTTGAGCAACCTGGTCTAGTGGAAGGTGTCCCTGCCCATGACAGGGGGGTGGAACTAGATGATCTTTAAAGTCCCTTTCAACCCAAACCATCTATGTTTCTATGATTCTGTATTGGAAGTGAAAGTGTGACTCCTAACATAGAGGCATTCCCAAGATTTTTAACCTACACAGACCAGCACAGCAACTGGTGTACAGGTCTACCAGGGACCCTGAACATATTTTTAGATTTCTATCATGTGCTCAGGTTTTAGCTGCCATATTTTGTCACATTTTCCTTCAACTAGAGAACCCAGTCTGAGTATTGGAAAAGGCAAAAGCTTATCTTCTTCCAGAGGTTTGGTTTCAATTTATCAAACTCCAAAATAGTTATCAATCACATCAAGACAACCAAAGTTCATTCCAAGTGTATTTCAGGAAGTGGTTCAGCCTACTACCTACATCTTGGTCATCTACAGATGATTCTTCTTAAAACATCACAGAGTTGAATCTTTCCTTTCTCCCAGTGCATCTGACTGATACACTCACCTTCAAAGTCTGATATTTCTGGCTGGTTTTTGAAAAAAGGACTGGCTTTTGTCCACTCCAAGAGCTAACCACTCTCACTGTTTTCACCTGTCCTCTCAGGCAAGGGAAGGGTTCAACTCAACATTTAGGAGTGAAAGCTCTGTATGCCCACAACTCTGAGAAATGGGTTTCTTCAAAAACAGCTTTTTGAAAATGTTGGCATGCATGGCACTAACCTTAGCAAGAATAGCTCAGGCCTTCCTTTTGGGAAAAAGATTTTCCCCCTTCTTTATCCTAAAAATCACTGCATACAGGTGCCATGCTGCGGGATATTTTAGTTAAAGGTTTATGGCGGCATGACTATGAAATTCACACCATTTATATATGCACATTCAGCTGTGCCTAGGACTATCAACATAGGGAGTGGGCAGCACACCACCAGTTGACCTTGGCTATAGTGTTTTCCCATATGGATTCAGGCAGTTTTCTAAACAAAAGTGCATCTTTTTTTGGCACATGTATGTGAGTTTGTGCATAGCAGTTGTGGTTACAGTAGCACAGACTATAAACTCTAATCCCAAAGCAGCTAAATGAAGTCTGGCCAAGGTCTTTTTTACTAGTCTGCCACAGAAGTACTAATCTGGTCTTTACAGGGTTCAGTTAAGAATCTGTCCATTTATTTCTAGTCTGATCAAATTGTTTTCTTGGGGTCCCGACTATCAAGATGTTTTCATTGTTGTGGGTAACCAGCATATACATTCCTTTTGTTCTCCTGCTGCATACATGTGACTGTGTTGTGTACCTGCTAAAATGACAGAGGAGTGGTTTTACTGTAAAACACACATATTAGGACTTATTTTTAATTATGCTACACACAGACCTAGGGACAGGTTGTAGAATCTGTTTATGTAACTTTGAAGGGTTTAGGTCTCACCTAAGAAAAATATGTTGGAAACTTCTGAAAAGGCAGCCTGAGGATAATTCTCTATTTTTTCATTTGTAAATGAAAAATTTTCAAAACTCAAAATATGGGGATATCTTGTACACCCAGGCTAGGCTGTGCATAGCTCTACGCAGATCAGAAGCAAAGGTACGACAGGAATCCAAAAAATAGAGTAGGATAAAAGTAAAGGAAGAGGGTTTGGTTTTGAGTGTATTCTGTAAAGCACAAGAATGAGATTGGTTGGCCTCAGCTGTTTCAACATACCTATTTTCATATATTAAAAAAATGCATTGCAGAAACCTTGTGATTTCTTCAACTGACTCATCTCTGCATTTACCTTAAAAGCAATTTCCTACTCAAATGGAAAAATTGTTGTACCACTGCTTTTGCTGGTTAGGAACAGTAACAAACCCTGTCCCTTAATTTTCCTCTGGGGGAAAAAAAAAAAAAAAAAAAGAGTGGATTTTATTTTTATTTTTTTAAGAGCTTTCTCTACTCAGTGTGAGGAAATTACAGTTCTGTAATTTTCACACTAATGCTGAAATCCTCATCCCCGTTCTGCCTAGCTGAGTTTTGGAGGCTACTGTTACAAATTTTAAAGAAAAACACAAAGAAGCCCCTAACTGGGAGCAGTCATTTAATGTACAGTCAGTTATAAAGACGAGATTTAGTCTAGGTAAGTATTAGTTCCCCCTTCAGCTCTAAAAAAACCCTTTCATTTTCCAGTTTCCAGATCTCATGAGCTGGAAGAGGAGAATTAAGAGACACTAGGCACAAACAGTTCATTCTCTTCGCATTCACACTGGGGTAATGCAGCTTTATTGACTGACAGGGTCTCCTCACTTGCAACCTAACTCTCCTACTTGTTACAGAAAGGTATAGATTAGACCCCCAGCTGGTGCAAATCACAGCGATCTGATGACTTTATTGGAGGTGCATCAATCTGCACTCTTCAAGATTCAAACTATTCTATTTTCTAAATGGTAAAATTGCAAGCCAGTGAAACCCATGTTTGTTTTCCCATTCACCACACTGGGGCCCCACTGTTCCCATGTTCAAGAAATTAAGAGTTGGAGCTAAACCCTAGCCAATTCACAAATAATTTCATATCATGTGAGATTCATTTTAAAATAACCTCTGTGTATTTGATGCTATTCTGATCTTATGGCAAAAGAACGACACTGTGAGGGAAATTAATGTCTGTTTTCAGTATTAGTGATTTTTTTCACCGGTAGCTAATTTCCTCTTGGTGAAAATATCCTGAATATATGCAGATTACCTTACAAATTAAGACTGTGTCAAAATAATTCTTCACTTAAAATATTAACTTTCTATGAGTTCTATGAAATGTTTTACTATCTTACCATTTTTCTTATTGATTCAAAGGCAGTAAAAATTAAACACAGTATTGCTTTTATTGGTGTATGAGGTTCAGTTTCTAATGTGGTTATTAAGGAAATGCTTTGTTAAAGAGCTTGCATTATTTATCAGAAAGAACAATAAAATCATAATTAATGTACACTTGCGGTACATAACTTTCAAGCTGAGAAATCCTCTTATTCCTCCCTGAGATACAGGGGCATGTCAGTACCAGTGAGCTAAGTGACCAGCATTATTGCATTAGTAAGTTACCCTCCAATTAATGAAACTGAGCACAGAAAAAATTTCAGCAAATATAGCACCATGTTGCATGAAATATATCTGCAAAGTTTATTGCTTTTCACTCACCCCTAGATTTTCAGCCATTCCAGCCTGAGCACCCCTTGGTGCAATTCCAGAAAATCCTAACAAGACTCCCTCAAGCCAGTCAGAGGCAATACAATACAACACTAAGACTACAATCTTAAAATCTTCTGAAATCCAAGTATGAAACCTTTGCCAGAGGAGAGGGAAGTACATTATTTAGCCAGTGATATTCTCAGAGAACATTAGGGACACTGATGAGCTTCATTTCTCATTTGATCAACATGCACTTAGCTCCCCACCTGACCTGAAGCTCAGTTCTGTTTGAAATTAATCTTGCTGTTGATGGTGATTGTAGCTAAATCTGTTCTGGATGGCTATAACAAGGATATCATAGATTAAAGTTGCCTTTTCAGGAGATATTCTGATGCTGGCAAAGGGTGAAGATGTCAGAATCACTTCTTATTTAATTAATTTTCAGATTAGATGTCCCCCTTTCCACTCCTTCCCTGCAATTTACACTGCTACAGAATGGAAAGAGAGCTCAAGACTTTGCTCTGCAAGTCCAAGAAACCGTATATGACTGCAAAGTCTAAGAAGCCTTTACAGCTCAGTTTCATGGGCTGGAAAAGCCCATACTGTGATGTCTCAGAAGTTTCTTACGTTCCACCCCTACTGTAGAAATGATTGCAGCTTCTCATGGAGCAGCAACTAACTCACCAGAAATTACCATCTGCATAATTAAAAAATTCATCAGTAGTAGTAGTTTCCTTTATGGTGCTGGGCTGTGAACTGCAAAAGCTCAGCAGTAGGAAACACCCCAGCCCACCCTACTGAAATACCGGACTCCTTACCTTGTACAGTTTCCTTGGCTTATTGCAGTAGATTACAATCAAGCAAGGTGCATTACTTTATTCTGAGTGCTGTGTGTACAAGTCTCTGTGTTCTCTTTGTCTCATGAAGGTGTAACAGGGATTTCCCCTTCTAAAAGTAAAACATTTAGAACATTTTGGCCCTGATTCAGCAAAGCCCTCATTAAAAATACAACAATTTCAATGGCATAGTTGTTAACATATTGAAAATACTTTGTAGAATTAAGAGTTGAGTGAGATCTACATGCCAAATCTAGAAACTTGTTCTTTCTAAAACACAGAAAGAAATTTTTACACAGATATTCAATACAAAACCAGTTTATGATGAAGGAAAAATACAACTGCTGGAACATCTTGTGTAAACACAGGCTGTAAATTTCTAGCCTTTCCTGTCTTTCAGTTAATTCAGTTCTCATGATTCATAATGCAAGGTGTAACCAAATTTTCAGCTCTTTTGACATATATGAAACGATATGATTTGACACTTTCTACTCCAGGCAGTTCTAAGAAAACAGCTACACCTATCCATAGTTCATATTAACCTCCTAAAGAGAGAATGTTTTGTCATACATTATTTCTAAAGCTCTTGCTTTACAGATTACAGGATATTCATATCCTGTTACCTTTCTTAGATCAAATTAAACTGATATTATGTAATGTAATGTGATATTTACAAAGATACAAGTATAATTTATCTCCACCTTGAGACGGCAGACTGTTGGTATTTCTATGCAAGCAGAGACTTGATACTGCTCTCACACAAGTTCTACATTGCTAAAATTCCTCCAGTTTCAATGATTTCTCCTAGTGTTTATTCACAGAAGTAACATGACAGTGAGGAATATTTTCCCACTTCAACGAATAAGAAACTGGTCCCTGACATACTGTTTTCAAGATGGTGGCATTATGACAGCCAAAATTAGAAATGGCTGAAATGGTATCCATTTTAAAAATTAAATGGCTGTTCATACCTCTTTCACTTTTGAACCCTACAGCTGGAGCTGAATGGGGAAAAAAAAAATCCACAGAGAATATGAAAATCTGCTAGTATTTTGCTTCTTTTTAAAATTTGCCTCCTCCTAAAACTAACATTATTGCCATTCACAGCTATATTAGCAAAGTTCAGCATCAGAGACCTTCACTATCCCCCTTTTCCCATTATAACAGCTCTCCCACTTTAGCCTGCACAGGCTGGTGCTGGTTTCTTATGAAACAAGTAATTCTTCATACCTCATGTTCTTCATGGTGAGCATTTGGTCCTCTGTGTTATGCAAGTAACATACAGTATTTAGTCTGGATTAGTGTGCTTCTAATCTTTCCAGAGGTCCAATATAAGTGAAGTGGACCTATCAGGGGTTTGTTTGCTTGTTTGTTTGTTTGTTTGTTTTAGCACTTACTTAAGTAAGTCCTGTTAATAACTACTAATGTGAATAAACTCAGGATTGTATTTGCTTCTGCAAGACTTCAATAAATACCAACATTCCCATTAAATTCCACAGCATATTATCACTTTCATTGACTAAATGTAGGAATCAGAATTGTAAGCTTTCATTAAGACTATTTTGGAGAAATTCTTTAGTCTCATGTAGGCACTCCATTTGTAAGCACAGTTTAGAAGTGAAGGTGTATATGGGAGCAATAAGCAACGTGATACTTTAAAAAATAATCAGAACAGAAGTAGTCCTACATGGCATTAATACATTTCATGGATTTATATGAGGAAGACAAAAGCCAAGTAAGTTTGTGAAGGAATCCAGCATCATCAAAGTTTTATCACATCTGAGATATGATCCAGAGGTTAGATGGTCAATTATGTGCCTGTAACAGCCTACTGGGCAATCTTCCAGTCAGATGCATCTACCGTCACCATTGCTGAAGCTCAGTGGTATCTGAAATTTACACCCATGTTCACAGAATATAAAATGACTGCAAGAAATCTCATAGCTCAAGGAAATGAAAACAAACTATCCAACCAGGATTGCCCATGGCTTTTTCTGCAGAGCCATGTGTCATTTATGTTATTGAAACTTGCACCTGAATTATACAATTTGCTCAATATAAACTTCATATAAATAGTTGTTTAAGGAATTAGTGCATGAGACCCCCTGGGAAACTGCCCTCAGGGACAAAGGAGCTGAACAGAGCTGGCAGCTCTGTAAGGGCATTTTTCTTAGAGCACAAGAGTTCTTGTTTCCCACGTGTAAGAAATCAGGGAAGGAGGGTAGGCAACTGGCATGGGTCAGTAGGGACCTCCTGGTCAAACTAAAGTGTAAGAAGGAAATGCACAGGCAGTGGAACCAGGGACATGTATCCTGGGAATAACATAGGGACAGTGCATGGATGTGTAGGGATGGGATCAGAAGTGCACAGCTGAATTTGGCAGTGGATGCAAAGAATATAAGAAGGGCTTCCACAGGTACATTGCCCAGAAAAGGAAGATTAAAGAAAACATACCCTCCCTGACAAATAAGACAGGAAAGCTGGTGACAACTGACATGGAGAAGGCTGAGGTATTCAACAATATTTTTTCCTCAGTTTTCAATGGCAATCTCTTTTCCCACGTCTCTCAAGACCTTGAACTTCAAGGCAGGGACTGAGGGAATGAAGTCCCTCCCATTGCAGAAGAAGATTGTGTTTGAGACTACCTGAGGAACCTGAACATACATAAGTCCATGGGACCCAATGAGATGCATCCCAGGGTCCTGAGGGAAGTGGCTGATGTAGTTGCCAAGACACTCTCCACCATATTTGAAAAGTTGTGGCAGTCAGGCAAAGTTCCCAGTGACTGCAAAAAGGGAAACATCACATCCATTTTTACCAAGGGTAAAAAGGAAGACCCTGGGAACTACCAACTAGTCAACCTCACCTCTGTGCCTCGTAAGACCACGAAACAGATCCTCCTCGAAGACATGTTGAAACACATGGAATACAGGAAGGTGATTAGAGACAGCCATCATGGCTTCCCCAAGACCAAATCATGCCTGGCTAATCTCATGGCCTTCTACAATGGAGTAACTACATCAGTGGACAAAGGAAGAGCTATGGATGTCATGTACCTAGGCTTCTGTAAGGCCTTAGATATGGTCCCCCACAATGTTCTTGTCCCTAAATTGGAGAGATATGGCTTTGAGGGATGGAACGCTAGATGGACTGGGAACTGTCGGGACGGCTACATCCAAAGAATCACAGAATCATATAGGTTGGAAAGGACCTTGAAGATCATCTAGTCCAACCGTTAACCTAACATTGGCAGTTTCCAACTACACCATATCCCTCAGCGCTATGTCAACCCGACTCTTAAACACCTCCAGGGATGGGGACTCCACCACCTCCCTGGGCAGCCCATTCCAACACCTAACAACCCATTCTGTAAAGAAATACTTCCTAATATCCAGTCTAAACCTTCCCTGGTGCAACTTGAGGCCATTCCCTCTTGTCTTATCACTCATTACTTGGTTAAAGAGACTCATCCCCACCTCTCTGTAACCTTCTTTCAGATAGTTGTAGAGGGCAATGAGTTCCCCCCTCAGCCTCCTCTTCTCCAAACTAAACAACCCCCAGTTCCCTCAGCCGCTCCTCATATGACATGTGCTCCAGATCCTTCACCAGCTTTGTTGCCCTTCTCTGGACACGCTCAAGTAATTCAATGTGCTTTTTGTAGTGAGGGGCCCAAAACTGAACACAGGAATCGAGGTGCAGCCTCACCAGTGCTGAGTACAGGGGCAAGATCACTTCCCTGTCCCTGCTGGCCACACTATTTCTGATGCAAGTCAGGATGCCATTGGCCTTCTTGGCCACCTGGGCACACTGCTGGCTCATGTTCAGCCGGCTGTCAATCAACACCCCCAGGTCCCTCTCTGACTGGCAGCTCTCCAGCCACTCCTCCCCAAGCCTGTAGCGCTGCTGGGGCTTGTTGTGGCCCAAGTGCAGCACCCGGCATTTGGCCTTATTGAAGCTCATCCAGCTGGCCTCAGCCCATCGCTCCAGCCTGTCCAGATCTCTCTGCAGAGCCTCCCTACCCTCGAGCAGATCAACACTCCCACCCAACTTGGTGTCGTCTGCAAACTTACTGAGGGTGCACTCGAGCCCCCCGTCTAGATCATCAATAAAGATGTTAAACAGGAGTGGCCCCAAAAATGAGCCCTGGGGGACACCACTCGTGAGTGGCCGGCAACTGGATTTAGCTCCATTCACCACAACTCTTTGGGCCCGGCCATCCAGCCACTTTTTCACCCAGCAAAGCGTGTGCACATCCAAGTCACGAGCAGCCAGTTTCACCAGAAGAATGCTGTGGGAAATGGTGTGAAAGGCCTTACTAAAGTCAAGGTAGACAACATCCACAGCCTTTGCCTCATCCAATAAGCAGGTCGCCCTGTCGTAGAAGGAGATCAGGTTTGTCAAGCAGGACCTGCCTTTCATAAACCCATGCTGACTGGGCCAAAGAGTTACAGTTAGTAGCTCAATGTCCCTGTGGAAACCAGTAATGAGCAGTGTCCCTCTAGAGTCTATACTGGGACCAATATTGTTTCATATCTTCATTGATGACATACACAGTGGGATTGAGTGGACCCTCGGCAAGTTCACAGATGACACCAAGCTGAGTGGTGCAGTTGATGTGCTAGAGGGAAGGGATGACATCCAGAGGGACCTGGACAGGCTTGAGAAAAGGGCTTGTGTGACCCTTGTGAAGTTCAACAAGGCCAAGTGCAAGGGCCTGTAACTGGATCAGGACAATCCCCAGTATCAATACAGACAAATGGATTGAGATGAATGGATTGAGATCAGCCCTGCAGAAAAGGAGTTGGGAATACTGGTGGATGAAAAATTGGATATTAGCTGACAATGCATGCTTGCAGCCCAGAAAGCAAATCATTTCCTGGGCTACATCAAAAGAAGCATGGCCAGCAAGCTGACGGAGGAGATTCTCCCCCTTAACTCTGCTCTGGTGAGACCCCACCTGGAGTACTGCACCCATCTCTGGGGTCCCCAGTACAAGAAAGACATGTTATTGCAGGTCCAGAGGAGGGCCACAGAAATGGTCAGAGAGCTGGAATGGCACTCTTCTTTCCTATGAAGAAAGGCTGAAAGAGTTGGGGTTGTTCAGCCTAGAGAAGAGAAGGCTCCAGGGAGACCTTACTGTGGCCTTTCAATAAGGGATCTTACAAGAAAAATGAAGATAGACTTTTTACCTAAGCCTGTAATGACAGGACAAGAGGTAATAGTTTTAAACTGAAGAGAGTAGGTTTAAATGGGATATAAAGAAGAAATTTTTTATGATGAGAATGGTGAGACACTGGAACAGATTGCCCACAGAGGTGGTAGATGTCCCATCACTGGAAATGCTCAAGGTCAGGTTGGATAGGGCTTTGAGCAACCTAATCTAGTGAAAGATGTGTTTGGACTAGATGATCTTTAAAGGTCACTTCCAACCCAAACCATTCTATGATTCTATGATACTACGAACTTTGCTCCTTATAGAAACACTGTATTTTGTTAACATGGTTAACATGGCACAAAGGACCTGACAATATCCCATTTAGGGCCATTACAAAATTATCAGAGAGATAAATGGGATATTAGCTCCCTAGTAGCACTGCTTGACATTGTGAGGAAGGCCCAGGCAATGAGGTGGTGTTCTTATGTGCACCCTCCCAGCTCTTAAATCAGGATTAGATATTCAGCTGAAGCAGGTAAACCAGTTTAGCAGGTTGCTTTCCTTTCTTTTCCCCACTCCAGACACCTGCTTTCTCTTTTTCACTCTCCCACGTGCTTTTCCAGCACAAGGAACTGTGTGGCAAATCAGATTAGGGAAAGAAACTGGTAGAAAAATAACCTCTTATATCAACAGTTATTTTTTGGCTTGCCACACAGCCAAGCACAACACAGAGATGGTGGTAAGTGGCCAGGGAAACACACAGCTACGTAAATTGTCAGAAAGTTCCCAAAAAACTGTTGCAGGCTTTTCAGTAGGAGTTTTGCATTAGACTATCTCCTTGCTGGAAATTCTGATGTTACTGTCTCAGAAAGCAAAACACTTGATTTAATATTCACGTACACTAATAAGAAAGCACATCATTAGTATGTATTTCTTATCTATTACACATGAAAGCAATTGAAGAGAGCCTGTATTGTATAGACCTACATAAAGAAAGGGAGTGTTTAGAAAATCCACTGTGTTTCCCATGAATACTAATATCTCATGCTCTGCACAACTCACTTCCCAGCTCCCCTTGTTGTGTCATGGGTAACATATCTTTTGCTCATATTTACACCAGAAGTGGTATAATCTCTACTGTTATCACACAGCAAACATGTACACCAAGCATTTACAGCAGTAACACAGCTTCATGTCAACGCAGCTGTCAACTTATGGTCTGGTCATAAGATGAAATCTATGTCATCTTGATTTAGCCCTTCTATATCAGCTATCAGTATATAGTAAAATAACACCAAAGGAAAAGGGAAACTTAATCTGACGTGATTTCAGATTTATTTTTCTTAAGGTCATATTTATATATTTTTCCTTTTTTTTTTTTTTTGAAAAGCTTCTGAGATAGTCAGGATTCTCTCATAATGTCCCAGAAACTCAGTTAGTTTCTCAGTTTCATTAGAAGAATATGGTGCTGTGGTCTCCAAGCTTGCAAGTGGTTTTACTTTGATGTTTTATGTTTTGCTCTCCTGAGCCTCCATAAATAAGACTCTAGAAGCCCATTTGCTTCATTTGAGACATTTTAACATAGTATTGAACAAAGCATTAGCTCCTCAAAGAGAACTACTGCATAATATATTTATGGATTTAAAAACTAGTATATGCTCAGATTGTATGGATTTATGTGCTTGAGGAAAGAAAAACCTAATGGATGTAATTTATAGTAAGCATGTGAGATTGATACCCTTGCTTATTGATGGCAATAATCTATTAATAATTGAAATACAGTTCCATTCCTATTATTTATACATACTCTACAACATTATTCATATTTATTCTGTGATGGTTTATCAGTATGATCTGCACATTTCTACTTATTATGTTTTTACAATGATATATTTTTAGGGCTATACTCGATTTGCCTCCAACTTTGAAATCCATGAGCAACCATAAATTCAGAAGTTTAATGCAGTGTTTTAGTTTTTCTTAAGAGAGCAGAGCAGGTGTAGGTATAAAAAATGTCCAATTTAAAAAAAAAAAAAGACAAGAAAAGAAAATAAATGTGAAGTAAGGAATCAAAGGATTAAAAATTACACCAGACAGTCCATGTTTTAAAAAAAAAGGGGGGGGGGGGAGGGGGGAAATACACATTCTAGCTGCAAATATATCTTTGGGACAAGATACCTGCATTACTTTGCTCATCTTGCTCAGCTCAAACTACATAAAACTAGTATAAAATAACATCAAACTCCTTGCTGGGTTATGTGCCTTACAGATATGCTTAAGCAGGATTTACACCAAGAACCTGGAGTGAATGTATTCACATCTGAATTTACATTCAGATGGAAAAATGAGGCAAGGAAAGGTATATTAACCATCACATCCTGTTTGACATGAGACTTTGCAAGACATCAGCAGTTCTGTTTCTAAACTTGACCAGAACTACTTTAGACTCAATAGCTAGGTGTCTAACTGCCATAAAATCATACAAGAAAAACAGGAAGAATTTTTAAGTTTTTTGATAAGCCCTGTCCAGTTGGATGCTGCAAGTATATTTCTTACATGCAGACTCTGACCAAAGTTTGTTAACTGCTTTCTCTCAAAATGCAGCCAAAAGAGGCCCCCGCATTTTATGTAACAACCCAGCAAAAAAAGCAGTCACATAGGCAATACAGAATGAGTTTCTAGCCCTCCTCTGATGAGGTTCAAGACATGAAAACACTCTAACCAGAACGTTATAGGTCATCAGAAAACAGAGATGATAGATAGGAATATGGACTGGCATCCCTTTTTCCTACCAGCTGAACCAGTAAGCTACCTCTTTCTGGCCCAAGAAATTTTGTTCTCTTCTACCCAATCATAAAATGTGCACAGGACACAAGAACTCATTGTAGACAAGTACAAAGTTGAGGAGCACATATTGAGGACTTGTACAACCAAAACCTTCTATGTTGAAGAGTCCTTTAGCAGCACTGAGGAAACTCTAACGTATCAAGATGGCCCCTACCAACTCCTCAACCACTCCACAAGGGGATAAGGTTTCACCACACCCCTGCTTTCCTATTGATTTGTTTCCTATTGACTAGGATACAGACCACCTAGAGCACTGCTCTGAAATACAAAATGTCCTGAAATATATAATATCCTTACAGACTATAAAAGGAAAAATGGGTCTTCAGCTCTGGGTTTTATATTCCAGTCTTGCACCACATTTTTGACATCCAGGTGTTCATTTTGGAATTCTCTATGTTAAGTGGCATCAGGTCAGCATACTCCCATAGAATATGCCAGAAGAGCACTAAAATACCTATTCTTCAAGAACAAACTGATGTGAACATCACAGTAATTACTTTACTACTTAATTTCATACTGATTCAGTTTTTAGCTCACTTACAACTTGCTTTTAATGAGGTGCTAAGTCTTTCAATTAAAGACAAAAGCTGCAGAGAGACCTTTGCTCTTCACAGATGTGCTACTTAAAGATTTCCTCTTCTCCACTCCCCATCTGTTAGCAACTGTTTGCCTGCTGGAGGTTGCCACCCTTGCAGAACAGTGTGTGTGAATGATGCTTAACCCACTGCTGGCAAACCAGCTGCATTAATTTAAACAGTTCATATAATGGTTTGAATTAACTTGGTTTATTTTGCCTGATCTGCATTAGGGGATGTTCCAGCATCACTTTAACCAGCCACAACTGTGGGAGGCGGAAATTTCAAACCAGCCAAGAAAGATACCCAGAGGGAGAGGGCAATAATGTCTTCAGCTGATGCTGGTGCACTCAGAAGAGAACATCTGTCCAAAAAATAAAATGCAGTTTCAGAAGCAGTAATACTGAAGCTTTTCACTAAGGAATTACCAGATATTATGAATTCGATCTGAATCAGGTGTGAACATGTAATCACATTTTTATCAAATTAGCCATAGTAAGCAACCTCTTATCCAATAGAAAGTTAGAGAAGTATGACAAATTATGCTTGATCCAAAATAAAATTGACCTGGAAAACCACAGATAAAATACATTAAAGCCACTTTGGATGAGAAAAGTGAATTTATATTGCTTTGCTGATTTGTATCATAGTAATGCAGCTTTTTTGATCCATATACAAATACCCCAAATCAAATTTACCATCGTATAGAACCACAGCTTGACAGAAGTCTATTCTGGGGTGTTTGGGGAGGGGGTGGTCTTGAGGGGTTTTTTTATGGTTTATTGTAAAAGAATTCATGCTTCCTATGTTTTTGAAGGGTTCAGAGATCCCCTTTCATAGGAGAGGAGGCCCCTGTTTCTTGATGAAGCTATGGAGTCAATAGTGCAGATAAGGGTCCTAATTGTAGGGAAATCTGCGTTCGTATGAAACATTGTTTTACTTCCTAAGTAAATCTGTGATAATTAAACACATTGAGATCACTGGGACCACAAATGGAGTAAGAAGCACCTCATAACAGGCAAAAGGACCACAACCTGACACAATGTTTGTGCCTTAATGCAGCTATTGATTTACTCTGTATGGAAATCTTTGCACACTGCTTTGATTTTTATATTATTTTGAAATATTCTGACTCACTATCCTCAAAACCCCCCATCAAAGTCCAAGCCAAGAGAAAATACTTGTTGATGTCTTTATGAGATTCATTATTGATCGTATCTGTAAGTAAGCTAGTGGTTTGAGCACTGATTCAAGAACCTGGTTTTGAAATTACATCTTGAAGATCAAACATTTCAAAACTTTTATTATCAAAAATAATAATATTGTTTGTGGGAGATGATTGTAGGGAAGAGAGATTTCCGTTAAGTACTGCTTGCCTTAACTATTTTGTCTTAACCATTATCATTACACTAAAATACCCAACTGAAGGATGAACCAAAATCAAAGTGACTGAGTCAGTCATTCTTGATGTGGAATGGAAACCAAATACAGCTTAGAATTTTGAATTGACCACTGTAAATATTTTTTTTTAAAAAAAGGTCTAGAATGAACATCTCTTGAACTATGCAGGATGTAAAACCTTGGTTCATTTTCAGATCAGAATTTTATCTCAACATTTGGACCAGATTCCAACCACACCGCAGCTCCTTTAAACACCTAAGATTAAAGAAAATCTATAAAACTCAATTAACCAGACTATTAAGGATGCCTTTACACAAAGTCTGTGTGTAGAGAAAAGCCCTGCCTTGCAAGTTGTATAAATGTGCTGAGGAACCGTGGGGGATTGTTTCAAGAACACCACTCTTCTCTGGTGATCTGAAACAGTTTTTAATTGACAGGTGAGACAAAACTTCCTGCTTCCTGGCTGCTGGCTTACGGTTATCTCACTCTGCTCAAACTCTAAAGCTAAAAAAAAAACCAATCCACAATTCTCAGTTACGAATCTGTAGATTATTTTCTGTTTGTGAAAAGCAGAAAAACAGAGAACTAGTTCAGGAGTAATGTTTGCACTGCAAATATTCTAGCCTCATTCTCTCAGCTGTTTCATTTTTTTGGGGTTTTTTTGTTGGGTTGTTTATTTTGGTTTTTTTTTTAATTTATTTCTATTATTATTTCCATATTTCCTAGAGGCACTAAAGAGAATCTAGGCTTGAGTAAATCAGGTTGTCCAAATGCACAAGAAAACACTATCCCATACCAGAAGATATATGAAGACTTGCAGCCATGTTTTATGACTGAGTTTTGCACCTTTACATTAAAGGTTCTATGTATCATGAGCATCTTTGCAAATCCAGTCATGATCATCTTTACACTCAAGAAGATAATGGGACACTCCCTCCAAGAATCCTATTCTACTATAAAAAAGCAACAGACTTTTCTGTTCCAGAAAAAGGATAAAATAACATTACATACTCTGGAGCACCATCTGCTGGTACCTGACCAATTGTTTAGCAACTAGATTATTTAAGTTTTTTCTCAGTAAGCAGCTTTGTATTTTCTGTGATTCGGAGTCTTGAGGGAGGGACAGAGTCTGGGAAGGGGGGAGCTGATGTTTTAATAGAAAGAGGAGAATTAGACTAAATCAAAAAAAAGTGCTACATTTCACAAAAGGATTCATAGAATTTCCAGCCACCCTCAGTGTATGTATTACGCAGCCATCTCTTTTTTTACAGCTTACCCTTATAATGCACCTGTATCTCAGAATGCACAGGACAGCTCAGAAGCTCTAACAACCCAGCTTTAAAGGCAGCTCAGGGCAACAGGGTCTTGGCTATGTAGACTCACTTGGAAGGACAGCGAGAAAAGATTAAATGGGATACCAGAGAATAAACGTGGAATGGGGTCTTAATAAACTATGTAGGTTTGTTTCACAATGGCCACTGTCATTCTATCTCCAGTATGGAGACGAAGTGGTGCCTAGGGAGACAGTGGGGGCCACTGTTACTATGTTGTCCTTCCAGTGTCACCAATATTTGACTTGCCTATTGAAAAGAGTTGGCTAGGAGTTTCTATTTGAAACTTTCATAAAATATTTTAAAATGTAGCCTGTGAAAACTGAAATATTGCATGATCATGGTCCAGCAAAACAGGCAGAGTTGTCTTCTCTTCGGGCTCTTCCAGCTAGCACAGGGGACAGCCTGAGGTTCTGGAGCCACCCTGAGCTGC
The DNA here is from genome assembly GCF_031877795.1 of Strix aluco. Lineage (NCBI taxonomy): Eukaryota > Metazoa > Chordata > Aves > Strigiformes > Strigidae > Strix > Strix aluco. The sequence continues at coordinate 71,920,215 of NC_133971.1, forward strand.
AGTTCTGGGGTTGTACCATTATCCTTCTAAGTAGCTGGGGCTGGAGAATGCCTCAACTAGGTTTCAGGACAGTTAACTTTCTCCCTGGGAGAGACATAACCAAGTTAAGAAGCTCAGAATGTGGATTCCCAAAGGAAATAATTTTAAAAACCACAACTACAGCCTAAACAAATAACTTTAATCATTACTAAATAAAGGTCCTCAAATTCTTCATCCCACTGGAAATGCTGGAAAATCTATTTACTTTTTCCAAACACAGAGAACATTTTAAGAAATTTCCATGGAGAGGAATTTCAGTTTCCAAAGTGTTCTGGTGCTGAGCAAGATTGCTCAGTGCATTGCTGTCTTCCTAAATCCTGCCATTGCTAGCCATTCCTTTGGGAAAGTAAAAGGGGCCAAAGCTCTCCTCTCTCTCTCCCCAAACACACACACACATGCATCTTACTATCTCCTGGAGCCATAGTGATTTCAGCAAATATTTTCAACGGGCCCTGCAACTTCTGAATTTTGATTAGTTCAACTCCCAACTCCCATCAGTATTGCTTCACTTAGCATAAATTATTAATATATTACAGAGAATTTCAAGGGGACAGAGGAATAATTCAGCTGGATAAAGACATCAGCTGCAACAAGGCAAGTGAACATCCCATGTAGTGAGAGGGGAAATTTTCTGTTCACAGCTTTTCAAATGAAAACAGGTGATAAAGTGACTCAAGTGGACATGAAAAGTCCCCAACTTCATCCCTAAATTAATTACTCAGTGGATCACATCCATAGTTGACAAAAATAAACAACATTAAATCTATGTTGCTTTACAACAGCTGAGGACCTTTCTTAGCATCTGAGGGGGACTGAGTTGTTTTCTTGTGTGATTTTCTTTTACTTCCTGATGTTATGTTTTAGAATAAAATTCCAGAGTTGTAAGCATCATGAGGAAAGCCATACTATAACACTATATTGTATACTCAAAGCTGTGAAAACATCTCATGAGACCAACAGGTGCTCTTCTCTGAATCAAGCAGGAAAAAGAGAAGTAAAATTGGGGGTGGAGCATGACCCTAAAACATTTTTCTTGTTCTAATCCACTGCAGAAAGCCAATTGCATTAAGGAAGCAAAATATCTACCCAGAATAAATGCCTGGCATTTGATAGTTTTACCAGAGCACCAGAATGTAGCTTTTACTATTTTCACCACAAACACTTGCATCTGCTGTTCACATCTGAAAAAACAAAACAAAACAAAACAAAAAAAAAACCCAAACCAAAACGAACAAGAAACAAAACCAAGCATTTCCACAAACCTTATTTGATAACAGGGTAGATGAAAAATATGCCACAGCCTACAAGTGGGAATGTAGAAGGGGTTGAATTTAGATATTGGTATGCATATACCAAAGTGCTTGTATTGAGCTAGGGCGCACTTGCCAGCCGCCCCCCCCCCCCCCCCCGAATGACTTCTTGCCACATTTATTATACCTCTGCCATTTGTGTGCAGCATTAGCAGGGGATTGCTTCAGTCATCTGTACAGGCTAGGCAGCCTCAGATAACTATTTCCAAAGGTATCACCAGTGGCAGGTCAGCAGTAAGCTGTGCAGGAGGATGCCCCTCATTGTACTTGAGGATCACTCTCACCTACTTACCTGTTTAGAGATATTTTGCACCAGCAAGTTGCCAAGTGCTTCAACTGCTACTGAAGCATTGTAGCCCCCTGAAGGCAGTAATTATTGGGAGTCTAATGATATCATAACAATCATACCTTCACTCTTAATCAATATAACCCACATCAATGTTATCAGATGAACTGTGAAAGATTTCAGATAACTGTTCACTTAACTTTTATCCTGAGATTGAGCAGATAGCGTCAGTGAGAGCTCCAGAGGCAGAAAGTCAACAA